>NC_138036.1:32969911-33570729 GCF_964106645.2 Podarcis pityusensis
CCCTGCCAAAGATTGGTGCCCAGTTCCATAGATAAGTGCTGTGGGAGAGGCCTATGCTTTGCTATTCTTGAATTTAGGGTTTTGCTTGGTGTTGCTACTTCCTTGCAAAAAACAAACAAAAGGGAAAAGATTAAAACTCCTGTTCCTTGAAATCACATAAAATATATATTTCTCCTGGTGAAGATCGAGTTGCACCCTTGCCCAAGGATTAAATAGTATAGACCACCTATCCAGCCATATGTCAGACTTTACTACAGAAATGTGGCTATTTCTTTGACCCTTGAGGAAGTGTGGAACTAGAAACAAGTCAGGCAGAATAGATCTTTTGGTGTGTATTTTCTGACAACAGCTGTTTATGTCTTCTTTTGCTGCAAGTCACTTTACAGCTGTTTGACTCCCATTCTCTTTGGAAGTTGTTAGTTCCTTACTAAGCGACTTAGGGTGCAAATGGTCAACCCTGAGTCAGGTGCAGGAGCAGCCTTGCCCGTTCCTTTCCTAAAACCAAGGCAATCATGTGGGATAGCATTGATTCAAATACCTAAAAGCACCCTCAAAACCACAGAGCATTCTGGATATTAGACATTTTCTTTTCCCATATGTGGCAGTTCACACTGCCAATGAACTAGGGTAATTTGATGGGCTATTATTATTTATTAAATTTATATTCCGCCTTATACTTGCAGGTCTTAGGGCGGTTCACAAGATAAAATCGTAATTTAAAACATAAAATACATTAAAATTATATAAAAACAGGAACAACTCAATAATCCCCCCTCCACATTTACCATGGTTGCATGGTAATGCTTGAAACACATTGGATCAATTGTTGTTTAATGATCCCATAATGCCACTGTGAGCCACAATGTCGGTAACTTCAAGATTGGACTAGTGTAGTGAGCTCTGTGAGGGGCTGCCATTAAGGCTGCGCCAGAAGTTGTAAATACAGTGCAGTGGAACCTCAGGTTGAGAAGGTGATCCGTGCGGGAGACACGTTCACAATCCGCAGTGCCTCTTCTGCGCATGTGCAGGTCACAATTCAGCACTTCTGTGCATGCACAAAGTGTGATTTAGCACTTCACATGCGCAAGCGCCAAAACCCGAAAGTAACCTGTTCTGGTACTTCCAGGTTCGGTGCAGTGTGCAACCCGAAAACACGTAACCTGAAGCGTCTGTAACCCAAGGTACCACTGTAGTATGAAATGCAGCTGCTAGCCTACTGATTGGGTGTGCAGGCTGTCAATAAACTGCCAAGCTGGGCTTAAGGTTTTTATGCTCACATATAAACGAAGTATTATTTATTTGTTAATTTTGCATGCCACCCTTCATCCTAAGATTTCAGGGCAGTTCACTGCATAGAAATACAAACCAAACCACAAAGGAAGTAAAGGAAGAACCAAAACAAAGCAAACCCACAACTCCCTCCTCCCACAAACACATTTAAAAGAACAATAGAATGTTAATCATCCACAAAGAGGAAACGTTTTCACCTGGAATCGAAAGATGCATCATGAAGGCAACTTAGGACCAGGTTAATTGAATGAACATATTCTCCCTTATGGGGCATGGGTGGTGCTGTGGGTTAAACCACAGAGCATAGGACTTGCCGATCAGAAGGTCGGCGGTTCGAATCCCCACAACAGGGTGAGCTCCCATTGCTCGGTCCCAGCTCCTGCCAACCTAGCAGTTCGAAAGCACGTCAAAGTGCAAGTAGATAAATAGGTACCGCTCCTGCGGAAAGGTAAACGGCATTTCCATGCACTGCTCTGGTTCGCCAAAAGTGGCTTAGTCATGCTGGCCACATGACCCGGAAGCTGTACACCAGCTCCCTTGGCCAATAAAACGAGATGAGCGCCACAACCCCAGAGTCGGCCACGACTGGACCTAATAGTCAGGGGTCCCTTTATTCTCCCTTACTGACTTCCTAGATGACAGAGATTGGCTGATGAGGTTCTCCTGATTGTTCCCCAGCCAATGAAGATTTGCTTAGCAATAATCAGAGCCTAAATATTGGTGTCACTCTTCTCCTGAGCTTAGTTGAATACCAACACTATCGACCCTCTGCCGCTTATAAAACACATCCAGCTGCCAAGCATTTGCAGGTGCTTAATTTCTAGTAGGTTAATCGTATTTTAACCCTGCTCTGGCTTTCAGCTGCATTTTTCTTTTCTGTTGTAATTTTAATGTTGGCATTTTTAAATTTGTGACTGTTGCAAAAGGCAGTATAGAATTGTCTAAATAAACAAATGCACAGAGAAATATAAGCATACATAAAGAAGTCGCTATCTACTTACATTCTCCGAGGACAGTCCTGTGATCTACATTTTTTTGTCAGGGCTTCTTTATAGATTGATCTCTGGAAAATTTAAGGGGAAACAAGCCCCATTCTAATTTTCCATATCTAGGTGGTCACAGAACTGCCTCAGAATCTATCCCTTTAATGCCAGTCATCATTGTGGAAGATAGTAGGTATGACTGGTGTGCGTACTGAACACTTAACACTTATCAGACGAAATGCAAATGCTGAAACATCCTCAACTGAAGGAAAATTTCGTGCGAGGTTAATGAATTTTCTGATGAATAATCATCTACCTAAAAAGCTCCTTGAGTGCAATCTTTAATTCATAAGACCACAGACCTTTGCTGTATTATTAGCTTGACTTGAGTTTATCTTAAGTCAATTTATAGTTTCTAATCTCAGATTTACACTTTTTTTTAACTTCACCCAAAAATTTTACTTGCAGATTCCAAGCTTATCTTATCATATGTTCTGTCACTTTTTTTAATCTTCTCACAAAAGTTACATTTAAGCAATCCAAACCAGCTAGGCCACAGATAACAAGCAGCAAGTGGTATTCATTTTTCAAATTTATTCATGCAATCTCCCCCCCACCACATGGATATCTTAACTTAGAATGGGGAATGTCAACTCAGAAACTACCCTTTCTTCCCTTTGGGGTCCCATAGGTTTGCTTCAGGTTATTTTTATGTACACTTACAAAGCATGCAGCTTCATTTAATGCTTAAAAGTACTGTCGAACTGTGGTAATGTCTCTTGCTTGGATGAAAGGTGTAGAGATGTATTTATAGAAAGCCTTGATTTTTGCATGGCTGGAGAGTAGCCTATTCGCTGCTGTACTCGTTTTTTTCCTTGGATCCTGCCCACTTTTTGCCTCATACTCTACACGCCCTCTGGCATGCGGACCCCAAAAGATTGCTCATGAAGTAATGCTGTTCTTCGGCTGAAAAACACATCTGATGTAAGCACAGAACCAAGTCTGTGCAAGGCTGGGAAGCACCTTAGCTGCATGCCCAAAGTCTTAAATACAAACTATTGTTAAAATGACAATAAAAGCATTTCAAGTTTTAGATGTAAATTGTAATAACCGCTAACTGGAAAGCTTGGTGGCATGCAGTCTGGTGGAGGATAGAGTAGGGTCTGACCCTAGGGTTGCCACCATTGGTTGGGCAAAATACGGGACAAGTTGGGGGAGTGGGGATTGGGGAGAACACTCATGAACCCAAATCCCCCCTTTGTGGAGGGGGTTCCCTCTGTTCGGCCTTTGCCTCCCTCACCTCCCCAGTCCCACTCTTCCCCTAAACTAATGTAGACGGGCACTTCTATAATAATAATAATATAATAATAATAATTTATTATTTATACCCTGCCCATCTGGCTGGGTTTCCCCAGCCACTCTGCATGGCTTCCAACTGAATATTAAAAACAATGCAGCATCAGACATTAAAAACTTCCCTAAACAGGGCCGTCTTAAGTTGTCTTTTAAAAGTAAAATAGTTGTTTACTGCCTTGACATCTGCTGGGAGGGCGTTCCACAGGGCAGGCGCCACTACCGAGAAGGCCCTCTGCCTGGTTCCCTGTAACCTCACTTCTCGCAGGGAGGAAACCGCCAGAAGGCCCTCGGCACTGGACCTCAGTGTCCAGGCTGGATGATGGGGGTGGAGATGCTCCTTCAGGTATACTGGACCGAGGCCATTTAGGGCTTTAAAGGTCAGCACCAACACTTTGAATTGTGCTCGGAAGTGTACTATCTATAAATGCACCAGAAGCACCTACATAGGTAAGAATGGTCCTGGTTTTGAATGCATTTATCTAGAATAACTTCTATCTCTTCGTTATTGGATGTAAAGCATCACTGGATGAAAGTTAGATTCATGGCTTCCAATTTTGCCAAATTATAGGGCTTTGTTTTGTTTTTTTAAGTTGAGCGCCTATGGCTTCCAAAAAAGGGAGGATGTATTATCTGCTTCCGATACAGACGATGTCAAAAACAGCGCATGTATCTCTGATGCCAGTAGAATTTTAAATACATAGTGGAGAAAGAATTGTCTATTAATGACTTCTTCAGTTTAACAGAAGATAGCAGCAACAACTACCATCATCATTATATTTTCAGAACTTGGGAGTGCGTTTTACAATTTAATAGCACATCTGTCTAGATCCCTAACACAGAATTTCACACATGAACGGATCCTCATTTTAAAATTGGCATGTGCAGTCCACGTCTTCCAAGAGCAAGCGTAATTGTCACCAGCATTTTGAAATTGTCTCTCCAGTTCTTATTCGGCTTTGCTAATGAAAAGATTAGGCTTTATTGTCTTGCAATCAGATAAGCCATGTACGAAACTAATGTCAAGGATCTGACTCAGTGACTGAGAAAATCAGGGAGCAGAGCAGACAAAGTATGTAAACTACGCTAGATGAGAACTGGGAGTGAAACTATCCCCTTAGCAGATGGAAGCCGCGCTAACCGACAGAAAGACAGCTAGTGCTAGTACATAATTCCCCTCATCATAATTGACGAGTACAAATTCTGTTGTTTTATTTCTGATCCATAAAGCTAGGTTCACAAAGAGGTGTGAGTTGTTTAAAATGTAAAACACAATTTAACGTGGCATGAATGCAAACCTTGGTTTTTAAAAAAGAATAACAGCATCTGACCAACACTTTGAATAGATTCAACATGCTTTCCATTTACATCTGCGGCTTTCTCCTGACCATTCTCCCCCTCTCTGCACAGCACCCCTTCAACGAAGCAGCAGGAGAAATGGAATGGGCTCCGTTTCTCCTGCCGCTTCGCTGAAGGGGCGTTGAGCAGAGAGGGGGAGAATTTTTTTTCTTGTTCTCCCCCTCTAAAACAAGGTGCGTTCAAGGTGCATTCAGTCGCCTTCAGTGAAGGCAACCCGAAGCCTCAGGAGTGCGGCGGGAGTTCCCGCTGTGCTCTGGAGTCTTCGGGTTCCTTTCGACCTGCTCTTTGGGGCTGGCGGGGGGAACCGCTGTGCTCCGCAGGCTTCGGGTTCCTTTTGCTGAAGCCAGGAGAGTCTTGCTCTCCCGGCTTCAGCAAAAGGAACCTGAAGCCTGCGGAGCGCAGCGGGAACTCGCGCTGCGCTCCGAAGACTTCAGGTGGCTATCCCTGAAGCCTGGAGAGCAAGAGGGGTTAGTGCACACCGACCCCTCTCGCTCTCCAGGCTTCAGCGATAGCAATGCGAAGCCTCCGGAGTGCGGAGGGAACGCTCCCTCTGCACTTTGGAGGCTTTGCGTTGCTATCGCTGAAGCCAAGGAGCCTGCATTCGCTCCGTAGGACGCACACACATTTCCCCTTAATTTTTGGAGGGGAAAAAGTGCGTCCTATAGAGCGAAAAATACGGTCATTTTTCCTCTGGCATTTTGTCGTTTTTAGTCACCTCCCACTTCCTTCTTCTGGAAGCCTCACTCTTGACTGTTTCGTCTTCTTTTTCAGTCTTTGCCCTTAACCTGCCAAGTACCCAAAGCTTCCCCTGCCCTATAGGTGGTCTTTCAGGAAGAAAGACCCATCTCAGCTGTGTGGATTGGAGTCTTGTTCATTCTGCATATCAATGCCACCTTACCATTTCTTCCCAATATGCTCTTCCACCTCCCCTCTCATCATTCTCCTGGCCACAAGCCCACTCCCATCACCAAAGTGGTGAGGCAAAGCCAAACAGTTCCCATGCAGGCAACTCCAGCTGAGCATACTTTAGTATGTAAGGCAGCTGCTATGTCCAAGGACAAACCAATAGGATGGAAGAATTGTGTTGTTTTTCTCTTGTTTGCCCCACACCCTTTGTTTTAGACAAGGAAAAATAAATGGATACTTATTAAGTTCCTCTCCCAGTGGTGGTGGCAGCAGCAGTGGTGACATGAAGGGAGGGGGAGAGAAGAGAAGAATTCTTCCCTGGCTCAGATTTTTATCCGAGCTCCATTTCTGTAGTCTGCCTTTCATTTAAGGCAGGTTTTTTTATTAGCCTCCAAAGTTCTTACCTGAACTTAACTCAGGAGGAATTCACCAGCATCTCTAGTTACCGTAGTTTGATTTACATTAACTTTTCGGAACTCCATCTCAGAATGGATTGTTTCTTGTGGCCATCATTCTCAGCAGTGTCTTAATGACTATTTGGCCAGAAATCTCTGCTGGATGATGCAATGCTATTTATTTATTTATTTATTTATTTATTTATTTAAGCAAGCTTCATGGTTATAGCAAGCAAATTTGCATGGGATGAAGCTTGAACCGATCATGAGTCCTGCTTATTTTAATGGATTCTGCTCTTGAGAATCTTGCTTATCAAGTCATGCCTCATTACCTTGACAGAAATGTCACTCACACACTTACATTTACAGCCTCATTTTATTATTTTCCACACAGAAATGAAACTGGCAATTTTACAGACGATGAAGATACAGTTTTTAAAGCTGGAAATGCCTTTCCTTGGCCCTCCAACATACATTACTGAGAAGACACAGTCACTTTGTCTTCCTAGTCTGTGAAATAGTTTCTGAGAAAAAGAGGGGATTTTCAAATGTCAACGTAAAGAGGCTTTGGGAAAAAAACATTTTGGTTGCCGCAGCTTTAGTTTCCATTTGTACTTGTATTGCCTCCAAAAATATCCCAGACGGACCCAATGTGATAAAAATTCTTTGAGTTTCAAGATTACAAGCTTTCTCCTCCAAGGCAAAAAAAGAAAAGAAAAACTTAAAGTTTTCTTGAAGTGGTATATATACTGGACACAGTTTCTTTTCTCTTTTTTTATTACATCTTGTTGAATACAGTAGAAAGGAGATGAGTTGCAATCCTACCCAGGGAATATTTAAAGTATTTAAAAAATACTTTAAAAAATACTCTTTTAAGGTTTTGCAAGAATACCACCATTCTACAGGAAATAATACAAGTGACCTTGTTGGAGACTACTACATGCCCCAGAATCACATGTTTAACTCAGCCAAGCTACTTCCCAGTTCTCAGAATTTCTGCTACTGTTAAAAGTACTACTTTCAATACTAAGAGTGTCCTGCTGCTTTCATGGAAACTGTTGCAATTATGAGATTTGGTCTTCATTTTTTGCTGTGTGAGGTCTACCAAGCAGCTAGCTTACACTGTTGGTATTGCAAGGTGGATGAATTTCCTGTCAATAATTCGGTTCTGTGATTCTGGGAAGCCAAGCGCTGGTATTTCCCTTATAACACCTCCAGCAAATGAGGTGTGTTGCCTGTGTGTATGTGTACACATGTCTTCCAGAAGAGAAATGGTTTTCCTGAGTTTATCTTTGTACCAAAATGTAGAATGTTCTTTCAAAACAAACTTCAACCTGCTCATTCACAATTACTCATCTGGAATGATATTCACAGTCATTCCATCAGACAGAATATCCATTTGATCCATGCAAATGCCTAATGAGTACAGGGCATCCACACTTCCCACTTTTACCACTCTGTAATCACTCTGATGCTTAATTTAACCATTAAACAAAACCCAAGTGCATGCAAATGATGAAATGTTTTTAGAGCATTTAATATATTACAACATTGTGATAGGCTATTAAAGGGAATAATCCATCAGGGCCATCAGATTCTTGTATACAGCCTTTAATTTGAGACTATATTATTCACTGAGCCCAAAAAGTTATCTTTTTAACAGCCTTTCAAGGTTTTATGTAAGCCTTCCGAACCTGGTGCCCTCCATAAATTTTGGACCACAACTTCCATCAGTTCCATCCAGCTGGTACCAGGTTGTGGGAGGTTGTTTTGTTATATAAAATCTGATTTTGGCTTACATAAAAAGTGGGGGAGATTCCAAGGGAGGATTCTATTTTTGGGAAAGCACCTATGCTACTGTTCCCATAAATCAGAGTGCAGATAAATTGTTAGGGTTCAGATGGCAAGATGTCTTGAGCCAAATAGGTTGCTCTCTTGGTGCATACTCACTTTATAGAGGGAGAGATTAGTTTGCTTCTTTTCAAATATCACAAGATGGAAACCCAAGGTAGAATTAGATGGTGTAACAAAGCTCCCAAAGTAAGTTATGGAATCATCAAAAGAATGCTTTGGGACCCAACTTTGCAGTTATTTTAATTAAATTTCCTAAAGATAGCACCGAAGAGGTCAAGTATCGAGACATTTAATTACAATATCCACCCACCTATACCTGTGATAAAACGTAGCTTTAAATGTCGCCAAGGAAATTACAGAGGAGTCAGCTGAATACAATAGCTTGCAAATGGCACTAATGAAAGATTCAATCTGCTTGAAGACAGGAGGTTATGCACAGACATCTGCTCGTGTATCTCTCTTTTCTGTTAACATGCAAAATACAAGGGATCTAGGAGGCTGCAATATTTCTTGGGTATTTTATATAAAAAGCCATTTATCTCAGAATAAAAGATCACTGTACTTGAACGCATCAGCTTTCCGCCAGCTCTAACAAATGCTAATCTTCAGTCAGTTTGATGCAAACAATAATGTTAGCTTAATGCCACAATGAGTGGCTGAAATCAGTTCTATTGTGAGCCCTGTTCCCTTGTTGGGGTCTATGTGTTTATCAGCATGTGAAGCTGTGCACCCAACCAGCCTCATGTATTGATACAAAGGGCTCAAGCCTGTAGGTGCACAGCTGTATGCACAAAGGCATCCATGTGATCAGGAGTCCCAATTGCACTGGGTCATGCCTACCACTGCATACTCAAAGCTTTCCCCTTTGGTGATATCCATGTTAATGCAAAAATGTAGGAGGTGGGGCCAGCAGAATGAGCACTGTCACAAGCAAGACTAACTGGCTGGCAAGTTCTACTGAATTAACAGGCTTTGATGACAGAGGTGTGCTATGCTCCCCAAAATGGGGAAACCATATTAGATGGTTAGGATGATCTGATTCACTACATGCTCTATTCTCAACAGAGAGACCAAAGGCTCCTCCTTTCTACTGTCTTTTTTTAATATTTGAAAACTATGTCACCTTCTTTATCTTGCTCTTACTAGGCTAAACATATGCAATTCCATGTCTTTCTCAAAGAATTTTCCATCTTAGCTTTTTTTAACAACTCTGTTGCTTCATCCTTCCCAGTTTATCAACATTCTTCTGTATTCCAGCACTGAGGAGCATTGCACTATAGTTTTCTACATCTCTGAAACAATGCTCAGGTTATTTGGGGCCAGGGAAACTGTAATCCCTTTTTAACTCAACAGGCGATTGCCTCTCTCACCTCTCTCAGTGGTGGCCTACAGTTTAGTGTGGAACTTGTACCACCCAAATAATCATCTTTATAGCACCCTTAAAATAAATACATAGAAAATGTTAAATTCCGAATGACTTTATTTCTGATTTGTTTTTTAAAGTTCTTTTTCTTTCATATATATATATATATATATATATATATATATATATATATTAAATGTAGGCTAATAGTGGCAAGTGATTATATTAAGTTGTGTAAAGCTGTGAATGTTGCAAATATTTTATGGTGCTTCGGAAAGTGCCAGGAGACAGGTGAGCACTATATACACAAATTATTACTGTTTATCATTTTTATTATTGACATTCACATGTATTTATTTGACCTTGAGATAAATGTGGTATGTTAGAAAGTGCCTAATGTCATTTTACATACAGTGCTGCTTTATAAAAATAAAGACATAAAAATAGAAAGAGAGAAGACAAAAAAAAAGTCTGGGCTTAGAGCATGTGTGTGATCGTGGCTGAGACCCAATGAAAATGATAATGTTTCACATTTAACTGAGAGGTAAGGACAGTGTTTTTTTCTGGGGGGACGCAGGGGTATGCATATCCCTAAAAATTTTGTGAATCTAAATTTGGCCTCATTGAGGGGCAGTATTTCAATATGAGTAGGAAAATGAGAGTACCCCTAAATGGTTTTTTAAAAAAAGGGAAAAAAGCACTGGGTAGGGATGAATGCATCTGTCAATTTCAGTTTCCTTCTGTTTCTCATTTTCCCAGTTTGAAGTTCATTCCTTCACATTTCCACATCAGATTGTGGGTTTTTAAAAATATCTCATGAAAATTTGCCAGTGTTTTAGTGCAAATTCCTCCTAAGGTACCAATTTTGTGCATGCATTTTTGCCTAACATACACAATTTTGCATTTGCATAATACAAAACATTTTTTAAAATCTTGTTTTTACTAATATGTGCATTTTTAGTGCATACATATGCATGTTTGTACACATCATTGGTTGGAGAAATGCATTGCAAAATTCAGAGAAGTACGGATTTCAAAGGAGGTCAGTTTTTTAGTTCACATGATCATTGGGAAAGTATGAATCAGGCAGGTTTGTCTTGAAACATGAAATGAATCTAATTTCTCTCCCACCTGTGCTGGTAGGCGATTCACAATGTTGCTCTGCAGCATTAGCTGTTTCATTCCAACTAATTTTCCCAGAGGGGGTTTTCAGTTGTCAAGGTTTGAAGAGGTATGATTATCAAAACAAATCTCACTTCAAACGTAGGGCACTTCAGGGAAACCCCTTCTCCCACATCAATCTCACACTTGTACAAGAACTTCTAAATATTGTAAGTGGGAATTAATTCATTTGGCCACATTTGCAAACACCTCTTTTCCTACTGAGTGAGCAGCATAACAGTTCAAAATGTCATGCTTTCTCTGCTTCGGTGACTCTCTCCGCCCTGTGTTTTAGCTCCCACTTGAGGCATGGTGTAAATGTTTTATGAGGCTTGGGTTTCTGGATTTCAGCACCATTGACCTGTGTGGCATCGGTAGTCTCTGCATTAAAGGTTGAATGAACAGATGAGTGACTGAGCCTTCAGGCTTTGCTGGAATGATTTGCATCTTGATGACACAGAAGAAGGTCACAAGGTGATATTTGAAGGCTAGAAGGTAAAGGGGGCCAACTGAGTGCATAAGCCTAAGTATATTTAAGGTAAAGGGACCCCTGACCATTAGGTCCAGTCATGACCGTCTCTGGGGCTGCGGCGCTCAGCTTTATTGGCCGAGGGAGCCGGGGTACAGCTTCCGGGTCATGTGGCCAGCATGACTAAGCCGCTTCTGGCGAACCAGAGCAGCACATGGAAAGGCCGTTTACCTTCCCGCCGGAGCGGTACCTATTTATCTACTTGCACTGGCGTGCTTTCGAACTGCTAGGTGGGCAGGATCTGGGACCGAACAATGGGAGCTCACCCTGTCATGGGGATTCGAACCACCGACCTTCTGATCGGCAAGTCCTAGGCTCTGTGGTTTAACCCACAGCGCCACCCGTGTCCCCTACTCAGAAGTAAATATGGGCATAGAAATGGAACTTCTCTGTGATGGGGACTACTCTTTGGAAGGGGGTAACCACAGTAAGATGCTTCCAGAGACTCTTAAAAACTCAGGTTTGGCATTGTTTACTGTTGATTTCGTTTAGATTTTATGTTTCGTGACATTTCATTGTTAGAATTTTCTGTTATTCTGTTAACCACTTTGGGATACTTGGATGAGAAACAGTCTATAAATGAGTTTGATAGGTAAAAGTGCCACTCAGCTCAATGAGATTTGATCCCTAGGAGTTGTTATATTAAGCACCTTCTAAATAACCATCCCAATATCCTCAGTGGAGAGGTTATGTTAAATAATATGTTTGAATGTGTACGTTTATATCTAGAGTCAATGGATAAAACTAACACCATTAGATGTACTGCGGGATAAGTGTTAAATGGTTTTTATATTTGTTTAAAAACAAATTAAAATGTGAAAGAGTCCTGTTTACTTCTGAGTAGAAATGGTTATGGTTGCACTGTAATTTAGTTCCCTGTAGTTCCCCATGAATTAATTGGATTTTAGTACAGTCGTGCCTTGGAAGTCGAACAGAATCCATTCCATAAGCCTGTTTGACTTCCAAAAAATTCAGAAACCAAAGTGTGGCTTCTGATTGGCTGTAGTAAGCTCCTGCAGCCAATCGGAAGCCATGGAAACCCCATCGGATGTTTTGGTTCCAAAGAACGTTTGCAAACCGGAACACTCACTTCCAGGTTTGCAGTGTTTGGGAGCCAAAATGTCCCAGTACCAAGACGTTCAGGTACAACTGTATTGTCAAAACTAACTTATCCCATTGATTTCAATGGGAGTCTAGTGCAACTAACCTTAGCCTGAATCCAACCCAAAAGCTTTCCCCTCATTTCAAATTTCACCTGTCATTTACAGATGCAGTATAAATCAAACATTCTCCCTTGCTCATGAACAGTGTCTTTGCACACTGTGCTGCTATCTGTATGCGGCAATTGATACCAAAACTGATAAATAGCAACAGTGAATGAGAAAAGTAGTCTCCTGGCAATGGAAAATATCCTTCCCAATTACAGTAAGTTTTCAAGAAAACAGCTCTTTTTGAATGATGGAGCAAGATGTTGAACACACAACAGTTTCCTTTCATATCGTAATGCTAGCAGTGTCATTCCACAGCTTGCAAGAGTAGTGCTAGGAAATTCATTTGAACTAATTCTTTGCTAGCGATGGGCAGGGCAATGAAGTAGATTTGGCAGATGGGTGAGTGGAGGAATGTGAACTAAGTTGGGAATTCCAAGGAGTGCTGTGCCCAAACCTGCCCTCTGATTTCTCAAAAATAGTCTTCACCTCTAAAAGAGGCTTCCATTTTTTCTGCTTCAGACAGCATCTTAAAAAGCAGAGACATCACTTTGCCGACAAAGGTCTGTATAGTTTTTATTAAAACTATTATATAGTTTTTATTATAGCTATGGTTTTCCCAGTAGTGATGTATGGAAGTGAGAGCTGGACCGTAAAGAAGCCTGATCACTGAAGAATTGATGCTTTTGAATTATGGTGCTGGAGGAGACTCTTGAGAGTCCCATGGACTGCAAGAAGATCAAACCTATCCATTCTTAAGGAAATCAGCCCTGAGTGCTCACTGGAAGGACAGATCCTGAAGCTGAGGCTCCAATACCTTGGCCACCTCATGAGAAGAGAAGACTCCCTGGAAAAGACCCTGATGTTGGGAAAGATGGAGGGCACAAGGAGAAGGGGACGACAGAGGACGAGATGGTTGGACAGTGTTCTCGAAGCTACCAACATGAGTTTGACCAAACTGCAGGAGGCAGTGGGAGACAGGAGTGCCTGGCGTGCTCTGGTCCATGGAGTCATGAAGAGTTGGACACGACTAAATGACTAAACAGCAACAACAAATGTGACTCTGCCACTCTATTTCCTGCAATAGACCATTCTTGCCTCATCTTGACCCCACCACATGACAGAAACAGTCATGTCAACAACAACAACAGTGTGCTTCAGAAATCATTTATACATTTAGTGATTAAGCTTAAATTGCTCTAGCTGAGGATGGTTTTTGTGCTTCCCTATTAAACATCTCTCAAAAACTTTGCAGCCTCCCCGCCTCTTAAAGAAATGCCTCGGGAATTATATCATGATGTCTTCCCCTTAGGTTTGTCTCTGAAGGGTCCCAGAATGCCCTGGAATTTGGACAAAGCACACACACCCCTTTTTGCTTGTATGCAATATTTAGCCGCTTGAAATGATTCTGGTACATTCAGTTTAGCCATTCCTGTTGTTATCTTGAGATGACTTGCCTTGATACAAGCCACTGGCTGTCACTAGTTGAGATTATCAGCTCCCCCTAGGGAGCTCCTCTGCTCTTCTCATCTTCAGTGCGCTGTAGTAAAGTCTTAGGGAATGACTTAAAACAGTCACACTTTACTTTAATGGTACATTAAATTAATGTTGAATTACAGCAAATCTCTTACGGAAGTATGTATGATATCCACATTAATTCCAAATGAATTCATTATGATTAGTGCAATTACCATGAATGCCAATGAGTTAAGAAGGACATGACACTTTGAAAAAATGTTGCCATTAAAACTTAAAGAACACATTGGGTGGAATACATTTTCCAAGCTATTTCTGAGCTTTAGCTTTTAGTTCAGACTGATTAATATGCATCATGGAGATATATGAATATTTTAAACACTGTGCAACCCTCACTCCCCAGAAATGCTTCATAATGGCTTTGCGTGTATTCTTCATTACAGCTTTCTAAACTTACCCAGACAAGGATATGCAGGTTGTCTTCCACACTGCTCTTTTCTATTATACTTGTTGAGTACAGAGATTAGGGTAGACATTTAAATCCCATGCCCTTGTCATCTAGTGTTCCCTGAGACACTGATGAGGATGGCTGTCTTAGTTGCTACTCCCCGAAGGCCTGGTATATACAGCTTTCCATATTCTTTAGTGAAAGTCACAAATGTCCAGACGCACTCTCTTACTTGCCTGCGTTGGGAAATAAGGAGTGTTGTGCAGCCATGTCCACAACACCCCTCATTGGTATATGCTTCCTGGAAGGTTATCCATGAAGGAACGTGGTCCTTGGACTGAAAAGGGTCTCCTGCCCTGCTGTTGAATACAGTAACACCTCTGGGATTAATCTCTTTCCTCTCCTCTCTCTCTCTCTCTCTCTCTCTCACACACACACATCTGTTTGATAGTTCTAAAAGCAAATTATATTAAAAGTCTCATTTCACAAAGAACTTATGTATGCTACAACAGTGGCAAGAGTCTTGTTAGCACAAGGATGGAAGAATGAGGAAATCCCAACGAATGAACAGTGCAAGAAAAACTGATGAGCTATGTGGAATTGGCTAAATTGACATGCAAACTGTGTCATAAGGACAACCGTGACTTTAAGGAAGAATGGGAACTTTTTACAAATTACCTAAAAAGACAACAAAATGAACTGGACTCCTTGGCAGGTTTTGAATAAACATCCACAAATTTATTAGTTGAATACATGATAGATAAGGCAAGGATATGTACAATTTTATAACATGCAGAGAACAATATGTGCAAAGAAATCAGAGAGGAGAGCTGAGGGAAGTCCTCAGTGGCGGGGAGAGGGAGGGATGGGGGGGAAGGGGGGGAATAATATAATTGATTACTTGGATGGATAATTTGTTATGTTGAAATTGTTTAATGAAAATACTTTTTAAAAAGTCTCGCTTCGTTCAGAATTGTTCTTCTGTGCCACTGCCATATCACACTGTGTTCATAAAAAAATATACTGGTTGTTGTTAGACATTTATGTAAGCTTATGCAGGAGTCGTTCCCTTTCTTCTGACTGATTCACATGTCTAATAATATCAAGGAATACTTAACACTTTTCTTTCCCAAGAATGATCCTGATCAGTCAAGCGATAGTGGTATCACATAGTTCTCATTTTGTGTAGGTAACATTTCCCTCTGCACTGGACAAAAGCATCTGGTCAAGGAGAAGACTGATCCCTACCTCTATAAACAGGTGAAATGTTGCTCTCCTTTAAAGATTTGATTCCTCTTTCAAAAGGGACATTTGTAGTTCTGCTCCTTCCTTGCCTAATTGTATTCTTAGGAACTGGGGTGAAATAATGGAATGGAAATGGAAGGGAATAAATAACCTAAGGTTGGGATGACCTCCAGATGTCATTGGGCTCCAACTCTGATCAACCTTAGCTGGTATGACCCATGGCCAGGGATCATGGGACTTGTCCTCTGGCAGCATCTGAAGAGCATCCCTGTCCTGAGGCTTTATGGCAGACACTTATGCATGCGTAAGGTCCCAGGTTCAATTTCCATTTAAAAATGGTATCTCTGAGCAGAATGGGAAATATACCTTCCCGAGACCTTGGAGACTCTTTGCCAGTCAGAGTAGATGGATTAACAGTATGAAAGACAGCTTCAAGGACAGCCCTACTATGAAGCAAAGAAAATCAGCCTGCCTCAAGAGACAGTTTTGCAAATAATATAAATGGACAGCAAATGAACTTGCTTTGACCTTGTTTTATGGTAAGGTTCCTGGTAGCTCTAGTGGAGAGCTTTCCTTTTGCCCTATGCTGATTGGATTATTGATCATCCTGAGGGAGCTGTGATATGCTAGGTGGGCATACCATCTGACCACCCATGCCAGTCTCTAGGAGCATAAGGAATATAATTACAGTTATGGCAAACACCCATTTAAATAAATTTCAGGCATCAAATAATGTGAGTTTTGATTAATTAATTGATTAAATTTGCTGATGAGAAACACCCAAGGTGGGTAAATAGATCCTAACTGTGCTCCCATAAATGGAAGGGATCAAGATCTAACAGGATCCTGCTAGCAATTTCTGCCAATGTCCTCTTCCAACTGCAGCCACCAGCTCTGTCTCTGATTTTACTGCAATCACAGAAAGCAGGGTGCACAAATTGCTAGGAATTAGTTTTTTAAAAATGTATTTCCCCTTTTGTTGGCAGGAGCACCACAAGGAGCAAGCTCAAGATCCAAGATGTGTGTGTGGTTTGGGATGATGCACAAATCTGTTGCATCAGGTATCGTCTTAAAAGATTTCCCTCTTCTTGTTGACATTGGATGGAATGGCTCTTTCTGTCTTACCATCTTCTTCTTTTTTATTTTTGCAATAACTGGCAAGAAAATGAATTTTAAACATTAATTGGGGCACCTTTTTAGTCAATCAAATTATTTTTTTACATTGATTAACCCATTAATAAACTGATTAATGTACTAATTAAAAAATTGGCTCCAGCTATAACCATCCTCAGTAGACTGGTCTTATTAGGAAATACATAACTGCCTACTTCCTTTAATGGCCTGTCTTTCCATGGCCTGTTTAATCCTGGCTATCAAAGTCTGCCTCTCTGTAAACTTCCTCCCCAAATTAACTCTCAGCAGTGCATTGAAATCAATCAGTGAATGAATGCTTGAAAATGGTGGAACTCCCAAGATGTTGCTTAGATCACTGTGGTGCTTTCATCATCGATGAAAGAAGATCAGAAACAACTGTTTTAAACCTATTTATTCCCTGTCGCTTCAAATGGATTAAATTGGTTTAAACAGAAGTATTTTGGTTTAATTGGTCTGCAAACTGAGCTGTAAACTTAGCCGAAACAACCACAAAATATTTATAATTGCATTTGTTCACAATCTTGCTGACTAAATATTTTATTCTCCGAGGTTCACCTCTGCTGTTTCTACAAATCTGACCATAGATTTTAAACACTGCATGGCGGAGCCCTATCTTCTAATTAAATTTGCAATGTGCACATTAATAGTGCTATGAAAATAATATTGATTCCTCCTATTAGGAAAATGAGTGTACTGGTTGGGAGCATGCTGAGTATGCAGATGGGTAGAGAATCTGCATACATAAAACGAGGAGGCCCCAACAATATTTTTTAGAGAAGACCCTGCTTCCTACCTGTTATGTACTGAAGTTCTCACCCTGGGCCAGCAGGGGGATACTGTAGATAGTTGTGCAAATGAAGGATCGAAAAGTGACGTTCAGTGATTGGATAGTTTTGTATGCAAATGAAGGATTGAAAAGTGACATTCAGTGATTGGATAGTTTTAGAATGTTGCAACAGTTACAATTGTTCTGTAGCTCTATATAAGCAGGCTGACTGAGCTCCTCAGTCAGTTCTGTTCCAGCTTACAAAATAAAGAGCTGCTTTGGAGAAATCGCTGTGTCGTCTGCTATGTCAACCCACAACTTAACACTACCCTCCCAAAAAACAAACTACCAGAGGATGAGGGTTGGTAAACACACACACTAAGCTCATGCTGACAATTCCCACACTCTGCAAAAAGTTGAACTCCCTTTCTGTTAGGTATAACAGTGTTAAGCAATTGCCAAGTCTAAGACATGGAGAAATAAGTTTTTATGTATGGGTGTGTGCTTGCCTTTCTGCTGAAATACAAGAGGCCCCATTGATACCAGCATCCCACCAGCTCTTAAATACATGTCTATTTAGAGAAGCATTCCTCTGATCTCCTAACTTGAACTTCTTGCTTAAATTGTGGTTTTAACTCCTTTAATTGTTATGTACTTTTAATCAGCTTGTTTTATTGTACAATTTTTTATTGCAAATGCTTATTTTTATGTTTTGATTAAACTGTTGTATTATGTATCTTAATTATGTGTGTTTTGCAACTGACATTGCACTTCTAAACTGCTTAGAAGTCATCATGGTGGTATGTAAAGTAATCAAATAACAAATTTACATAGGGACAGTATTTTAAGTATAGAAAGCTTCCAAATCAGAATTATTGGATTCAGTTTTAATCATGTTCAGAGAACCCTAACCCTAACCCTCCCCTTACTTTAGAGGCTCCAAAGCAAAAGTATGGTAAAGAAAGATGAACATAAATGCAGTGCTTTTCCCCCCTGGGGGTACGCAGGGGTACGCATACCCCTAAACATTTTGTGAATCTAAGTTTGGCCTCATTGAGGGGCAGTATTTCAATATGAGTAGGAAAATGAGAGTACCCTAAAAAACTTTTTAGAAAAAAAGCACTGCAAAAATGTATATTTACAATATTTGCTCTTTCCTGATTCCCAATATAAAAAACAGCAACATAGTTGTTTGGCAATAAAGAAACAACTGTCAATGGGGGGGGGGGTAGATTTCATACTTTGAAATGTGCAAGAAGATGATATTTATTTTATGATATATTTTGGTGATTCATTGTCCTAATTCAACTTCTTTTATCATGACATATGAAGCAAGTAGATCTTTTAAAACTATTTTTAAAGAACAATGCACTTTGAAAACAGTTTTAGTGGATCGATTCGGACAATGGATAGGCAAAGGCAAAGCATCTGATAAATCTCATTTTCTGTATTGATTTCTAGAGACCGTATATTCAAAATGGGCACAGACAGATTTAAACTGTAACACTTACTAGCAACGTGGTTGAAGACAGACTTACTTCTGAATGGACATACACAGGATTACACTTACAGACGGCAACCCAGGGAAATCAATGGAACATGCTTCAGAATGGAATTGTGCTACAAAAACCCCAGCTAAAAGGGGTTTCTGTTGAATGTATAAATGGATTGGTGCCATACCCCTACTCTTCCTTTGATTGAGGCCCTCCCAGACTGTTGCTGTTTTGGGGTGAGATTCAGTCACATGCAAAGAACTTTGTGGAACAAACCAGGATGGATGCTCAATGAGCAAGTCATCTGGAAGTCACCTGAAAGTCTGGTAACTGCAATGACTTTTCTGCAATGATCCAGGGAACTTTGGGTATTTGTTTTGTTCTTACCTGTTTAACACATGCAGGACCAAGGACCCCAGCTTCTGGGGGTGAGGCACTGTAGGGGCCCCAACCTTTTTTTGTTAGGGGCCAGTCCTCCTCAATGTTCAGAGGGTTCCCTCCCACACAATGTCAGGACATTGTGTATGGCCCCCTCAATCCTCCAAAGAAGGTGGCACCTCTGTACAGGACTGAATTTGGAAGGCTCTAGTATGTGATACTACCTTACATGGAGCCAGACCATTGGCTCACCTTGTCCAATACTGTCTAGTTTGATTGGCATCAGTATTCCCTAGTCTTCTACCTACAGTCCTTTCAACTGAAGATGCCAGGGATGATCTTGGGATCCTCTGCATGCAAAGCATGCACTCTGTTAAATGACCATATGAATATTAATGAATATGAATGTGGTTGTTATGAATATAGCTATGATTTTTATCTCAGAATGGAGTCACCTGTCTGTCAAAGTCAATCAGAATGGAATACTTAATTTGCCAAAATATCATTAGTATGAATAGCATTAAAGTTGTGAAACTATTAAGCAAGTATTAAAATTTATATCTTCTTGTAACTCTACACTATATTACAGAAGATCATTTGCGGCCAATGAATGACCACATTTTAGAAAGGGGAAGTTGAAAATGACATGATAGCAGGGTATCCCCCCCCCCCTTAAGCCACAAACGCTAATGATGAACATTAGACTCAAGCTATCTAATAACATTTCATGGGCAATTCTGCTCTATAATTGCATTTTCCCCTCTCTCTTTCAATTAACAGCCTTGTCCTAGGTGCGCTTAATGAGAACTTAAATATGATTCCATTGCAACCTTTGTGGAATAAGAGCTGTTTCACAATAGCAAGAGCCCACATTACTCTTCTATATCTGAAAGATATTGGTGAAGAGTTGCAGGTGTGGAAAGGGCTTATCTGTGCTGTCCTTCCCATTTGATTCAAACAAAACTGTTCAGGTAGGATCTTGCAATGTACATGTGGCTTCCATGCCACAAAGGTAGCTTTTAAGCTGCGTCAAGACCCCTGCTAAAATCCAGATCTTTACAATATGTGAAGGATAGGGCTGAGAGAGAGAAAAAAGGAGAGATTTTAAGACAAAATACATGTTTAAAGATGTACTGTATCTCAATGAACACATTGCTTAACGTATCTTATTCTAAAATGCACATTTTTGCACATTTTGGACCTGAAATCCCCCCTGAGAAATTCAGAGAAGTGCAAAATCCAAATAATAATTACATTGCAATCTGTTTATTAGTACAGGAGGTGGGAATTAACCTGGTTTTCTTAAAAATGTGGAACCAGTGAGATTCCCCTCCATCCCTTTAAAAAGTGCTGCAGAATTTTTCACTTCTTGTAAATTCTGGACCAAACACAAGGGAAGCCTTATATAGAGTGTTGCTATGACTAGTAACAGGACGCTGGTGGTGCTGTGGGTTAAACCACAGAGCCTAGGACTTGCCGATCAGAAGGTCGGCGGTTCAAATCCCCGTGACAGGGTGAGCTCCCGTTGCTCGGTCCCTGCTCCTGCCAACCTAGCAGTTCGAAAGCACGTCAAAGTGCAAGTAGATAAATAGGTACCACTCCAGCGGGAAGGTAAATGGCGTTTCTGTGCGCTGCTCTGGTTCGCCAGAAGCGGCTTAGTCATGCTGGCCACATGACCCAGAAGCTGTACGCCGGCTCCCTCGGCCAATAAAGCGAGATGAGCGCCGCAACCCCAGAGTCGGTCACGACTGGACCTAATGGTCAGGGGTCCCTTTACCTTATGACTAGTAACCATAGCTTTGCCATCTATGATTTTTTTTTAAAAAAAAAAATTTCCTTTAAAGCCATCTATATAGTGGCCATCACCACATCTTGAAGCACATGATTGAAGTGAGGATGCTTCTAAAATGCACCTCAAATGAAATCTCACCTCATGCAGATTTTGGAGTTCTAGACTACTTGGTTTTGTTTCTGAACTGTAACTGATGAATTAGTATTTCTCATTTGTGGCTCTTTTGTATCAGAGTCTTGTACAGAGAACCTGTTGACTCAAGTAGGAATGATGCTCACCCAAGAAAATGCTGTGCCATCAGGAGGTCTATTCACCTGACTCTCCTAGCAATCAATGAGAGTTTCATCATATGCAAATAGTTAATCTCTTAAAGAACATCTGTGCCTTTGTGCATATTGCAGCTGGCTTTGTAGTTCATGTCATTTCCTAGCTATCAGCAAGATAAGGGGTTAACAAAAAGAAAGATATACAGAACTCTCCAAAGCAGCTGGTTAAATACTCTCTGCCGATGATCAGAATCTCATTTGACATTCCAACCTAGAGAAAAACTTCTTGGGGAAATGGCTCTTGAGTCATAACAGCTGAACATGATAAGATGGATAAATTCAAATGCTAAATCAGGAAATTACACATTTCAGTGACATTGCTTGGCATGAAAAGGTATTAGAGCCTGCAATCCTAAAACAATGTATGGAAACTGCCAGTTTATATCAGTTTCAAAGCAGATGAACTGCCATGGATTCTTCCAGTGTAATTTGTTGCAGTTTCTGATAATTCTCTGTTTGAGATCTCTAGACACCACAATTCAGCTTCTGGGTTCCCTTGGAAGAAGGGATGATGACATCCGCCTGCCTTGACAGACAATGGAGTGTGACTCCAGGGGTAACATTGAACTGTTGTGTTAGCAGCACTGAAGTAACATCCCTGGGGTGCAAGCCTAGGCAGTGTGTATGGAGGTCCTGGGCTGCCCAGATGACAAGACCCCACTCTTGGCCTCTCTGATATGGTCCAAAGGAAAGCAGAGCAATATGTTTGGCACCAGCTTGGCTGCAGAAGTTGTTGGAAGGAGGCGTACAAGACATCATCCAACCATTTTAGGGACACCACTGGTCTCCAGTGATCTACTTAAGTGTATTTCCACCTTTAAGATCGAGAATGTACAATCTAGTGATCATCTTCCCCTGGTAGCCAAGCTTTCCCTGAACTGGCAGTCGGAGGCCCATAGGCATGCGACCCAGATGGTAACCAACGAATCTCTCCAAGTAAGAGGAATCAAATGGTCGGAGACCCAGGCTCAAAGGTATCAGGAATTCTTTCAAAAAGAAATCCTCGGGCCCCATTCCAACATAGGCGCTGCCTCAGATGAGCATAGCATAGTGTTGAAACGCTTCCACCACCATACGACTGATCTTACGTCCTTCTTCAGGTTACCACCCAAAATATTAAATCGAAACGAGTATACTTACGGTGCCCCCTGGTATAATTCTCAGTGCAAACAAGCAAGACAGCGCCTTCGTGCTATATATAATGTATATAAGACCTCTGATGCATCTACTCTGCCAGCTAGTTATGCACAAGCCAAGCAAGTCTACAAACGCACGCAGAAAACTGCCAAACGTGAGTGGCAACAAAATCGCTGGCAGGCCTTGATTACTGCTTCAAAGCCACATAGATCCAGGGAATTCTGGTCTTTGATTAATAGAAGGGTGAGGAAATACCCAAGGGCTGTCATCCCAGCACCGACATGGGAATTGTTCCTGAAGAAATGTTTCTCACAGGCAGATGCCCCCTCCGACCATCTGATGCATCTGTTTTCCCACCTACCTATTTGGCCTCCCACCGATCCTGACGAAATAGCTAAGCTAATAGCCCAGCTGAAACCGGGCAAAGCCCCAGGGCCCGACCTGATCCCTGCTGAAGCCATCAAACTACACCCAAAATGGTGGGCTGGCATCTTGGCCAAAACCTTCGACGCAATCAACGCTTCCGGTCTCATCCCCAAAATATGGAAGGAGGCCATTATAGTACCAATTCATAAAAAAAGGTTCTCCAATGGAGCCGGAAAACTACCGCAACATCAGCCTCCTCTCGATCATAGGGAAAATTTATGCCAGCTTTTTGCTGACTAAACTATCGCGATGGGTAGATGAGACTAACCAGATTGGCCATGAACAAGCAGGGTTCAGAACTAAACGTTCTACAACTGATCATGCGATAGTTCTTTACCATCTGGCACGGAAGTACTCCTCCCCTCCCCGGGGCTACCTTTGTGCTGCCTTCTTAGATCTAAAGGCAGCCTTTGACAGCGTTCCTAGAAATATTCTTTGGGAGAAACTTGCGAAACAGGGCATCGATAGAAGACTCCTATGGCTTATAAGTCAGCTCCACGAAGGTACCCATGCCAGAGTGAGACTTACTCCTGCGGGCGACCTCACAAATTCGATACCAATAAACAAGGGAGTGCGCCAAGGATGTATATTGGCTCCCTGCCTATTCAACCTATTCATCAGCGACATGCGAACACCCCTAGTTAACTCATCTCCAAGTACACACGCGCCTAGACTAGCGGATTACCGCTGTCCACTCCTTTTATATGCGGACGATGCGGTAATTCTATCTTATACACGTGTTGGACTAACCAGAGCTCTGAAGATCTTTGCCACGTATTGTCAACTCAACCAATTAACCATCAACCATGTTAAATCTAAGATTCTGATTTTCGCCAGAAGTCGGAGATTATACGAATGGAAGCTTGGCGGAGCAAAAATAGAGCAAGTCCTAAAATTTCAATACCTAGGAGTTATTTTTCAATACAATTTGGGGTGGAAAGCACAAATTCAACACCTACTTAATAAGGCCAAAACTCTGTCATATGCGCTCCTCCGATTTTTCTTTTCGGATGGAGCTTTGCATGTTCCCTCGGCCCTAAAGGTGTTCAAGGCAAAAGTGGTTACCGCGCTTGCCTATGCTGCCCCGCTCTGGGCCGTGATGACAGATCTTGCTCCTCTTGAGACTCTGCAAAACCAATTCCTACGTCGGATCCTAATGCTCCCCCTGTGCGTAAGTAACGCAGCCATGCGACTAGAATTGAAGATCGCATCCCTAGAAACTTGCCTGTGGAAGCAAGTCTTCAGTTATTGGTTATCATTGTGGCATAGATTACCAGACCATTACCTTGTCCAATGCTTATGGCGAGATGAATTCTCCAGCCTTTGGACTAGTAGAATTCATGCCAAACTCCTGAGTTATGGAATCTCTCCCTTAGATTCCCTAAAACTAGATCAAATCACTGCTCAAAGACTGATCCGCCAAAGACTGGATGACATCGATTTACAGCGAAATTATACGCTGGGGGGAGGTGTTTGTTCGCCCCAGAACATTGGTATTACTTTAACTTACTGCGTTCCATCATACCTCTCCTCCCTTTCGACTGTTGCCCATAGGCTGGCCTTCACCAAAGCGAGGTTTAACGTTTTTCCCTCCAATGTCCTGAGACATAGATTCTCAAAGGGCCAAGCCTCCGCCATGTGCGAATGTGATAAGGAGACGCCGGAGTCGCTTCAGCACATTATGTTCACTTGCCCCTTGTTTAACGGGCCACGGGCAAATTTGTTGGGATCAATCATGCAGAAACTAGAGGGTACCCCACCAAAATTCCACCTTGCCCAAATCTTGCAGGATAAGGATACCCATACGACCCTGAAAGTGGCTAGGTTTCTGGTCGCTGTCCTTACCCAAAAGCGTTGCCAAGGAGCACTACAAGCTAATTAAGGCGCAGTATGTCATTCCATCTCATAGTATTTTATTGTTACAGTGGTGTTTTAGCGGCTGTTTTTACCCACGTGCACAAGCTGTTATTTATGTCTTGTTTTTATCTGTATGGGCCTATGGCCGTAATAAATATTATTATTATTATTATTAGGGACACCACTCTGGATTTGTGTAGAGTTTACTCCTTAGCTTTTCCTTCTCCTGAGGGATATCCTGCACGCCAGCAGAGTTTTAGGATCAGAGTTTTCCTTCTCCTAGATAGGCTACTTTCCCAGGTTGACAAGCCCTATCTTCCTCTCACTTTCCTGTATAGCACATGCAGAAACCACCTTCATGACCGTTGGCCCCTCTATTGGTCTTGTCCACTCAATCTGCCGGAGCCAATCTTCACATGAAGGGGAAGTCTTTAACTCATTGAGGGTTTGAAACCCTTCAGCTACCCTCCCCTAGTTTACCCAAGCAGTTGAAGTCATCTCCCAGGGTAGAAAAACTACCCCAGAAGGAGTACAACATGTTTCCCCCACCAGAGGTATCATCCCTCCCCTAATACCCAATACATCCCAAAAAGAGATGACTGTTAAAATTAATATAAAGATGTGTAGTAGATATACCCAGAGTGAGACATCTCAGTTTTGTGAGGTAGGCCAGTTTTTATTAAGATGAAAAGTCTGAGTTGCTTGTCCAAAGCATCCCATTGGGTTTATTGCTGAACACCATCTCCACCTTCCTCTCTGATAATCTCACCTAAGACTTTGTTTAACATAAAGAAAGGCTATAGAAGAAACGGCTTCTCAATTCTGAGGCCAACATCTGTTTCACTTCATTAATAATCCACTCAGGAGGTGCTCAGGAGGTTATTTGCCACTTTATTATTTCCTTCTAATTCTGCATGCATTGTTGTGTGGCTTATTTTCCATATCCTTGTGATTGAGGCCAATAGGATTGCTATTGCTGAGCTCACCATGCCACACATTATTATTCTGCTATTGATTATGATTCCGCCTTGCCTGATCCCACATCTGTGAGGTTCATCTGATTTCCTGTCTGTCTCTGTTGTCTCATAACAAAAAGACAAATATTTCTTATACTGTAGTACTGTTAGTCATCATCTGGGAGTATTTTGCATGTGCATGGTTTGAATATTAAGATGTAAGTGCATTCAGTCTTTGCCAAAGGCTATATTTAATTCCCCCACCCCCAATTCCCTTTCTCTCTCCCTTTCTCCCACTTGGCATATGTGATTAGACTACAGTGGCTGAATTATTCCGTGAAGTGCTTTGTGTTGCAAGCGCTGTAAGAGGTGTGATTTAGAATCCTGACTGCTGATGACCTCATTATTGCATTGCTCTGCTAAAGTAGTTTAAAGTCACATAAGCTCCATCATGAGGGCACCAGAAGACCCAGCAGGAAGATTGCTTTCCTAAACATTCTGTCATTACAAGAAAAGGAAGATTTGGGGCATTAAAAAAAAAGTTCTCACTCTGTGAAACTAGCTACTATCTTGTATTGTGGTGGGCAAATTTTCTCATAAGGCTAATTAAATCAAAAACAAATTTCCAATTATTCACAATTATAAGTGGTTGTTTAGAGAAAAAGAACAGCCTCAGAACTATGCATATTCAGTATAATATCATTTTTCTTACCCCACCAATTCTTTCATTTGTCATGTTTTCTCCCCCATACTCTGTCACAGCTTAGTACCAATACTTTTCTGATGCCCAGTCTTTCAAATTTCATTTCTCCCCTTTTTATACTTTTTTATATTGAACAGATGGAAAGTTCTTTAATCTGAGTGGGTTGAAAGCAAAGAGTAAGGTTACCATAACTTCCATCATAGAGCTTCAGTATGCTGATGACAACGTAGTGTGTGCACACTCAGAGGATGACCTCCAAACCATCCTAAATATCTTCGCATAAACCAACAAGCACAAAAGAACCCCTCCAAAGCACCACAAATCCAACTCAATGGTGTAACGTTGGAAAGTGTTGACCACTTCTCCTACCTGGGCAGTTATCTTTTCACAAGGGCCGAAATTAATGCTGAAATCCAGCATCGCCTGAACTCTGTGAGTGCCGCTTTATCGCGATTGAAGTACAGAGTGTTTGAGGACCGGGACATTCCCAGGGAAACCAAAATGCTTGTTTACAAAGCTATTGTACTACCAACCTTACTGTATGCTTGTGAAGTATAGATCACTTATAAATGCCATCTCCAACTCCTTGAAAGATTCCATCAATGGTGTCTCTGAAAAATTTTTGCACATCACTTGGGAAGACAGGCAAACTAATGCCAATGTCCTGGAAAAAGCAAAGATCACCAGTGTCGAAGCAATGATTCTTCAACATCAACTTCGTTGCACTGGTCATGTTGTGTGGATGCCTGCTTATCGTCTTCCAAAGCAACTACTCTATTCTGAACTCAAGAATGGAAAGTGTAATGCTGGTGGTCAACAAAAGAGGTTTAAAGACTCTCTCAAGGGAAATCTTTTAAAATGTAATATAAATACTGACAACTGAGAAACACTGGCCTGTGAGTGCTCCAACTGGAGAACAGCCTTTACCAAAGGTGTCATGGACTTTGAAGATGCTCAAACTCAGGACGAAAGGGAGAAACAAGCTAAGAGGAAGGCACATTTGGCAAACCCTCACCATGCTCAACTCCTGCCCGGAAACCTATGTCCCCACTGTGGGAGGATGTGTGAATCCAGAGTTGGCCTCCACAGTCACCTACGGACTCACCATGTTCATGGAAGACAATCTTACTCGACTTCCAAATGTGCCCACATTGCCCCCCCCATTGGCAACCCCTAGTCTGATTACTGCACCTTTCTGTTATATTCCATAACTAACACATATGCCCTCTGTGACCCCCTCTGAAAAACTAGCATACCAGCAAAATTCTCACTTCAAAATTTAAACTGCTCACACACCATATTTTCAACCATGGTTGCTGCTATAGGCTTTAACTGAAGAGAAAACCCTTAATAACTTTTAAACTGCTACTCAGAACTTCACCAAACCAATGAAAGAATACCTCCTTCAACAAGTCTGAATAAAATACATAGTAGTTTTCACCACAAATGGAAAGAAAAATATGATCTGTATATGAATTGGTGATCTTCAGGGAATTCTCTGTGAGAATTCTGTATGGGAATTCTCAAATGGCTCAAATACATGACCACCAGAAGCCATGTGTTCAGTATTTTGGGTGCATTTTTGTACACATTACATGGTTGTGGAACTGCATTGCAAAATTCAGAGAAGTGCAGATTTTGAATATCATTCCTGCTCTTGAAGTGAGGGTATGTTTGCCTCCACCCTTCCCTTTTCTGCAAAAGAGATTCAGAAATTTAAATCCCAATGTGAGAGGGCACAGGGGAAAACATGTGAGGGCCTTCTGGCCAATGGGGAGGGGACAGGAGCATGACTTTATAAGTCATGTATCTTCTATGTATCTTTGCATTAATTGACTACTAAGGAACCCTGAGCTTCCAGGTTTGCATAAGAAGCAATTATAATTCATAAAGACCTCAGCTGTGGAACTTTTACTCAGCTGGAATTAAATGTTTTTTTAATGGAAATGCAATGTATGCCTGATGGCTCAACTTTTTTTCTAAATAAAGTGAATGTTTTCCAGAGTAAGGCTGTAGGGTTCATAATCAGAGTGTTCAATCTGCTGTAGCCTTTTTCTCAGTATGAAATGGTAATTTCATATTAACTTTAAATATGCTACGGGACTCTTTCCTACACAAAACACAAGGCTTCTTGTGTCTAGTTCATTATTAGATACTTATTTCTGATGTATATTAGCAGGTTATTTGCAGCTCTGGGGAACTGAATTATTTTAAACATTAGGCAGCTGCTGAAATCTGTGCAAGGAAGTAATGAGCTTTTTTTAAAGAAAAAAAACCCTTACCTTTTATGTATAGAAGTCAATGCAGTAGAAAGTTAAGAGTTTCCTCTTCCCGTCCTTCACCAATGCAGGTTAAAATTATCAAGTGACACACCGGTACCATAAATCTAGGATTCTCAAGCTTGCCCTAGTGAATATTTTTAATCAGGCAACTATCATCTGTTTCACATCCACACCATACTCTTATACCACTTTAATATACTTCGCTTCCTCCAAAGAATATTGAGAACAGTAGTTTAAGGTGCTGGGAGTTGTAGCTCTATGAGTGGTAAACTACAATTCCTAGGACTCTTTGGGGAAAGCCATGACTGCTTGGGTGATATAACACTGCTTTAAAGGTATGGTGTGATTGTGCTGGAATGCTTTCATACTTTCTTGCTAGAAGCTGTTTAATACCTGCTCTGATGCAGAGTGCAACAAATCCATACAATATCTGCAAGGGTTTGTCCTTTGTGCTCAGTGTGAAAGTGTCTGATGTTGATTCTACTACTCCAAGTTTATTTCTGAAAATAAAAAATAGCTTGAAAGTGACACTAAAAAGAGATCTTGATATGGGACTGTGCGCAGGAGGGAATGGCAGGGTTTTTCTTTTCCAGTGGATCCTGCTCATCCTTATATATTTTTTATTGGTTTTAAACAAAACAAGCTCTCAGGATGAGGCAGCCTATTACAAAACCTCCAGACATCACTAAACATCTCCTGTGTCAGTAACAAGAAAGAAGTACATCAGTATATCAGTGCCTGGTTGTAAAATTATTGTAAAAAGGAAATAAACAAGACACAGGAGTCTGCTTAAAATTACAGAGCAGTAACCTGAAAACAAAGATAACGGCTGAGTTTCCCCTTCTATAGGAGAGAAAACGGTGAAAGGTAATGTAATAATATGATGTATAGTGGTGGGCAAGGAAACATGACTTGTTTGTGGAAGTAGCCAGGTGGAGAGCTAGCACTTGTGGTTAGCAAACTGCAGTGGGAAAAAAGAGATAAAGTTGAAAAGAGCAAACCTGGCTGTAACTAGCTCCTAGGCATCAAAAGTCTGCCAAGATGGGAAGCTATTAAGCTTCCTTTTCTCTCTCCTGAGCTTGGAGAAGCAGTTCAGCTTAGATTCGGTGGTTAAAGTCAAGGTTTAAAGTCCTCTGGGAAGACACAGTTCCCGCCCGGGAAGCCTAGTAAATGCTGGATGTGTACAGACGTCTTGTGGTTTATCCTGTAGAGAGGAATGTGCTCCTTTCACATGGTCAAAAATGTTTGGTCTGTCATTATAATTCCACAGGTTCCAGGACTTAGCAGTTGCAAGCAGGAAATACAGATCCTAGGACAGAGGTCCAGCTCAGGTTTAACACTCTTTAGGTCACTCAGTGTGTTGCCAATCATATTACAGTAAGTTTAAATAAGTAGATGCACAAAGCAGATATGTTTGAGAAATATATTTGATCTTCCTGAATTACATAAGAAGGGTACTGGTGGATCAGGCCAACTTCCTATTTAGGTCAGCATCCTTCTCCCCACTGTGGCTAAACCAGATGCTTGTGGGAAACCAGGAAACAGGCCATAAGAATGTAAAGAGATGGCCCATCTAGTCTAGCATGTTGTTTTCACAGTGGCCTTTGAGAAGCCTGTAAGCACAACCTGAGCACAAGATCACTTTTCCTTCCTGTGGTTTTCTGTCATATTCAGAAGCATTACTGCCTCCAACCATGGAGGCAAAACATAGCAAGCATAGCTGGTAGATTCGCAAGGCGATTGGCCAGTTTCTAATTCCAAAGAACAGTGGTTGCTTTGTGTCTAGATACAGCAAATATATCCCCAAACTCACAGAATCAGGCTTTTGCAAACTTTCCTTGCTCACATGGAAATGAATTTGGTGTTTGCATTTCCCATTGCTGGCTCCTCCACAAAGCATAGACTGAAAACTACATTTGAATATTCTTGAGGACATCTTCAGGGTCTAGCTACAAAGTTTGGAGCTGAATTTTGTAATAATTTGTAGTTGCATAGATTAGTGGTTTCAATTTGGGAGCCTTCTAACAGAATCGTAAACATGAAGAAGTGGTGTGTGTTGTTTCAGGAACTGTGGTGACAGGCTATTTACTGGTTACAAGCAAATAACATTAAAGCATTACAAGAAATGAATATGCATTTGCCATAGCTTCTCATACAGCCTCCTCCAACAGTTCATGTAGTGTTCTATATTTACTTATGTCAGCCAACTTAAAACATGTTTAAATTAACTTGAGATATCGGGGATCATTTTTCATCCAAACAATATTCCAAATTATTATTCTGAATGACAAAGCCATGCTTCAAAGAATGCTTTAAAAAATCATTGGCAGCTCAATCTATAGCATGCACACAATGCATGGATTAAAGCTAATTTAGTCTCAGTGAAGCCAATGGGTTTACGGTGGCTCAAATTATATATTAGATTAACTGTATTCTAGATAAGGCTTCCCAAATTAGAAAGTTTATGAATATGATAGAGGGTCAGAGTAGTCCATCTATACAGGGCCAGTTTAAGATGCTTTGCTGCCTGAGATGAAGAACAGGATGGTGCCTAGCTAGCAACCATTTTGTTTAAACATAAAACTAATGTACTTCAGCTTTTACTTCAAAACCATTTCAGGGAAGCATATTCCACTGCACCTAAGGGCAACAAGGTAACCTAGGGGGCACAGAAAACGTCACCTAGCAAACAAAGTCTGTTCTCCACTCCAGCACCTTGCTGCTCACTCCCCACTCTGCCTGGTACTTGCTTACAGCCCAGTCAAACAAATGCTGCCTACTCATGTGGTTGGAGACCTTCCCTGATGGTTCTGTTTATGACACATTGGGAGAAGATGACTAGTCAAGACAATCAGCCCAGGCTACCCACAAAGAAGCGTCATTGCCACTGTTAAGCCAGCTCAACAGCTGAGATGGCCCTCTAACGCCAGCTAACAGTAGGGCCGCCCCTGTTTCCAGGCTGTTGAATTACTATCTACTCTGATTGATGATGGATCTCTGAGGTCAGCCCTGCTACTAGAGATACGTTTACATTGGAGATGCCATGGGTAGTGTCCAATTCTGCACTTGCATATGGACATTCACACAAGGTGACTTCCCTACCACTCTTCCACCTGCAGCCCCATATGTCCCCTCAAAAGTCTCTTGGGGAAAACCTGGGGTGTTGGGTGTGGGCTGCAGTGGGAGTAGAGAAACTGGGGAAATCAGGGGAAGACGGCTTGTTCAAGTAGAGCTAATGGTAAGTGTTATTCAGAGGCTCGTTTACACAATGCACTGAACACAAATACAAGGAATGTCTACAAATGTACAAGTGAATGTGTCAGCTACTGTGTGCACAGATTGTACACTCACTATATACTGAATGTGAATAACTATCAAGGTACAACTCAACTTCGTTCATTCCTAGTTGACCTCCCTACAATTGCAATAATTCTCAATGTGAACTTGTGTGTGTTTTTAAATGACCAATTTCAGGAGTTAATGCCCTAGGCATGGACCCACTCTGCTCTGTGCACCGGTACACCCTACACTTGAGTAACACATACATAGGGCTTCTCGCTAACCTGAATGTTATTGTGTCATATTTTGTTCCCAATTATGCATTTGGCTATTATTACAGCCCATCTCCTGGGGATCCATGCAAAGATGAAAGAGTATGTTGTCATTATATAAAAAAAAGTCTGCCTCATCAGAAATCCTGCCGTGCAGTTGTTTCACTGAAACCTTGCCAGATGGAATTATTCTTAATGATTTTGAATGATCTCAATTTGTTTTTATCTAACGTAAAGCTAATTCCCAGTGATAAATAGATTTCATATCGTTATACCACAAAGATATAATGTATATTAAATTACATTTTTAAAATACAAAATTTAAAAGCCCTAGAACAGTTGGGATGACATTGACATCCATCTAAAAATGTGGAGGAAATCATTAATCATTAGGAATGTACACAAATGGCAGGGGGCAAACAGCCAAAACCTTAATTTGAGAACATTTTTGCAGCCAAGATTCTGATTTCCAGTACCTTGCCTTAGGAATGCTGGGGAGAAAATAAGAATCAGGGGCCTGAGGTTGGCAGGGAGCTGGATAACCTACAGTTGAGGTCACAAGTATTGTGTCCTCAGCTAGAGCAGATGAATGGTTAAGTTAGAGAACTGTTTATGTGCCTGCTCTTATCTGTTTCCACACCATGTGGCATCTCTTCTATGACCTCCAATCAGACCTGAGGCAAGAGGCATGATCAGAGTTGAAGGAGATATTCCAGGTACACAAAAACACCCAGGGTATGAAGCAGGGTTGGTGAGGGGTGTGGCCTCAAGAGAGTTTCAAGGGCCACATAGTGAGATTTGGAGGGTCGCATCTAGTCCCTGGGCCTGAAGTTCCTCATTTGTGTGTTAAAGGGTAACATAAGCTTATGTGACTCATAGTCCACTTCATCAGTGCATGGGTTGATATTCAACTAAGCATCTCTCAGAGTTGACCTATTGAAATTAACAGAGCCATGTTCAGCCATTTCAATGGCTGAACTCAGAAGTTTAATCCTAAATTGGGAAGCATAAATACGGTGGTAGGAGCTGTAGAGGAGTGAGGCCAGGTAGAAATGAAATGCAAAACAACAGACTGTTTGAGATTATCTAAAAGCCAAATAGTGGCCAAGTACACCAACACAAGGTTGTCTTGGTTATAACACAAACTTCCTGACACTATCAGACAGTGTGAGGTCTCTGACAGATAAAAAAACACTGTCAACATTACCAAGGGCAACATGGACCACCTCAGGCAGCAGATGTGGAGGTACAATTAAAAAGCAGTGAATTTTCACTTACTTACCTTTATAAAGCTTATTATTACCATGACACTCCATTTGCCTTTTCTGCCATAGTCACTAACTAAAAGGTAAAGAGACCCCTGACCGCTAGGTCCAGTTGTGGATGACTCTGGGGTTGCGGTGCTCATCGCGCTTTACTGGCTGAGGGAGCCTGCGTACAGCTTAAGGGTCATGTGGCCAGCATGACCAAGCCGCTTCTGGCAAACCAGAGCAGCACACAGAAACTCTGTTAACCTTCCCACTGGAGCGGTACCTGTTTATCTACTTGCACTGCATGCTTTCGAACTGCTAGGTTGGCAGGAACAGGGACCGAGCAACGGGAGCTCACTCCGTCACGGGGATTTGAACTGCCAACCTTCTGATCGGCAAGCCCTAGGCTCTGTGTGGCTGCTATTCTATATTTTGGGAATTAGCAAATGCAAACTTTGAGCCATGTTGCATTGTATAGATGTTGTTGCTTGGCAATTGTGGTTATTGTTTCCAACTGCAAAATATGAGTATCTTTGGAGGTCGGCATTGAAAAACAATTTCCCCTAGAAATCCATCTGCCACTCTGATGGCTCTGGCAATTCTCCTCAATGGCACAGAGCTCATTCCCCCCTCTCTTAACATTGATTCTCACATCTTCAAGAGATCCTAACACTTAGATACAGACTATGTGAGAGGGATATTTGCCCATCTTATTACCTTCTGAAGCAGTAACCATTCAGTTCTACTAGAGTTCTTGCTGCTATAACTACTACTGCAAGCTTTCCGCATGGGCTACCTTCTCAGTGCTTGCAATGGGACTCTATCTTTCTGCTGAATTGTCTATAATCTTGATGGCTGTTGGAAAGAAAGTCACAGATGCATAGCCCTATTGCAATTTCCTTCCTTACCATCTGTCATTTTATTGTTTCCAGGTTTAGTACATCCCTAAAGGGAATGGGTTTTTATCTACGTCTGCACTACAGTAGTCATGTAGATTGCCTTAGATTTCCTAGAGGGTTGCAAAGGGTCTCTGGGTCCCTCCCCGCAGGGGACTGCACTTTCCCCACACTAACCAGGGTTTCTTGCAGAGTATTCTTCTACCAATGAATGAGCCAAAAGGCCCAAATCAGTTTTTGTCCCAGAGGATCACAACCAATTCAAACTTTTATATGTAAAATCACTTATCCCTTAATGGATATTCTGAAACTTCATGGAATGGGCAGGAGAAGGAAAAGCTATGATAACCCTGCAGTGAACATCAATACTATACAGACTTTCTAGAAGCAAATGTCATACCATCTAACTGCCCTGATTTGACCAGGTTGTGCTGCAATTACAGAAGTCATTCCTGCTTCTGATAGGATCCTGGAATGTCTCATTTTTTGGCCCCATGCAACATTTTATTTAGGTCAGCTGATTGCAACCTGTTGAACAGCTTCCCAGGTCTTGAGAAAACCGTGATTCCTAACTTGTTGGGCAAGTTTTTCTCCATCTCTCATAATATTAGAGTTCAGGTCAGAAAAGATTCAGGACAAAAGAATAAAGTACTTCTTCACATAGCACAAGATTGGGACTCATGGAGGAGTGGCTGTTAGTGGTCACTAGCCATGACTGATATGTTCTAGCTCTACTCTCAGAGGCAGTGTAACCCTCACCATGATCAGATCCTGCCCAGAAACCTATGTCCCCACTGTGGAAGGACATGTGGATCCAGAATTGGCTTCCACAGTCACTTACGGACTCACTTAAAACCATGTTTATGGAAGACAATCTTACTCGGCTACAAGTGATCGCCAAAGAATAAGAAGACCTCTGAATACCAGTTGCTGGGAACAGTAAGTGGGGAAAGCACCTGCTTAGCTTGGATACGGGGTGGGACTGGAGTCATGGTGTCTGGAAGGCTTTCCATAGGCATCTGGATGGTTACTGTTATCACAGGATGCTGGACTTGGTGGGCCTTTGGCTTGATCCAGCAGGGTTCCTCTTAAGTTCTTAGTAGACAATTTAATTTTGGAAGTTTCCCTGCAGTGAGGAAGTTTTAAAACCAACTTCAATTATTAAATTAAATTATCTTTAAGCCACATTCCAGCTTAGAATATATACTTCCTTTTCAGTGCCCATGTTTATAATGAGGACCAGCTGTAAATATTTTGGCATTCGTTCTCATCTCCTGGTGCCAAATTTCCTCTCTGGATGGCTACTTTCCTAGGTTTGAAGAAAGAGAGAAGTAAACACTTGGTGATTTCCTAGCAACAGCAAAACCAATTTTTCAACCAGAAAGGAGCTGGATCAGGCCTTAGTCAGCTGCAGACAACCACAAAGTGGTTTATATGCAGACTGCACTCTCTACAGAGCATTCAGAGTAAGGTGGAATTAGAGACTAAATAAACAACATCCAGAGAATGAGCATGTGTAATAGTTTCTAGATTTAATTAAATTAGACGAGAAATTTGAGATTCTTTTTTTCTACTCAAATCATAATTTAATTTTATAAGGTAATATTCAACTAAGTTTCACTCAGAGGAGACCCATTGAAATTAATGAACATTACTAAGTTAGGTCCATTAATTTCAATATTCTGAGTAAAACTTAGATAAATACCACTCTTTATTATTACATATGTATCCAATATCTTCTTGAAGATCAATATGGCATTTATTATACTTATCATATCCTTATAACAACCCAGTGATTGAGAGTTGCTGACCGTCCCAATATCATTCAGAGAATTTCATGGTTGGTTGAGGACTTAATCCCTGGTCTCCCAGGTCTCCAACCACTATTCCAAACTGGCATATAATGAAAGATAAATAATATTTAACACCAGTCACTTTTGTATTGGACACATGGATGAAATTTGGTTTAAATTCAGTCAAATTCAGTTAAAGCTAAGTATTGTGTGTCTTAAACCATACTCTCTGGTCAGCAGCCTTCAGCATCTGATCTAATTCTTTACCACCTGATTAGAAGAGAAAACTAAAGGTTTTGGGAGTGCACAAGTGAGAGGCTGCATTCAGGAATCTGGGAACTGGATTACACCAGCCAGGAAGTCAGAGGAAGAGTTTGGATTTGATATCCAGCTTTATCACTACCCGAAGGAGTCTCAAAGCAGCTAACGTTCTCCTTTCCCTTCCTCTCCCACAACAAACACTCTGTGAGGTGAGTGGGACTGAGAGACTTCAAAGAAGTGTGACTGGCCCAAGGACTCCCAGCAGCTGCATGTGGAGGAGCAGAGACGCGAACCCGGTTCCCCAGATTAGGAGACTACCACTCTTAACCACTACACCACACACACCCCAAATCCAGATTCACTTCTCTAGTGAAGACAGAGCATAAGCAAATTTTTGTTGCTTTATTGGTTTATCTGTTCACTCTGCCATACCTTTCACTTCTACTGAATTATGGTTTGATCAATTTTCTAAAGGCAGCCCAGTATCCTTCATTTTACAGGGCATCAGGTACCAGATAATACAATAAAAATGCATATTATATACATTGAAGGCACTTGCTGGGGTGCAGGGGACCTGGATCCTGTTTCCTCTGATACAGCTGAATGTGTTACAGTACCACTCCTGAAATTCACAAAAATATTTGCTTGAGCATAATATACGTCAGTACAGTCTCCACAACTCGCATCAGCCCTTTCCAGCGCAGGGCACAATGTTGGCTACCCCTGGGGTAGCATACAAATACCCCAGATGTTTACATGGAGATTAGCAATAAATCTGACCACCATGAAATGAGTATTTCAGACCTCTAGCCTGTCCATACATTTCTTTGTTCAAGATGTGTTTTCACACTGCAAGCTGGGTGGCTAATTTGCTAACTATTTTGTCCAATATTCATTTTACAGGTCAGGTTTTATTTTCAGTTCCTAGTTACTGGAAGAATTCATGCTTTAACTGGATTAATACTGCAAAGCTTCATTTGTAAAAAATCATAGTCTCATGTAAAGACAAATGGCCTCAAGCCTGAATTTCCATTTCAAATGGAAATACATTTTTAAGAACAGCCGTTCCAACCAGATTCTTTACTTTTCTTTATCTTTCAGCTCATAAAAAATCCATTATCAAACTGAAGATACGGTGCTGAAGAAAGTCATCAGCCTCATTTAAGAATGCCGAGACACAGCTACAACCCACTTTGCTATTTATCTGTATAACTTAACTTCTGAGAGAGTAAGATGAATAGAAATAGCTCCTTCTTCAAAGTAAGCAATACATAGCAGATTTGCATTTTGGGAAATATTCATTTATTGAGAATGCTTAGAACTCTGCTTAATTTAAACTCCTACCACATACTGTTCACAAACAGTCTATATATCTTGCACACAAGAAGGTGACAGATGTTTAATGTCCTGATCCTATGAATTCCCACATAGGCACAGCATTTTATAGAATCAGGATGTTAAAACTGGCATATGGGAGGGAAATTGTACCCTTTCTCTTGATGCATGTGTGCAAAGCAGTGCAATGTTGCCAGGCTCTCCACTGAACTTACTGCATTGCAGCTCAGAAAGGTCACATTGCAAGAAGCGACATTATGAATTTGAAAATATGAATGCCAACATGCAACTATTAGATATAAGCCCTATGTAATTCGTATTCTGCACACATTCATAATCATGCAGCAAGAGAGTGCTTGAATCCTGTGCAGGTGTCACCTCCCACTGTCCCTGTATTGCAGGAATGTTTGTATTGGGCAAAACTCTTCTACATGCATAGAGAAGGAGCGGGTGGGGCTGTGGTCTAAACCACTGAGCCTCTTGGGCTTGCTGATTGGAAGGTCAGCGGTTTGAATCCGCTTAATGGGGTGAACTCCCATTGCTCTGTCCCAGCTTCTGCCAACCTAGCAGTTCGAAAGCACACCAATGCAAGTAGATAAATAGGTACTGCTGCGACGGAAAGGTAAACAGCATTTCCATGTGCTCTGGCACTCATCACGGTGTTCTGTTGCACCAGAAGCAGTTTTGTCATGCTGGCCACGTGACCCAGAAAGCTGTCTGTGGACAAACGCCGGCTTCCGCGGCCTGAAAGCGAGATGAGTGCCACACCCCACAGTCGCCTTTGACTGGACATAACTGTCCAGGGGTCCTTTACCTTTACTTTTACATGTTTCAACACATGGCACCTTAAGTTGGAACCTTAATCACACAGGGCTCTAAATATTGGTGTGCAGTGGCTTTGGATGAAGCCCAACGCCTGAAGGAAACTGTTGTTAGATGCCCTAGGCACCCTTCAGGGTGAAACAGGGGTGTATAAATCAAACAAAACAAAACATGCATCAAAGGTGCCCTTCATCCACTCTGGAAAAGGTGCTTTTATCCACTCTGGAAGAGCTAATATCCTGCAAGTTGTATCCACTTGTGTCAAAAGGAAGAAAAACTATATCTATTTATTTACAAACAAGATAGGAAAATTGGCTTCCAGGTGGAGAAATCAAAATTAGAAATTGAATTGTTAGAACCCAATACCAAGAATTTGTCAAGAATGTATAACTTGCTGCTGAAATGGAATACACAAGATGAAACAGTTAAATCGGCTATGATTAAGTGGGCACAGGACATTGGTCACAATATTATGTTTGCTGACTGGGAATGGTTGTGGAACACCGGTATAGAATTTACGGCATGTAATGCCTTAAAGGAAAATGTTATGAAAATGATCTACAGGTGGTACATGACCCCAGTCAAGCTAGCAAAAATCTATCATTTGCCTGATAATAAGTGTTGGAAGTGTAAAGAAACTGAAGGTACTTTTTATCACCTTTGGTGGACGTGCCCGAAGATTAAGGCTTTCTGGGAAATGATATATAATGAAATGAAAAAGGTACTTAAATGTACTTTCTCTAAGAAACCAGAGGCCTTTCTCTTGGGCATTGTCGGCCAATTGGTGTCAAAGAAAGATAGAATTTTCTTTATGTATGCGACGACAGCAGCAAGAATACTCATCGCAAAGTATTGGAAGACACAAGACCTACCCACCGTGGAAGAATGGCAGATGAAAGTGATGGACTATATGACATTGGCGGAGATGACTGGCAGAATCCGTGATCAGAGGAAAGAGACGGCGGAAGAGGACTGGAAGAAATTTAAAACTTATCTTAAGAGCTATTATAAAATTGATGAATACTAAAATGCCGAGGTGCTGAGAGAAAAGGGGAAACAGTGACATAAGATTAAGTTAGAGAAAGGACTAAGAGGACATATATTTGATAAAATTGCTCAAAAGCTGCTGAAATAATTTTGCAAACAGGGATGCAGAAAGGGGAGGTATGGGGGAGTCCGAGAAACGAAGGTTATGGAAAAAAGGTTGTGAAATTATACATGTTTGTTTGTCTTTTTATTCGTTTGTATTGTTTAAAAAATGCTGTAAAACCAATAAAAATCTATATTAAAAAAAAAAAACTATATCTATTTAAATAATGATGATGATGATGATGATAACCAATAGAGATTGGTTATTAGTGGATGTCAATACTGTAATGGTTTCCCTTGCGGAAAAACCACAGCAGCTATCCTTCTGATGTTTGGCAGCACTCAACCCTTCACAAGGGGCTACCATGCCTGGAAATTTCATCACATTCTGTTATTTATGAGTTCTTCTGATGACCAGCTGGGTGGAAAAGCTCAAGGAAATGAAGGTTGCAAAAGTTGCTGGTTTCTTAGCTGCACTGATGGAATGGCGCTGTATCCATTCTCTTCCCTCCTCTCCTGCATCCTCTGCCACAACCTTGTGGAATGGCTGCTGCCAGGTGACGGTAGAGAGAAGAACCTGACTTCTCAGCAGAGCTGAGGAACACCCTGCCTCTCTTCTCTTTTCTCCTCTGCTGCAGCCTGCTGCCTCTTCCTAGTGCTTCTCAGCTTATTGAACTGCAGATTATAAGTTTCCACACATTCCAGTGGGGATGGAAACATGGAGAACTTAACAACAATGCTTGCGACAACTCTGCTGCGGCCAACCACTTTCTCCACCCCTAGTTCTACCCATTTTGCAAATGTAAGTTTGGTGCAAAGGGAGATGAACCAGCAGGATGTGAGTGGCTGCCAGTCAGGGCCAAGTCCTATCATCAAGTACAGGGAGGCTATCACCTCACCTCAGATGGTAGCAGTAGTTCTCTGACCATCTTTCTAGGACTCCTTGGATGATCCCCAATGATGGAAGATGGAACTGTGTGTGCTGTCACACATCCCCTACACTAGCCTGCTGCCCCCAGGTATGGTGGAGGATGCTATCCCATCCTCAGTGTTGAAGAAAGATTGAACTAGCTGGCTTCAGTACATGTGGACCATCTTGTCCTTTTCAACAAAATGTCCTTGGGCCAGCCCTGCTGCAAACTCTACGAAAGGAGCCCGTGTGTCAATGGAGGAATGATGTCAGTGACTTGCAATGGCCTCAGGGTGGGCAAACCTTGACTTCACCATGGTGAGACCACTCACTCCGAATTTCAGATGCAGTACAACTTTAAATAGGTTTTAAATGTATTAAGTTGCAAGAAGCAGAAGAAGCCTGGTACCTTGTGATAAAGGGAAACTAATGAAGACATCTTTCCTTCAGTGGAACATCATCATCAAGTTGCTCTCATACATCCCTGTTTCAGCATGCTGTGCTACTTATTACCTGCATCAAACCCTTTGGGCTGGCAATTCACAATTAAGCTGATACTTAATTAGCATCCTCAAATGTACCTCCTTATGCTGGTCCAGCATCTCTTGGCTACACTTGTGTGCAATGACCTGGAAACCACTGCTCAGAAATAGCAACATTTAGCCGCATTATTGGAATACACTTGTTCCATCTCAGAGAACTGCTGACACACAGGAGGTTACAAAGGAGAAAATTGTTACTTACACAAACACTGCAGGCAAAGGGACATTATTTACAGCTGTTTGCCAAAGCATTCTAAGTTAACACCAAGGCCCCATAGCCCCCGTTATTTGAAGAGGATGAGATAAATACAGAAAATCACCAACGAACTCTGTAAGCTACTAACAGTACTATTATTATTATTATTATTATTATTATTATTATTATTTCTATTTCTATACTGCCCTTCATCCAAGGATCACAGAGCAGTTTACAATATCAGCCCACAAGCCATAGATGTAAATTCATTCTAGCATAATAGCAGGATGTTCACAGGATATGCACCAATTACTTCAGTATTCGTTTGAGCTTTGAATTTATGCATCATAGTTATGCAACTGTTAGGGAATGAAAACTGATCTCCAATGTGACCATTGATTCACCAATGCAATCTAGTTAGACCTATGATGTACATTTCAATATTGAGTACATTGATCTTGTGCTCATAAACACACACAGAGAGAGACACAATCTTATGCAAACCATGCCAGAGTTTGATTAATGGTCTACTTTTTCATTTTTATTCCAGTTTAGTTCCAGTGCATTCAGTGCCATTATTTCATCAGCATAAAACAGTGGCAATATAGTGAAGAAATGGAACATTAGTGTTTATAAGTGCAAAAGTTTCAAACTAGCAAATGACCAGTGATATAGATGGTTGTGCATGATAGAATGAGTCAGTGCAAAGGTAACTGAATAATTATTTTAGGAGAGGAGGGAAAATCTGGGGCTCTCCATATGTTGTTGAACTCTAACTCCCATCAACCCCAGCAAGCTTGGCCAATAGGGATGATGGGAACTGTAGTCGAACCTGTAATGCCACCGGTTCCCTGTTTTAGGATATTTCTAAAGAGGGATTCAAGAAGGATTGAATGGATGTTGTTTCAGTTTATACCCATGCTCTGCAGTACACAAACATCCTCAAGTTCACCTGGGCTGATGCGCAGCAACCTCAAGTTCACCCACTACCTTTCTACCCACCTGTGCTGCAATTAGAGCTCTCTGTATCCTCATACATCTCTGCCTAATTGCATTTATGAATAAGTGCCAAGTCTGCAATGAGACTCAGAAATAAAATAAATAGTCCATCTGGATCATCCACCACTATTTAGCTATAAATTCTTGTTTATGTGGTGGATATGTTTCTTACAAATAAGGGTTTGAGAAGGCATTGTTTTCTATTCTGTCCTGTTATTTGTTACATAAAGCACCATTTCTGTTGTGCAAAAGTTTATCTTCCACACAAAAACCCTTTGTTAGTCATTTCCCTGTCTGTTGTGGCAAATGACATAATTTACAGTGGTGCCTCGCGTTACAGACGCTTCAGGTTACAGACTCAGAAATAGTACCTCAGGTTAAGAACTTTGCTTCAGGATGAGAACAGAAATCGTGTGGCGGCAGTGCGGAGGCCCCATTAGCTAAAGTGGTACCTCAGATTAAGAACAGTTTCAGGTTAAGAACGGACCTCCGAAACGAATTAAGTTCTTAACCCGAGGTACCACTGTATGATGTTAATTACATAACTTGTAGGTGAAATTTGCAGGCAGGCACAGTAGCCCCTTCAGAATCAGAAATTCTGTCAACTAAGTCCAGGGACTTTTGTCCTGGGGACATTTAAAGTATTTTTTTTTTAATGGGAAACATCTACAACATTTTAAACTTTAGAGCAGAAGTGGATGAAATTTGCAGGCAAATTCAGCCCTTCTAATTGCATGAAGCCTGCCAAATTTTAGAAAGATAGCTGTAGTGGTTTTCTTGGAACACCAACCACTGCAGTTTTGTGATAGGTGAAAAAGGAATCAGTCTGTCTCCCTCAGTGTTTTGTGGGCAATGTATTTTTTAAAAAAGCAGACATAAGAGAGGTGCCCAGTTAAAAATAAACACATCTTCTAATTTGCAGAATAAGAATTCCAGGGGATTTTGTGCTAAATACATTTAAAGTTGATTGGTGGAGCAGAACTAAAAGGGAAACACCTTCCAGGTAAAACTGTTCCACCTGATTACAATTTTGACCAGATATTCACAACAGAGTTCTCTTTCTGTCCTATTCCCAGTCTAGTGTTTACTCACTCTTCCCCCATCACTCCACCCTGCTGTTATTGCTTATATGATCAGCTGCTGCTTTTAGTAGACACTTGTTTTCAGCTATTTTGGTTTTTAATATCTGGATTACTGAAGACTCACAAAGCAAGGGGCCTTGCTTTGACTTATGCCACTTCATCTCTGTCAAGCCTCACATCCCTCCAGGGCCCTCTGCTTCAACCCAGGATTTGGGATTCATTTGAATCTGATGCATTTTTTATTTATCTAATTATGAAGTTTGGCATATATGCATGCAGAAGAATAACAGAACACCTCAAGGTGTGTATGTTAAATCCACAGTTCTTAATTTATGAGTACATCCTGAAATTAGAACCCAGCTGAAAATAGGCACCATGCACAGTATGAGTCTGGATTATAGTTGGGGGGGGGGGGGGAGATGCTGTTTCTTTCTGAATAGTGAAAACCGTAAAAAGCAAATACACATAGAGAGAACTCCAATGAGCCATTCTTCTGCTCTGCAATACCTGTCAGCTTAGATGTGTGAGTATTATACAGTGCTAATGAGAAAGTGACTACAGACTATCAGTGCATTAATTTTCTAATTAAATACGAGCTGTTAACAGTTCTTCCATAATTATGTAAGGCACGTGTCAACCCTTGCACTTCACGAACAATTTTTTTTATCATGGGGGAGGGAAATGCCATGAGGTCAGAAGAGTGGCAATTGAGCACTAGTTAGATATTTTGTGCTTTAGGTTGAAGGGAAACAAAATATCTGTATTTTTCTTTCTTTTCTTATCCGGAGCTCTTAGACTCTATTATTCACATTATATCAATTATTAACTAGAATTATGTTTATTATTTCTCATACCCGTATTACCTACCTTTGAGAATTTGCAGTATTCAGTTCAGCTCGATATATGCTATTGTTTTCTAAACGATCACATCCCTTTAGTGCTGCATTTACTTGGCTACATCTATTTGACAGATGCAGCCTAATGTACCAGCATTCACCATTATGGAAATTTAGCTTGTGGACAAATGGTTTTGTGTCTGGAAATTTGCAGTGTATAAATGCCAGATCTAAGGACATATCTATTCTACAAATTAGTTTACAACTCATTCCGTCTTTCCAGGGAGCCCTAAGAACTGCAGTTCCCCTATAGCAATGGGCAATCTCCTCTATTAGATTCAGAATTGGCTTGCTCTTTTAGAACATTCTTGGAGAACTCTCAGACAGAGTTTTTCTGTGATTTTGGAAAGACTGAGCAGCTGCTGGCTCTTCTCTGAGGCTGTTTCCAACTTTCTAAACTTAAACTGGTGAAAAGAAACCTGAGGTAATGATGGTTGAGAGAAACCTAGGCTATGATGGTTGAGACTGCATCTTTTAAGTGACAAGCTTCCAAGAAGCATTAGATACATGTTGAGAAGCTTTGCAAAAGCCCAGGAAGTGAAGCTTTTCCATTTCTCCTGGCTCAATCAAGCTGGAATGGAAAACTCCAGTCTTTTGGCTTTCCAGTCACAATGGACTGGGCCATTATGGCTGCAAAAACCATTTCATTCCAGCCCAGTGGGAGATTTGGGTGGCACTAACTTATGCCCATTACAAGCCAGGCCCAAACTTTGGGTAAGGGTTGGATCTTGGTTTGCAGTGGATTAAAGGAGAAAACCAAGTTAGCCATTTAACCTTCCCCCATAATAAAACTCAGCACCAATGACAGTTATCCAAGGTGGCTAGGAATCAGTCACATGGTATTCTCAGCATCCAGAACTAAAATGACAACACCAGGCTTTCAGGGAGAAAGTTACAAGAGTTATGGTGGTATAAAAGCAACGTAGGTTCACAGTTTAGATATATTATATTTGACTCTTCTACATATAGACCAGTATAGAAGTAGAGAGCACTTGGGAAAGGAAGAGGGGAACTATAGAAAGAGAAAAATGGAGGGTGAGAGGTGGAAATATTGAAGTAATGAAAAGAAGCTATGTAAGAAAATAAAACGCTGAAGTTGAAGTTAAGTGGAGATAGCAAAGAACAAAAGTTAGTGATAAAAAAAGAATATATAGGAGACAGATATGCTAGATCAGTTTTCCCCAACCTAGTGCCTTCTGTAGGTTTTCTACCGAACTCCCATAATCCCTGAGCATTGGCCATGCTGGTTTGGGCTGATGAGAGCTGGGAGTCAAACAAAATCTGGAGGCCAGCAAGTTGGGGAAAGCTATGCTAGACAGTACAAACAGTGAAATTAGGACATTTGAAAGGCAATCTGTGCAAATGTCCCTGTCAGTCAGGAGTGATAAGTAAAGAACAGAGCTGAATAATGTGTCTGTGAGGGAATGTACATCCATTTGCATGATTGGCTACAGCAGAGACTTCTGCACATTGCCAAAACCATGATTGTTTTATATATTCAGATGTGTCTGAGCCTCTGTCAGAAGTTGAACCACATCTATCAAATATTCAGGAACACCACACCGATACCATAGATTTTCCAGCTATGTCTAAAGTTAACAATGAAACTTCCACCCACACTGCAGATGCAAAATCTGGATGCTACCTGCTAAGATGTCTTCCTGTTTATTAACATAATTTTTAAAACTATCTGAAAAAACAGAATTGTGTACAAGTTAATTTACCCACGATCTGATTATTTATCATCTCAAGACAATCAATTGTTCATGTTAGCCCACTGTGGTGAATCAGACTTACACTGGCCTCCTTGAAAAATCTAGCTTCTTATTTCTTAAGCAAGTGAGGAAGGGAATTCTTCAGAGAAAATCCTGTGTCTCCAGCCCACTGTTTCATTTCTTAACCACAAACAGCATTTTATGATATAGGGGTGAAGCAAGTACAGGGAAAACAAATAAATAATGCAAACTGCCAAAAAGGTGCAAAACATAATCTGAAGAACCCAGCTGTTTCTACATAGCACTAACAGTTTCCTGACACCTGAATGAACACCACCGCTGCAATCTAAAGAACCAGCTGTCCGAACCTCCGGGTCATCTGAAGCAAATCACACATGGATGTGTGTGACTAACTAGTTATACCTATATAAGTGGTTTTTGAGAGAGCAATTGTATAGCTTCAGCTGAGACCAACTCTATGCCTGTCCCTTTGTCATCCATAATAGCCGGGGTGAAATCAAGTGACACAATAAAACTGCGACTAGATGGAAATAACTATTAAGGCAATGAGACAACATGTAACAAGAAAAAAAATGGAGCTGCCATGTTGAGTGCTCCACCTCTTACTTTCCTCATGGTCTAATGTCATCATAACATGTGTTTCCCAGTACTTCTGGCCCCTGGCATGGAGCAGAGCTGGGAGATGTTAACTGCAAGATGACATCAAGATATGGCATCAAATGTGCAATTTCAGAGGGGGAGAGGGAGAATTTTACATGGGGCTACTGTTTCTGGTAGAAGTCCTGTATTCCTCATAACCTAAAGTTTCTTGACTGTTTCTTGACTGTTTCTTGACTGTGATCCCAGCCCAAGAGGAACTGCTTATGTTTGTGTACCATGTACCCTCCAACATTTCTCCGATGAAAATAGGGATGTCCCATTCCATAATGATAATTTTACTATTTATACCCCACACATCTTACTGGGTTGCCCCAGCCACTCTGGGCAGCTTTCAACATATATACAAACATAATAAAATATTAAACATTTTTTTAAAACAACAACAACAACAACCTTCCCTGTACAGGGTTTCTTTCAGATGACTTGGGGGTTGGATAACCTTCAATGAAAATAGGAACATCCTAAGGAAAAGTGGGACATTCTGGGATCAAATCAGAAACTGAGATCAAATCGAAATCTCTCTAAATCAGAGACATCCCTGGAAAATAGGGACACTTGGAGGGTCTGGTACCATTGGGTACCACATAGAGATAGATGGCTTGGCTGTAGGAATCCCATGGTCTAGATGTTAAGCAAACAAACAGCAGGTGGTAGGGGGTTAAATCCCACTTAGCAGAGATGTCCAAGAGGAATGAATTCTAGTTATTATTTTGATGTTAGCCGCCCTGAGCCCGGTCCTGGTTGGGGAGGGTGTGGTATAAATAAAATTTATTTATTATTATTATTATTATTATTATTAGTTACTATTGTACAAATGGGGCCTGCAACAAAATGTCACAGCATGAAGTGCTTTTCTCCAGGATTATAGCCAGCAAGCCACATTTTCCCAGGATACTCCATTCTGACCTTCCACTCCCCAGCTTTACATGCACACACATACACATACATACCACACAAACACACCACAATGAGTGTTCTGTGGTTCTTGGCTTGCTCAGTCCTCATAGGTGATTTTTTTACACACCCACACCCCGTTTTCATGACATCTACAACTTTGGATGGTGATTCAGCACTCAGAAAATGATTTTGCTATTAGTATATAGGATGTTTTAATTACTGCTACAGCTACCTAAGAAGGCTAGAAGTTTAGCACAGGAGGTGGGAGGCTCAGATGCTCAACACATGTGCCTTGCCATTGGTTTCGAGATTCCAGGAGAATGGATTCAGCATATTAACTACAGAATTGGTCCAAATGACTATAAAATCATAAACCACTTGATTGCCAAGTAGTTAGCAATACAATGTGCACGGCAATGTACTCCGCAAAATACAAAAAAACACAATTAGTTCTTCTTTGATATCAAAGAGAACCAATGAGATATTTCTTAAGTTTTTTATATGCTGCAGAATACAATGCAAGCCTTCTACTTTCATTACAGTATAACTGCAGGTAAAAAGCATAATGGAGTCAAGTACAAATAGTTCAGCTGAAATTATGAATGAAAGCTTACTTCTTTCACAATGAAGAGGAACAGCAATCAGAAAATATTGTTCTATAAATAATGAATGAGAGGCCTCTTGGGAGGATGAAAATTCACCCTGCTATTATTCTTTCTTTGTCCCATTTCAGTGCTGAATGGCAGTTAAGTAGCTACCGCCGCTAGTTCCAATGGATGAGCATCCTCTTGCAAAATCCATTATCCTATGAGACTTAATTGCTCTGGGGCAGTCCCAGTAGCAAAGTAATGAATGCCACATCAGAGCCCCCAAAGGTAGAATATAGCTATAGGGTAGTACATTCCCACTACATCATGAGCTGTACCTCAGCTGCTCCTAAGACAGGAATCCCTCAGGCTTTGCAGGAACACAGTTTTATTTGTCATGAAACCGAAAATGTGAACAAGGCTGAACAGAAAGGCTGTGTATACACTACACAAAAATGTAGTTTTTCTCAATCCAGAATTGTCTGTGCTTGTCCTCAATATGCTGCTCCCAATCAAGACTGATTCCAGATCCTACCACCCACCAGGGCAAATGTGGTTACTTGATGTGCATTTGAAAACCCTCCCCATGATTAGGTTATCCATTTCTTTTCTTCCATGCACATGTGAATGAAGAAGCAAATGGTGATTCAGATCATGGTGTACACTCACCCATGTCATTGGGCAGAGTGGATATCCTCACCCCACTCCACTGCAAAAATTTACCAACTGTTTTCAAATGGACACAGTACAGGGTAACACAGAATCAATCTGCCATGAGCTTTTAATTTTGGAATGAAACCACTTTATCAAGAACCAGTTTCCAAGGGCAAAAAAAAAATGCTTTGTAGAAAAACAACAACAACTAGTCACTCTCCACTGATTCTAGAATAAAATGCCATGTGCAAAAGGCTTCATGGTGAGGAGCAATGAAAATGGATTGCATGAAGTCTCATGGTTATGTTTTTTTCTAATTTTCTAGTATCAGCAATAAATGTGGCCTGTGGCCAACCAGAAACCTGTGGAATGAGTCATATGCAAATCATGGACATATTCTGAGTAAGCTGCGACAAGCAGAAACTGAACACAACATCACTTTCCCCACTTGTGATTTCCAACAACTGGCAATTAGAGGCATACTGCCTCCAACATTTGCCTTAGAACATAGCCATCATGACTAATAGTCACTGATGGACTTTTCATCCAGGAAAGGTCAGCAGAGGCTAATCTGTAGGTCTCCAAAGGTTGCTATATTCCAAGTGCATTCTGCCCAGCCAGCGTAGCTAATGGTAGGAAATTATCAGAGTTGTTGTCCAACAACATCTGGAGGACAACAAGTTAACCATCCTTGATGTGTGTAGCTGGTCTCACTGTAGTTTTCCTCCCTTAGCTAGAGCTGGATGGTGGTGTGCAGGCTCAATCCTCTGCTGAAATGCTTTTGGTCATTGCTAGCCCAAGTTCTGACCAGTGCTGTCCTTGGTCACTAAGTCCATATATAGTAGTATTGCACCAGTTCTGTGTAGTTCACTCAGCAAATTAATACACACACACACACACACACACACACCCCTTTGCACTACTCTAGTTATACTAGGTACAACATTAGGTTAGCAGCATTAAAGTTTTCCAGATCCATACAGCTTGAATTTAGCTGTTAGTTTCTAAATGCACTTTGGTGGCCCGACTTCAGCTGGATGTCAGTTTACTCAAAATATGCCCATGATTTGCATATGACTCATTCCACATTCTTCTGTAGCATTGCATCTATAGCTGACATATTTTTTAATTAAACAATAACAATCAAAGCCAGCAGCATTCCCCAGAATTAATGACTAGCTGGGAGAGCCAATTGCCTAAGGCAAACTAACCAATCATTAAATTCTCATCAAAAGTGCCCTGGGCACTGGTCCCTTTGCTGTTCTAATCAGTCTGGATTCAGAGTCAAATTGACTGCTTTACTTTCTTTCTTTTTTTAATTCAGTGCTGCCTCTTGCACTGGAGTACCAAGAGCTCAAATTAATGTCCTTAGAGCCACTATTGATTTTATTGACTTTATGCACTGGGCACATACCATTTTTCACATCGAGCTCTTGTCTCACCAGATAAAGTGCACACTCAAATAAAGAACAGCTCTCCTTCAGCCACCTCTTCTTTGTCCCTTACTGATTTCTCTAAAGAGGCATCCCAAAGAGCTCTATACCAAAGTGGAATCAGGCTGCTTCTATTTTGTTTCATAACGTTAATGGATATCATTTGTGGCTATCAGTGCCACTTGGAAGCTGTGGTCATGCTAAGGGTTAAGGGACATCATGGTCAAAAGTAATCCTCTTGGGAGATTGGTTGCCACCAGAGATGCCAGCTTGCAAGGGCGATTGGTGGGGACAACGTTTGGCTGTGCGCTTTGCCTTCACACTTTTTGGACATGGGACGTGCAATCCCAAAAATATTGGGAGCCCAAAAATATTGGGGGTTGCCACATTTGTTGCTATTTCCCCTGGTTCAGCAAGGAAGATCCGTCATGTACAGAAGCAGGATATCTGTGTGAATTCCTTCTATATACCTTTTTGTATTACAGTGGTACCTCTGGTTAAGTACTTAATTCGTTCTGGAGGTCCGTTCTTAACATGAAACTGTTCTTAACCTGAAGCACCACTTTAGCTAATGGGGCCTCCTGCTGCCGCCACGCTGCCGGAGCCCGATTTCTGTTCTTATCCTGAAGCAAAGTTCTTAACCTGAAGCACTATTTCTGGGTTAGCGGAGTGTGTAACCTGAAGCGTATGTAACCTGAAGTGCATGTAACCCGAGGTACCACTGTATCTCGCTTTCTCTTTCCCTGCTGAATTTAGCTTTCTTTAAAGGGTTTTATATCAGTTGCAAGGGAGCCATGCACAATAACCGCAGTGGATAAACAAGAATTTCATTCTAAAATGAAATTTCACTGCTATGTATGATCATTAATATGATTCCATCTATTAATCTGATCTTCTTCCCTCCCACCTTCCACCTCTGGTACCATTCAAAAAAGTTTATGCCTGTGTGTCCAAGGCTCAGGGTTTATTTTCCTTTCTATTCTTTTCTTTTTTCAGTGGGGCATAGTCTCCAGAGACCTTACAACTCTTTAAACTCATCTAGCAATTCTGACAAACTTGCCTTTGGCAAAGCAGAGGTGATGATGCAATAGAGAGAAGCAATTAGAACAAGTTTAATGTTTTGTTGCAGTTCATTAGCTTTTGAAGATAACTAAAAGAAATCTACATGCAACCAAACCAAAGTGAAAGATTGGAGTTTTTCCTATGCTGGGCACAATCTACACACACTTTTCCTGTTTTTTTTCTACACAACTTTATTAACCTACTTAGATTGTCTTGTTAGAATCTGATTAAGAAGCAGGCAGGGATAGACACAGATGCAAAAAACGTCTAGACACATAGGACATATGCTTGCACAGGGCCAATTAAAATGGACATGAGCTTTTCCTAGTGTCAGACTAGAACCAGCAAGGTCCAGTTTCAACTTGCCACTCAGCCATGAAATGGTTCTCATGGGCCAGTCACTGTCTCCCACCCTCAGCAGACACACAGGATTATTGTGAGGATAAAATGTGGGGGGGCGGGACAGACTGTGTATGCCACCGAGAGCAGCTTAGAGAAAAGACAGTATATGGATGTAATGAATCACACTGATCATAATTTCCTAAGCATGCATCCTTCATGTTAAGGCATTAATTGGGGTTTGAACAAAGGTGTAGCCTTCCCCCCTCCAACAGGTTCCAAACTACCTTCTTCACCGTACATAGAACCTTAAACATGACCTATGTCCACAACTGGCATCTATCAATCTTTTCTGTGGTTGACAGATTGTATGGGCGGGGCTTATTTATGCAGGTATCTGCAGAGGCGTTGTGTTAGAGAATGGTTGGATGCAGAGGAATGATGGAAGGAACCAGCGGGGGAATCACCAAGGGAAGAACGCTCAGATCCCAGGAACTGGTGGTGGGATGACAATGAGTGGTGAGACAGAGAAGACTAGGAAGAGGAGGTGTTGGAAGCTGAAGAGGTAATAGGGTTTAGTGAGCAAGGATAGTCCGTGGCAGGGAAAAGTCCAGAATCTGAATCTGAAGCAAGTAAGGTGGGAGGCCAAGCATCTGAGAGAAGTCTGACTGGTGTCTCTCCCTCCAGCTATGACTAGCTCCCCTCCCCCCTGATCTCCCAGAGTCAGAAGAGGCATGACACGGGAGGACCAAATACAGACACACAGGCCAATCTCAGATTGCTTGGGGAAAACTCTGAAGAGGAGGGGACTTAGACAGTTGTTGGGGGGCAGGGAGCTTCAGTCTTGGCAACTTCTTCATGGGGGCAAGAGATGCGTTGCGGTGCTCCTTTGGCTTGACATTCCTTTGCAGATCCTGGTTTAGCTAATGAAGAGTTAACTTCAACTTGCTTGGGTGATGTATTGCTGGCTCATTCCTGTCACCTTGGTTCACATGCATGCTGTGGGGATCGCAAAGAAGCTCTTGCATCCCATCATCTGAAAAATATACATTTTCAGACTGTGGCTAAGGATGGATGTTTATTGTCAGTTTTGCATGCCTCATTCATAAGTCCTTTTCATTCAATTTCTGCATTACTCCACAATTCATTTTTTTAATGCACAAAATCTGCATTTAAATACATTTTCCTCTCGTATCTCAAAGAGAAAATGCCTTTTCTTTCAAAACACACATTTTCAGATACATTTTTTATTTTCTTTTAAGATGAGTACTCTTGAAAACATGAGAAATCCAATGGATGTCCATCCATTTAAGATCTGTGGATCAGATCAGTTCATGTGGGAATTTGCAAATACCAAAGTCCCTAAGCATTTTTAGCTGTTGGTGAACTGGACCTATGATAACTGCCTATCCTTTTCATTTAATCCATAAAGTGTAATAAACTCTTTATGCCAACAGATGTTGTCAGTGAAGTTTCACTGTGATTTCAAGCACTGGACAAGCATGAGTGAATGAAAGAAAGAAAATGTCTGAAAACTGGCATACTAAAAACATTATTTAAAATTCTAACACTTCAACCATCTCTCCCCCCACCTCCATCCACCATGAGTACAAAAATATGATAAGCAATAAAAGGAAAATATACAGAACTGAAATAGAGGCAACAGACAACGGCAGGCAGAAGAGAAAAATGCATTTGTTCTACAAACAGAAAATATAATTGAAGATGAACAATGGAGAAAGATGTTCAAATCAGATAAAGAAATGCTAGCCAGCTGACAGTAACTCATTGGAATCTTACACATATTTACTCAGAAGTAAGTCCCACCATATTCAATGGGGCTTACTCCCAAGTAAGTATGTACAAGCATGCATCAATGTGAGATAAACTTTAATCTTAAACTGTAAAGTTTTTTTGATAATTGAATATAATACATTAATACCATATGTTCCAGTAGTCAGTTAACACTATCACCGTATGTTGGTTTTGGCAAAAACATGTCTTACAGAATAAATAAAAACATGGGGCTTCCATCCTCTGTATTATGTGATCCTTTCTTTTCCGTAGAAAGTAAGGGCTATATTTTGATAGGTTATGTCTAACTAGGGCCAACTCTGCTAACACCTTTCACAGCCAGTCGTGATCTATTTTTAAACATGCCAGCAATCTGAATTCTGATGTGTAAAAAATAACTATAACATATTTCTCACTGTACTTTTTGTTGTTATTTTGCTCGTCTTTCTATCTGTCTGCTAAACTTGTTTTAGTCTAACATGGACACAATTCAAAAATAATCATCTACTGCTGCCTGCTTGGAAAGTACCTACACAAAAGACAAACAAATAAATCTGAAACCCAGGTACAACCAAAATCAATGAAATTAGTTCCTGAAAGCTACCTTCTGGTCATGGCCAAGAGCAAAATTCCGATATCCAAGTCAAGCATACCTGTGTCATCCCTGTTGATTTGTTGTTCCTGTGATTACCCTGAGGCAAAAGGCTGACAGACATATTCATTCACAGAGTTTTTTCTACAGAGAGGGCTTTGGCTCCAATTTGAGCAAGGGCCTCTCAAAGTGTACACTTTCACCGATACCCTACGTCTAGATGAAATGGGAATGTTAAAGAATAAAGAAAAGAAAAAGGACAGGTAGCCTAAATTGTGTTATATTTGGTCTTTCCACCGCACACGTTCTGCATTTGAATTTCAAATGTAGGCTCAACTTCCCCACAGGCTTGAAATATATGGGGGGGAGGGGATGGAGTCAGCTTGTTATTATGAGGCGGAGCAGTTATATTCACCCTGTTTTAACAAAACCAAAGCAGCCTTTTAATGTAGGAACTCTGCTGGCTCATAATGAATAGCTCTAAATGCTCAAAACTAGCACTCCCCTACGTAATTTGTCAAAAGTGAAGCTGGCATCATTCTAAATCATGTGTGCGGGACCATTCAAAGGAACAATATGTTCTGCTTCATTTCTCAGAGCCATGTATATGCAGGAATCATTGTCCCTATAATTTATGGTACTGCTGTGTACACAATAAGCAGACTTCAGGCTAAGGCAGACAATGGTGTCATGAAGAATGCATTCATTTCTTCTAGAAATGGCATCTGCTTTATCTAGTTCCTTGCAGATTCTGTTTGAAAAAACACGACACTTCAATACCACTGATGTAATGTCTGGGGATGCAGCAGGGAAAGAGAATAAATAAATAAATAAATAAATAAATAAATAAATAAATAAATAAATACTGTTTCCATAGAGCATAATTAAGGGTGGAGGTAAGTTGAAGGATGTTGACAAAATTCACCCCCTCTGGGCAGGATATGGCAAGATTTGGGGGTGCTGGCTGGGAATTACTGATTTCCAGACTCGATCAGGAACTTGCTAGAATCTGATGGGCTCTTGATGAGTGGTAGAGCACATGTTCACCATGCAAAGTGTCCCATTTCTTTGGCATCTCTGATTTGAAACTCTGGTGAGTCACTGCCAATCAATGTAAAATAATAATAAGTTAGATAGACCCATAGCCTGACCAGATATGAGGCAGATTCCTATCTTTCTGTGAGGGGTTTTTGTCCAGGTCTGTAAGTTTTTGGGCCATATTTAGGATCCATACATTTGTACATGAAAAGTGTTATGTCATTGTTGTTGTTGTTTATGAAACAGCTTTTACAACTGTCTCAAGGCAATATATAAAGCCAGCTAAAATAGTTTTAAGAACAGTACAAAAATAGCCAAACTAATGTATACGTATGGGTGGGATGCAGGATTTTCTTCTTGTTTACTTTCCTTTTGTTGTGTCTGAGGGGTGTCTATGAGTGTCCTTACATACTAGAAATCATCTCGCAAGTGGTCTGTGGTCTGTAGCCTCCCTGTGCTTCAGTCAAAGACATTATGAAATATCTCCCTCTCTTGCTCTTTCAGGGAACCAGGGAGGATGCAAGTCCTGGAGAGGAATTTGCTAGAAAGAAGAAAACATAGATCACGTTTGGCCACCTGACAATGATAATGTAAGTTCAAAACCCCACAGTGACTAAAATGCCAAAGGAATTCTTAAGTTCCCTGAGAATGAAGCAGAAAATGGATGCTTCTTTCAACAGAGAAAGAAAGCTTTTAAGAAACTAAAGGACAGAGTTCAGCATAGCTCTACTTTTGATATTTGGACAGTTGTTTTACCACATCTGAGACCTTTCTATTAATTTGCCCTTGGTGTGACTCATAGTGAACAACACCTAGATACTGACAAAAATGACACTTCCTTATCAAATCCCACATCCTTATCTCCTCTGCTGGACTGTGATGACTTAGTGTAGCCATGTCTGCATATCACTGAGAAATGGCAGTCCTGCAGATTATAGGAGAAACTGGAATGGGGATATCTTTTTTGGTGGCTTCCTAGTGTTCCATGTAATATATTATTAAGAAATAGGGGAATGAATGGATATTCATTTGCTCTTACACAAGTCCACACACAAAAACTGTCCCACAGCACTAAATTCTGCTAGACTTACTTAGCCCTTTGGCATACCACTTTTTGTGAAACATCCTACCTCCATTGCTATAATGATCCCACCCCACAATATAATGTAAATTGAATTTTCCTATTTCCATTTCTTACTTCTTCGTTTTGAAAGACATGAATAACCATTCTTGTGCCTCTCTCCTTTCTCGGCGTAACCTTCCTCAAACAGTACAAATTCTGACCATCTAAAAAAATAAAAAAAAAAAAATAGTTTCATGCTGGAGATTTTAAACTGCCATTTGAAACGTGGCTGACTTTTCTCAGCAAGTATAGCCAGCGATAGTGCAACCCCCGATAAGATCAACATTACATTATGTATAAGTTTAAAGGAAGAGTTTAATATGATTTAACAGTTGTAGCACAGAAGATAAGATTGCAATCAGGTACCTGTGGCACTGAAATCTTATAGAATGATAAACAACAAGGAGCTGCATGCTGTATCCAGCAAAGTATCTGAAATCTAATATTTTATAATAATCTCATTAGCCTACCAAGTTTTACCTTCTTTCTTCTACTGATTATTTCATTGTAGATTATTTGCTCTGATTTGATCTCCAACCTGCACATTCGTTTTTTCATGAGATATAATGGCAAGGATACATCACTTCCATAAAACTGAGGCACAACCCAGAGTAGCTTCAGATATTATAAAAAGGCGATACGGTAAGTAGCCAAAGTGAGTCAGTGAGATAGAAACCAAACATCAAGCACCATGTGTGTCTGTTTTAAAACCTTATTTCCTTGTATTGTACACAGCCAGTTCCCAGAAGATCCCAGTTAGGCAGGCTGCCAGTAATGGAACGACAAGAAGCTCTTACCAATGTCTTTTATTCAATATTCACAGAGAGAGACATAGAAATGCTGCTTCTTGGGTAATGGCGTTGTTCCGAGTAATCTCCTCCCCACTTCCCTTCTCAGTTGTCAACAGCCCCACCCTTATGGTGTCTGCTTAGGGACAACTGGCTCTGGGCTCTCTGCTCTCCTACTTTCAATGCTCGCCGGGTTCTGGAAGAAGGGCAGTCTGGAATGTGTCAGTCAGCTGTTCCTACTCTGCTTCTCTCATTATTTCCCAGCTTTGCCCCTCTTCTGTCTCTGAGCTGTGACCCTCTGCAAACCACTGTTGTAAATCTTTACTGCCCTCCTCTTCTCAGGAAGGTTCAGGAGAAGGGGGAGGCGGTCTCCACCATTCCTCCTCCGATGTCCAGTACCTGACAATCAGCCACACTAAGATGCATTCTGGACCACATATGTGCTGAGAAGCAACCTGAGTTTCTGATCCTCACTGACCCCCACACTGGCAGGACAACACATTAATCAGATCTAATTCAAACTACAGGTGTATTTGCATTCATTATTCTGAATGAGGTTGGGAGGCTGAATGAGCACCCAGGTTATTATAAACTGTTGCAGAGTAAGTTTTTATCTCACCAAATGGAAGACAGGAACAGCTGTAAAGTTTTAAGCAGTATCTTTTACTTACCGTAACTGCACTAGCCAATAGTGCTTACAACATAAGCAAAGTGGAAGTATGAAGCAAGTGGATTAACATTAACACTTTAGGAGCCTTTGTCTATTATTATTATTATTATTATTATCATCATCATCACCACCACCACCACCACAACCACCATCAATACACTGCCTTTCCCCCGACAGGCACAGATAAAAGAAGAACAGCTAAAAAAAAATTGGGAAGGAGAAAACAATAATTTTAACAAAATTAATAGAATTAAAACTATACATATGTATAAGATATATATAAAAAACACAGAAATAATTACAATAAAAACAGCACAGCATCAGCCCATAGTACTGTGGTTATTAATTAAAGGCTGTTGCTTATTCCAGCATAAGCTAGCCCTAGCTTACATACCCCTCAAATGTTAAGAGAAACATTTGTGCCAGTCAATGAAACAAATACCAAAATGTCATCTGATTTGAAGTGGCTGTAGGCAAAGATGAAATGTTAAAGGAAACATTAAACGAGAACGCATAAACTAAAAAATAAAAATGTTCTGTAAATCTGTTTGGCATTGAAGAGGGATAAAATATGACTCTAAACCCATATTTATAATAGATAAAAAGTTTTTGTCTGCCAATATGAGAATTTGTAGAATTGGTGTGCAGCCGGTTGAGGGGGGGGGAGACTTTATTACAGTTCAATATATATTCCTCGTTGTCTGTCTATTAAAGCTGAAAAACAGTATCATTTCCAGATTCAATTCAGAAAAAAGCTGCACTAAACATTGTGCCAGGATATCTCTGTTATAACTGAAAGATTAATGGCTTGAAATATATACCCAAATTTTATGAATTTTAAAGGTATTCATTACAGTACAAAGCCACATCAACATTTAAATTAAAATCCTTGAGCCTCAAGGAAAGTATAAGAAATGTGGTCGTGTACAGCTAAGTCTTTTTACATGGCTGTTTGTTGTAAGTAATGAGTTTGCATTTGCATGCAAAACATTCACTCTGGAAAAAGAACCAAGCTGCTGTGCTTACCTCACAGGCCTGGCCCCAGTGCTAGGAACTGCCTCTCATCAAATTGATGAGATTGCTGTCTCTGAATATTATTAGCTCTGGCTGCACCTACTGGCTGCCCTGGTTTCTAGCCTATGAGTCCCAGTGGACTTGGATTTGGAGGAGAGGGAGGAAAGAGGACAATGTCAGCAGTGCTGCTGCTGCAACCAGTGGCAGTGAGGGACATCAGTGCCTCACTGTGCCAAGGACCCCATGGTGACTGACAGACCTGTGACCCCATGTAACCATCCTTTGGTTGGTCCACAATTAAGATCCCTAAAGCTAGTGTTTTGGTACTCAAATTAACCAGTGATGCTTGTTTGATTTCAGACATGGGAACTATCTAGTAAACAGACAAGTTTAAAAGCTGGGGAAATGGCTAACTTTTAACTTTAATTAGTTACAGTGTTTACTTTATCTAGTTAAATTTTCCAGTTTTAGAACAAGTCAAGATCACAAACCTACTTCAAACCAAAGTTTAAGGGCCTGGTAATCCTAGTTTCCTGGTTTGGATGAGATGGGATATTATGGTCGATTATTAGAGACTTCCTGACCAATAGTGAGGGCATGCTGAGAAAAAGGCGCAGCTTACATGAGGAAACTAGTAATTTCAAATCTTGCCTTGGTAAATCAACATATCTGAAGGCAGCTGCAGATTAATGGCTTTAAGTGCAATCCAAAAGTTTGGAACTTCATTCTGTTTCCCTCACACTAAAGGTCAACAAAATTTATGATGCGGGTGTGATACTGGCAGCAATATATTTTATAAATGAGGCCTACAGAGCATGTTCAGGGCAGTTTGGCAACATCTATTTGGTTCTTGCTTTTTTAAACTAATTGACCATACACTATCAATAACAAAGCCATCACCACTTGGGCAATATTAATTGCTTTCTTGCTAGGGAGTTCTATTATCATACTTTTAATTAAACACAATGCTACTTTTTTTCATTTAGAATAACACAACCTCTTCCTTGCCCTTAATTCATAGAACAGCCCACCCACATGGATACAATATGATAATGCATACAATAATAATTCATACTTTAGTAATGAGAAGCAACCAAACCAAGGAGAAAATGTGCCCCTTTGGTTCCTCTATTTGTATAGGTATGAAGTGGGGTATACATATATTGGATCTCTCCCCTCAATTTATTCAGCAGTTGTGGGCTGCCCCTGCTCTAGGCAGGCCAGAATATTTACCGGTACTTCATCTAAGTGAGATCAGTGCAGCAGCCCTTTGAGAAACTATTGGAAGAATGGTATGCTGCTGCCAGGCTTAAGTACCTGTACATCCAATTCCAGATTAGTTTGTAGCCTAGGTTTGTAAAGCAAGCCCCCACAGTGGTACCTCGTGTTACAAACGCTTCAGGTTACAGTCTCTGCTAACCCAGAAATAGTACCTCAAGTTAAGAACTTTGCTTCAGGATGAGAAGAGAAGCGGCGGCAGCAGGAGGCCCCATTAGCTAAAGTGGTGCTTCAGGTTAAGAACAGTTTCAGGTTAAGAACGGACCTCCAGAACGAATTAAGTTCTTAACCCGAGGTACCACTGTATTTGGTAGAGGGTGGGAAGTTAAAACAAGATAATGATTTGTACTGACCAAATACTAGAGAGACATAGTGGAAATATTTCATGGAAAAGAATGGAACCACCATAAATAGGCCCTGTGTGCCTCCTCCAAAAGAGGTCTGGAGGGTGGCAACATGAGAATAGGCCTTTTCTGCGGTGGCTCCCTGCTCAAGGAATGCTTCTCCAGGGAGGCTCACCTGGCACCTTCATTACATATCTTTAGGCACCAGGTGAAAACCTTTCTCTATAACCAGGCCTTTGGCTTTGGCTAATTAACATTCTACTTCCTTTTAAATATGTTTGTGAGGGGGGATTATTGGTTTGTTTTTGTTCTTCTTTTTGCTATCTATTTTGTGTCCTCATTTTATGTTTTTATGTTGTGAACCGCCCTGTAATCTTTGGATGAAGAGTGGTATACAAATTTAATAAACAAACAAACAAATAATAAGAAACTTCCTAGAACCATTTGCCTTCATTAAGATTCAAATGTTTGTCCTCATATAATCTAATTGCAAAAGGAATCAAATCACCCTATTCCTCATACATAGTTTTCAGAATGATACTTGACACAGTTCCTTGAGAAACATACTAATTTGTTATAGGAGACTGCTGTGGATATTATATTGTGTGTTGAAGAGTGACCATTAAATAATAGAAGCCTCTTTTTTGTTGTGAAGTGAAATTTGACAGCAATAATTACCGCCATTAAATGCTGCTCTCCTCTTGTTTTTAAGGTTATTTGCCACCCATGTTTAGATGTTAATTTCCTGCCATTTCTTCTGCGCTTGTTCTTTAATTAAAGTTATGCATCATTGCATTAAGTGAATTCAGACAATTTTTAAAATAGAACAGAGTTGTTAACCTCTAACATTAATGGGTAGAACCAAATAGAAGTTGAATAACTTAGGGGGAACAGACTCACATTTTAATGACCTAATCCTTGTTTAGCCAGGCATACTAAATAAGTGAAGTTTAGAGTTTGGTGTCAGAAGAAAATATATTCTTGCAGCAAAGTAAAAATTCTCTCGGGTTAAAGGAAGGCCAAAGTTAAGCTGTAACTTATGCAATAGATTTTTTTTAATTGCTAGGCAAAACTGAACATTGTGCTCTTGCTCCTGTATGGTTTGGGACATAGCAGTCTTCAGGCCTTCCCCAGACATCACGAAACATGTGGAGGGCAGAGGGCCAGGGGATTGACCCAGGAAAGGGGGGCAGCATTCTTTTTTTGGGGGGGGGGTGCTACCCATAGGGTATGAGTCAGGGTGGGGGGAAGGGTCACAGAAGTCTGAAACAGAGGAAGGAGTGCAGGATGTATCAGAGGCAGAGGGATGGGCACAGGATTTGTTCAGGCCAGTTTGTTGTGGCAGGCCAGTTGACTCTCCATCATCCCCCATTCCTCTGTCTCCTAGAAGAGGGAAGGGCAGTTATTGCTTCTATGCAAGAGAAGCCTCCTGCTGTGTATGCACACCCCATCAGATGACGGTACATAAGCTGATGAGGATAATGTGGTCCCACTGTTGCTGCAACTGCTCCACAGGCCACAGACCTGGAGACTGCCTCCTAGAGGCTAGAAGCGTGTGTGTGTGTATCTGGAGAACTGTCAGAGTTGCTGCATGTTCTTCTGTCAATACAGAATTAACTTTTATATGTGTGTCTGCCTTGGCTGGGGTGCCTAGGACATTTATCCTTTGGTGTATGCAACATGCATTCAGGAAAAAAACATATCTTAAAGGGAAATATGTGGATCATAGAATTGTAGCATTGGAAGGGGTCCTACTATTAATACAGGTAACCCTAGATCCATCTCTGTCACTAGAGGCCCATACAGGAGTGCTAGCTTGGCCCCGTGACTGTGGGTGCCCAGGGCCATGGGTGCCATAATAACAACAACAACAACAACAACAACAACAACAACAACAACAACTTTTATTTATACCCCGCCCTCCCCAGCCAAGGCGGGGCTCAGAGCGGCTTACAAGCAATAATAAAAACAAATTGAATGATTACAACTTAAAAACAAAATTAAAATACAACATTAAAATATGGAAACATTAAAATATTAAAATGTAGCCTCATCGCAGGAGGAGAAGGAAAGGAAAAAAGAAAGAAAGGGAGGGAGGGAATCAAATTGGCTCCAAGCCAAAGGCCAGGCGGAACAACTCTGTCTTACAGGCCCTGTGGAAAGAAATCAGATCCTGCAGGGCCCTGGTCTCATGAGGCAGAGCGTTCCACCAGGCCGGAGCCAGAGTTGAAAAGGCCCTGGCTCTGGTTGAAGCCAATCTAACTTCCTTAGGGCCTGGGACCACTAGGGTGTTGTTATTTATGACCTTGATGCTCTCCGTGGGGCATACCAGGAGAGGCGGTCCCGTAGGTACGAGGGTCCTAGGCCATGAAGGGCTTTAAAGGTCAAAAGCAGCCCCTTAAATCTGACCCTTTACTCCACCGGGAACCAGTGCAGCTTGAAAAGCACTGGCTGAATATGCTCCCATGGCAGAAACCCGTGAGGAGCCTTGCTGCAGCATTCTGCACCCTCTGGAGTTTCTGGGTCAGCTTCAAGGGCAGCCCCGCGTAGAGCGAATTACAGTAGTCAAGCCTGGAGATGACCGTCGCATGGATCACTGTGGCCAGGTCGGGGCGGGAAAGGTAAGGGACCAACTGCTTGATGCGGCGAAGGTGGAAAAATGTCACCTTGGCTATTGCTGTAACTTGCGCCTCCATGGAAAGGGAGGTGTCAAGGATTACACCCAAACTCTTAACGGAAGGCAATGGCACTAATTGGGCCCCCGCAAGAGAAGGGAGTTGGTCCCTCATCCCCATGCCATCCCGACCCAGCCATAGGACCTCTGTCTTCGAAGGATTTAGTTTCAATCGGCTCCCACGAAACCATCCAGCCACAGCTTCCAAGCATCTGGTCAGTGTGTTCAGGGCCGAGTCAGTGTGGCCATCCATGCAGGGTGCATGGCCCTGGCACTGAAATTTGTGGGTGCCTAGCCGCTTTATGGGGAATTTTGTGTGTACTCAGGCACCCAGGGCCCCAGGGAGTTGGCACTTATGGGCTCATATGACCTCAGTGGCTAGAGGAGTACAGGAAACTTTCCTCTCATGACCTTCTTCCCATTCATATATCTTTGGATCCAAAACAATGTATCTAAAATGTTTTGATTACTTTAAAGTGACATAAAAACCCTGAATGTTACTGTTTTTGTAGGGTTCTTACACTGCTTCCCCACACCAAGTATTCTCTATGCAATTCCACAAGCTACCTTTGTCCATTAATTGTGGCTTTTTGGTGCTAATTAAGATAAATTAGCACAAGAACTGATTAGTGGAAGTTGAATCACACATATTAATGTATGAACATCTTTTAAACTCTTGGAACAATATATCAATGGTATGCTTAATAAAAATTGACTTGCCGCTTGAATAGTATAAATGTGGTAGAAAGTGCAAGCTTTCTGACATCCAGTTTTATAGATTGGGCTTTAACTGCAGCAGTACAGTGACACGCAGCTAAATCCTGATCTGCACTCCTAGGAAACAGGCAGAACTGGCTGATAAGGATGCAGAGGTTAACAGCTTCAGGTCATCATTAAAATGTCATATGCCCATCTGCTAAAATTCACAAATATTATACAAACTGATGATAAAATTATTGAGCAAACTGCGGTGTGTTGTTTTTTTAACATTCTATGGATATATCTCTCAATGTCAACACTCAAGATACCTACTGAACAAAATGAATGAGAGGTTCTTTTCCTACCTGATCCATTTAAAATAATGTTGTATTATATTAAAATATTATATGAGTGTGGGTGGGTGTGCATGAGAAAAAAAATACAGAGCTTGAAGTGGGGAAGGATGTGAGTGGCATCCCTAAAACCACCCCCCCTTTCAATTTATATAATTGAATTTGACCCAGTTTGCAATGGACCATCCCCTATTCCTTTTACTCCCAAATAAACCGGGGTGCACAAGTATCCTGCTGCTTACTCCATAAGGAATATTTGTAACAAATGCTCGCAATAATTGGTTTAAATAAAGTTTGATGGAATTTTGCCAGTTGTTGCTTCAGAGCAAGAATGATTTTTTCAATTGTCACTGGGAGGCAAAGAAAGCTAAGAGGTAGTGAGGGCAGTCTTAATTCCCCATATTGATTTGCTGTAATCATGAAATTCTGTGCTTGATACTTCTAGTCCAGATTGTATCTTCTGAACTGGATTTGCCTTTTCCATAAACATGTATTAGATATTCAGGTGAAAGTTATTGGCCAGGGCAACCAACATTAAGCTTAAAATGCTTCTTTAAAACACATGCACGCAATTGTATAGTATATTGTGATGTCCAAATAATTTGCTTTTTAAAAAGTATACCGAGATATTCTTTCCCAATGTGAGCTCCAATGCCTCCCTCTCAGACACAAGCTGTGGGTAGAGAACTATTATGGGAGAACTCAATTACCATAATTTTGCTAAATGCGGGGAGTATTGATTGGTGGAAGTAGCAATATGGCAGATCTCCATCTCCTCTGTCCCCCATGGAGATTTTATTGTAGTAGCCCTGTTGATTAAACCGACCACAGTAATAAGTTGAATTTAATTATGGTTGCAAAATTGCTTCCATTTATTAACACGCTAAGTACTTGTAGATCAAAGGAAATTTCATCTAATTGGGAAGAGCACACTATCATTTGTTAAGCAGCACTCCCCACTGAGCTCAACAGGAAGTTCTGCTTAAAAAGTGATGGCATGATACAGTGACATATTGACGCCAGATAATGCTTCCATTAAGCAAGGGAACACTCCCAGCCTTCACAACGTACTCTGCAAGTAATTCCCTTGTACAGAGCAATGCTCCACACTTGCATAAAGGATTTCAATATGCACAGTGATTCCAGGCTTTAAATCTGTCCTGTGTAACTCTCCCGTCTTCAGCCACAGGCACTTACGGGGAGAGTCCAGTGAAATTATTCTGTCTCCTACCATTCTACAAACATAAATGAAATAAATGTGAAATAGAGAAGTGGAAATGTGGACCCAGCTTTGCTATGGGGAAAGCAAATGAACCAGGAAAGAGAAAAGGCTGCTTGCCAATTTCCTATTTCACAAGTTTGGGGAAATGCAGGCAGCAGAGAAAAAGGAGAGTTGGGAGTGGACACAGCTATTACCTGGCCTGCGGTAGAAGGAAGAGATAGAGGGAAGAAGCTGGGCTTCTCCATTGTAACTTTGAAGTATACTATGGAGAATGAGGTAGCAGCATGTTGGCCAAACCAATTTTGACTTCCTTAGTCAATGCTTGCTGTCTCCTTCTACCTGCTGGAACCAATTAATTCACCAAGACTCCAGAGAGGCCAAAAAAAATAAATAGGAACACCTCTTTTCAGTGGTTTCCTTTTTATTTTATCCTGGGTTTCTTTGAGCTGAGAAGTTTTCAGGAAATGCAAAAAGAATATAAGTGACCAAATAATGTAGCTTATTCACAATGTGCTCTTGTTAAAATGGAATGGACTAGAAATTTATAGGAAAGGGGAGGTATATTTAAGTCAATTAGCTATGCTGCCAGTTAAAATTCATTTATTCCCAATGGGGGATCACTGGCTGAATTGCAGGTGTTGCTTGCTTTAGATGTGGTACTGTATTCTGGGCTTAATTGGGCAACCTGTTGCTTGTGACTGGCATTGTTGACTCACACAATAGGCTCTTTCCCTGTCCTCCACAGTGGGATTCTCCTTGTGCAGAGCAGAGTCAAATTACACATACTTTCTTGGGTCAAGTTCAGTGCTCAAGCTGAAGTGAACGTGTCTGTAACAATCCCCAAACCAAACCAACTATCCCAGGCTTTCTCACAGAGGTCCCCCCCCCCCACACCCTCACACATTCCCTATTTGCATGTGTGTATCTGAAGAAGTGTGCTTGCACACGAAAGCTCATACCAAGAACTAACTTAGTTGGTCTTTAAGGTGCTACTGGAAGGAATTTTTTTGTTTTGCCTATTTGCATAGTTAATTGACCCACTTTTGGGCTGCCTCCTTAGCTCATGTGGCCATGGTGGCTGGGGATGATTATGGGGAGATGTAGTCTAGTCATATCCAAGGTGGGGAAGGCTGCTCTAGCACTTTTTCTAAACATACAGAAAGGCGGGACTACTACCCTATGCTGCTAACAAATTAATTTCTATGAAAACAAAATATATTCCAAAAGTTTCAAGGCAATGTCCAACTAAGTACTTACATCAGCTCGACTTCTGGCTGCATAATGGAACTTACCCTCCATCTCCTTGTATGCCCCCTAAATCTGTTCTGTGGTTTTCCCCAAATCTCCAGAGCACATGTAGGGAGGGCATAGGTGGCATGTGGAGAGAGGAAAGAGAGGGGAAGTTTCCTTATACAAACAGAAATCCTTGAGCTAACAGAGCTATTTCATGTTATGTGTGTGTGTGTGTTATTGGGTATTATATACCTATCTATATCTATAGCTTAGAAGCCAATGTTAGGATGTTCCAAAGCAAATATCCATTTTCTTCTTAAATTTATATCCTGACTTCTAGTTCAGCTGAGGAGAACATACATGGATAACCTTTTCTTTGGCTGCGATATTTTAAGGCAAGTTAGGTGCTGAGTTGGCTAGAAATCCAAACACCGATCCATCTTTCCATTCACTCTCATCATCAGTTATTAGTACCCGTCTCACATACTGTATCTTATTTTTCTGTCTCTGTTATGTCAGCAGCAGAAAATTGATCATGGGATTGCATGATACCATAGGCTGTGGAGTAAACAATTGCACTACCAGAAGTACAGAAACAAGGAGTTTCATGTACTTCTGGAGAGAGAACAGTGATCTTAAAGCTCTCTACAAACTGCATCAAAAGCAGCATGGAAGGTGAGTGAAGATCTCTCTCCCTGGGCCCACTCAGCTAGAAGAAGCCTCTCTTGGAATCTCTTCTGTTCACAGAATGGTAACTTAGGATTCAAGCCATTGTTTCACACACAGCCCAGGATCTGAATACCAATTCTAAACCAACTCTAATAAAAGTTCTGTAGGGCATTCCGAGAACCCACCACGAACACCTCCAGTTCTCTGTGAGAGTAGCTACACACGACCAACTCTAGCAGGGAAGGCATTTTAATTGTGGCTGTGTGGTATTGGCACATACTTGGCAGCCCAGTGGTTCCAAGTTCAACTTCTGGCATCTCCAGGAAATGGAGCTGCTTGCCAGTCAATGTAGACCAGGCATAGGCAAACTCCAGCCCTCCAGATGTTTGGGGCTACAATTCCCATCATTCCTGACCACTGGTCCTGTTAGCTAGGGATGATGGGAATTGTAGTCCCAAACATCTGGAGGGCCGGAGTTTGCCTATGCCTGATGTAGGCTAAGGGTAGCTAGCCTTTGTTGACTAACAGGGCTACATTCACCCTTGTCCAACCATCCAGGAGCCACGTGCCAGCTGTAGGGGAGGCTACCCCACCCAGTCTCATGCACACTCTCACAAGCACACAAGGACCCATAGTCCCCTGTGCTCAGTTGATCCATTCAGATTGGGTTGCTGTGGGTTGCTGCCCCCTCTTCTTCTTTTTTTCTTTTTTTAAAAATTATTTATACTTTTCAGATATTTGACATTTAAAAACTTGACTTCCTTCCCCCTCTTCCTGCAGTTCCTTAAATTTATTTTTAATCCAAATTAACTTAATTTACTCATTTATTTATCCTCTTTATATGTATACTTTTATGTAACTGCAGGTTATTACAATAATCCTGCCAGTGTATCTGCTTAACAATTTATCTATAAATATTCAATAAACCATTTCCATTCTTTTATAAAATGTTTGTTATCTTGATTTCTTATTCTTCCAGTAAGTTTTGCCATTTCTGCATATTCCATATGTATTTGTATCCATTCTTCCTTTGCTCGGACTTCTTCTTTCCATTTTTGGGCAAGGAACATTCTTTCTTCCCCCTCTTCATTCATCAAATGATCGATGTAACCAGGAAGGGGGGTTTTGCATCCTCATCAGAGCTCTGGGCTCAGTGCACCTGATGTCTACTTAATGTACATACATATACAGCTTCCTCCATATATTTCAGCTATATTTCAGCTACCTGACTCCAGAAAGTTTTGTTTTAATCTTTGCAAAGGAAGCAAGATTGCTCATATATGCGGCGAAAGACAGGTCAGAAAGCAACAACAAGAGGACAAATGTGCTGCTGGAATGTCCAATATTAGATGATGATGCATAGTGAAGATACTAGGATAATACTAAAAATGCAGGCATGTTCCTCACCTGTCATTAGCTGGCTGTGCTGTAACATTACAAATAACATTTTGACATGTAAATACACATGATGGCTTATTAAAATTGTAGGTTAGAGTGTGATGGCAATATAAATAGATAAATGTTTGCACACACCAAACATACACAAATCAAAGCAGAAAGAGAGCTCTAATGGGCAAAATCCTTGCTATGCCAGCCTATATTCAGATAAATTTAAAAAGAAATAGAATGCCTTTCATTTTGCTTTCTTTATTCAAGCTTTACCAGCTAACGATGCTTGCCCAGTATATCCTGCCTTGTTAATTAGCAGTTTCTGAAAATCCGACCGTTAATGTGTTAAGTGTGTTGTTCAGAATATCTGAGGGGTGTGCGATTCACGGAGAGATTACAGGCTGCACACTAAAATGCACTCAGGTAGGAAATGCAATATTTGGGGAAAAGGTTTGTATCACTTGATATTTCCATGGCTTATTCCAGGCTCTTAAGGATTCCAGGAGATCTTAAGCTCTAGCTGCCAGCCTACTCTGGATAAAGGCTTCGTTTTTATTTTATTTTGTATTTTGTTTAGTTTTCTATGGGAATGACAGGATGACGGAATAGCCCATCACTCCTAAGAGAACTTACTCTACCTGCATTGAAAACACAGCAGCAAGCGGCCTCATGCACTGACTGTTCAGGTTGTGGGTGGCTGTTAGAGATGGGATGGCCTGGGGAAAATCTGGAAAAACTGGGGGGGGGGGGAATAGGGTTTTCTTTCCAAAGCCATTCCCCCCACCCCGAAAAACTGGGGGAGGGACAGTTTGATATAGTTTGAATATTCCACACACCTTTTTTTTACTTTTCTTTGGGGGGGACAGAAAAAACCTGTTTTTTTCTGGGGGTTTTCCAGGCCTTCCCAACTCTATGCTGGATATAGAGTTTTAGAGCAAAATCAATCAATAAAATGCTGCAGGGCTCCCACTGATGGAGTTCATTAGATGAACCCCACCTTCTGATTTTGAATGGATCTGGATTAATCATGAACCTTTATCTTGCCAGGGTGAGGGGAAATGTCAAACATAGCATCTACCATTTTTGAACTATTCATTAGATGTATTTACTCACAGCCTGGGTCCATGCCTTGCACAATTCACACTGTATTGCATGTGTTTTAGTAAAAAATTAGGTCAAGGACCAAATGCAAGAAGGGCATCCAAGAGTTCTCTTGTGTTTACATGTTTACTTCTGGGAAATCTTTCCCAGAACAGGGGTCAACTGAATTGCTCTCATAATAAAGGGATGTAAAAAGAGAGATCCTCCAAGGATTTATATTTTGGATGGTGCTTTTTAAGTTGTCCATAAACAATCTAGAGATTTATTTTATTTTATTTTATTTTATTTTTATAAACCACTTAATCAAACAATCACTAAGCAGTACCCATAAAACAAAATAAAATAATTATCAATAATATACAGATAAAATTAGCAAATATTAAAAGCAGTGGTGCATAACTAAATTATGTGTCTGGGTAGACTTTCTAAAATAGAGCAAGTATCTAAAATGATAGCTAGGATATCTGCCTAACAGTAGGAAAGGAGTTTCAAGGCTTAGGTGCTTTCACACTGAGAGATGGACTCCTAACGGATACAGAACAGACATAATATGGCACTTCTAGATGTGTAAGTTTCACAGATCAAAGCAGTTGTGGGGCAAGGTGATATTTCAAACAAGCTGCTCCCAAGGTGTTGTGGGCTTCTTATACTAATATTAAAACCTTGAACCTTTTTTCCTGCTTTATTATTCATCATCACATCTGTACAACGTAAACATTCATCCATTATTCTCCATAAATCAAAATTGTCAAACATCACAACAACAACAATAGTAAAACCTTGAACTTGACCCAGTAACAAATTGGCACCCAGTGCAGATCGTTGGGTAGAGCATGAGACTCTTAATCTGAGGGTTGTGGGTTCAAGCCCCACTTTGGGCAAAAGATTCCTACATTTCAGGTGGTTGGACTAGATGACCCTCGTGGTCCCTTCCAACTCTGCAATTCTATGACAAAAGAGCCCGTCTTAAGCTCCTTTATTTGCCTTGGCTTGGTGGGTGCTTGGGAGGTCTTCTGGCTTGACCTGCACATCTGGGTAAACACTGGCAGTGAGGCCAGGCTGGTACACGCATTGGCTTCACATACTCAGTGCTCTCTTATCAAGGAGGGAACCATTTGATCCTAATTCTTGGCTCTGGGGTGTCACAGGCTGTGGCCATGAACCTGCAAAACCTCACCTGCCCATAGTTCCTGAATCTGGCTAAACAGGTTGCATTTCTTTTTAATATATTTTATAAACATCACCTTTCTGTTCCCTCTTTGCCTCTCAAGTCTGCTTTAGGGATGGGGTGGGGGCAATGTGTAGAAAGCTCAAACTAAGGATCAGAATTAACCTCCAAACGCATTCAATCGTTGACCTTTCTACCACGACCACGTGTATGAATTCCAATTAGTGTCAACTGTCATGGGATTTTCCTTTCCTTTCCTTTCTGTTATACGAGCCACTAGCAACTGGACTAATTTGGCAAGTTCATTCACTAGAGTTCACTTAAAAGCTATCAAGTGGTGACAATTTTCATTTACTGCTTGTTTGCACTAGATTCAGACCATTGCCCTGTAGATGAAATGGCCTGCAGCTAATTAACTGGCCCAATAGCTGTATAGTTCTTAGACCAACCTATATTAGATTTGCTTTAAATGGGTTGCCAAATGTATGTCACTTAAGATTCCATTATTATAAACCTGCAGGAGCAGCTGCATGGTTACTTTCCCTTTTACTCCTTTCCTTTTCTCAGAATTGTGCCACGTCTTCCTTTGGACTCTGATATTTCCTATTCTTATGTGGAGCTTGGCAAATTAGTATAATAAATATGATATGATATATGATATGATATGATACTGGAATGCTGATAAGTTGCCCTCCTGCGCTCCCTTCCCCAACAGCTGATCAGACAGAAGGCTGACCTCTAAAAGTGAGATGCACTTTTGGAACTGAAAGTTATGCTTTGTCAAGGAGCTGTCAACAAGCCAGGTCAACCACAGGGCAGGCACACACACAGCAGGCACAGAATGCAATTAGCTCTTTATTAACAGAAAATAACAACACAGCAGAGTCCTCTGGTTCGCGTAATCCAGCTAAGAAGTTGCTGAAACTGACCACTCTAGCCTCTAGACTTTCACTCTGGATCCTTCCCAAGCAGACAAAGGCTGTGTTGAGGAGGCAAGCTCCTCCTCTGGGCCTTTCTGGCCCATTGCTCAGCAATGTGGAGGACTCTCCCCAATCCGGGTGTCAGAGGGGGAGGCGAGTCAGCAGGACTGGGGCTGTCCTGCTGCTGTGTAGCAGGGCCAACCTCTGACTCCTCTCTCTCTCTGAGTCTGCTCAGACTGTGACTCTCAGGCTATAACCCTGTCCTGGAACACCCTTCCTCTCCTGACTCCTCTTGATTGCTCAAACTCCCTGCTTCTAGCACCTCCCAGGGACAGCTCTTCAGTGTCCTATCACCAAAATCCAGGGTCTATGATGTTGACCTTGAGGGGCTCTTGGGTGAGCAGTTCCCACCACTCTTCCTCATCCAGTCAGTCCATGGCATGCTTCTTGTTCCATGAGCCACATTTTCATCTGTAAGCAATGCTAATGATAGCATAACTTTGCATTTATGTAGCATTTGGGGGGTATTTGTGGTGCTTCAGATATATTAAACCAGTAATCCTGAGCCAGACACTGCAGAACCTTCAGTCCTTAGGTACAATAAGGTTGCCATGGGCAAATAAACTGAGTACTGCATTTAATTGACATTGGTGATAAGTTTATTGTGCTAGCCAGAGGCCATGACAAGTCCATAAAATCAGAAATATTTTAAAATACAGAACAACCACATTATAGAACACAAACTTCCTGAGGTTGCCCCCATATACAATCTGTCTTCGTACAGTATCATATTGTAATGACCATCAAGGACTGCAGAGGGCATCACTTGAAAACGCAGTTCAGTAAAAGTAGCTCTTAGAGAAAGTGGAAAAAGTTTCATCAAATAACTACGGTAGTTCTAAAATGTTGTGATTTCAAAAGAGGGTACCAAGGAGAAATGTTGGAGTTTCTTATTAGTTGCAGATCCCTTTGGAATTCCACCCAGAAGAGCCAATCCCTTAGCTGCCCCTTATCCAAGTTCATAACAGAATTCAGCTCCTGGAAACAATAATAATCTAGAATACTTTGACAGTTTGATATCCACAGTTTAGTACCCCCCAGTTCCATATAACACATAGCCAGAAAATGCTCAAGAGGGCAGAGATATGAGTCTGTTAAGGTACTTTAACTGGGAGCAGTCCACTTTTGCCTTTGGCAATGGCCACCTGGATAAAGAGATGCTGATATTCCAGTAGGTGAAGAGAATGATCTCCTCACAAAGTCATTGTGCTTTGTTTCTGACACTTGTATGGCGTTCAGATCAGAGCCCCAAATTTCAGCACCATACAACATTTGAGAGGTCACTTTGCTACCAAAAATTCTCAGTGCAGGTACAATCCGCTGACCATCATTACTATCTTAAATTTTCATCAGTGCTTCATTAAAAAAAAAAAACCCAGAAAGAAATGCAATTAACAGCCTAGTCCAGATATTTTCAACCTTTTTGAGCCATTGCATTCTTTTCGTACCCCCCCCCATGGGGTTCAGGAGCCCAGTTATGTCACCCCTTGCCTGCAGGGCTGGCAGCTTCTCACCCTTTTTTGGACACCTTCCCTTGTGGAGTATTCCCTCAGCTCCTCTCTTCTCCCCTCTCCTTGGGAGTCCCCTGGACTCTGAGCTGCCCTGCACTGCCCCAAAGAGAGGTGCCTCTTCACGCTGCCCCACAGGGGCTTGGGAAGCACCCCCTGGTCAGCTCCAAAGGCATCGTTCACCTGAGGAGCTTGTAACCAGGGCTGCTGCTGCAACAAACAGCTGTGTAAGCCTTTGTGAGGCAGAGATGTGAGAGGGAATCAGAGGAGGGAGAAAGGAAAGAGGGACAGAGGCCAGTGTTGTGGCACCCCTGACCATCATTCAAGGTGCCCCAGGGTGCCCCAGTGCACTGGTTGAAAACCACTGGCCTCATCATATGCAAGTCTATTTAGAAGAAAGTCCCACTGAACTTCAGCAGGGCATACACCCAAGTAATAGGATTGTAGTCTTGGTAAAACAGGAAAATTTTATTTGCTTTCAGAACTGATGCTTTATTAAAAATTCTCTCAACCCACCACGGTGCCACTATTTGCCTCCAATGATTTGTCTGAGTTCGGATGCTGGCTTTGGAAGTAGAACATGCATCATGACCTATCAGCTGAAGCTGACATATTCTCCTTAACAACCACTGCCGGGCAGACAATTCTGATAGAGACATCAAAGAGTTCTGTAGAGCACAGTGTTGCAAGAGAGAAATGGGAACAGGCAATGGGAAGAAAGTGCATGGAGGTTAGTGAGGATAAAAAAATGAACTGTGCAAGAAGCTTACCATTCTCAATTAAATCTGGATTATTCTCCAAATCAAAGTGACTCCCTTGCTCACATCAATTGAGACTGAGAGAAGGGAATTCAATAGATACACTACTATGGCCTGCCGCTAATCAATCATCCTGATTGTGCAGCTTCTCTTGACAGCTGCACTGGCACAGGTAAAACTGCTGATCTTCTTCTTCTTCTTTTTAAAATGTATCTTATAATAACTACACTCTATCAAACCCACATGCACCTGTTGAATTTGATTTTATAGAACAAACTGTGACTTTTTAAAAAATAAAAAAATAAAGTCATTGTCAATGTGCATGCATAATACTATATTTAAAAAGTGGGAGCATACATTTCATTCTACATCTTTTTGGTTTGTTCATTTGCTTGTAAGTAATGTTATTAATAATGCAGCAAATCTGAATTTGGTCTGAAGCTGATAAGAGGCAGGTTGTCTCAGGCACAGCCTGGTTCCCAATAATAGAGTTTCTTATTGGAAAGTAGCTACAGATTATGTTCAGTATTAGGCATCTGGCAGCACTTGTGAAGACTTATTGCTTTATAATAAGCAAACTATTATTACTACTACATTTGGCAGCACCACATTTAGACATAAAATACTTTACCTCAGAATATGGCTTCAATCCTATGCCCGCCTACATTGGATCAGGGCTGCAATTCTATACTCGCTTACAGTTCACATTTAAATGCAATTTACTCGTTTCAAAACAGCAGGTGAACTGAAAAAAAGCTATGCTTCAAAATTTGCACTTCTCTGAATTTTGCAGTCAAACCAAGTTTACAAAAATGCCTAAGATGCTACTGGGATTTATTTATTTTTAAGCACTTCAGGGAGATAAGTTGTCCACCCCCTCCCCCACCTCTTTCCTTGTTGCACTGGATTTTATCTTTAGGGATTTTAAAAACAGAGACAAGATGAAAAATGGTATATCCCACCTGCACTTTGAAGTGATGCCATCCATTCCACGCAAGGGGTCTACCAGCATGAGGCGTGTAGTGAAGGAAGGTCATCAAGGTACTTCAATCTCCCCTCCCACCCCGCCTCTCTCTGTCTCTTGAACAGCCTGGGTCTGGCATCTGCCTGCTGCCTCCCCCTAAGCTGTAGGGTGGCTGAGAGGGAGGTTGTGGGCAGACACCTTGAAGGCTCTATGTAGCACGCCCTGCCCCAGCTCGGCTTGCCCCATGGGCAGCTCACCCTGCTCCCAGATGCAGGGCGCATGTGCCACCCCAGGCACCCAAGTGGCTAGCTGGCAGTCTGCTCTCTTATTGGTCTTAACTGTTGATGGGCAACTTCAAGGATTCCTGTTTTCCTTTCTGGTGGTTCTTCATCTTTAACTAGATTTAGACTGGAAAGCCCTTCAACAGAGGGTGCCTTTAAAGAGAGGACTGTCTTCAGTGAACTAGTTCCCTACCTCCTTAAAGAATTATAACCACAACGTATGTGTGTACACCCTGACATAATTTTTAAAAGATGTCCCCCAAATCTCTGCAAAAGGCAAAATAAGTGATTTACTGGTTACTGAGAAAGAGAGACTTCCCCTGGTAAACAGTGATAATCGGAATATAGACTGCTGTTTGTTTCTTTTGATAACAATTCACATACATTCTGTGAAGAATTAGAAGATGCATTGGATGATTTGCTTCACCTTTATTATTAGTTCATCATGCTCAGTCATTCTATAAAGCTATTTTAGGATTGTTCCTTCCAGCTTGCTGCCCCTTGAGTATGTATCTTTTGGAATTTTGGCATCTAACTACAATTCAAAACACTCACTTTTGACTACCCAGTCCCAAAACAACAGTTAGGCCTGGGAAAAGATCAATAAAAACACTCAAGGCAATACAAAGAAGAGGAGGAAGAAAAAACATGCTGGAACGTTAACCTAATCCCCACCATAAATATTTAAGCAACACACCAAACCTTTTCTGTCACTTCAGAGATTTATGATTGTCACTATGGGAGAGACAAACTCAATCTTTGTTTGCCTGTTGAGGCATCCTGAACTGAACTGGCTTTAAACAAAACTGATTGTATTGGAGTATATGGAGGGAAGTATACACAAACTGGAAAAGGGGGGGGGGACAATGTTTTCTTGCCTTTTAGATTTTCCTTTTCTGAGATAACAAGGATGCAAAAATAAATGAGCAATGGGAAATCTCCAAAGGTAGGTAGTTCTCAATGCAGAAATCATTCTTAAACTAATTAAAGCTAATCATCATTATGAACTGTGTGCTCACTGGATAAGGCTCTGGAAAATGAAATATTTGTTTAATTAAAGCTACATGCATTTCTCAGAAAAGTGGTAACAAGTTAATGGATTTTCTGAGGTTATTAAAACCACAGAAGTACACTACTGTGTAACAATTAAGGCAACAATTTAATACCAAACACTGACTGATTGATCAGGGCATTAAAAGTGTATGCAGAAGGGTGAGAGTGTGGAGACAGAAGTTTTTTGCAGTACCCCATTTTCCCATTTCATTATTTAACAAAGCTTCAATTACATCTGTACATTTGCTATTAATTAGGCTTTAATGACCTTATCATGGGGGGGGGGGCAGTATTCCAAATCACTGCCTATCCAGAGACCAAACACAATTCAGTAAATCCATGTGTGACAGGTTCTTTAAGAAGGGTTCTGAATGCAGATTTGTCAAGTGTAGAAACTGGATATTTAACAAAGCAATTGCTAGTTTCTGCTAAGAGATTTTACTCTTTAATGCCCGTGGAACATTTCCTTACAGCTTATCAGAAAAATGAAGCTGACACAGAATTTAAAGACCTGCCTTACTCACAAAGTTCTCTCATGTCAATGGTCTGCCTAGATTAGGGATGGGAAACCTGTGGCACGCCACAGGTTGTTGACTCAAACTCATATCAGCCTCAGCCAGCATGGCCAAAGGGCATGAAAGATTGAATATAGAGTCCAACAAGATTTGGAGTGCCACAGCAGGCTCAAGGAAGGGAAAACTGGAGCCAGATGGAGAAGACAGCAGGCTGGAGAGTAAGGAGCTGAATCCCAGAGAGGGACCAAGCAGGTTTTCAGGGAAGGATCACACCCCTGCCTCCTGTGTCTCTTCCTCTTAGTAAGCCTTCACCCTCAGAGGTGGCACCTGTTGACAAGTCACATGCTGAGTGGGCTCTGACTCCTGTCTCCTAAGTCATGAAGGTGCCCAAGAAAACATACTGCCCAGACCCAACCGACTCCAAGGAGTGCCTAATTGGTCAGACTTGGGACTCTAATTGACCAAGGCTGGTTCTACAAAGTAAGTTGTGCCAATGTCCCAACAGCTTTACTGCCTATCAGCCTGTTTCTGGGAACAATTCAAAGTGCTGTCTATGACATAAAGAGGTCTTGGGACCAGGTCATCTAAAAGACCACATTATCCCATTTGAGCCTGCCCAGGTTTTGAGATCTTCAGACCTGCCTCTCTGTCCCACCAGCATCTAAAACATGTTTGGAACTCAAGAGATTCTTCTCAGCGGCCGTTCTCGTGCTTTGGAACCAAGCCAGGCCAGTCCCCTCTCTGGCGACCTTCCACTGACTAGCAATATTTTTATTCTGATAGGCATTAGCCCTGATATGGTCACTGCAAGTGTTGTAATTTATTAAACAGGACACTCTTTTTATTGGTTTCAGATGTTAATGTGCTGTTTTTATGGTTGATTTGATTGTTATATAGTCTTTTACTTTTATTCATGTCAGCCATCTTGTGCACCACTTGGTGGAAGGGCAGAATATCAATTTAACTAAATAAGTAAACCATCTTTGGGATCTTTTCTACAGCTTTGTTTCTAACAATAGATAACCACCATCTCCAAGATATAATAGATACTGGAGTCTAATGCACTCTTCAAGTCCTTAATGTTTATTGTAAGCTGCCTTGTGGATCATTCACTTGAAAGGCAGGGTATAAATCTTTTTAATGCGTGGTGCCTTTAAAGTCTACATTTATTTGGCTTAATTTAGGCTTGCTGTGTTTGTCTTCAGCTGATCTAACTGCTGCTAACACCCCATATTCACAGAACTGAGAAGTGCAAAGAAAGTATGATCACTGTTACTTAGCACTTTCAGACTCAAGCTCAAGCCAGCCAATTTGTTCTTTTATCTTTAAATCATTAATTCACAGAAGAGTGTGTTCAATTATATTGCCAGTTGCAGATGCAGAGTCATTGTATTTCAAGAAGCGGATCACTGCTTTACTTCTTGTATTATTTTTCTATGAACCACCCTGAGACCTGTGGGTATAGGGTGGTATATAAATTCCATAAATAATAATAATAATTATTAAACTAATTTGAAATACGCCCCCAAAAGCACATAGCATGGTTCTCTAAGGGCTGTACCACTTCTGACAGGGGCTATGGGCAGTAGTGGGCAGCATGGTTGGGTAGCAGGGCTCACCTGTCTTCCTAATAGCTGAGTTGCTGCTCCTTACCAGGAAGAAGAGCATGAAGGATAAAGAAGTGGGATGGTGGGTGTGGTGCAAAAGCACCTGTGGAACCAATCCAGCACTCCTGCTGGTGTGTCTGGACGCGGGTGGCGCTGTGGTCTAAACCACTGAACCTCTTGGACTTGCCGATCAGAAAGTTGGTGGTTCAAATCCCCATGACAGTGTGAGCTCTCATTGCTCTGTCCCAGTTCCTGTCAACCTAGCAGTTGGAAAGCACACCAGTGCCAGTAGATAAACAGGTACTGCTGCGGCGAGAAGGTAAACGGAGTTTCTGTGCACTCTGGCATTCATTACGGTGTCCCATTGCACCAGAAGTGGTTTAGTCCTGCTGGCCGCATGACCCAGAAAGTGAACAAACACCGGTTCCCTTGGCCTGAAAGCGAGATTAGTGCTGCAACCCCATAGTCACCTTTGACTGGATTTAATTGCCGAGGGGTCCTTTACCATTACATTACCTTACCTTTACTGTTCCAACATCCCTAACACCTCCCCTCTCCTTTCTCTTTATAATACTATAAGCACACACAAAACATGTTATGTAAACTCCAGCTGTCCAACCCAGGTTCAATATCCTCAGACTACTTAAAGTGTGATCCTAAGCTTGTTTACTGAGAAGCAAGCCCTTCTTATTTCATTGCGGCTTAATCTCTAGTAAGTGTGTTTAGCATCGCAGCCTGCATTTCACAGAAGCAGACCTGGTGACAAGCAGCCAACAATGATGTTTTTCCAAGTCAACATTTAAGTCTGACAGAGGACATGAAACCAAAGCCACAGCAGGATTTCAGGAGGCTTATCTGTTCTTCTACAGTATTATGATGATGGGGGCGGGGGAAATCAAGCCACTATTTTTGTGTTATCATAGCCAGGTTGAAAGCAAGATTTGTTCTAGCCATTTTCTGTGGCTTTGCTACCCACCAATTGGTCCATATTTGAAGCCTGTTTATTCTTTAAAATAAGCATCACAATACAAACATATTTCAAAAGGTTAGACAGCAGCTATCTCTTGAGTGATGGCTGACAAGTAGTCTCCTGTTTGACTGACACCTGCCCTTTCCAGATCTTGACTAGTGGGATTTGTCAACACTGTGAAATGTACCTCTTCCTGTATTGTCCTCCGGTCTTGATCTGCAAACAAAAAACTGTCGTTCTTAAATGCTCTGCTTATTAGTCTGCAGGTAAAATTCTGATTTGGGCAATGGCTCCCTCAATGGTAGAAGCTAATAAATGTTGAAAATAAATCTTCTAATTTATCTCAATGCATCAATGCTGTCTTTGCAGTAAATTAGATTTAAAATGTTTCAACTCCTGCAGCTGCAACACAAGTTGCATCGATAATCACTGAAAAATAAAAGGAAAACTTTTTATGAACAGCTCTTTTGATAACGGTTAACAATGCACAATCAAGAGTTAATTTTGCACAATTCTTGAGAGAGAAAAATTGCATTAATGACTAATTTTACCCTGATTGTCAGGATTTATAACTCTCATAGTGAAAGATGAATGTTGTTAACACCTGAGAGTAAGTGTAAGGAATACATTAATGCATCAGTTGTTATTGCAGATGTGTGATCAAAGATGTTCACATACCACATCCATTACTTTACTGAAAGTAAGCCTAGCTCCAAATATAAAATGAGTCACTCCCAGCATTATAACTTCACTGGAATTAATTTGTGTAATTCCACATTCATAATCTAAAAAACACTGAGAACATAGACATGGTGCCCTTTGCAAAATATGGTGAGAACACAGGCATAGGTGTCTGACAGGAGGGAAGTCTCTCTTCTGATCATTGCAAGAGATTTTTTAAAAGCAAGCTTCTTCCATCTGGAGGCTCGTTAAGTGCTGTAATTTAGAATCCTTTATGGTGAATTCTGAGTGGCAAGTTGCAGTCTGACATTAGGTGCACTTTTGTCATTTCCCTTTTTTCCAGCATCAAACCTAATTATTTTTCCCCCAATTAAATTGAATTCATACCTTTATAGTAATTTTCAGTTTTGTGTTTCAAAGAGGTTCTCAGTAAGAGCCAATTCAAAGTCTCTCTGCGGAGAAACTTTGAGGCTAGATTGACAGAAATCTTATTGGGTTTGACCTAATGCAAAAAAAAGTATTGGATATCCAAAATCTGCTTGTGCAATATTTGTAAGGAAAATGTCCTAAAGTATACTTCCTATTATGCTTCCTAGACTCAGTGCTGGTGCTATTATATGAAGCATGGATACATGAATATATGTTTTTACATCAATGATGTAAAAACACAGTCATACTTCACTTTAATGTTTTTACAGCAAGAAGCATCAATCCCATCTTCTTTTTTCTTTTCTATTTTCCAGAGTACGGTACTTCTGTGAAAAAGCAGTGATTTAAAACATGCATTCTTAATTTAAATATACCCCCAATTAATAAGATTGTGTTCCAGATTTGTCAAAATCTCTAACCAAATTGGGCTGATCTATGCCCTGTCTGGATTGGACTAAAGCAGCTATGAATCACCACAGAACAGGTTGAGTTCTCCCAATTCATATCAATTTGTAGTTCACAACAGTCTTACAGAAAGCCAGACAGGCATTCTCCAAATTGTTGCCATTGCTAATTCCAACACCATAAAGGAGAATTCCATGGCAAGGCAAGCGGGAGGAAGGGAGCTGGAGAAGGGCTAGAATGATCTCACAATAATTTGGGGTGGAGCAGCTGGACTTTAGCTGGATCCACACTGACCTGTTTAATGTTATTAGAATGATATTAGATAGATTGTTCCGAAACGTCACAGGCCATACTTGTAAAATAAAGTGTTACTTACCTTCACCAAAACAAGGTCTCCTAGTTGCTTTGCAGCGCCCTCTGTTGTCACATTTTAATCATGCATAATGAACGTTACAAGTAGGACGTCATGTGTCCATATGGTTATTAAAACCATTCCTTAACCCTTAAAGTTAAAAAACATTAGTGTATATCCATCCTTTGTTTAAGGAAGCTAGCCTAAAATGCTCTCACACTACGCAACACTCTCCAATCCTGTTACATGGTGGGGTGAGGAGGCAGTGGTGGGTGGGTGGGTGGGTGTAATTTGCAGTACTCTTTTGCAAGTTCTGTCTCTCAGAAAGTGTTTGTTGGTGTAGGTGGCATATATTCAGCTTGCATTTGTTTTCTATTCTTTCCCAATTGAGTCTCAACTTTATTTCTTGTCTGTGTCTTAATACCCCCCCCTCCATTTTAGCTCTAGTTTTAATGTAAGGTTGATTTGCCACTGTGTTCAGTTCTTTGTTTTTGTTTTTATTAGTGCTTTGTGTTGTGAGTTTCTCTTGTGAGTACATTTACACAGACAAGTACAGTACTATACTATTATAGTGGTGTTCTTCTTCAGATGATGATCTCCAATTTCTAAGCAGCCGCCAGCCAGCCAGCAATACAATAGCTCATTGTGTGGTACACAATCTTATTCACTTCTCATTGGTAATAATTATTAATTCTACTATTATTATTAACATTACTATTTCCAACAGGTAACCACAGACAATTCGAAGCAGCCAGTTTTTGCATCGCATACTTTACACAATTTTATTTTATTATTATGTGTGGGGTATAATAATAATAAGCTAGCCAGACAAAAACATTGTGGGCATATTACCTAGCTTTTTTCATTTTATTACTATCATCATCATCAATTACTAACCATAGTGAATATTATTATTAGCAACCTACCCTCTATATGACAGGGTCTCATCTGTGACTCCAATGAATATTTAATTTTCTCTCATTGCTGACAATCTGCCCCTCAAAAGACTCCTTACCTGCATTATTCCCCTGCGCTTATCTTCATATTGCTGCCTGCCGGATTCTGCCTAATTTAAAAAATACAACCTCAAATGTTTTCAAAAACTTGATAAAAGGGCAAATACAGGATAAAGGCAATTGGCACAACTGACAACTCACAGTCTCGTTTCAAGGTGGTTTTGTTTTGTTTTGTTTTGTTTTGAAAAAGCAAATTTTAAAGGTATCTATCATGAAAACCCCTAGAAGTACCTATCTAAACTTTGGCAGGGGGGAGGGGGGCTCCCATGTCTCCAAAGTTTATTGCCCCATGTGGGGGGGAAGCAATAAATTTACAACTGTTTTTGGTTTAGCACTACAAGGCAATGAGACTTCCAGAGGTTTCTATTGTATGGATCACAGTTTGGATTCAGACATGGGGTTGCTTGGATTAGGTCCAGATTGAGTCTGGCCCGAATCAGGTCCAATCTAGATTTACAAATCAGGGCCACAAACCAGAGTGGCTGGAGAAACTCAGCCAGATGGGTGGGGTATAAATAATAAATTATTATTAAATTATTATTATTATATCAGGAATTCCACACACAGCCCTTCTAACTAGTGCTGTGTCAAACAAAGTCTGCCCTCAAAAGTTTTCTTCCTCTGTAATAGCAGCTTCCACATTTTCCTGCTTTATTCTCATGGCACTTGAGAATGCCTTTAGAATTTCAGACAGTACAGGTTCTGAGCTTACTTTATTGTTGCTAGGCAGCTAAACATTTATTCGGCATACCTCAGCATCTCTGCCTACCTGCACTTCTGATCTGCTCTGATAAAATCCCTTGAATGGGCTGGTATCTCATGATGTCTTCTCCTGGGCTTTGATTGAATTGTGGGCACTCAGGGGAGATACAAAGTGCAGGCCACTTGAAAGAAGATTCACAGAGTGAAAGAAGAAAAGATCCGTATTTTGAAGCATCTTGGAGCAACTTGACAATCCAATAAAAACCTATGTGAAACAATTGCATCCATAACTTTTTTAAAAAAACAACCCCAATTACATATATAAATACAATTTCAGCTCTATTACAGATATTTACTGAGATAAAAAATCTCCAATTAGAAGACATGTTGAAAGAGGGACATCTACAACTGACAGTGAAAATACAATAGAGACAGGGCCTGCCTCATATATAATGTGAGGGTAGGTATCACCACACTAAAGGCCCAATTCTGACATTGTGTGGAACCTCCTGATAAGATCTTGCAGAGCAGAGTAATCCATTGGGATGAAACTACTTTTTACTCAGCCACTTCAAAACTAAGCATGAGAAAAACCCTGCATTTTTCACCCATGAGAATCTTACCAGAATTTTATCTCTCCTTAAATAGTTTTCAAATGTATTTTCTTTTTTCATTTATCAATGGATAACTGTAAAAACAATGACACCGGGGCAGTTTTTTGGACAGAACTACTTCTACTTATGATCTGCATGCATTTTGAACATGGTTACCTATACCCAGCTGCTAAAATGCAGGCAGAAAGTGATTTTTATCTCAACCACTTTTGCAAATCTCATGGTAGATGCAGCACTCCCTTCAGGTGATAGAACTGAGGCAAGTTTTAAATATCATAGGAGAGCATCCTTTTGTTTGAGAAGACTTTCAGAAGAGTTCTGACCTTATCCAAGTTTGGATAAAGTTGGGTCCTTGTGCTCTTCTGACTTTGTTCACATAGACAGTTTTCATATTCTTCTTAGGTGAAGGGATTGTAAAGTTGCTGCTGTTTGAGCCAAGGTCTGAACTACACGTCCTGATGAAAAATTCACCACTAACCTCAATGAATCTTACATAAGCAAGGCTCAAAGGCTCTTAGGTTTCTCTGCCATTGAATTGTTTGATTGTCATTACACTTAAAGCAAAATCAAACAGTGCTTTTTTTTTAAGATGAGTGAAAGAGGGAGAGAAGGAAGCAAAATGCTTTAACTCACTTTGAGCCCCAGTTGCCTGAATTCAGTAGCACTCTTGTTTAATGTTCCACAATGTCACCCTTTATTAGCAGGTGCTGTTGGGAAAGGAAGTGGCATACACCATGACTGTGAAACTGTAAAATTAATTGCTTTACATGGAATTCACATAGTTAACACCATAACACCCAAAATATCATATGCTGCTGAGTGTGTGGAAGAATTTAAGAGAAATAAAACCAAGAGCAAAGTGAACTGGAATGTATTGAAACATCCTTTCTCCACAACCACTTGTACAGCAGTATATCTACTGTCTTGTTAGCCTTACCCAGCTACAGCAGAGGTGGGGAACCTCCAGGTCGCACGGCATCGCATCTGGCTCACTAGTCTCTCCCTGACCCTTGGTACCCCTTTTCCTTCTTGCTGAGCAGCATGGGGGAAGAGAAGTTTAAGGCTCCCCAGAATTTCCTCTGCCACTTTTGCAAAGAAAAAAACAACGATTTCCCCCCCGATGTTATTTTCACGCATATATGCATTTCTCTGCAAACTTTTCCCCAAATCTATGATTTTTTTGTATTCCTGTCTTGGCTGGAAAACTGCATTATAAAATTCAGAGAAGTACAAATTTCAAAGGACAGCTGTGCACATTATATTTAAAGCTGCAGTGGTACCTTGGTTCTCAAACTTAATCCATTCCGGGAGTCCGTTTGACTCCCGAAACAGTTTGAAAACCAAGACGCAGCTTCTGATTGGCTGCAGGAGTTTCCTGAACTCTAGCGGAAGCAATGTCAGATGTTCAGCTTCCTAAAAATGTTTGCAAACCGGAACACTTACTTCCAGGTTTGCGGCGTTCGGTAGCCGATTCGTTCGGCGACTAAGCCACTCTAGAATCAAGGTACCACTATATATCATACCACTTTAAGCAGCCATGGCTTCCCCTAAAGGAATTTGGGAACTGTCATTTTTAAGGGCCCTAAGAGTCATTAGGGGACCTCTATTCCCCTCACAGAGCTACCATTCCCAGAGTGGTTTAACAATCAATCACTCTTCCCAGGGAGGCTTCAGTTTGAGTATTATTATGGAATGTGCAACTTTTGTAGGTTTACCTTTGAATGGAAACTGAACTGAATTTCTTTGCCAACCCTATCACATACTAAATAATGTGAGTGTAATAGATCCTTTGACACATAGTTTGGAAGTTGTCTGAATTCTGCCACATTTTCACATCGCTATGAAGTCACGGGTAAAAGTACAGTGGTACCTCGGGTTAAGTACTTAATTCGTTCCAGAGGTCCGTACTTAACCTGAAACTGTTCTTAACCTGAAGCACCACTTTAGCTAATGGAGCCTCCCGCTGCCGCTGCACCACCACGCAATTTCTGTTCTCATCATGGAGCAAAGTTCTTAACCTGAAGCACTATTTCTGGGTTAGCGGAGTCTGTAACCGGAAACGTATGTAACCTGAAGCGTATGTAACCTGAGGTACCACTGTAGTGGCATAGAAAATGTGAACTGAGTTGCAACAAGATATATGACTTCTTGCTTCGCCGTGTACTAAATATGGCATGCATTTGCTCAACCCAAATTTGGCTTGGTTGCATAAGCTTGCCCTGAGTCTGTCCTGAAGATCCATCCCTGTGGGAGGCTATATCACTGGGGAAAATTTGAAATATAGGAAATCTATTATGAGGTGAAGGGAGGTCTGGCATAAGGACCTGTCCTTAAAAACGGGTATCTGGGTCCATTATTTTTCAGCACATGAAGCTCATAAAGTCTATAAGGGAACAGTGAGGGAAGAGAGTACTGCATTGCTAGTTAAAAATATGTCAGAGAATATACTGCCTTCTTTCCTTTCCTTCTGCAAGCCAATTGTTCTCTGATACAATTCAGCAATTTTAAGTGTTCCATTAAGTTTATTAGCTACTTCTACCCAGAACTGCTGATCTGTATAGCAAGAGTATTCAATTTGTTCAACTATTGCTTCACCTGCTTTTCATCAAAGGCAGTGCTGACAAAGTTTTTGTTGCTTGCTAATTGTCCAGATATCTTTCTTTTATTCTCCCCAGGAAAACACGATTTAAGTACAAGTCAGTAGCTTAGCCGCTGCTGATTATAACAATCATCCAATTCAGAACAGAGCAGGATGCTGTGTCAGACCCAGAATACAAGGGTTTTCTGTGTGAAGTGGAGGCCACACAGTGCAAGAAAAGGAAAGGGTTTTCCCCCCCATTAGGATAGAAAGTGAACTAAAAAGGAAGTTGTCACACTATGAGGATGTAACAAGAGCCCTGCTGCATCAGGCCAATGGTCCATCTTGTCCAGCATCCTTTTCTCACAATGGCCAATCAGATCCCAGTTGGATGCCCTAAAGCAGGACCTGAATACACCAGCATTCTCCTCAATTGTGATTTCCAGCAATTGGTAATCAGAGACATACAGCCTCCAACAGTAAAGCTAGAATATAGTCACCATGGCTGGTAGCCATTAATAGCCATATTTTCCCTAAAAGGTCAGCCATGGCTAAATCTGTTGGCCTCCTAATTTCTTAAATACGAAAAGCTTATTGATTGGGTGTTGTTGTTTTTCATTTTAAAAAGTGGATTTGTTGTGCCAGGCCAATAGCATGGTTTAATCCACTTTAATTGAGCAAATCAAAATTTCCAGTATGCACTTGAACCCACTCCATGGGTTCCTGCTGGCAAGTTCAGATAATCATTTGTAGTTGTTGCAAGCGCCCATGTGACTCCACAATATCTTTGTGGCCAAGGCAGCTCCCAAATAAGTACCTGAAGAGTGGGAGGGGCAAAAGATATTCAGTTGTGAGGACCTTGGTTGGCTTCACCCCAGCCTTCTCCGGCCTCTGTAACTGTGGCTCTTCCATATGCATTTTGGCAATCTGGTTGGGGCAGTAAAAATAGAACTGAGAGAACTGTGGTGTCCTTCAATTTATATTCCCTCTTTCTATGTTTATTTATGCCCTGCTTCCCTGGAAGCCCAAGCATCCTACAGTAGGAAACTCTCAGACTATCTGCCATGCCTAATTCCTTGTGTTTTTCATTACCATTTAATGTTTATGAATATAATTCTAGGTAGTGGGAGAAGAGGAGAGAAACAACACAATCTACTTGCTTGCTGAACAAAAATCTTTACGTATATGCATCATTCCTATCGAAATCAGTGTACTTAATAATAAAAGAAACAGGATTTTTATTAGATAGCTTGTAGGCAACCTAACAAGTTTCTGTTTTCTAAAAAAAAAAAAATTCTTTTAAAATGTATGTCATTTTGAGAGTCAATATTGTAAAATGTCATATAAAATTGAAAAGTAATTGTTTAATTAAAATCTGGGGGGAGTAAAAAAGTTGTAAATTAATGCAAACTTTCTCTTAAGTCTTTTTCAAGCCTCATAACATTACTTCCACTTATTTTACAGTATGAGGTATTATATCTTTTACAATGAAGTTTACAGCTCATATAAAAATGGACTCGGGCAGAATTTTTTTCAAAGTACATTAAACACACCATTGTCCATGGTGGGGTGGGAAGAGAGAGGTTCACACTTTGGCTAAAGCAAAGATATCACCCATCCCCCTCCCACTCCATTTATGTGATTGAGAAAAAGAGCTATTGAAAAAGCCAAATATAGGAGGCAATATATTTCTTTGACTGTCACATTTTTAGCTGGAGCTGTTGAAGGTTTTCATCATAAATCTCAAATCCATTAAGTATTTCTTATATACTGCATAGGATACCTACTTTTATTCAGGCTTTCTAATTCCACCCTTTGGAAAGACTAAATTGAAATCTGTCATCTAAACTCTGAAGTTATCTTAACTTTTTGTTTAGGATTATTCAAAGTAAATATAGTGCTTATGAAAGTTACTCGGGCGACTTCCGTGAAGACTGATGCATCTTTTAACTATATCAACGAGGATTTTTTATTTTTAAAAAAGGCAGCTTGGCCATCAGGATATATTACATGCCTAAATAAATCGCTGGCACTATTGGAACTTCCATGCATTAAATCTTATTGAGGGCTTTGTTAGAACACTGATTCACCACACTGGGTAGTGGGGGAAGATGGAAATGGTGACAACTAGGAAAAGCTAATTTAAGATAAGAGAATCACTCTTTTCAAAGAACACAAGTTCCTTTAGAGTCCCCTCGTGCCTATCAAGGCAGGCCTGAGGCTCAATTTATATGACAAATTTTCAGTACAAAATTTCATTTTCAATTAATTATATGTGATAAATAATCAGACTGTCATATATACATAAAATGAAGAGTCATTACAAAGATGATAATGATGACAACATTATTTATGTATCGCCTTATACCATACAATCTGAAGGCAATTTCCATGGGACAAGGGGAGAGAGAGAGAGAGAGAGAGAGAGAGAGAGAGAGATGCAATTACATAAAATCACAGGCTAAAAGTGATCATACACAAATTAAACCAATTAAACCCTTCAAGCACCCCCCAGAAACTTGAGTACAATGACCATTAAAAACAGCCATTAGAAAACCACAGAGAATGTAAATTAGCAACCCAGGCCAGTGGAAAAATATCAGTGTCAGTACCAGGTGTATGTCCCTGAGAAGAGCATCCCACAAAGAGGGGGCCGCTACTAAAAAGGCTTTCTCTTTTGTGGTAGACTTTCATATGTTGCCAGAGGGGCACTAAGAGAAGGAGAACTCAGAGGATGATGAGAGGGTCTGTATTGTTGGGGCTCAAGCCATGTAAGGCTTTATAAGTCAAAAACAGTACTTTGAATGGGCCCAAAAATGTATTGGAAGCCAGTGCAGCTGGGGCAGAATTAATGTTATATGACTGGACCTCCTGGTCCCACTTATCAATTTGGCTGCAGAATTCTGCACCAGCTGCAGCTTGTGAGCCATCTTCAAAGACAGCCCTATATGTGGTCTAACCATGAGCAATTAGCATTTTTATTATGCTAGGGGAAAGCAATTTGCCTTTGTAGTAAGCATGAACTGAGATCACATCTCATTGGTAGCCTGGAAATTTTGGCATTGCAAGAGTTAACTAATCATTTCATCCCAAGCCACCTGCTCTGTGGAAATCCTGATATTCCCTTTTCTGCTCAAGCTATATTTGCAAACACATAATACCTGGTGCTTTCTGGGCTCTGGCCATTCAGCAGAACAGGTCTTCAAACTCATTTTCCAAGAAGTGATAAGGTCATTGTACTAAGCATATTGGTTTGCTCAGCCTGGTGCCACTCCACACAGCATATTAAGCTTCTGTTGCAAGATTGTTTCTGAAGGAAGCTGGGAACTTAATCAAGTGTGTAGCAAAATGTTCATTTTGGAGCTGAGCAAAAGAGTCATCCTACATTGCATTGCCACCTCACCACACACACTTTCTTAAAAAATGCATACATTTGCCTTAAGAAGTAAGCTCAGCTGGGGGTTTTTGAGGAAGAAAGACTAGAGTGGGGTGGTCATTTTTCTTGTTTCTATGCTACACATTTCAAATAAAGAATACAGCATTCTGAAAAGTCATGGGGAACCTTTGCACAACCACCTGAAGCTCTCAACTGCAGCAGATGGAGTAGAACCTATGATGTTGTTATGGGTTTGCAGGGGGCAACGACCCCCTAAAATTTCTGGGAGCCATGTAGCCCCATATTTTCTGAAATTAGTAAATATGGGGTTTGATCAGTGAATTTAGCAAAGCCTAAAAAAATAAGTGAAGCCAGCTTCCTCGGGAAATTGACTAAGAGAGGTGCCATCAAAGCACAAAACAGGTGATGGCAGAGTCATTCCCCTGAGACAAGGTGAGCCATCAGGAACCATCAGCGTCAGACAAGAAGGGACGTGGAGTCCACACACATCCCAGCTGTGTGTTAGCAAAAGACAGTAGCAGAATTGGGAGGGGGAGGTTGCCAGGGTTACAGGAAGAGTGATGTTGTCCCAAGAAAAAAAAAGTGTCATTTTTGCATGAGGCTTGGGCTGCCTTTTAGCAAGGGTTTGGACAAGAGAAGAAGGGGGGGTAGATGCCACACAGGCTGAGGGGTGGACAAGTTGTGTGGAGGAGACACAGAGATAGGGTTGCCATATTTAGGCCATCATAAAACACACATATATAAAAATTTAAAGTATATACAAATAAACAGCCATTTAAAAATATGTAATAATGAGGATTTTCATTTGCGTTTCTTCCCGCTAAATAGTCCCATTCTGAAGAGATACTATTGATAAAAACTCAGCCACCATTGCAGTTACTTCCAGGTTAATGTCAGACAGATAGAATCTTATATTTTAATTGTGCCATGATGTTAAACTACCCCAAAAAGGGGACAGCACACATTTGCGTAGCTAGTTGTACAATGGGCATTAGAAAAGTATGTGTTCTACTGTGTCCAACACATCCAAAAAACATCTGCAATGTCTATCATTTCTGGGGATGTTTAAATATCTGCCCTTGGCAAAAGCTGAGGGTGGAAATGTTCAGTTGGGCTAACATAAAAGCCCTGCGTTGGACTGGAATTATTAATTTTGAAATATAAGCAATCATATTATTTGTTGTATTTAAACTATAAAACTGGGGTGGAGCATTTTTTATTTATAGCTGACTTAATGTTTTGTTTTTCAATGTCCCTTAATCTTATTTGAATATTATGAAAAATATATTGCTCATTTGAATTATACAAGGGTTCCAAGTCAATACCAATAGATTTGATTTTGCTATATAAGAGTTGGAACCATCTGGATTTGTAAGAGTTCTTAAGTAAGTCAGAAAACAAACTCGAAGGTCAGCAACAGAAGTGACAATGCAATCAGTATTTTATAGTGCTAGCCCACATCCAGTATTCCATCATGTGTATACCTAGTTCTGCACACATTGTCTCAAACTTGATTGAACTTGGGAACCCCAGGATACATCTCAAGAAACTTGAGCCTTTTTTTGGCAAGGTGGTTGAGCTTTTTTTTAGTTTTGCCCGAAGTTTTTGAACTTTCGTTTGCAAAATCTAAAAAAAATGAGTTTTTGAACTATTTTTAATGAAATTCACTAAAATCTACATTTCTGACATTGGCTGCCATATGTCCATATTTTCCTGGACATTTCAGCAATTTCCGCCCAGACGCTGTTTACAAGGGCTGAATACTGACTATGTCTGGGAAATTCTGTATGTATGACAACCCTGCACAGAGATGGCATTTGGGCTGCTTTTGAATCTGTGGGGAGCAAGTCCCTTGTGAGATGCGATCCTCAGAACCCTCTCTCCATCCAGACTCAGTTCCTGTGCTCCTCATGCCATGGGGATGCAACCGTGACCCTGTTCCCAGACACATGGTCACTGTACACACATTGGATAATCAGAGTGGTGCTGTGACAATATGGCATTGAGAATGTCCTTGCTCCTGCTCCCATTTGCCAAGAGTGGAGGAAACTGACTACAACAGCATCACTTTACAAAGCAAGAAATTGGGGGTTCTTTGGCTATTCACAGCAGCTAGGCATTCTCTGTGTCATTTTACTTTGCTCTCATTGGCTTCATGCCGTGTGTTTTCAGCACTCATGGGAAGGTGGAAATTTTGGCTGTGAAACATATAATCTGATTTTCATTCATTCATCTTATTTCATTCCTTCCCTGTATTCTCTTGATGTGTCTTCAGCAAGGGAACCCCACAAGCATGATGCAGGCTGCTCTGAGATGATAACCCAGGAGGATTTTATGGCATTCCATTTTATCCACAATCATGCTTACCTCCCCCCGCATTTTTTTCTTGTTTAAGCACTCCACATTATAATTCAGCTGCCTCTGTAGCACTAAATTGAGAGGCAATTTTGAAAGGAAAACCAAAAGAAATCAAACTGAAAAAGTGGAAAGGGAGCATGAATCAGTTTTATCTAGCACTGAGCAAGAGAGGGAGATGGGGGGGGGGCAGAGGGAGAGTCCATGATTTTTTCAACCATTTTCTATCAATAAATGAGAAAAGAAAGTGAAGCTGGAAATTATCAAAGGGAGAAGAAATCCCCATGGGTTTTGTTGCAGAGATTTTGTTGCTTACTTTCAAGATGACCAAAAGGTGCTTATGAATGTTCTTTCATTCATTCTGCCTCCTACCTGGTTGCCCGCATTTTTGAAAGCATCATGATATCTTCAGGTGGACTCTCCTATACGCACCAGAGAGTGGGCAACCTGGGGCCCAAGTTGGCTCCCCTGATGGAAAACCATCACAATGTGATAGTAAGCTCAACCCTGCACGCACCAAAATTCTGAAGAACATTGAAAGGTCCTTGAAAATGAATGGGGGGAAAAGAAGCCTCTTTGTAGAAGACATAATTTGATAAATTTAAGGATGGATTTCAGAACAATTCTAGTCCCCGCTAAAAGCTGACTACCACTGTAGAGGCTAGCTTAGTTACCAAAGGCCTCAGTGAATAAAAAATTCATAGCCTGCTGCCTCAGAACTGATAATTATGGTGCCTGGTTTCTCTGCAGAGAGCATTTCAGACTGGGGCCCACCACTGAAAAGGCCCTTTCTCATATGGATATAGTGAAGAGTACGCTGCAATTAAGTTTAGACAGATAAATGCAGTATGTGTATAAATTGCTATTGTGTATTCAATTTGTAGCTTACATGTCTACTTGGCAGGCACAGTTGTTAGGTTATTTATGGGCATGTATCAGGCCAAAATTAGTACTGAGCCAAATACTATTGCCAAAGATAAGATCAAATAACAGTATATATAAAAATAGATAAACAAGTCTGTTGGATTATTCTTTTTACTTAAAGGGCAACATTATTAATTTAAACCTTTTCCTTATACATCCTGTTTGATTTATATAGCTGCCAGGTCTCATAATCGTTCTACCATATACAAAGTCTTAAGGTTCTTAACATTTTATTTCTTCCATACCCAAAGAATATGGGTCACTATTGTACTATGAAGCCATCATTAGTTTCACACAAAACAAATATGCCCATTTTCCTTTGTCAAATATTAGGGTGATAATACAAACCCCCCCACACATCATCTCAGAGCATTAGGCTGAAGAAAATTTGTAGGTGTGAAAGTGTGCAAATAGCATTTAAATATCAAATACAAAATTAAAATCAGTGTAAAACCGTTTTGTCTGCATTGAACAATGCTGCTCATTATTCATGAATTTTAAAAAATACTCTCTGTAATCTTACACATACTTATGTGAGAGTAATTCCCACTGACCTCAAGAGGACTTAATCCCAAGTAAATGCACTTTAAATTGTCCATGCGCCCAGGTCTGCATGGCTTTATCTAAATAAAGAACAATAATTATACATGATTTTAATGATTGTAAAGGAACAAGCCATGCATAAAAAGAAGTATAGCATCTTCAATGGTTATTATTTCAAGGTCTGTTATAGGTCAAACATTTTCTGAAACGCTATCATGAAGAAAGCACTAACTTGCTAGCAAAGTAATAATAACAACAGAGACCATAATTAGACCATTATTAACATCATATGAAACCATATTTAGCTCTGATCTTTGGACCTAAACACCCACTGCAGTGTCTTCTAAATACCTCCCAGTATCTTGATTCTTTTACAGAATATGCCTTGTCAAATAAATACTAGATATTAAGGCTCACTTTCACAGCAAGAACTTAAGAGTCCTGCTAGATCAGACCAAAGACCTATCTAATCCCACATTCTGTTCTCACAGCAGCCCAACAGATGCCTATGGGAAGCCCACAAATACATACTGCCTCTGATACTGGAGATAATATAGCCCCCGTGACTTGTAGCCAGTGATAGCCTTATCCTTGGTGAATCTGCCTAATCCCCTGCAAAAATAATCTAAATTGGTGGCCATTGCTACATTATGTGGTAGGAAATTCTATAGTTTATGCACTATGTGAAGATGTATTTACGTTTGTCTATCCAGAATCTTCCTCCATTCAACTTCATCAGAAGAGTGTGAAGTCTAGTTTTATAAGAGGTGGAGAAAGATATCTCTCTATCCAGTCTCTCTACACCATGCATACTTTGATATACTTCTGTCATGGTCCCCACCCGCCTACCCAACTATTACTGGCTTGCTTTCTTTTTCTAAACTAAAAAGGCCCACATGTTGAGACCTTTTTCTTACAGAGGAGTTACTCCAGGCACTTAATCATTTTGTCCTTTTCTACGCTTTCGCCATCTCTACAGCATCTTTTTCTGTGGTGCAGTGATCAGAATTGAACCACAATGTGGTCGCCCTCTAGATTTGTATAGCTGTGTTGTGATATTGACAGTTTTCTTTTCAGCCCCTCTCCTAATGATCTCTAACATGGAATTGCATTCCTCCACTTGCTAAATACACAAATGAAATGTTCTTCCTTTTTGAGCAGTTCCATTATACTCTCAGGTAGGAGCTTATAAATGGATCAAATCTCAGACTCAGGAGAGAGGCTGAAGCCAAGGCAGAGTAGGCCTAACAGCATCCTGGCAGATGCTCAGGGACAGAGCAGGTCTTGAAATCAATAAATAGGGAAGAGGCGAGACACGGATGGCAGGTAAAGGGCAGTGTTTGTCTGAAAAATAAGAGAACGGGCAAGGGTTGAGTCACCAGAAGCTCAAACACAAGGGGGAAATCTAAAGGAAAACACATGTACAAATGTAAACCCACCTAAGAGCACATTTAAGGGGGTCAAGGACCTTGACTACAAGTAGTCAAAGGCCAAGGTATGACTTATACAGGACTTCAGAATACAGGAAAGGGCATCTATTTTCATGACTTTCCTTTCTGGTGAAATCCAGGGTGGAAAACTAGGATTACTGCACTGCCTCTTTAAAGAAGAAGAATCAAGGGAGCTGCTTGCTCACTATGACCTGGCTAAATAGCACTTCTTTGGGGTATGTTGGGGTCACTGGTGTTGTTGACCCCCCCCCCACCATAATGCCTAGCAGACTTCAATGTAAGGATGGTGGAGGAAGAGTGAAATTCAATCAAGCTTACATTTAAAAGTGTGTCTATGTGATATACACTTTCCAAAACAAGATGCAAAGTGAAACAGAGCTATCCTCCCCAAATTTGCACTGACATTGGTGATGCAAGTACTCCAACCAAATAAGGTATACAGAGATCCATGGACTAGTGTAGAGTGTGTGTTAAAATGCATATAAGTGAAAATCACATGCAAAACCAATGTTTCTTGTTCATGTGTAGTCTCCACCAAGAGCCTTGGATTGTGCTGATGTCATACACAAAAGATTTTCAAGCCTGTGAGACATAAATGTATGACTTCACCAGCCATTCTCGGAAAGTATTACAGCTGTACAGTTTCAAACACTAATCTTATCACAGTGCCAATTATGTGTTATTTGTATAATACATGCCATTAGAGCTGCATGGGCAGATGTTTGGACTTCGAAAAGTTCACAGCCACACTTGTCAAATGTCACAGTTTGAACCAGTTAGCTTTTGTATTGTTTTCACTAAAACAGGAATTCCCAGGCTGAAATTGCTGTCATAATTTGGGATTAACAACATCTGCTGGTGTCTGCCGCAAGGCTTGCTTTGTCCTTGCATATAATTAATGAGATTTTTAAAATAAAGTTTCAGCACCCACATTCTAAACATGTGCATTACTTCAGTGGTGCAGGGGATCCCTTGTGCCTATATAATGACAATGCTGCCCTCCACTGGGACAACTGGCTTACCATTTGTCAGCTGCAGAGGGTTGGACCAAGGCCGTTTGCTCCATGGCCTTTACAACAACTTGTAGGCAAATCCTCAAGTACAGTCCCATCCTAACTTCTACCACTTCCTTCTGTTTGGTTCTATGGCAGTATGACACTTCACAACATCTGGCAAGGTTGGCTGTTGTTGGTAGGCTTGCTCTTCCTCTTTCTGTTGTACTGAATCAAAGCTTGAGACAAGGTCAGCTCACAATCAGCGAGTTCCTTTTCCTTGTCCCCTCCTTGATTCACTAGTGTCTAAGATTGAGCTGGATGGACACTTCCTGAATCCCAAATTTCACATGCACTATTTGGATATGAGCTGCAACATCTGTCACCCAATTGATCGCCAGTGTTGATTCAGCTGATCTGGCTAAGGTGGGTGTCCCCTTTCTCCCTTACTGATCCATGTGCATCCCTCCCAAAGCTGCACACTCGGTGGAATAGGACGACCATCCCAGATAGAAGGAGTGTACCATTCTTCAGTCAAGTGTATGCGATAGCTGTGCTCCCCTGCTAGAACCTCCAAACAAGCTCAAGGTCCATTTGTAGATGCACTGTTCTTAACATTCTAGACAAGCTACTATTGTTGCATTAAGAGTGGTGTGTGAAAGTTCTCCAGACGTCTGGTGGTGGGATGTAGTTCAGTGGTTGAGCATCAGCTTTGCCTACAGAAGGAAATCCCGGGAAATGCCAGGACTATCCTACCAGACAGTATAGACAATTCTGCACTAGGTGGATTCAACTCTGTACAAGGCAGCTTCCTGCATTCCTAACATACCAATCTTTCAATAAATCATAGCCCTAGGTAGGCATTCAAAAACAAGCATTGCTAAACATATGATGGAGTGTTGCACTTGCCCAGCCCCTCTCCATCAGCCCAGCCTCTCCCCAATGCTGGCTAAGAGCATGTCTCCAGTGGAGCAACCCAGTGGACATATGTAGTCTATCCTTGTGAGCTGATTCCTGGACCTTCCGTGGGCCGGATTGAGAAGGCGATTGGGCTGCATCCGGCCCACGGGCCTTAGGTTGCCTACCCCTGGGCTAGGATAACCCAGTCAGATGGGCGGCAAACAAACAAAGCAAATATCTGCAGCAAATTCTTGTAACACCAAATAGGCCCAAATACGGTAGGTCCATTGAGCCCTCTTTGCAAATAAAGCAAACTAATGTTTTTTTCAAGCAAAAAGTTGTAGCTGATGGCATTTCACCAGCAAACATCTGAAGCTTGCCTGGCTGGCGCTGGCACTTAGAACATACTGAAAAGGAGCAGTTTCCCTAGCAACTGAACCCAACGCTTCCCCTGCTTTCTCCGCTCCCTTATTCTTTCCTCATCTCTATTCACCACCTGCATCTCACAAGTTATATTTAGTGTTGAGCTTAAACAGACTCACACTGGGTCCAAGGAATCTGTCACTGGTAATAAACCCCAGATGCTATGTTGAGTGAGTTATCTCACACAAAGGGTATATTGTCATTTTCCCAGTCTGAGGGGATGCAAAGTATCAGGTGCCTTCAGGAGTGGCTCACATAAGGCATTCTGCCTCTATATTTTTCTATTACTAGCAATTTGCTGCTGCACTACAACAAGTGTGCAGGTGGTTCTGTGCCTCACCAGGACATTAGGGGGAAAATGACATTTCACAAAATGGCTGCCATGGTGGGCATGACCACTGACAAAACACCCACTTCACAGAAGGCAAAAGGGTGAGATCCAGACTGCAAGGCAGGGACAGAGTTCTAGCCCCAAAGCACAAAACATCTCCTTTGAACTCACATTGACAGGAAGATCGACCCCTATTTTTCTCCAAACACAGACCCACCACTGAAGGCACATGGAAATCACATACTCAATAGTGTAGGCATTTCCTGAAAAAAACTCCAGGCCCACAGAGGACCCAGAGGCATTCTGAGAAAATGTAAATGGTGTCCAGAGGCCTTGTGGCAAGTCCCGAGTTCCTGGTAAAAATAAGGACCGAAAGGTAGCCTTGTGGGTGTGAAGCAGGGTTACAGGGTCATGGTCACACCCACAGGTTTTAGCCATAAAACAGACTCATCAGCTTAGTGGGGCAGCCCCACATTGCAAGCACCCAACCTAAAATGGAGGTCCCTTTGAGGTGCGCAAACCAAACCAAATAATAATATAAAAATAAAGATGCAACAGCAATGGCGGTGGTGGTGATGGCAAGGCGTCTTCCGCCCGGCTTGGCCGCTCTCTTCCTCCTAGCTGACGAGACCCTGAGATGCCGTGCCCACCACCAGGAGAGGCGGGGCCTGCGAGCCTTCTGGTTCCGACTTCGGCTGCAGCTGGGCTCTTCTGAAGGGCCTGGTAAGTGGGGCGCCACCAGGCAGCAAAGGCCGAGTCCTTCCTGGGAGAGAGGGGCACCAACAGAGGTTCTCACTCCTTCCCTGCCCCCCAGACAGGCTCTTCTTGGCGTGCCTTTCTCCCTCTTGCCCCTCTGAAATCTCATGGGGGCGGGAAGCGAGAGGCGCACCACCCTGGATCCAGCTGCAGCTCCCTTAACTCCCACTCCCAGGCGCAGCCAGCCTTGAGTCGCATGCAATTAACGCTTCCCCACATTCCTCTTGGATTGTGTGTCTCCCTGCCTTGTGAGTGCTGTGGGGGAAGCTCCTAGGAGGCAGCGGATGAAACCCATCAGCGCGCAGGTTTCTCCCTTTGCTGCCCCTGCTGGGCGTTTGTGTGGGAAGAGGTGTGCATGGACAGACCTGTTCTGTAACAATCCTGCCTCCTTTGTTTTTCCTGTTTTTTGTGCACTACAAATAAAATATGTGCAGTGTGCATAGGAATTTGTTCATATTTTTTTCAAACTATAGTCCAGCCCCCAACAGTGTCTGAGGGACAGTGAACTGGACCCCTGTCTGAAAAGTTTGAGGGACCCATGTTCTAAGCTATGTGTAACATCTTCTGGGGGGGGGGGGAAATCACTTGAATAATCGGGATGATATACTTGTGAATGCCACTGAAGTCCATGTGGAATAAAGTTATAGAAATCTGCATGATATTTGGGACTCGGCTGAGTCCTCAAGGGAACAGCAACTGCATGCAAAGGAATCTCCCAAAGGCATAGCAGAACCACCTTTTCCACCTCCCACATAGTACATCTGCATGGGCCTTCAACATGTGCAGTAGATATGGTGTACTTGCCTCTCATATCCCAAACATGTGCTTGCCTTTCTGTGCTCAACTGCTGTGCCTCCAGTGACTTGAAACTAAATTAAGATGCCTGATGTTTAGCGTGGATGATTCAAAATAGGTTTCCAGGGTTTTCCCAAGATGACAGCTTGATTTGTCCGCAGGTGATAAAATGATATTATTTCCCACGTTAAACACTTTGCAAGAACATAGTTGTTTTTTTTAATGAAGTACTGCATTACTTTTATTTTGATCAAGAGTACACCACTTTTATGCAGTTTAAAATAAATGCTTATAAAATACATCGTTCTAAAGTGGCTGATTGTTGAGGTACTTGTGAACTAGTAAGTACTGATCTATCTGCCTATGGGCAACTATCTTCAGTCCATACTGCACGATTGCAAAGCAACGCAAGATGAACAGGATCATTTCTTATTTTCCCCAGTTGTGAAAGGTTATAATTTCTGGATTTACCTCTCTACTCCAAATTGGTTTAGACATGGAGTATATAAAGACAAAACAAATGAAATTAGATGGCTTATATTTAAGGTTTCTGAACTTTCAGAAGCATTTAGAGCTCACCTCGGCTTTAGATTTAATTGCGTCTTGTTTAATAACGTAGAAACCTGTTTTATGCTCAGACCTTTGGTACATCTAATTCAAAATCCATACCAGCCATCCCCAACCTGATACTTTCCAGATGTTTGGTATCACAACTCCCACTATCCATGACCATTAGCCATGCTAACTGGGACTGATGGGAGTTGTAGTCCAGACACACATGGAAAGCACCAGTCTAAGGAAGGCTGTTCAATAGGGACTGGCAGTGCCTCTTCCAGGCTTCAGACAGGGTTCTTTTATAGCCTTATCCAGAGATTCCACAGATGGAAGTTGAGATCTTCATGTAAAGCATATGCTATACTACTGAGCTACACCACTTTCTGATATAAAGAGATGGTTTCCAGAACAACTGCTTGTGCTGGCTGGGTATAGGATTCTCATTTGCTCATCACTGTTTCACATTGGAAGCATTTAGACCACTGTGGGTACCGATGAACTAATCTCAAGAGCACTTCATTAGAAACATTTACAAAGAGACCAGTCTTTAATAATGGCAATTCACTGCCATTAATGACAGTTCTATATTTCTAACTCACACTGACAGCAGATTTAAAATTTTCTAGTTTTCTCTTTGGCAGGTGTACAAATGAAATCAAATAAATATGCCCCCCCCCCCCGTGAAAGCTGCCAGTCAGACCTTGAACTAGACTTTTCAGATGTATCTAATTATCACTCATGTCAGAGGTAGCCAATAAGGTGCCCTCCAGATGTTATAAGACTATCAACTCGCAACAGAATTGTACAGTGTTTCCAGATGTGGTCACACCAAAGATGTGTATAATGGCATTATGATAATGGCTGTTTTATTTTCAATTCCTTTGCTAATGATTCCTAGCATGGAGTTTGCCTCCTAAGAAAACAAGAGCTGTTTTGGATAGTGGAAAACTTGAGGAAATTGAGTCCTGGCAATTAAGGTGGAAATGGTATGTGGAAAAACAAAAGACAGACAGAAAGACAGAAAGACAGAAAGACAGAAAGACAGAAAGAAAGAAAGAAAGAAAGAAGAAAAAAATGAACAACTTTAAAAATTACTAGTGTGCCACTTCTCTGTAAGAAGTAAATGTTTCACACTGTGCGACAGTTAAGTACCCACAGCAGGAAAATCAAGTAACAAAGTGAAGTAACTGCATTAGGGGCTTGTAAATGTCCAATACAGTCCAATTTCTTAGAATTGTATTCCATCCCTCTATGAAGTTAGGAGCACTTCCACCAAAGATGATTTTGTCGCTCTCTTGAAGTTTCTTAGATACCCTTCATCATAACAGGAGGAGGACAAACAAATTATTCTAATGCCACAGGCTGGACTCACCAGAGCTCGGAAGTCAGGACCTATTCTACATGCAGACACCATCAGGTTCAGATCATAAGAAGCTGGTCCATTTTGCTCTGAATTGTCTATACTGGCAGCAGCTCTCTAGAGTTTGAGACAGGAGATACGACATTTCCAGTTTTACCTGGAAAGGCTGAAGATTGAACCTGGAATCATCTGCATGCAGTAATGCTCTACCAGTGAGCTGTGGCCATTACAGTGGCAAGGTTCAATCCCTGGTATAGAAGTGCAATCTCCACCCCATCAAAAGCTAGGGAAAGTTTTGAAAATAGACATTTTTAAAGGGACCTTGTCTGCCTTCCTTGTCACCTGTCCAGCCAATCTCTCCTTAGCAAGTGGTAGTGGTGGTCCCCACCATTGTTGTTGTTTTTTTCTTTGTCCAAGAGAAGAAGCAGTGAAACAGTTGGAGCAAGCTCCAGACAAACACACCAGCCAGCTTAATTTCTCTCTCTTTTTTTTAATGATATTTATTAAAATTTCAAAGAATACAAGAATTACACAAAAACAAAAAGTAAAAATACAAAAAGTAAAAATACAAGAAAATACAAGATACAGAAAAAAGAATAAAAAAAACAAAACATCCCAACATAGGGGGGTCAATCCAGCCCCCCATTTCCAAACCACACCAAACTTTTCCTTTCCAGATCTGGCTATTTCCAAATTCATTTGTCCAGTCCGAAGGATCATACTCCTGTTGGGTCTGTTCTGTCAAAACACACTCCTGATTTAATACCACAAACTCCTGTTCTATCAAAACACACTCCTGGTTTGAATCCTGAGTGGGCTCCACATGTTTTCCCACAGTCTGGTCAAAACATTCCACTGCCTGTTTAAGATTTCTAGTCGAAATGACCATCCAGTTCACCTTATCGTGTAATTCTTCCAGTAAAGCATTTGTTTTGTAAAAAGCGCACACCAAGACTTCTGAATACATTGTCCTGCAAAGTCAAATACTTTCCCATGGTTATTTTGTAACAGCTGTCAATTCCCTGGAGTTAGTTACAGTTTCATAAGCTCCCCCTAGGGGGAAGACTTATGTTTATTCTTGCTACAAAGTTTCCTTTTTTCCCCCAAAATACTTGAGATACTTTGTCCATATATATTCCTTTAGAATGCGAGAGGGAACAGTGGAATCACAAAGTTTCTCTTCTTTTAGCTGTCTGTCAAAAAACAATTATCATGGTGAACTCACGTCAGTCCTGACACCCCGCTCCAGGATCAGGACGGAGGAAAATTACTTCCTTTTACAGTTACTTCAAATAGTCCAAAAAAAGATTCCCAATTTAAAATGTTGAAATCCACTCTTTTAAAGACGATTTTCTGAGCTCTAGTGTAAATTGCCTTTGCTTTATTCTGTTCACAAAAGAATGGAAGGGTGACTTCCTGTTTAGCCCTTCCCGCTCCGTACCAAATTCAATAGATTTTTTTTTTTTTATAGTCCGATTCTGTCCTTCTCACAAATCTTTGTTTGATATCCAATTTGTTCAAATTCTAAGTACTCACGGCTGCTTGTTTTAGAGTCCAAATTGTCCCAGGAAAGAAGGCAGCGCTCTCCGGCAACAGCTATGCGGCTTCGCTCCACGGAAATAGCGATTGACTCACAGCACCGCGCCACTTCCCCCTCCTCACTTCGGAGCCCGTTAGTGGGTTCCTTAGCAGATTGGGGGGGGCGCTAAAGGTGCCCGCCGGGTCCCACGGTCACAGGCTTCATCCGCCTGTGATTTTGTGGGGGTCCCCGCTTCGCCGTAGCGGAGTAGACCCTGTTTACCACGGAGCCAGTCCCTCCAGTTCAGAGGGAGTCCGCCATTGCCGGTGGCGCCACCCCAGAAGTCCAGCCAGCTTAATTTCTCAGAGTACCTCTGGGCTTCACAGAGTCCAGAGGCATTCTGGGAAATTAAAGAGAGCAGGTGAAATGTTGATAATCAGTTCTGTGAGTCTGACTGCACCAGTGGGGAAGATTCAATTTTTTTTTTGTCTGCATGGAACCAAGTCTGCTCATGCAATGAGACAGAGGCATGTGGGGTAAAGAAAGGGGATTCCTGTTGCACAATCAGACCATGCTATGTTGAATTCCACCTGGTGTGCCTGCTATGTAAGATGCTAAAAACTAAAAGAAGTTGCTGAGACTGCCACTGGTGGTGCCATTATTTGGGGAGCCCCAGTAGCTCTAGGACCCTTGACATGTAGGGCCCTTGGCCTCTGTCTGTATTATCAAGAGACTTACTGGCAGCTAGTTGTGAAGACCCTATCCCAAATTCCATCATTTCCTCAAAGTAGCCCTCTTATTAAACAGGCTTCCTAATTTGGGTCATAAACATTACTCAGGAGGACTCAATGAAATATAATTACCCAATTAAAAAGGCCCGGTCAGGGCCAAAATAGGTGGTGAAAATGCTAAAATCTGGCGGCTATCATACTAAAACAAATAGGATTACTAAAATACTACACAAAATTTCTGAGTATTAACAGGTGGGGAAGCGTTAGGAATTTATCAGTTACACTGTTCACCTAATATGTTGCATTAGAGAACAAGGCAGCAATTGGATCTCTATAGCCAATCTGCAACCATACCGATGAATAATTATGCTAGTTTTGACATTGCCAAATCTTATGAAAGCCACTGTAGGAGTACTCCAGAGTAAGCAATTTGAGGATAAAATACTTGCATTGCAAAGCTAATTAACATGCAGCCCTGTACCAAAATCTAAATTAAAATCGCATACACACAGTTTAATTTCAAGCCCTACTGAGAAGCTTAAGATAAAGACCATAAACTGTAAATTCATTTTTCATTTTTGAAAATTTTCTTGCTATTTTAAATGGCTCTTTTTACAGGCGCTAATGGAAGGGAGAGATAGTCACCATTGTACCATTTGACTCTTATAGCTGTGTTCCTATAACCTAGTTGGAAAACTTTAGCTTATCAACCATTTAAAATTCATAGTTTAAATTACCTTGTAATTTGGCTGTTGGAATCTGACATGCAACAAGGTATAAGATTCTCCAGATCTGATAAAGACATCATTCAGGGGAGCCTTGACTTTCTGCTGTAGAGTGTGGGTCTTTATATCGCTGGCATTAATGGCTGCAACAGAATGGAAAATTAGGGAGAGTGTCAGGAGACGGTGGAGTTTTTTCTTCATTTCCCCCCCATGAAAATTGATAATTGGTTCTGTCAGACAGCTGTGGCTTGAAGCAAAAGTTCACTGCAGGTAAAGGCATTTGAGAAAAACGTTGACAGATGGTCATGCTGCCATTGTCACTGTCAAAACAACACTGATTACTGACCAATTTTTTTGGTGTCACCCTATCACATAAACACTAAAGCCTGGCAGACTCATTTGCACTGTCAGTCAAGTGAATCACCATGAAAAGGTGTGAGGACTCTCATTCCTACAGGTGGCTGTGGATCTTTCATTAGTAGGACTGTCCATGGAGAGGCTACCAGCAAGCATATGGGTATGTCAAGGGCTTTACCTTTCTCATCAAAGATTTCAGCACTCAGGGTGTTTCCAGATGGTCACTATTTGGAAGTGGATTTCATTCATTCATTCATTCATACAGTGGTACCTCGGGTTAAGTACTTAATTCGTTCCGGAGGTTCATACTTAACCTGAAACTGTTCTTCACCTGAAGCACCACTTTAGCTAATAGGACCTCCTGCTGCTGCCGCGCCGCCGGAGCACGATTTCTGTTCTCATCCTGAAGCAAAGTTCTTAACCTGAAGCACTATTTCTGGGTTAGCAGAGTCTGTAATCTGAAGCGTATGTAACTTGAAGCGTATGTAACCTGAGGTACCACTGTACTGGCAAATTCAGGTTATACAAGGGTCTAACAGGGGTGGGACTGCAATACTCATCATACCCAATAATTGGCTATGTTGCCTTGGGTTGACGGGATTGGACAGTACAACAATATCCAGAGGTCCATCAGCTACACAAAGGGGAGGGGGTACAATGTGAGGAAGAACACCTCCGAATCTCGCAATATTTATTTATTTGAATTTATTTATTAAATTCATATACTGCCCTTCATCCGAAGATCGCAGGGTGGTTTACAATATCAAAGCACAGAAATATACACCATAGTAACAAACAAAAACAACAATCCACACCATCACAGTTTTTAAAAGCCATAGATAGGTAAATTACCCAAAGGCCTGAGAGGAGAAGAACGTTTTTGCCTGGCACCTAAAGATATGCAACATTGGTGCCAGATGGGGAGAGCATTCAACCAACTGGGAGCCATAGCAGATAAGGCCCATTCTCACGTTGCTACCCTCCAGACCTCTCGCAGAGGAGGCACACAAAGAAAGGCCAGATGATGATCGCAGGGTCTGGATTGCGTGTCATGCAATATATCTGTCTTGGCCCTTGTGTTGTATCAGAGATTACTCTGTCAGGCTTCTCTGGTAAAACAAAATATAAGTGAATTATAAAAGAAGAATAACTGGAGCAACCAACTATAGGGAATACCTGGAAGTCATCTCTATTGAATTCAATACAGGTTGCTTCTGTGTGGAAATGCATTCTCAGTCTTCAGCACCAGAAATATCAATTTAACCGCTGCACTCCTTGTGGTGTTCTTGCGGATGCCGTCACTTAATTCTGTGATTAACTGAAAACATCTTTGTTAAGATTCAGCATTACAGTTGGTGATTAATCTAATTAAAATAATTAAATTCTAACTGACCAAGTAATTGGGATGCTATTTATTTAGTACTGATGATTAGTGGAAGGGATAAAATCTTCATTTTTTTAAAGTTCTTTTGGAATATACTGGAGGCTACAGTGAAGAATTCAGCTACAGTATATATTGGAAGCCACCCAGAGTGGCAACTATTATTATTATAGTTGTTGTTATTGAATAGGATGTCTGTATTTTCATTAGAGAAATGTTGGAGGGTATGTGAATGAAATTTAGTGTATTAGTCAAAAAGCCACAGTTCCATAACACATAGTATGATAACAAGGAAAATTAATGCAATATTCTCGATCTCTAAATGCACATTGACAGCATACTGTACATTTAAAGCACTCTGATACCACTTTAAACAGTCAAGACTTCTTCCAGATAATCCTGGGAGCTGTAGTTTGTTAAGGGATTGGAGAAACATCCAGCAATTCCCAGAGTGGTTTAACAATCAATTCCTCTTCACAGGGAACTTAGAAAAATGATATTTGAGAAATTTCAGCATGGCTGCAGTCAAATTGAACCAAGGATTAGAGAGGAATGGGCAGTCTGTAGTAAGGATGGTGGATTGGTAGACAAGAAATAGAAGCAGGGGCCAGAGGGGAGTCTGGGTGTCCAGAAGGTTGCCATCCCATTCACAGCAATTACAGTATAAAAACATAATAAAACACTAAACATTTTAAAAGTTCCCTACACAGGGCTACCTTCAGGAAGGTTGGGTGGTGGATAACTCCATACCCTCCAACATGTCTCTGATGAAAACAAGGGTGTCCTAAGGAAAAACGGGACATTCCAGGATTAAGTCGGAAACCAGGACTGCTTCTGTAAATCTGGGACTGTCCCTGAAAAATAGGAGGGTCTGTGATGTGGTACAACCATGAACACAATTAGACAATGTTGCTACTCTCCTGTCCTTTCTGCACGTGTGCTTCTCTTTCCCCCTGACTCTCCCATGAAAACAACTGGAAAGAACTGGTATGCTGGTATACCACCCAAATTTCATCACTTTACTCTGGTGATTTTACAGATTAAGTGGGCTGCAAATGAATTATTTCTTCATTCATTCATTCATCCATCCATCCATTTTATTTTATGCCACTTTTTCATGAAAAATCATGCACAAAGCAGCTTACAACAAAGAAACAGGGACACATTTCAAACAAGCATGGCAAGAACAATTTCATAATAGCGTAGCAAACAATAGCAAATATTATAACATACCATAAAACCACATTCCAATACTAGAAATATAACTCGATCACTTAAACAACATGCAGCATCCAGTTTCTTGAAATGGAAGTAAGTGCTAAACATGTGCTATATTCCATTAGTTTTGGGGAAGTGTGTTTAGATTGTGTGAAAGCTCAAATATAATGTGGAATTGAACAGTTGGGGAATAATCTGTAATAAACTGTTTTGTGAATGTAGCCAAAGTCTAATCAAACAGCAACTACACAACTACAAAGGGTAAGTGTAGAAAGGCCCTCATTAGGCCTCTCGTTGTTGTTTAGTCGTTTAGTCGTGTCCAACTCTTCGTGACCCCATGGACCAGAGCACGCCAGGCACTCCTGTCTTCCACTGCCTCTCACATTTTGGTCAGACTCATGTTTGTAGCTTCGAGAACACTGTCCAACCATCTCGTCCTCTGTCGTCCCCTTCTTCTTGTGCCCTCCATCTTTCCCAACATCAGGGTCTTTTCCAGGGAGTCTTCTCTTCTCATGAGATGGCAAAAGTATTGGAGCCTCAGCTTCACGATCTGTCCTTCCAGGGAGCACTCAGGGCTGATTAGGTCTCTCAGTAACTCCTTAAATATTTTAAGCCCAATCCATGGGGAAATTCCTCTCCAAAAGTCCCCCTGAAATGAAAAAAAGGAACCATGGTAATGGTCTTGTCAACTCCAATTCAAGTACATGGATTTGTACTAGAGATTTTCCACAGCATTGTATCCTTCAACACTGTATTAATCCTAACTTTTTATTTCCTCTCCTCCAGTTTCCAATCCAGAAAGAAGAACCTGTAACTCCCCCTCTTTTTAGACACCTATTTCCTCAGTAAGCAGAATCCCATTTACATTTGAAGAGTCTTCATAGCTACTGTTGGATTAAATACTTTTTAATTTGAATTTTGTGTATTCTGCTCCCAACACTTTTATTTCTAGGGCAGATTCATGTATCAAATATTCACAAAAACAGGAATATGAAATTGCCTTGGGACGACTATTTCTAGGGCACACTCATGCGTTAAATTTGTTCATTACAATAAATTGCTTTGGAAACTGCCATCTAGGTTCTTTAGCAACCATCCTGCTGAGGTGCTGTGCATTAATCTTCGTCTCAATCCAGCTCAGGAGATCAGCATGCCTAAGTAGCCTTCCATGTACCTATCGTTTGCTTCATCAGGAACCGCAGGCATAAAGGAGGTGCATTGTAATCTGGAAGCTGTTTATTTGCACTGCTTCGCTTCCCAAAGTATGTGCATTTGAATGCCAAGTCCATGTACTGGAGCAACTGCAGCTAACCTGTGCGGTGTAGTGGTTATGTGTTCTGACTAGGACACATAAAAGTACGGGCCCAGTACGGGCCACATGTTCTCCTGCAAGGATTTTGCAAAGTTTTTTGCAGATAAAATTGCTCAGATTCGGGAAGAAGTATACTCCACCGTGGGAGCAGGGCCGGGGCGGGAGAGTGCTAGAGTTTTGTCTAGTCAAGTTGAGTGGGATCAATGCCAATCTGTTACCTCCGAGGATGTGGACAAGCTGCTTGGACGAGTGAAACCAACCACCTGTCTCCTGGTTCCTTGCCCATCCTGGCTTATAAAAGCTAGCCGGGAAGGGCTGGGCGATGGGCTTCGTGGGGTGAATGCTTCCCTCCATGAGGGAGCCTTCCCAGACCCGCTGAAAGAGGCGGTTATTAAACCGCTTCTTAAAAAACCATCTTTAGATGCGGCCACGATGGCCAACTATCGCCCAGTCTCAAATCTTCCATTCTTGGGCAAGGTGATTGAGCGAGCAGTTGCTGAACAACTCCAGGTACGCCTGGAAGAAGTGGACCATTTGGATCCCTTCCAGTCGGGATTCAGGCCTCATCATGGGACTGAAACTGCCTTGGTTGCACTGGTTGATGATCTCCGGCGGGCTAGGGACAATGGTGAGAACTGTTTCCTAGTTCTGCTGGATCTCTCAGCGGCGTTTGATACCATCGACCATAACATCCTTCTGGACCGTCTCGAGGGGCTGGGAGCTGGGGGCACTGTCATACAGTGGTTCCGCTCCTTCCTCCTGGGCCGTGTTCAGAAAGTGGTGGTGGGGGATGAGTGTTCAGACCCCTGGGCTCTCACTTGTGGGGTGCCTCAGGGTTCTGTCCTCTCCCCCATGCTTTTCAACATTTACATGCAGCCGCTAGGAGAGATCATCAGGAGGTTTGGGCTGGGTGTTCATCAGTATGGGGATGATACCCAGCTCTACCTCTCTTTTAAATCAGAACCAGTGAAGGCGGTGAAGGTCCTGTGTGAGTGTCTGGAGGTGGTTGGAGGATGGATGGCGGCTAACAGATTGAGGTTGAATCCTGACAAGACAGAAGTACTGTTTTGGGGGGACAGGAGGCGGGCAGGTGTGGAGGATTCCCTGGTCCTGAATGGGGTAACTGTGCCCCTGAAGGACCAGGTGCGCAGCCTGGGAGTCATTTTGGACTCATAGCTGTCCATGAAGGCACAGGTCAAATCTATGTCCAGGACAGCTGTTTACCAGCTCCATCTGGTACATAGGCTGAGACCCTATCTGCCTGCGGACTGTCTCGCCAGAGTGGTGCATGCTGTGGTTATCTCCCGCTTGGACTACTGCAATGCACTCTACGTGGGGCTACCTTTGAAGGTGACTCGGAAACTACAACTAATCCAGAATGCAGCAGCTAGACTGGTGACTGGGGGCGGCCGCCAAGACCATATAACACCGGTCTTGAAAGACCCACATTGGCTCCCAGTACGTTTCCGAGCACAATTCAAAGTGTTGGTGCTGACCTTTAAAGCCCTAAATGGCCTCGGCCCAGTATACCTGAAGGAGCGTCTCCACCCCCATCATTCTGCCCGGACGCTGAGGTCCAGCACCGAGGGCCTTCTGGCGGTTCCCTCATTGCGAGAAGCAAAGCTACAGGGAGCCAGGCAGAGGGCCTTCTTGGTAGTGGCGCCCGCCCTGTGGAACGCCCTTCCAGCAGATGTCAAAGCAATAAACAACTACCTGACATTCAGAAGACATCTTAAGGCAGCCCTGTTCAGGGAAGTTTTTAATGTGTGATATTTTACTGTATTTTTGGTTTCTATGGAAGCCGCCCAGAGTGGCTGGGGAGGCCCAGCCAGATGGGCGGGGTATAAATAATAAATTATTATTATTATCATATAAAAGATACCAGAGTTCGGATCCCCACTGGTCACAGACTCTCAGCTTAAATTGTCTCACAGAGTTCTTGTGAGCATAAAATGCGGAGAGGAAAACAACATATGCCACCTTGAGCTCCTTTGGAGAAAAGGAGTATAACTGCAGCAAAAACTAAAACAATGCATAAAAGACTTCCGGGTTGGCGCCATCGCCGAATGGCGGACTCCCTCCGAGCTCCGGAGGGAGTCTGCTCGGCAGGGGCTGGGTCCTACCGCACCGGCGATGCGGGGACCCTTAAAAACCACGGCCACGAGGGTCGTGGACATGGAGACTCGGCTGGCACCGCTAGCGCCCTCCCGACTCGTGAAGGAGCCTTTTTAAAGGCTACGGATCGGGTGCCGGGGAGAAGCGTGGTGCTTTGAGTCCTCTGCTATCCCTGCCGAGCGCAGCCGCATGCCATCCGGCGGAGAGCGCTGACTTCTTCTATTGAAAATTCGGACTTTTAGACAACAACCCGTGAGTAATTTGGAAACTGGGTTTAAAAGGAGGAAAAAAAGAATTTTTTTTTGAATTGGATACGAGCGGGGGGGGATCCAAAAAGGAAGTCAGTCCCCCCCCCTATTGTAAACCTTTCAAGACAAGGACGGGGAAACCAAGGTCCAAAAAGATTTGTATTGCTGATAATCACTAAGAATTCCACGATGGGGAATCATAAGAACTGTGCTGGAGGATGAATTGAGGGAGAAGAAACGTAACCCCCCCCCCTGGGAACCGGGGTGATTGAAGAGAGAGCCTGGTGAAAAGAGTCGGAGATTTTGACAGCTGTCAAAGTAGCTGTCAAAGTCGGAAAGCAGAGAGGATTTTATTATGAGAACTTTGCTGGCTAAATTTGTTACAATTTGCTATAACTCGTTAAAACTTGGATACAAAATGGCGAAAATATGGATAACAATCGGACTTTTGGACTAGAGAAGACAAAGTTATAACAATCCCCCTAGAGGAGTTTCGGGACATTACAAAGATGGTCGTAAGTGAAAAAAACACCATTGGAATGTTACAGGACTGGTTATCTTCTGGGAAAGCTGCAAAACGGAAATAATATTTTGTCTACAGGGTGTTCAGCTAAAGGAGACAATAGAATTTTCTATTGAAGAAAGGAAGGGACTGAACGCAAGTTTTTGTTCCTGAATAACAATAATCCCTGCAGACTTACTAAGCTTCTGAATTAGAACGTTTCAGCAGCGGAACAAGAGGAAACTGGACTATAATTTGGAAAGAACAATGGGGGGAGCTTTATTAAAGATTTGAAGTTAAGTGTTCTAAAAATAATTATGAAAGGGAAAAAAAGGAAAAAAAACCAGCAAGGAGTTGGGGGAAATAGGTGATTCATGGATTGTAAGAATTCCAGGCGGATAATATGGTTTGGTGGTCAGGGGGAAATTAAACCGGGGACAGGGGGGGGAGAACTAAAATCCAAAGGCTTGACAACTTCTTTTTTTTTGAACTGGTTTTGTCTCATCTTTTATACTCTTTATTTCTTATTTCTGATATTTTTACTATGTGGGGTGTTTCTATTATTAAAAAAAAAGGGAAATTGTGGAATGAAAATGGGGTGGGCCCTGGGAAAGAAGTTTTCTGTGTTTTATTAAGGGTATTGCTGTGGAGTGTAGAAATTTTAAATTCGAATAATGGTTTAAACAAATTAAGTTTTTTATTCAGAACTGAGAGCTTGTGGAGCCAACAATATGAAAAAGGAATATGGTAGGGGTGGGGGAAGGGGGGAGTCCCAGAAAGTGGATTTATGAAAATAAGGCTATGAACGTATTTTAATTATTGCTTTCTGTATTTTCTTTTTTTTTTGAAATTCTTAATAAATATTATTTAAAAAAAAAAAATAAAACAATGCATAAATACTATTTTAAAGAGTGACTCATTCACTACTCAGTCGGGAATATCACAGATTGTACATCATAAATTTCATGTTTCCTCTAATTGTGAAATATCCTTTTAAAAAAGTATTGTGTTTGTATTCCTACAGCTCAGTTTGTAACCTAGTAACAGGGAGGGGAGAACTCTATTCAGTACTAGGACATAAAACTGGAGCCGCCAAAAATGCTTAGCTCAAGTACATTTTAATAATTTAATCACAGGAGAGGAAAAACCAGAAATCAAATTGCAGCTCTTTTTCCAAGAAGGAAAGGATCTGCGGTGACAGTTCTGTTCACCATAGAAACTGCCCTGAAAAAGTCAGAATGCCCACCTTAATTTAAGTAGATCTCAGATAGAGGCCTTATTAAAATATTCCCTTTTATGTGATCATGTTTAGTGGCTTAAGCATGTTAAGATTATAACAAGTTGAGACTCCCTTGACTAAAAACAAAACAAACTAGGTAGCTATAATTATTCTGGCAGGAATGAAATATATTGTTCCCTCACCCACCATATGTGCACTTCAATTTGTGCAACAGAGTTTACACACTAGTAATTGTGTTTAGTATTGATGCCCTAGTTAGTAGCAGCCAACTTGCTCTATTGGTTTAACTTGGGTTTAGTGATGTATCGGTGCCAGTGAGTTAGAATTTTCACTTCATTTTTTTAAAAAAAAATGTTCATGCAGTTTTGTTTTGTTTTTAAATATTCTGGTGCCACTTCTGAGCGGTGGAACAACTCCTTTGATAATGTACAATTAAAATAAAATAAACTACCTCTCCACCCCCACCCCCACCCCAAAAGCAACACTCCCAAGGTAGTATATAACTCAGGCGCAAAATGGTACAACTATGACAGAGGTGGGAAACCTACAGCTTGTGAACCAAATTTAGCCCACAGAATTATTGTATATTCCTTTGATCACCCTGACTGGGAACTGCTGTGCTTCTGATCCCAAGCCCATGGCCTATCCACCATCTAAGACCTGACCATTTGCCCTCCCTGACAACCTCTTTAGAACCATAATGTGCAAGATAATTAGACATTTAAAAATTACATAGTATGCTGTCCTTATTTTGAAGGCCCCTAATCTATTCTGAAAATTTAAATTAAATATGTGTGTATTTCTCAAGCAATCAATACCACTCTCTAGAAGCAAATGATCACCACCATCATTTCCGATTCTGCTTTACATGTGTTTTAAAGGGGGGGGGAGGATAAAGCTGATGTCCTTTGGTTTTGTATATCTCATGTAAAATGTAAACTCCAATTGTCAGCAATATAAGAACAACGATGGATTTTCTGTTTTACTCCTTATTAAAATACAATTGATACTAATTTGATGAAAACAGAAATATTGATTGGGGCTTTCAGATAGTTAATCTTATTTGAGAGTGGAAAGTGAGCAGCTGTATAGTGTCTTCAACTGAGTCTTTTTCAAAACATAAAACAAAAAATCCACAACATTAGAAATGCTAATATAATTGTAAAATGCTTGGTATCTGGAAAATAAAAAGCTCTGAATTGCCAAGTGCAAATTAGCCATTCCCCACTCTGTTGAGAAAGTTTTAAAATAAAATAAGCCTTTCATTCTTCAGACACTTCACTCTGCATTTCAAGTGGAAGGGAATATGACCATAGTCTGCCAAGTAGCCCCAAGCATATATTCCAGAGTAGTAACAATGACTCTTCAGAACGGCCCGGTTTGCATGTCATGGTAAGCCAGAGTAATGCTTACAATGACCTTGTAGATATTCTATCTCCTAGTAAGGAGCTCACAACCACTTTGCTCCTCTGCAGACTATTTATATGGGATGGCATTGAAGCCAAGATTTGACTTAGCACAGGCATCCCCAAACTCGGCCCTCCAGATGTTTTGGGACTACAATTCATATAATCCCTGACCACTGGTCCTGTTAGCTAGGGGTGATGGGAGTTGTAGTCACAAAACATCTGGAAGGCCGAGTTTGGGGATGCCTGACTTAGCATGTCACCCAAACTTGGGATTGTGGTTAAGGCCTCCTTAATCATAGTCTGTAATGATAACACTGGCTACTGACTGTGGAGACTGTACCAATGGCCCAGGATTCAAATGATGCACTAAGCCAAACGCCACACTGAACTAAAAAGCCTGTGGAGGAGCAAAATGGCTACGATCTTCTCTTTGGGAACCAGCACATTTGCACTCAGCCATGATTTGTCTTAGCGTGAACTGCAAAGGCAGCCAACTAGTGCTTGGAGGATCATTTCCCCATTTTTCAAAATATCCACAATCGCATTAGTTACATGTTTTTTCCTCAAAAAATATATGTTAAGCCTTGTGAATGATTCCATCTTATGGATATGATTTCATAGAAGGGAAGATGCACTCACTCAAACTGGGCCTTAATCAAGAGACATTATCCCTCTGCAACAGTTATAGTTTATAGTTAAGTTGCATCTTGGGCCACTTTATGTTGCATGAATAATTATCACATCAGCCCAATGAGCAAATTAATTACTTGGCAATAATTATTTATCACATTTTTATCTTGCCTTTCACCCAGAAGCTCAGACAGGCCCATGCAAGGCCATTCCATTCACAACAATCTTATGAAATTGGATAGAGTGAAGTAAGCCTTAGTTTTAGGTGGGAAGGGAAACCATGGAAGCAGCCTCCACCCTGATTTATGCATATTCAGTATGATGTGTGTAGAGAGCCTCTGTCCTTGCATGTGTGAGGCTCTCTAATAAAAGCCCATAGAACAAGGAAGAACCTTCCATAGCAATGCTCCACATTCCTTTATGCACACATTAAAAGGAATGAAGCAAATTTCCATGGTCATACAATGAGTTTCATAATGGGGTAAAGACTGAATGCAGGTCTCCCCAGATTGGCAATCACTGGGTAAATATGCCAAGCTGCAGTTGCTTGTGCATAGTTGGAAATCAACTCAAAATATCCCCAAGTTTGCATCATTCATTTGTGACTTTCCACGTGCGGAATGCTCTCCCTAGTGGTGTGTGCCAGGCACCATCATTAACATCCTTTGGGCATTAAGTAAAAAAAACCCCTCTCATCTCCTGTGTGTTTGATGGATTAGAATAAATTTTATTTTGTTTATTGATGATAATTTTCTGCTGGTGAAGTTTTGCTGTAATGCTCTTCGTATTTTTATGTTAGACCCTTGGGTCTTAAACTCTGTAAGTCACTTAGAAGCGTTTAAGTTCTAGTAGTGGTAGCAATAATAAATTATTATTCTTAATTATTATTAAGAATAGATTGTATTCAATGTAGATTTAGACATCTATATCCCTGCCCCTGGGCCTTCCCAGATATACTGCTGCTTGTAGCCAAGCAAAAGATGTCCCGTTCTCCATTCAGAAACTGGCCAGGATTTTATTTCAGCACTGGCAAGAGGACAGCGTCCTCCACTGCATCTGACAGTAAGACAAGATGTGCAGGACAGGCTGCCCTACACATTGCTGTATCCTCAGACATATCTTTGCTACCAGTCTGTTTCAGGCCACAATTCAAAGTGCTGGCTATCGCCTATAAAATCCTACATGGCTATGGTCCAAGCTATCTGAAAGACTGCATTGCCTCAGAATTTGAACCAACCCAGGATTTATTTTTTTAAAAAAATATTTTTATTAAAGACTTTCTTCGGTTACAAATGTACATGTGTTTTCTCCATTTTCACACTGAATGTAACTGGTCAGTAGAAAATAACTTGCCCAGGTTTTGAGATATTCTGGGGAGACCCTTCTCTCAGTCCTAGACCTGACACTCTCCCACATTTTATAAATCAAGCACAACACATAAGTCTCTATAAAGACAGCCAGTGTCATCTACGAGCTTTTTTTAAAAAATATATATATATATAAAAATATAAAAATCTACTAATACAAATAATAATTAGTTCACTGAAAACTTTTTCTTATATCTTCCAGACTATTTCTAGAGTGATTAATTACACAGTTGAGTTTCACAGGCATCTACAGATGTGCAACCATTAAATTAATTAGGCACAAACACTTTTTCCAATTGGAAGCTGTAAATACATATTTATTTTTCCCCTTCCCCCTCTTTTACTTTGCCTTTCCCCCTGCTTGGATGAGCAATATTACAACTAATCACAGAAGCATATGCTCCGTATACTTCAAATTAATCTTACGATCATTATTTTCTTTGCACAAGTAAGTTTGTACATAAACAGTGCTCAAGAAGATTTACACTAAAGGATAGAAAACCAGGCTGAATGTCCCTGGCTTAAATGACTAATTTGAACTCTTAAAGACAGAAAAATATCAGAGTTTAGCTATATTACTGATCTCATTACAATCGTAGACTTGTAAAGAGTTGGAAGTATCTGTTGGTTTTCTACTCTGTTTCCTATTATTGAGATAAAATCTTTTATAGCTAAACAACCTGGTAGGCTATATTCCAGCTATAGATTGCCAAGATCACTGAACATGAATACTCACAGTATAATGCATATCTATATCTATATCATCTATATCTATATCTATATAGATGAGGATCATCTTTCAATAACACATTATCTGCTGTCATTATTCCATATACCACCTAGGATGTGCAATGCCAAACATTGCTGATACCCAAACCAACCGCTTCAAATAAGACAGGGGTGGGAAACATAAAGTCACCCAAATGTTGCTGGACTCCAACTCCCATCATCCCTGACCATTGGGTCATGCTGGTGGAGACTAATGGAAGTTGGAGTCCAGCAATGTCTGAAGGGCCACAGGTCCCTCACTCCTGACATGAGACAGCTGCATGTCTGAAGCTGTGCTACACCAAGCATGAATAGCAAGGTCAGTTTGAGGTGCTGTTGGTGTGTATACCTAGTTCTGGAACAACTTTCCTCTGGAAATTCAACAAACCCAACACTGGTGTAAGGTCTATTTATTTATTTTAATATCTGGAAGTAAATAAAATGAGTGTAGAGAGGGAGAGACACACACAGGAAGTTGTCTTATATGAAGGAAGACCATTGGTCAGTATTGTCTCCACTGACTGGAAGAAGTTTTGTACGGTTTTAATCAGAAGTCTTTCTCCTTCTGCCTGGAAATTCTGAACCTGCATGCAAAGCAAGTGCTATAGTGTCACATGATCATTCCACCTGACCTAAAAGCACTACCAAGAACACTTCCCCCCATCCCATTTTGGACATAACAATAGTCCTGCTGGTTAAGATCAAGCTCCTATCTTTCCCAGTACCCCCCACCTTTTCCAACATAAAATGAAGCTAGCATATCAGGATTTTTTAATGGAGGAAAACAATAGAACTGATGGAATGGAGATTACTTGCATAATGAACCTAATGTAGGATTTTTTAGGGGGAAATAAAAGCCTGGTTGTGATTGGGGGGGGGTGGATTAGGTAAATTAAGAGTCTGGGCCATCATAAATCCGCAAACACATACAGACTCTCATACAATGTGCATTCATATCCTGGAAGGCTTATATAAGCAAAATACATGGTATTTCATAAATAATTTTGAAAACAGACAAACAAATCAAATTGCATCCTGAATAATAATATTAATTTAATAGTATGTTGCAACTGTATTTTTTGTTTGTTTTAAAATTTATTGCAAGCTGCCTTGAGGGACAGTATGCCTGAAAGACAAATTAGAAATTCTTTTAATACATAAAAACAAAGCAGGGTATCCTATACTCAAAGCATCACCAGCACACACCTACTGCCAACCTCTGCTTATTCAAAGTGTTCAAGGAATGAGATTCCGTTTTCCTGAAGTTTAACATAAATCAGCTTTCCTGTAGTTTAAATTCATTGCTTTTTGTCATATCCCCAATGGAAGTGTGAATAATTTTCCCACCCACTTCTTTCTGGCATCCTTTTTAAATATTTGAGAACTGTCAGCATATTCCCCTGCCCTTTAATCTTATTTTGGTTAGGTTAAACCATATCAGATTCCTCCATCCTTTCCTCCTGTGATTTGTCTCGGAGACCTTCTGTCATCTTTATCCTTCTTGACCTGTAGGGCTCTGCACTGAGCACAATATCCCCAGCTAAAAGTGTGTGATCCCATTAAACACGATGACAAAATTCCTAAGGGGTTTAAAGGGCTCTCGATTGCAAGTGCAAGTCAAAAAGTGGATTTTGCAAAATGGTCATTAATTATCTAAGACAGTGTAATGACAATGAAATATACACACCCCTCCCCACCCCAACAGTGTAGCTTTTGCCTGTAATCTATTAACTATGTGTAGGTAAGTCCTACTGAACCTACACATAGTTTTGCTGAAGTGAAGGCCCAAGACTTCATGTGATCATCATGTGAGCTGCGCACAGGTGGTCTGAAGTGAGCTACCACCATTCCTGTGGAGCCTCCTTTTATTGAGACAAATATGCAAGCCAGGCAAATACATTTTTGGGCTGTGACCTTTACACATCTTCCGTCCTGAGATCGTGGGGTGGTACAAAACTATTTTGGCACCTGTTCCACAGCGTCATTTTCCCCTTGCACAGTGTATGACGAATGGAGACAAATAGTCTCAGGGACAAAAGGTTACAGACAGGACACTGCTGACTCCTGAGACCGCAAAAGGTCAGACACAGGGGACGATGTTCCGACAGCCGTGGCTTGTCTGAGGGGGGGTTTTCCCTGCACCCCAGGGTCATGTGTGCAGGCAGACGTGGCTGCCTGCTGGTGGAAAGTGTGCTCCCTCCGGACCCCACTGTCCACTCGGCGATATCCCTACAGTTTGCACATAGAGAAGCAATTCTGCAGCATAGGAGAGCTGTACACCTGACTGTATTCTATAACCAGGATCATGACCCAGTCTCATCCCATCCAGGAACACAACAAACCTCAACTTCTTGTACTACTTATGTGCCATTTCACCCATGCCACAGGTTGGGCACCCATGATCAATCATGGAGTCAATTTGGGTGCAATGCAAAAACGGGTGGCATGTTCGCTGGGTCTGAGCTGGAAATATTTTATCTTTGTTGACCTTGGTGGATGTTTTTAGACTTACTGAGGTTCATTGGGAAAACATTTGAGAGGACTTCCGGGGAGGCGCCTCTGGTAATGGCTGAATTCCTCTGACCGGGAGGAATCTGCTCCGTGGGAATCTGGGTGTGGCCGCCACGGCGAAGGCGGAGACCCGTTAAAATCACAGGCGGGAGAAGCCTGTGAACGTGGGATTCGGCGGGCACCTTTTGCGCCTCCCCCACTCGCGGGGAACCCCAGTTTTTGGGGCTCCGGAGCGACGTGGGGTGAGCGGCGCGGTGCATCAAATCGTCTGCTTCTTCCACGGAGCGAAGCCGCATAGCTGTTGCCGGAGAGCGCTGACCTTTTCCTGTGGACAATTTGACTTTAAAGTAATTACCCGTGAGTAGAGCGGAAGAATTGGATTTCTAAATGTTTAATTTGGTACCGTAACGGGGAGGTTCAAAACAGGAAGTCCGCCTCCCCCTTTTGTAAATAGACTGAGGCAATGAAGTTATAAGCTGGAGTCCTGGAAGGTCTTTTGTAAAAGATCGAAGTTCCAACGGTAAAGAAAATTAAACCCCCTCCTGGAGGCAGGAGAAGAGAGGGGGAAGTTGCGGATTGAGTATGCCTGCGGGAGAGAGCGAAGAGACTTAAAACACCGCCGCTCTGACCCTGGAAACGGGCTGCTAGTAGGACTGATGTCTTTTGGAAAGTTCATTGACAGCGCTTAGAACGTTCATTGACAGCTAGTTAAATAAGAGAAATACATTGTTTCTACTGTCTCCGGCTGCTTTAAAAAGGAGTAAAAGTAACTGAAAATTGAAACTAATTTGAAACTAATTTTGGATTGTTTAAAAGAGGATACTATTGACTATTACAAATAGAAACTGTTTCCCCCTAGTGGAAGCCTTTGAAACCGGTTGCTTTACAAGAGTTGGACTAGGGGAATTTCCAGCTGCAAGTTAAAAACCGTGAGATTCTGGGACTGACCTTGAATCTTTTAAATGTTATGGTAAATGGAAGAGGAAAAACATACCAGTCAACTGCTAACAAAACATTAAGGTCTGGGAGGACTTGGTAACAATCCAGGAGAGGTCTATCATTAGGCCCTCCTGTTCTTTCTGTTGCTGTCTTTGTGCTAGTATATTTAAAACTAAGAGGAATGTCGACAGAAGAGGCTTTAGTGGCTGCATTATATAAGATAAATGACTCATTGGATCAGCTTCACAGGAAAATGGACACGATAGATGCGAAAGTGGATGTTTCAATTACTAAAATTAACTTAAATACAGAAAGTATAAATAATACCAATACAGAAACCACCCAGAAATCGATACAGGAACCTACTTTGATACGGCAAACTGCGGAGGAAGCCAGGGAAAAAGCCGTTGTTGCTGAATGTGGAGTAACACAACTGGAGAGAAAGAGAAAGAGAGCCCCAGCCCTACAGAGGCAACTTGAGGAACATAAGTTGACGCTTGCTATGACTGAACTTAAAGAAAAACAGATGAATTTGAGGATTAGAGTTCACCTTTGGTGGACATGCTCAAGGATTAAGACACTCTGGGAGATGATTCATAATGAAATGAAAAAGGTATTTAAATATACCCTTTTGAAGAAACCAGAGGCCTTTCTCCTGGGCATGGTCGGCCAATTGGTGTTAAAGAAGGATAGAATTTGTTTCATGTATGCAACAATAGCAGCAAGAATACTCATTGTGAAGTACTGGAAGACACAAGATTTATCCATTCAGGAACAATGGCAGATGAAGTTGATGGACTGTATGGAATTGGCAGAAATGACTGGCAGAAATCCGAGACCAGGGAGAAGAGCTGGTGGAAGAAGACTGGAAAAAGTTTAAGACTATTTATAGAAATATTGTAAAAACAATGAATGTCAGAAAAATGTTGGAATGAAGTTATATGGCTTTAGTAGAAATGCTATAAGGAATCAAGTATAAATAGATTAATAGTGTATTAAAGGGAAAATAAGGTTAGAATATGTTAAGATAATTATAGGATAGAAAACAGAGGAAGATGGAAAGGAACTGCTGAAATAATTAATAGAAGTGGAAAACAAAAAGGGAGGTGTGAGGAGGTCGTGGAAATAAGGGAATGAAAGATAAGACATTGAAATTGTTATGGTTTGTGTCTTGCTTTGTTAGTTTCATGTTTTTCTTTTTTTCTTTTTTTCTTTCTTTTTTTGTCTTTCTGTTTTGTTGTGTTTAAATGGTTGAAAATTAATAAATATTATTTTTTTTAAAAAAATGAAAACATTTGAAAAGGGGAAGGAACAGACATTCTGCATTTTGACGTTAAAATATCAAGATAAGAGACTTCTGATGAATCAGAACCTTCCTTCCATCTTTCCTTTCTGATTGATTCATTATTCTCTTTTGCCATGACAGTCCCTTTGCCTTTTCACCTGATATTCTTAAGCATTTTTTAAATTCATCTGAGATACCCATTGGCCACAATGTGTGTGTGTGTGGTTGTGTTTTCCCCAAGGTAAAAACAAGGCATCCACTTCCTTGCCCCCTCCTATTCCATTGTCAGAATTCCATTTTGTTCCACTAAGTTGCTTTCTGTGCTCAGGAGAACATGCAAAGAGGGGATAAATATCCCAACTTTTTATGAGCAAAAGCTTTTCATGAACAAAAGCAATTTGTGGATAGTGCTTGATTTAATTTTTAGATGGATACTAGGGACAGAGGGGAATCTTTCTAAATTTCAAATTATTGTCTAGCTTTGAATCATACTGGAAACTTTTAAAAAACCAACTTATTAGCCATTGTCAGTGGCCTATATTGTTATGCAGCATCCTTTATGCATGAGTTCAGCCTATCTATCAAAGCCAACTCAAGCAAAAGTGATATTTGGATCTAATCTGGTGAGCAAAAAATGATTTTAAGCTTAAGCAATTGGAGAAAATTGGTTAATTTGTTTATATAGTTGTGATTGGCTGAACTCATACATAAATTATGTTGCATAACAAAATAGGCCACTGGCAATGTGTTTGGCACTGGCATTTCAGTTATAGAAAAAAAATATGACTGAAGAACATTAAGAAGATCCTTTACTGGCATTATTGTTACCTTCAGAATAGCAATGAAGCACCATAAGTGCAACCCATTTGCTGTAAAGAGGGTGTCCTTGCATTCAGATTATTGTTTTATTCTTTATATATTGTAGAGACATTACTTTGAAATATGTCCTGTTCATGGATTTATCTATTGTAGATATTGTAGAACTGATTTTTTGGTATTTTTCTTCCCATCAATTTTTGCTACAAGATTCAACTCCATTTTTACATAATATTTTATTAACACATTTATGGGGAGCATGGCTATTGAGTTTTGTGCATATATAGATTGATTATTGTTTCTTTAATTTTTTTACCCTTGACATTTCTGTTTTACATTGTAGAAATGTGGAGAACTGGATTTAGGATGAGAAAAAATGAGAAACAGAGAGAAACACAAAACCTAGCCCAAATATCTGCTTCTATTTCTGTTTATAGATAGATAGGCACATATCATTATGATAATGCAGTACAGTGGATGCTCGGGTTGCGAACGTGATCCATGCGGGATACAGATTCACAACCCACAGCATCCGCAACCCGCAGCGGCGCTTCCGTGCACACGCGGGTTGCGATTCAGCACTTCTGTGCATGTGATTTAGCACTTCTGTGCATGCGTGACAGCCGAAACCCGGAAGTAATGCGTTCCAGTACTTCCGGGTTTCGGTGGTCCGCAACCCGAAAAAACACAACCTGAAGCGTCTGTAACCCAAGGTATGACTGTATATGCCTACTTTCAAAAATTACAAAGCCAAAGAACAATGAATGCTACTAACTATAAAAACATCTGGAAAGATCCATACTCTCCCTTGGCAAGGAAGCAGGAAACCAAAAAGGGATCAATAAACTACCTATGGAAGATGAATGGATTATATCAACTGCAGTTTGATAAATATTGTTACTAGAGAAATTCATTAGGTAATAGCTATTTGAAAAACAGTATGTTTTTAGACACAGTGTCTAACATTCGGGGGGGGGGTTAAATAAAAACTATACATTTACTTTGCTATACTGGTTCAATTTTCTGTCTGATGCTGTGAGAAAATGATTCTGAAATAAACTCTGCTTCACCTCTCTGCCCTCACTCCTGAAGGACCAAAACTGATTAAAGTCTCATTTCTTTCCTCTTTGTAGGCAAGATAAATGGTTTGTAATGAAGGAATACTGTGTTTTTAAATATCTAAAGAATAATGATACCACGAAGCTCGTGTATAGTTTTCCTATGGCTGATTTGCTTGCAAAGGTTATATTTCATTACCTCGATATTTAAAGCTCTAGCCGATATGCGAACGGACAAAGTCATAATTTATCACGCTTCAAGTTGGCCAGATTCTGAATGTAAGCTTAGCGCTTTTCATAGTAAACTTAATATTTATTAGCTGTCTAGATACCAATTTTTGAATATATGCTGAAACTGCATATTTTTCTTCACTTGAAGGCAACATAATTTATCTTTATAATTTACTAAAACCAGTGAACCTCCTCCATTGTTACAAAGAAGCAAGAAAATACTTTTTTATTATTATTTCTGAGGGGCAAAGGATACTTTCACTCTGTCATTCCTAGACATGATTCTTCTGGTAAGCACTGTCATGTGGGCATGGGAAACCTCACCCCCCATGGAACAAATTTGGCATGTAAGTGGGACTGCCTACATGTCAATCATCAGGTGACTGACAGGTGGGTGGTCCCACCCATCAGAACTGACCTGCAGGAATAGAGGGATCTAATTCTCTACTCAGCAGATTTGCACAGAATTAAATCCTGCTCCATCAGGGGTCAGAGCAGAATTTATTCCCCTGCTTATCAACTGATGAGCAGGGAGTTAAAGCCTGCTGTTTTTGTCTGCACATGCCAGTTCCCTCCATGCAGAACTGTGCCACCCCCCCCCCATCAACTGACATCCCACCCAGATTGGAATGATGCCAGCTGATTGACAGATGAGAACCCCTTTTGTGGGGGGAATATCCTCATGAGGCAAATTGGAGCCCCTGGTGGGCCAAGACTGACCCACTGGCTAGAGGCTAGCCATCCCTGATACAGTGCAACACTTCTAGCACTGCAGGTATGTGTGTACATGAATTCTCAATACCATTAACATCACACTACAGCTTAATTCATAGGTGCAGCTTCAGTTGTGCAAAATGGAAGTGTATCCCTTGTTTTTCAAATCATAAGCTTCTTCCACTGGTGAATAATTAGTTATTATAGGGGGGAAACCTAGTCTTATACACGGGAAAATACGGTATCCTTTGACATCACAATAGAAATACATGTGGTGCTTCGTACAGGGATGTTTGATGCAGATGAGGAAGCACACTTTGATATCAAGGGACTATTAGTTATTTCCCTCTTCCCTATGTGAGGTACATAGTTCACAGAGCAGGGATGGGGATTTCGTGGCCCTACAGATGCTGTTGGATTCCCAATTCCCATCATACCTGACCACTGGTCACACTTGAAGCGACAGGAGTTGGGAGTCCAAAAACATCTGGAGGGCCACAGGTTCCCTATCCATGTCAAACAGGAAGGTTTCCTAGGCCACAGTCACATCATAGATTTAAAGCAATATGAACAGCCATGGCTTCCCTCAAAGAATTCTGGTAGCTGTCATTTGTTAAGGGTGTTGGTAGTTGTCAGGAGACCCCTATTCCCCTCAACACAGCTAGAATTCCCACTCTTAAACTACATCTCCTAGAATTCTTTGGGGGAAGCTCTGACTGCTCAAAGTGGTGCCACAGTGCTTTAAATGTATGGTATGAATATTGCCCTAGTTTGTCATGCTGTCAAACACTCCCTGCTTACATGTGGAACCCCACTACAGACGTGCGCTGAGAGATAAGTAGAAACCTCAGTGCAGCAGGCTTCACCTGGGGACAGAAAAAGTCTTCAATGTGTGCTATTTCACACAAATGAGGGGAGGAACCAGCAGGCAGCACTTAAATTTCGCACACACAAAACTGAGCAGCAGCACCCGCTCTGTCAATAGTCTGTTTATTGATGAAGATCTTCTTACACTGTACCATGGTATACTTACAGCCATAATTACTGCATTGCCACAATACAGCTTTGAAGAAAATGACTGCCCATGAACCACATTAGATGAAATGTGAAAAACCCTCCCCTGGAACTGGTATTTATTAAGAGTGTACGCCTGCTGAATAGAGGGGCTGAATAATGAGGAGATCAGTATCTGAGGGTCTTTCTCCGCCTCCTGAGTTGAAGCACAACACTTTAATCAAAGGTTTCAACCACCAGATAGGTTTCTGGGTTCTGGGCAAAAGTATGGGTGGGTGGAAGCTATTGTGGTGGTATCCTTATCAGTTCCAGCGAAACCAGTGCAAACTCCCCAAATAGGGTGCTTGTTGAATGGGGATGAGGGAGCCCTTGCCTGGCCAAGGATCTACTGGATCTGAGGTTGATCCACCTACCAGCAAGCTTCCACTCTGGTTGGTGCAAGCAGCGGGATTTATGTGGTGATATCACAGTCACTCCATCAGCCCCAGCCAGAAATTAGGATGGGTCTTTTAACTTCCCATCTACTTTCGCCATGGGACCAAATTCAGAATTATGCATCATAGTCCCATCCCTGCCATTTCAGCAACCTTATATTTGCAAATTCCATTACAAATAAAACACAGTGAGGGACTTAGATGATGATAGTTTCATCTACAAAGCCCTTTTTCTGCAAGAGTCCCACTAAAATCCTATTGAAGAGGGTGGTGGACCTATTGCAGTCGCAGCTTACAGCCAAAGGAAAACTCTCACTAACAGGGATTTGTTAAAGTATTACCTGCCTTCATGACCTCTCTGGGGGTTTTTCCAGCGAGACATTTTTCTGTTCTGCAACTTCTGTTCTTTAAGACCATTTTAATTCTTTCAATGAAAATGAAGCATAAATTCAAAAAAAAAGGATCCCTGGCAGCTAATGAGCTGCCTCATTTACTTGAAAACTAATTGCTGCCAGAGCTCTCTTCTCCAGCTAATTGAAATGATCAAAGGGGAAATTAGCACTAGTGCAACACTCTAATGCTGCTTAAAGCACCGACCACATGTTAGTGGCGAATTAGACAGAAAATATCTCAATTGTTTTGTAAACCTTAAATATGGACGAGTCCAGGTTAGTTAAGTAAAAGGAGAAGGGGCTGCTGGTTGAATGAGAAAGGTAAGCAGATGCACGAGGAAGACAAGGCAGCTCCACAAAGTTGGCCTTCGTGGAAGATATTTCATAGATGGTGGAGTCCTTCACAAGGTATTACTTTAAAGGATAGGAGCCTGTGTATATGTAAAGCATCCAGAGGAATCCACACATTACAAGAGAAGCAGGAAGGCAACCGCAATTAAACTGATTTAGGTTTGTGGTGTAAACATGCCTTACAAATTCAGCTGTAGCCTTGGCTATTTATAGTAGTTATAACCTTGAGCCTATCTGCAACAGTGAATGGAAAGTGGTCTGTGTCTTCCTGGGAACAATTCCTTTCCCCCATCACACTCAAAAGGGCACCCTAAGCTGCAGGAGAGGTGCTATTCTCTGCAAAACAGCCCCGTGATTTTCCTACTTCCCTGGAATATGTTTAAATCAAATTACCCAAATGATTATACAATCATGTGGGAGAAACTGTGTGTTTTACTTCCTTGCAGTCTAGGACCGATATCAAGAAGGAGGAAGCAATGGACTGTGTTTGGTGGACCTGTATCTTTTAATTGGGAAAGGGACGTTCACAACCCTGTCCCTTTTCCTCCTGCATAGGGAAACAACAAAGAAGACCTCAGTGGCTTTGTGTGATCACAGCCATTAGTACGATAATTACTGTCACCTCAGACCTATTATTATGCATTCCTCACACTAAAGCAAGGAGCAAAGGCTATCCAGATGTGAACAATAACCATGAATACACCTGAAGGTCAGTGTGAGGAAAGCAGAGCACATTCTCTCGGTTTGGGGCAAACACACCATCTCACATAAAAGGAATAGGGAACCAGTTACTGTTGTACTCCAACTCCCACCAGCACCAGCCAGCATGGCCAATGATCAGGGATGATGGGAGTTGTAGTCCAGCAAGACTAAGAGGGATGTAGGTTCCCCATCTGTTCCATATATAATACCATTATGTGGTTGGCATAGCCCTAACATAACCAGAGGAATGAGCTAAATAATGTTAAAGGGAAGGGTGTGAGATAAGGCAGGGGTCTGAGATGATGGTGCAGATGAGGCTGTGAATAGAGATGGGGATTCCCAAAGATATAAAAAGAAAGGGAACTGGAAGACAAGAGGAAGAATGTAGGTCAATGTCTTCTGGGGAAAGAAGCAGTTGCTTACAATTGGCCACTGATTTGTTGACAGTCCATCTTTATGGCCCGATTTTCCTACCATTTGGTAAATATCTGAATATCAAAACTGTGTGCCCCAACATACAAATGGACTCTTGTCTCATGCAGCTACTTCAGATTCAGGGTATTTTAGTAAGTCATAGAAACCAAAAACTTAGCTCTGTCAGAAGTGGGGATAACGCTGCTTCACTGAGGGCCTCCTTACAGAATTCCCATGAACATCTGCTTGGCCACAGTGAGAACAGGATCCTGAACTAGATGGATCATTGGCCTGACCCAGCAGGGCTTTTATTTTCCTATGGAATGTCACTGCAGACTAGAGAACTTAGGAACTTAGGGAGCGGGTGGCACTGTGGTCTAAACCATTGAGCCTCTTGGGCTTGCTGATTGGAAGGTTGTCGGTTCGAATCCCCGCGACGGAGTGAGCTTCCATTGCTCTGTCTCAGCTTCTGCCAACCTAGCAGTTCGAAAGCACACCATGCAAGTAGATAGATAGGTGCCACTGTGGCGGGAAGGTAAAGAGCTTTTCCATGCGCTCTGGCTTCCGTCACAGTGTTCCATTGTGCCAACAGCGGTCTAGTCATGCTGGCCAAGGTTGTCTGTGGACAAACGCCAGCTCCCTCAGCCTGAAAGCAAGATGAGCGCCATACCCTACAGTCGCCTTTGACTGGACTTAACTGTCCAGGGGTCTTTTACCTTTACCTTTTTAGAGAACTTAGGAGCAACATGACCTTTTGGGCCCATTTGCTTACATAGGTTCATAAGCATAAAATGATATACCGTATTTTTCACCCCATAGGGCGCACCGGCCCATAGGGCGCACCTAGTTTTTTTGGGGGGGAATAAAGAAAAAAAAATACCCCCCCCAGTCACGGGGCTGGGGCGGGGGAAGCCCGAGCTTCCCCCGACCCCAGCCCCCAGAACAGGCTGCTATCCGCAAGCCTAGGGAAGTCGCGCCGGTCTCCCCAGGCTTGCGGATATTTGCCCGAAGGCTTCGGGATGCAGGCATCTCTCTTCGGGATGCAGGCAACTCCGCAAACCAGGTCGGGGAATAGCAGGATGGCAGTGCTCTGCCTCCCCGCTGTCCCCCGAGCTTGTGGGGCTGCCCGATATCTGCCCGAAGCCCGGGGTGCTCTGTGCAGCGCGCCCCAGGCTTTGGGATGCAGGCTGCTATCCGCAAGCCTTGGGAGCCCGACGGGAACTCCCACGGAGCTCCCAAGGCTTGCGGATAGCTTCCTGAAGCCTGGAGAGCAAAAGGGGTCCATGCGCACCGACCCCTCTCGCTCTCCAGGCTTCAGCGAAAGCCTGCATTCGCCCCATAGGACGCACACACATTTCCCCTTCATTTTTGGAGGGGAAAAAGTGCGTCCTATAGGGCGAAAAATATGGTATATGTTCACCCTTTAGCCTACCTGATGTTACTATCCCTCTGTGACATAATTTGAGCAGGAAATACTCACCAATTCATAAAATAAACAGGTGAGGTTGGAAAACTTCTGGTTTATTTCAAAAGGACCTTAACTCATCTGAGAAGCTGAAGTAATTAGAGAAATATTCAAACCTGCCTTTCACATTGATTTTTTTATTAAAGAAACAAAAACCCAAAACATAATTGTCAGGGAACTGACATTGGAGCTAGAGGTGGAGGGAAGGCTCTCTAATGATGCTGGAGAAGGGCCCAGCAGGGAGAGAGGCAGCTCAGCAGATGGGGAAGCAATTCAGTGCAACACCAGGAATAAGAAGGGGCAGATGGGGGAATCGGCGAGAGGGCTCCCAGACTCTTCACCGGACACCAGCGGGGAGAGCACTGGTCCTCCGCTACCCATGCCCTCCCTGCGCAGAAGACTTCCGTGCAGAGAAAGTAGGAGGAGACTGGGTGTCAAACAACTTTTATGTTGGAAAAGGTTTAAGAAACGCCCACTGACGGATTCTGCTAGCGACTGAGGCAGCCACGAATTGAAGGGCTGTCCAGACAGAAAGGTTTAACAAGGCAACATAGCCAGGAGAGGCGGCAACTTACGCACGAGCAACCCCATACCATTATAATAATTAAGTTCCAACCATCATGATTCAGATCTGTTTTTTTCTTATATGGAATTCCTCCTGTGAAAATGAAAAACAGCTTATGGGAATTTTAAACATTACATCCCAGAGGATTATATCAGAGTTAAAGACTATTATCCTCTGCTGCTATAAAAAAATAATAATCCTTAAATAAGGTTAGCATGGGTAACTACTTTTATTCAGCTGGAAGCCTACCACTAAAATATTTCAGCAGTTTGAGAACAAGCTGCCAGTGACCTACAAGAGAGGATAAACAGAAATAACAAATTATTTGAATTGGAAGGTCTCTCTGGAGCACTTTTTGATCAAATTGGTGGTGTTCCGACCATTTGATTGTCGGATTGCCCCCACAGTAATCCTAAATTTATCCTTTGAAGTATATCCATTCCCCTTTCTCCTCTCTTTGATTTTGCCATTAATTGAGCATTGATGAGCATGTTTGAATCAAAAGACAAACATTTTCAAACGGCATCCCTGATCAATATGCATATGTAATGAGGCAAATAATCCTGTTGGAACACAAACACAAAAAGGCATTGCCAGAGGTGCCATTAAGTAATTGCTATGTTTAGATTACCTTGCACACCTTCTGGACAGTGGAGTGGCTGATTATATAATATTCTTGCAACTCAACCGCTATGAGGCAACAATGTTATCAGCTGCTATTAACATTTTGTGCCGTTTTGGGGTTACGGAGCAAGCTGAAGCAAATTAGCTCGCCAGTGGTAATACATTAGACTGGCTGTTTGAAAATGCTTGGACAACAAACTGGAATATTAAAATACTGCCCATTGTTCTATCGCATCTCATTTCCCTTACATTAAAGGCATGCCCACATTGATAACTAGTTTACCAGAAGGCTGGTGTACGCACACAAAAAGATCACATAGTTAAACTATTTTTGCTCCACCTCAAACTCACTGAAAATCTTTTCTGTACATGCATAAACTGATGTCACAGAAAAAGCTGCTTTGTGGGGATTTTCCTCCCCACAGGGGACCATTCAAATATGCAGATAGTTTGACCAGTTGCAAAAGAGGATAGGGCTGTTGATTCTCTAGTGCAGGTTTTCCCAAACTTGGGACTCCAGCTGTTTTTGGAGTACAACTTCCATCATCCCTAGCTAGCAGGACCAGTGGTCAGGGATGATGGGAACTGATGTCCAAAAACAACTGGAGACCCAAGTGTGGGAAACCCTGCTCTAATAACTGTATAGAATAGAGAAGGGGAGAGCAATTAGATTCAGCTCACATTTAAAGGTGAACCTACCTAATTCATACTTTCCAAAACAATATGTGAACGGAAACACAGCCATCTTTAGAAAGTCACAGTTCTCCTAATTTTGCAGTGCACTTTTCCAACTTAGTAATGTCTACAAAAATGCATTTATTTACTAGAATAAATCACACATCAAAATGCATGTGTTCATGAAAATAACATGCAAAAACACTTTTGCAAAAGTGTGTATGTAGATTGTGGTATATTCTTGGGCCAGGTTGAGGAAACTTGGTTTCTTGGGCATACAGAAAAATTCACACAGAAATGCTGATAAATTTTCATGAATACATTAAAAAAAAAATGCAAATAGATGTGGAAATGTAGAGAGCTGAATTTCAGGTTGTAACAATCAGAGGAATGAAACTGCCAGATTCATGCATACCTAGTACAGAAGAGGGGATTTCAGCATATATAGCTTGCATAACAGTTTGAACAGGAACAGTCTAGAAATAGCTTTGCTATATCATTTGGTTCCCTAGAGCAGCTTCCATCCCTCCTCCCCTCTGCATCACCCAAATCTGTATAGACACCTCCCCCGCTGTACCCCCAAAGGTGAAGCAGACAGATTTTTAGTACAGTGGCACCTCAGGTTAAGAACTTAATTCGTTCTGGAGGTCCCTTCTTAACCTGAAATTGTTCTTAACCTGAGGTACCACTTTAGCTAATGGGGCCTCCCGCTGCCGCCACACTGCCACCATGTGATTTCTGTTCTTATCCTGAAGCAAAGTTCTTAACCTGAGGTACTATTTCTGGGTTAGCAGAGTCTGTAACCTGAAGCATATGTAACCTGAAGCGTATGTATCCCAAAGTACCACTGTAGCTGTAAACCCAAAGAGTGATTTTGTGTCCATTGTTCTGTACAACCGAAAACAAAAGTCACATTGGGTAGCTAGACAATGTAACCTTTTGCTGTTTTCTTCTGCTACAATTTTATAATTCATGGATTCTATGTACTCAGGTTGTCTTTCCAGAAAGTCTCCTTCAGAACAAAGTCTTGTCTATAAGTAACAGCTGAAATAGCATTTATGTTGGAAATCAATCTAAGTTGCAAGGTCATTGATGCAAAACATCGGCGTTGCGTCCAGAATGCACATAAAAAGCTTTTGGATCACAAATGATGGATTCTCTCCTATTTCAGATCCTACATGTGCACTGAAGGTTGTTAATATGCTTTGTTGCTTTAGATGGCTGAAACTTGATTATCTGGCTTGTCTGATAATTTTCATTCTAATTGGCAATTACACAGCAGAATGATGGAACTAGAAGAAACAAGATTTTAAAAGTTGATTCACTGAGGAAGAACATGATAGATGGGGGTAAACTATGCTAACTTTAAAAGATGAGGATAGGAAAAAGGAATAATTTCTGCTCTTTTCAAAGAATTTAAATTACATCCTGGGGTAATGTGAAGATTACCCCATGGCTTTGGTGATTAATGTATACAGGTTTCATTTACTGTATACCAGAGTTTCCTTGCACTGTTCTTTAAATACAAAGGGACCTCAATGATAGTTTAAGCATAAATATCAGTGCTGTGCCCCACAGTTGACCAAGGCCCAGATTCTGAGCCAAATTGGGCTTATTCAGATAGACCTGAGCCTCATTTGAATTGGTTAAGACAACCCCTTCTGCTCCATGATCACTGCAGCTGGTGACAGCAGTCATGAAATTAAAAGACTCCTGCTCCTTGGGAGAAAGGCAATGGCAAACCTAGACAGCATCTTAAAAAGCAGAGACATCACCTTACCAACAAAGGTCCGTATAGTTAAAGCCATGGTTTTCCCAGTAGTGATGTATGGAAGTGAGAGCTGGACCATAAAGAAGGCTGATCGCCGAAGAATTGATGCTTTTGAATTATGGTGCTGGAGGAGACTCTTGAGAGTCCCATGGACTGCAAGAAGATCAAACCTATCCATTCTGAAGGAAATCAGCCCTGAGTGCTCACTGGAAGGACAGATCGTGAAGCTGAGGCTCCAATACTTTGGCCACCTCATGAGAAGAGAAGACTCCCTGGAAAAGACCCTGATGCTGGGAAAGATGGAGGGCACAAGGAGAAGGGGACGACAGAGGACGAGATGGTTGGACAGTGCTCTCGAAGCTACAAACATGAGTCTGACCAAACTGCGGGAGGCAGTGGAAGACAGGAGTGCCTGGCGTGCTCTGGTCCATGGGGTCACGAAGAGTCGGACACGACTAAACGACTAAACAACAACAACAACAACAACAAGACAACCCCAGTTCACTACAAATCGGATTGGGCAGCCCAGAGCTATCCAGAAGTTGGAGCATCAGGCAGGCAGGAAAGAGAGGAAACATGAGTGAAAAGAAGGAGAAACTTTGAAGAAGATGCATTTATGGGAGAAGAAGGCAAATGCCTTACACTCCAGGCCTCTCCTCCTTCTGGGTCCTGATTGTAGAAGTGCATCAGAAAATTTGGATAAGTGCAAATATCAAAGGATGGGTATGTTTCAGTTCTCATGTTTCAGAAAGTTCAAATTCCGCTACCAATGCTACCTGCATGTTTTAAAACCCTGGAGAAGGTACATTCTAAATTCTACAGGGAGCCTCCACAAATACAGATGTTTCCCTACTTAGTGGAGTCATCCTCCATTATGAGCAATACAAAGGGGCACAGCTAGCATGCTCCTCTCTGCTGGCCCTTCCCCTTGTTCCCCTTGTGTTTCTACTGAACACACTACTGAAATAGGTCTTATGTGTGCCTGGAGTTCATTTCCTTCCCATAGCAGCCAGAATGAAAGTCTCATTGTGTGTCAAATCTGTTGGATTGCAGCCATAAACCTTATATGCTCAAATGCCCCTTTTCTCTATTTTCTTCAACTTCCCTCCTTCCTCAAAAATTGTGTTTCCATTCCCGGCTTTGAAAGGTGTGCTTATTCATGGGGTAAATAACTTTCCCATAACCACATAAATCTTATCTGTGGTGCTACATCCTTCGCTGGCCTGAAAACCAACAGCACGTCAATCAAGAGATTGACGCTCTAGCCCTCAAGTGTTTATGCACTGGGTGCGTTGTTTCAAAGACTCTTCGTGCAATTTTTCAGTCTCAACATTTCACTTTGGTCCCATCAACCCACACCTTTTCTTCTAGTAATGAAAACTTACAGCATACCTAATTCTGAGATGGGTTGTTTACTCACAGGAATAATGCACCATGTTCTACACAGCTGTAAGACTCATACCTGTAAAAGTGTCTTAAATGTCATCTCCTATTGCAGGCTGAATAGATCAAGGTGTTTGCAATTCTCAGGCAATAAATGCTGGCAAATATGATGCCTTGCTTGCAGCCGCTACCTTTTCCCTGTGCCTGTGATTGCCATCTGATCATTGCAAACCAACCCATTGAGTGAAAGTCAAACTACATTAATACACTTTTTTGAAAGTGTGCTTAGCTCTGGCCAGGTTTTTTTTTCTGGGTGGAGGGGAAACAAATGTGTGCCCCCCCCCCCATATGTACATGGACCACTGAGAAGGGGCTACCCATTTCCTTCCTGACTCATTTTCCCACTCCAATTACCCCCTCCTCCACAAGCTGCTATTTCCCCCAAAGGTGCTGTTTATTACAAATAGTAGCTGAGGGGAATGACTTTTAGAAGGGAAATGGGGCAGAGATAGAAGAGTTATGCCCCCCTGTGGACCCACAGAGCCCCACGCACAGAAATTAAAATTTTAATTATTAAGTAACTAACAACTTAGAACTAGAGATGCCAGTTTGTGAGGGCAATGGGGGGGGCAACACCAAATCAGGATGTCAGGAGGAGCCGGGGGCAGAGGCAAACTCGGCGGCAGCATGGCTTCAATGGCTGGTGACTCCTACTCCTTCCACCCCCACCAGTGGGGGGCTTCTTCAAGCCTTCTTCCCCTCCGCAGCAGCAGCAGGAGACGGAACCAGCTACTGGAGATGTGCCATGCTAGGCTCCACACTCGGCCTCTCCTGATTTTGGGGAACATTTGGGGGACCAGGCCCCCTACCAAAAATAATGGAGGAGCCCAAAAGAGCACAACTCCCATGAGCTTGCACCCCTGCCTAGGACATAGATAGGGAGCTGCTGAGTAAGACCAACATTCCATTTAGCTCAAAATTGTCTGCGTTGACTGGGAGCAGCTATACAAGGTTTCATACTAAATTCTTCTCACCCCTACCTGGATGTGCTGTAGACTGAACCTAGGACTGTCTGCATTCAAAGCAGACACTGCACCACTGAGCTATGGCCCTTCCATAGAAGAATAGGAACCCTGTGCCATCCTAACCCCATGAAAACCTACTCTGATCCCATGGAAACCTACACAAAGAGGTCTACACACAGGGACTTTCCTTTTGCAGATGCCCAAGCTCAACGTGTGGTGCCTCATTGAGTTAGGGGCAAAAGTGCAGCCCCACTGCCTCTTCTACCTATGGATCGCCCCTCATGTGAGTAATCCATGAAGAAGAAGTAAGCAGTAAGAAATGTGACGCTGTCTATTTGACATTGTGATTAGTTTTTTGTGTGGAATCAAACTTGAAATATTTCCTTATAGGGCTGGTTTGTTTAATATTCATGTTGCAAACTAAATATGATGCTCATCTGTAATAAGCAGGAGGAGGACTCATGAAACTTCACATTTTTATGAGGCAAGCCCAGTCCCCTGGGTACCTCACTCTTTCTCCTGCCACAAATTGTCCCCACAAACAAGCTGTTTTCAGAAGGCAAGTGCTGTGACAGAATCTGTAGCTCCTCCCACTTCACCTTCACTGCACTGGAGAAACCTTTGAAAGTGGAGAGGCTGCTCTATGCACTGATACAACCCATATGATTTAGAATGTTGGCTATGTGGAGTTCTAAATTGGGTGGGAAGCCTCCATGAGTGTAGCAGGGTCATATCTACATATATTTGCCCTTCAACACAGAGATGATAACAGAGGTACGATGGATACAGAAAAGCATTCCCAATGGATAGGTTCCCAGCCTCTGCTGGGTACCCTCTTCTTCTAGGTAGCTGTCTCCACTGTCAATCTGCTTTGATCTTTTAAGATGTTTCTCCTGAAATTTACCCTCCTGTGTCTCAAAACCCATTGCATCTAATTTTGTTCCATGGAGAGATGTGAACAAGCAGGTCCCCCACCACCCCCTTTCTTCTGCATGACAGTCCTTTGGGTATTTGAAGAGTGTTAGTACATCCAAGCAAACCATATCTCTGTGCACAGATTCACACTGTTGATAAGACTGGATTTTATGAGGTTACTCTATAAGGCAGTGGACTTTACAACTTCTCCTTTCATTACAAATAATGGAAAAAAATATTTTAAATGTTTTAATAAAAAGAAGTAATAAAATATTATTTATTCCGAAAGAGACATTTCCAGAGCCATGTGGCGGATTTTCGGTTCTTTGGTTTTCTAGTCACTGATCCTGAGCACTGTCCCAAAGACATTTTGCCCAGTGAGACTTTATTTATAGACAACTCAAACACAGCGACATTGAGAAACAGACATATCAGCATTATGGGAATTAATGGAACCAACAAACACAGTCTCATACATGCAAGATATAGACAGATGTCATTTCCACTAGGACTTGAGGTGCAATTTCTCATCTCTGTTTCTGAGCGCTGCTTTTTCTTATCATCTGGGGATGGAAACTGATGGCAGTGTTATTTCCTGTCTCTACAATAGGCTGAACTGGACATAATGGCAAGATCCTCCAATGTGACATGGGGAAGTCACAATTGTATCCTGTGGCATGCTGTCTCATCTCATTGTTTTGTATTTTGACACCTTTTTTCCCCCTTCTGCATCTCCTGTTTTTGACTGCCAGAAAACATTGATATTTTCTTGTTTGCCAAGTGGAGGCCGCAATGGAGGTACTTATTTCTAACTGGTTTTGGAAAAAGGCATAGAACACACAGCAGTGAAGTGGAATGGACTAACCAGGTGGTCAACTAGGTGACTGTATATTAATTTCTAAGAAAATTGAAATATCACATGCAGTACCTAACTACATCTCTGAAGATGGTAGAATCAGAATTTGGGATACAGCCACACCATCCATTTAAAGCACATCCAATACACATTTAAAGAACATTCTGGGGACTGTAGGTTTCCTCTAGGCAGAGTGGAGCTTCTGGAGAAAACTTGCCATTGGTTGCACTACATTTCTGATGTTTTGCTACAGGGAAGACAAAACCTGCCAATGCAGGAAAATTCCTTTCTGGCCCTTCAACAGTGACCATGACATAGCAGTGCCCGCATACCTGTGGAGAAGAGGTTAACCTGTAAAAGAAGGCTTAATTGGGGGAGGGCAGGGTGGGAGAAGCTCTGGAGCCAACTGTCGCTTCGCAGGTAAGATTCACCTGTTGTGTGGGCAGTGCGGTCCCTCCCCCTACCTGGCCGATCCCCTGGCAATGCCTCCCCAGGTGGGATTGGCTGAGGTAGGCGAAGACCTCCAGGTATCCAGCCTGGGGAGCTGCATTGGGATCTGGGGGGTTGCGTATGACCATGCAAAAGGCGCCCCCCATTTGATGTGGGGAGCGGTCATTTCTGCTTGTTTAGAGGAATAAAAGGGAGGCAAACATTACCAAATGTTGTGGGGGGGGTGGTCAAATTATTTGTGTTCTGTCAGCCATTTGGAATTGGAGTGCCTGACTGCAGGCAAACCAAGAGTTGACCTAAATGTTTCCAGTAAGCCTTGATGAAGCCCTTATTGAAATGAGAGTTCCTTTTCAATCGATGGGTATAATTGCTACATGGTGCATAAGAAAAATATTTACTGAAACCAAGTGGGTTTTATAATTAAGTAGAACACAGTGATCTGCAGCTGAAATGCTGCCTTTCAGAAACATATGCATTTGGAACAAATAATGAGCCTTACATTTCTCTCTCATGTGTAGAAAATTATAGATAAAACTTGTTATATTTAGCGAATGCACTGACAGTTGCTGTAATGAAACATATACTTGTGTCCTTGTATAAGAACCTACTTGTTAAACATTTGGACAGGTCTATATTTTTTGGCTGGGGATGTATGGGATCTCTGTTCCCAAAAAAATGTGACTGCCTTTGATATTGTCATTACAAGGTCTTCCTTCATAAGTCAAAAGCTATTTTTCATTGGCAAAGGACAACATTTCGATGAAACTTTGTTGAGCAGTTTTCTCTATAAGTGCACAGTACAAGGATGGCAGTTCTTTCTTGCCCCATTTTTACTACAGCTGCATATATGCCTAGAGATGAAAAGATTTGTCTGAAATGAGCCACAGTGCTCCCATTACATAAGGGCCTGTTTTTGTCAAGGACAGTGTATAATGGTTTCTCAAAAACATATCCTTTAAGGTGTCTCATGTTGACCATTCCACATTCAGCAACACTCTCAGCTCAGGATGCTAGAAGCAGAATGCTTCAATTAAGAAAACTGGAGGCACATCATTGGAAAAATTTCCCTTTAACCTTATGCATACAGCTTTGGAAAAACAATGGCCCCTTGAGGGAATTTGGGAAATACTAAAATGGCTTCAGCCAGTAACTCCAGGGTCTAAAGCACAAATCTAGATCATTGAGAAATCTGGTGTTCTATGAGTGCGGATCTCATTGTTTCAGAGCATAAGAACACAAAGATGAGGTTACCAAAGTTTCCACTCAGAGGCATTGCTGGCCGCTGTGTGATGGCATACTCACTACTGAGATATTCTGCATCACAGGAACAAAAAACATGCATCAGAGGATGATGATATTACATTTTATATACCACCCTTCATCTGAAGATCTCAGTGCAGTTCACAAGATAAAAATACAGGACAAAAGCACAAAATAAATTGTTTAAATAAAAACAAAACAATACCCCCAACACATTTTCAAGGAATGCTGTCAGTATACAGAAGTTACTTCATTTAGAACAAAAGGAGTGACTTTCCCATTCTTAATAAAAAAATTCCTTTCAGTAGCACCTTAGAGACCAACTAAGTTTGTTATTGGTATGAACTTTCATGTGCATGCACACTTCTTCAGATACAAACCAGCCTTGAGCCATACTTCCACTATTATTTATTTATTTTGTATACCACTCTTCATCTCAAGATCTCAGAGAGGTTCAATATGGCTATGTGGCTAGCCCTTTTGTAGGGTCTGCTAGGGCCACACCCATCTACCTGGTCACACACAGGGGGAGAATGCTTCAGACTGGGTGTGAGAGGAAGTCCTCCATGTCTGGAGCAACATTCACCTGTGTGTCCACTCTAAAAGGTAAAGGGACCCCGACCATTAGGTCCAGTCGCAGATGACTCTGGGGTTGTGGTGCTCATCTCGCTTTATTAGCCGAGGGAGCTGGCATACAGCTTCCAGGTCATGTGGCCAGCATGACTAAGCTGCTTCTGGTGAACCAGAGCAGTGCACAGAAACGCCATTTACCTTCCCGCCGGAGTGGTACCTATTTATCTATTTGCACTGCATGCTTTCAAACTGCTAGGTTGGCAGGAGCAGGGACTGAGCAACAGGAGCTCACCCCGTCGTGGGGATTTGAACCGCTGACCTTATGAATGGCAAGCTCTAGGCTCTGTGGTTTAACCCACAGAGCCACCTGCGTCCACTCTAGGCAACAGGAAATGTTGTATTTGACTGCTTCAGTGATGATACATCCCACAGTTTAAACTGTCATGAACCTAATGAAGATCCCCACCACCACATAAAGTTGTTATTTGCATCAGGAAGGAAGTTCTCATTGATGCAAATTAAAATAGCAACTTCAGGGAAGATTTCCATGGGAGCACCCCATTCTCTTGTCAGTGGCCACACGTAGCTGCTATTTGTAACTGGAAAATCATTCATGCCATTTATGGCATGTGTGTATTATCACATGCTGTTTTGCCTTTACATTACCACAGTCATGCATGATTCATTGAACCCAGGTTGAGAAAGACAAAAGCCTTCAACAAACCAGGCTTTCTTCTCTCTCCAAAAGACTTTGTTTATTGCCTGAATCTCTTCCTGTCCTTTGTTCTTTTCAAATCAATAGAGCATTCATCATCACGAGCGCTTTGGAAGATACTTCTTGCTGTGGTGCCTAGTTTACTTTTATTGACCTCAGTCTCTGCTGTAGCCAGCAGAAGTGATGCAAAAGATATCAGGCTGCACTGAGAAAATCTGAGAATTCAGGGAAAAACACACCATTTTTCAAAGGTTACATGGATGAGGAGCAACAGAATACCAATCTGGATAGCAATTCACTAGAATAACAGATTTCCTAAGGACTAAGAAAGGGTCTGTTGAAGACCAAGCTTCACAGGAAGACAATTTTCTTGAGGGAAAATACACAATAGCATATCTTCTTCTTTTCTTCTTTTTTGCTGTTTCTTCTTCTTTGAATATTGGTTTTTAGAGTGCTGGTTATTGGATTTTGTGATTTTGTTTATGCTGGGCTGAATACAGTTTTAGTTGTTGCTCCTTCTCACTGGCTTTTTGATATGCTGCTGTTTGTACTTGGCGGTTTTATATCACTTTACTGGAAGTGTGAATTGGCGATGTTAAGAAGCCACCCGGGGGTGACATTGTCCTGTATGTCATCCTAAAAATCTTTAAAGTAAATAAAAGTTTCTCCTGCATAAGAATGAAACTTATGATCCTAGAGAGGTGGGGTTCAGAATGCAATGTATCCAGAAGGGTTGTGGGTTTTTATTATTACTATATCTGGATATTTGAATACTGATGAGATCTTATAGATGGGCCTAACAGTTTACTTGCCCATCAAAAATTGATCCCAGCTGAGCAGTGATGCACATTACAGCTGGCTGTGTAGTGAAGCGTTTGGCAGATTGCGCTATTGTGCTGCTAGATTTAATTTTCAGCCCACTTTCAGTATAGTTGGGAAAGGCGCTCCCCTCTTAATATGTCAAATATTTATCTTGCCCTGCAACAGAGCAATCAGGCATGTGCTGTGCTGTTTGACCTTCTATAAGAGTCATTAAACAAACCATACATCCATTGGGTTACGTTGATTTGGGGCAGAGGAAGACTGCCAATAACCATATAAACTTGGATTTTTACTATTAGATATTGGGGTTTGTAGCAATTACATAGTCAATTACAGCCAGTTGGGGTTTTCCCTTCAGGAGTCGTTCCCAGTAGCCAAATGGATGCCCCTCAGGAATGTACACAATAATTAATTTCAGACTTAATCAGAGGGCAAGAACACAGACCCAAGAACAACCACCCAATTACACCTTTTGATTATACAAACCAATTGTTTACAATTATCTCATTTATACAAAAATTCTTCATTCACAGTTTTGATATCTTTCCAACTAGTGCTTATGTTGTTCCAACAATAATTGGTGTCTTTCCAACAGCAGTCACCTCAAGAAAGCTTTTATAATATTTCAGACATACACTAATGGATTTGGAATGTAAATTGTAAGGGTATCTTTTATCACACCCACTATTCCAGCCCTGGAATTTTAGCTGTAAACACAATCCGAGTCTTGGACTTAGTTCATGAGCTATACCCTTCAATAAGATGACTGCATAAAACTAAGTTGTTGTTCTATAACCTAGTTCTGCAGTTGGCTGACAGTTGCCTCAGACTCTGTGGCTAGCCTGCAGTATGGGTTGCTATCAAAGGCCAAAGTTCATTTAGGCAAATTGTCCCTGAATCCAGTAGGGTAGTGAACCCTCTATTACAAATAATCTTGATCAATATTTAGGGACATTCAGAGCCAATCAAGAAACAGTTGACTTTAAAACCCACCTCTTCCACAACTTGCCTGTCTCACCTGGAGGCTATAGGAGCCAACTGTACACTATATGATATCTGCAGTACTCACCATACAGTCACAAATGTGTTTAAAGGTTGGAGTCTAGTAGTCTTCTACACAGACATTCCAACAGTAGGGGGTTGTTCAGTTGCATAAGTATGATCTCAAAATGTATAGATGTCTGGTATAAGGAAGGAGTTGGAAGGGTCTAGAAGCTGAATGCTATTGACATCTAGAGTGTTTCTACCACCTTGAATGGGCTTTTGATCATTTACCAGTGGCTGTCTGCTCGTTTTCTAAAGATGACAGATGAACCGATTCCATTTCCTTTCCCCCTTAAGTTTGAACTTAAGCTCAGAGTGTTTTTCTTTCTTTCTTTTAAAGCTTTCATGAGACCATATGGAATTCCCTCATATTTGTTCACTAAATAAATCTGCCGCATGCTAAGATTTCAATTCCCCACTGTAGACATGGAAGCATCACCGCTCCTCCAGCCAATAAAACTATATGAAAACAGCCTGCTTCCATGATGGTGAACACTGCCTGATCTCAGTGGTGTGCCAAGCTGAGATTAACCACAAGTTTATTTATAGGAGGCCCATCTGCTACAAGTAGGCTTGCTTCCTTTCTTCCATTTGTATTTAGTACCACCTCTATAGTTCATTTATCGCTCACTTCATTTCGTCAGTCACCATACAGAGTGTGCCCTGTATCTCACAAGCCTATTTTCCACCATTCAAAGCACATAACAGAGCCTCTGAAGTATATAACAGAGTATCTGAAGTATATTCCTAACTGTGTGTGTGTAATTACTTTAGCCATTTATTTTGATTTGGAATACTGACCTATACTGTCTATGTAAAGCTTGTCTGTATCACTCGTTTCCTCTGTAGATATATGTTTCTTTCTCTGAGAGATGAATACAGTGCCATGGTAAAGTTATTATTTGCTTTTTTTTATATGCAGTTGTTGAATCAATTTTGTCCTTGATTCAGTAAATAGATTTCATTCATTCCATTTTTCTGTTATTCTGCCTTCTCAGATCTGAGCAGTGGTCCACTGTTTTCTCCATTTTACCCTCACAACAACCCTGTGACGTATGTTAGGCTAAGAGAGAATGATTGGCCAAGCTTAGGGTTCCTCAAACTTTTTAAACAGGGGGTCAGTTCACTGTCCCTCAGACACTGTTGGGGGCCAGACTATAGTTAAAAAAAATATGAACAAATTCCTATGCACACTGCACATAAATTATTATTATTATTAAGGAGGTTAAAACTTGGTACTCTGTTTCTAGTTTGATGTAGGTGCTGTGAGTTACATGTATAACTGTTAACAATGCATTTTAACATGTTTCCTTTGTGCACTGTTTATTTCTGTATGCTGATAATGAGGTGCCAGAAACATGCTCTTTTTCATATACAATATATATATATATATATATATATATATAAACCTTGTTTCAAAATAATAGCCAGAACAGACATACAACAGGCGCTATCAGTAATAATATAAGTTACCTCTACCTCACCTTTATACGTCATTTCTTCTGGGTTATTTTTGATGTTTTGTTCCTCATGACTGTCTCTGCATTGAAGTTTATTTTCAAACTTGGGGAAGTTTGGGTGGAGAGCTTTATTTTAAAGTTTAACCCACCACTATTTACATGGAGATTCCCTTGTACATTAAACTGTTGTGATTCAGACTTCTCTTCTTGCTGATTCTGATTTGCCTGTGTTTTTGGTGCTTCCCTATCTTTTAAGGTTGCCAAGGCCACTGTGTTAAGGAGGCAACCGGCCAGAGAGTTGCTGCTTTGGCAGGCACGGAGCCAGCCTGAGGGGAAGGGAGGAGGGGAAGGGCTGGCATGGAAGGGGTTCCTTCACCGCTGTCCTGCCCTCTGGCAGCTTAAAAGGGCAATGCGCCGTTATCAAGCAACCAGCACCAGCAGTAGCAACTGCGTTACCAGGGCTTTGCTATATGCGCACACTTTTACCTCAGGACTCTTCTCGCCCAGCCGCTTCTGAGACTCTTGCTGGGGGGGGCGGTCTGGAGTGATCTGCCGGGCAAGCCGGGTTTAGGACTCTAGCGGGCCGGATTTGGTCCGTGGATGGTAGTTTGAGGACCCCTGGTCAAGCTCAACCAGATTTGAACCTTAGTCTCCTCGTCTCTACATTAACAGTGTAACATTGGCTCTTTTTATTAAGTAAAGTTGTATGTGTAGTTTATCCAATCCTGGCTCTTGTGCCTTCCTTCTAATTCCATGAACAAAGAACAGTATCTGCCAGTGAAAATGGCCTTATGGTGTCAAAGGGTTGGGATGCTGATCACTTACTGCAGCCCCTCCTCAAAGGTGTGGTCTTCCAAGTACTCTCACATCTCCATGTGGCACATTGACCTCCTGGCAGGTCACCCCACATTGTGTTGCAAAGCACTGGCAACTAAGCAGAATCCCATGGGCAATTCTAGTATAGAAAACCACGCAGCACAAACAAGTGATCTGAGACTGCCTCTGGAATTTCAGTTCCCAATCTGTTCCTAGAACCCCAGTGAACATTCTGAGGTCAACCTGAAATAATGGCTGTTCAGGGCTTTGCTATGGCAAATCACACAGTGTGCAACTTGCTCCGTACAGTCATTTTTATTCCTTCACCTCCATCTTTGAAATACAAATGGGTTGGGGGTGTTTGTTGTTGTTTACTAGTAATTTTAGATTTCTCGTATAATTGTAATGTATGATGCATTGCAAGACTAGGTTTTGGAAAGGTCTGGACAGGCAGAGGAACTGATGGCATAAGGCGTAGTTTGGGGAAGAGGAAGAGCTTAAGCAAGAGAGTGGACATTTTGTGACTTATTATTTAATAGGGTAGCATTCAAAACTAAAGTCTCCTTCAGTCCTAAGCAGAGTTGGTGGCTGGGTTTTAAAGGGCAGTGTGGTCTATACATGCAAGGCAGGGGGACAGTGGTGGGCACATAAGCAATGGAATCCTGTGCATTATCCCAATGGAGATTTATGTATATGTAAGACCTACAGCTGATGTATTCTTTGTTTGTTTGATCATGATGCTCTCTCTTTAAAAATTAAAATAAAATCCAATGCTAAATTAGCATCTCAAACAGAAACAGGTGCTCAATCCCAGAGGTCATCTGACACAAGGCAAAGTCAGAGTACATCAGAATCCAGAAATCCAAACCAAGGTCTGTAAACCATCTTCCAAACCAGCCCTAGCCAGGGCTTATGTGTGTCTGCCACCACAATTCCCCTGCCCCAAGGCAAATTTTCTGGCCTGGGGCAGTGGAAGGGAAAGGCATCAGCAGAAGAGTATATGGAGGGTACTTTGTGTGACTGTTTGTGAAGATTCACATCACATGCTTGCAAAGCCCTTGAGCTTTCTCAAGAAAGCAATTGGAATATTCACTAAACCATTTGGGAGGCGAACTATAGATGTCCAGGGGTGGGGTGGAGGAAGGAAAATCAAGGAGTTATTGTGGGTCAATCAGAGGCATTGTCCTACACATACTTATTTGGAAGCCTCATTCAACTCCATGGGACTTACTTCTGAGTGTAGTATCAGGCTGTGTGTTAGTGAATTAGCGTTACTTCAGTAAAGCAGAGACAGATGGTGATGGCTGATGATGATGATGATGAATAAGAAACACATTATGAGGTTAACCAATTAAATGTGTTTCAGGGAGACATCAGGAATTTTAGTCTGAAAGCCTCAGAGAGCTTTTTCCCTTCTTTTTTCTCTCTCCCCAATTTGGCTATGCTTTTGAAAATGTAATCAACTTTGTGAGCAGAATTCCAGCCAAGATGTATGTACGCCTTATTTGTAAGAGTTCCAGCTCCACTGCCAAGTTGGCCGGTAAACAAAAAAACCTTTTAGGCTCTCCCCCCTCCATTCAAATTGAAATAGTATTCTGTGCAATCATCACATCATGGAACGGTACCATTAAAGTGTGCCTTTTGAGTCAGGGCATCAAATGCAATTTGATGAAAAGATGGTTTTATTTTTATTTTTTAAAACCCTTTAAATTAATGTAATCGGTTTAACAGGGCAAAAATCACTTAGGGTACAGAGGCAGTAAAATAATGCATAAAGGAATGGCAAAGAAAAACACACAGTCAGAACAAAATACAGTTTCACCCCGTGTTTTTAGCCAAAACACTGCTTTCCTGGACCATTTTCCACTCTAAGCCCAGGAGGATGTTTGCTCTAAACAAGCTCAATGGCCAGATGGAAGAAGCCAAAGAAGAAAACGTTGACCTGAGCTGGAAGGTCAAAGCTAATTTGCTGATTTTATTAGCATAATTCAAAAGCATGATAATTAACTTACTAGGAATCATGACAAGTCAATCAAATACCTGAGTCATGGACAAACGGTTTTCATGCTTCGTGCCATCTATGACCTGCAAATTCTTCAGTTTTGCTCTACAGAGGTAAGTGTTTGTGCATTTACCCTGTACTGCTGGGAATATATTTTTTTAAAGGATGTTTGTTTTGAATGCATGATTGTACTGTATATTGTCGCAAGTGCTAGACACGCCACTTAAAGGCAAGGCTGGCATCAGGGGTTGACATGCTCAGTCATCTGCTGAGGTCCACATCCCAGCAGGGGGGCCTTTGCAGAGCCACCAACGTCCTCCTCGCTGTCACTGCCCGTTCAGCTGCCCTCAATACTCTCCAAGCAAGTGAGCAGTGACTGGAACAAGGAAAACCTGCAGTCTGGCCTCTCCCTCTGGGGTGAGGCATAGATTAGGACCAGAAAGACACAATAAAGGAATGAACAATATCAACAGCAATGAAGAGGAGATGGAGCTACAGAGGTGTCAGGGTCTGCTGGGAGCTCTTGACAGGAGTCAACTGCAGGTGGCAGATTCTTAGTAAAGTACCCTTAGGCCTTGAACTAATTCTGCCAGCCCAGGTTGATTACTGAATCCTCCTGGCAGAAAGGAATATAGGTGGTGAGCATCCTGCTCAAACTGAGGCTTGCTCAAGGAAGGCAGTATTTCTAAACAGAAGCTGCTCGTCTGATGGGGTGGAGCCAGAATGCTAGCTTCTCAGCACCAGGGTCACTGTGGCTTATTGTGAGGAAAACAGAAAGGCGGGGAAAGGCAGTGCAGTGTAGCTGCATCAGCAGAACCAGCCTAGCATTCCTGTCAATGTACCTGCGCCATGCCAACCTCCATGCTGCCTTGCCCTTCTTATGGTAAGTGGCAGCAACCCCACTCTGCCACATAGGGCAAGAGCTTTTGTATCAGAGCAGGTTCATGTATCATAGGTTGTCCTTTGGTCCTGAGTTACTTTTTGACCTTGACTATTGGCTTTGTCTTAGGTCACCACAGACAGCTCCTCATGGCTCCCTCAATATGGAGGGAGGCATTTTGTCTAAGGGCCCCCCAAAATATGGTCCTGGTGTTGTTTGGGATTCTGCCTTCCATGAGTTTTGACTACCCAGTTTTTAAACACAGTTTGATTCCACTGAATGGTTGCTTTTTAAGTCTAGTGGCTTCAAAGTCCTGTTTTCTGACAATGAGTCAGTGCGCCATAGTCATCCTTACATAGGCATGGAAAACTGGGACCACAATCATGCTGTACATTTAAAGCGCAATAATACTACTTTAAATAGTCATGGCTTCCCCCAAAAGATACTGGGAGCTGTAGTTTGGTAAGTTTGCTGTGAATTGTCAGGAGACCCGTTTTCCCCTCACAATTCCCAGAGTTTGCTGAGATGAGGGGTGGATGGTTAAATCACCTGGGGATTGTGAATTTATGGTGGAATGTGACCTGGCACAGTCTGGGAACTTCAAAGAATGGATTGAACAGCAGAACCTACCCTGAAATTTAAACGAGCTGGGGTGGAAATTCAGGTTTGCCCATTCATTTCTGAAGTGGAACTAAGCCGTTCTGCCTATCCTTGCTTTCTAGGTGTTGAACCAAAGTGAAGTGTTCCAGAAAGCCTGCAAATGCCATCTTGATAGTTTATAGTGGGTAACTCCAAAAATAATTGGTAGCTGTTACGAGAATGAGCTCATATATGTTTATGTTTCCTTGCTTTGATATATGCCAATGGGTTTGCTTTGATGCTGTGGTCATCTGTGTACCTTGGGATGCTGGGTTTTAGGCTCAGAGTGGGGAGAAGCTCTTCAGTGAGGCTATTCATGCTGTGTTGTAAGTTTGCAGCTTTCTTTAATAAAGCACTAGAGCTGGCGATTCTTCTTTGGGCCTGTGGTTCAGAACACTAGGGGATAAGCAGAACCAAAAATGAAAGTGGCCAAATATTTGGCACTGGTTTGTTTGTCTTTGTAGAGGCCAATGAAGCCTCCAACATTTTAGCATACAAAGCAAGACTTCACACTGGCTGACCTTGAACTTTGAGGAGTCTGGCATCCCTTGGGAAGTAACAGTTTATTGACACTCTTATATTTTGAGGCAAGCTGAAAGGAAATGGAAGTGCTAAACTCTAAAAACAAAGAAGGAACAAAAAGGGACCTGGGAAGTTATTATAATTCACCTAAAGTCAGCTTTGTCTTTAAATTAAAAATACTGTCATGCATCAATGGACAGAGCTCAGTTCTTTCCTAGAAACTAATGTACAGGAATACCATTTTCTAAAGTGTAATTGCATAAAGCATTCCTAAAACAGAAAAGGAAGACTTTCAGATTATCTATCAAAGGAGATTTGGTGAAAAATAAACATTATCTCATTGAAAACGATGAGGCTGCATCACACTGGGCTCTACTGCCCTCTTCTGGAAATTATCTACCATCCCGAATTTTCTATTGTCAATATTTTGTCAGAAGATTCATCCATAATTGTTTTGTTCACAGCTTTAGGACTGAAAGATGAAGCTTCTTTAAACATGTAGGTAGTTGTTGGTGGCTATGATATAAAAAAATGGTTAGCTTTGAAAAATGGAAAAATACATTCTATTCATTTGATTAAACTGAGCTGGTCCAAATACCAGGCGTGCATGTGCTAAATACATTGGATCAAGACCAAATACAGTAGCTATTTTGGTTGTACTGGACCACAAGCTGATTTATGGCTCTAGATACACCAGGCAATAGTTGTAAAGTCCATCTGACTGGCTCTTGAGGAGGCAGTTGTCTTACAAAGAGTCAGACCATTGGTCCATTTGTTCAGTGTTGGCTTCGCTGACTGGAAGTGGTGCTCCAGGGTTTCAGAGAGAACATTCTCAGCCTTGCTTGGAGATGCCAGGGATTAAACATTGGACCCTCTGGTTGCAAGACAGATGCTTACCCTGGAAACTGCAGTCTGCAAAGGGTTTCACAAGTTTGGGTTAGGAATAGTCTGGTGTGAGGGAAAGACACTTTTTACATGCTCAAAGACGATCCATATAGCTAAGGGTTGAAGGCCAAACTAGACATGACACTAACAGTGTTGTTAGCAAATGTGGTGTAGTGGTTAAGAGCGGTGGACTCGTAATCTGGTGAACCGGGTTCGATTCCCTGCTCCTCCACATGCAGCTGCTGGGTGACCTTGGGCTAGTCACACTTCTCTGAAGTCTCTCAGCCCCACTCACCTCACAGAGTGTTTGTTGTGGCGGAGGAAGGAAAAGGAGAATGTTAGCCACTTTGAGACTCCTTTGGGTAGTGATAAAGCGGGATATCAAATCCAAACTCTTCTTCTTCTTCTTCAAATAATTATAGTAGGAGGGGATGTCAGGACTACAGCAAATTTTTGTCAGGGTCATGGGAGGGGTGGAAGAATCCATCTTTCCCTTCCCAACCATGTTAACTGAGATGAGGGGAACATTGAACAGCAGGCACAGGCCTCCTCTCTATGTTTCTCCCCATGTTTGGGGAGGGAAAGATTAACAGTATCAAGAAACATGGGGACCTGGGCTGTAGCTGCCATTCACTGCCCCCCCCCCCAGCTGACACGGTTGCCGATGATACCTTTAGTATCACATTTTTGGCTTTAAGTCCTGACCTGAAAATCAACCCTGACTCAGGTCAAGCCCTGCAGTCAAGGCAGGACCACAAGATTCCAGAGCACATTGCTCACAACAATCTGAAACTCAATAGGCTTGGAATTCTCCTTATGTTCATGGTCTTGCTTGTTTTGTTTACAGCACAAATCTATGCATGCTCACTCAGAAATCATACCACTGCATTCAATGGGTCTTACTCCTAGATGCAATCTAAGACACTCTAAGAATCATAGAATTGTAGAGTTGGAAGGGGATCCCAGGTGTTATTTAGTCCAAACCTCTGCAATGTAGAAATCTCAACTAAAGCATCCAACCTCTGTTTAAAAACCTCCAAGGAAGGAGAGTCCACAGCCTCCCAAGGGAGTCAAACAACTCTTCCCGTCAGAAAGTTTTACCTGATGTTTAGTCTGAATCTCCTTTCTTGTAACTTGAATCCATTGGTACACTCCAGAGCAGGAAAAAACAAGCTTGCTCCATCCTCCATATGACAGTACTTCAGATATTTGAAGATGGTTATCATACCTCTTCTCAGTCTCCACTTTCCAGGCTAAACATACCTAACTCCCCCAATCATTTCTTATAAGGCTTGGTTTCCAGACCCTTGGTCATCTCAGTCATCCTCCTCTGCACATATTCTAGCTTTTCAATACAGTGGAACCTCGGATTAAGTATTTAATTCGTTCTGGAGGTCCGTTCTTAACCTGAAACTGTTCTTAACCTGAAGCACCACTTTAGCTAATGGGGCCTCCTGCTGCTGCCGCACTGCCGGAGCACAATTTCTGTTCTCATCCTGAAGCAAAGTTCTTAACCTGAGGTACTATTTCTGGGTTGGCGGACTCTGTAACCTGAAGCGTATGTAACCTGACGTGTATGTAACCTGAGGTACCACTGTATCCTTCTTAAATTGTGGCACCCAGAACTGGACACAGTATTCCAGGCGTGGTCTGACGAAGGCAGAATAGAGTGGTACTATTACTTCCATTGATCTAGACACACACTATACTTCTGTTGATGCAGCCTAGAATAGCATTAGCTTTTTCTGCTGCTGCATCACACTGTTGACTCATGTTAAGCTTGTGATCTACTAAGACCCCTAGGTGTTCCCCATCCTATATTTGTGCAGCTGGTTCTTCCTGCCTGAGTGCAGAACCTTACAATTGTCTTACCTAGGAGTAAGACCCTTTGAACACAGTCAGAATTATTTTTGCAAAAGCATTAGGCATGCACTGTAGTGAGCTCATGATAAGTGGTTTCTTGGTATCATGCTATTTCCAGGAATACTTTAGAATAAATTCAAGAATGCTGATGGCTCTCACCATGTACTGGAAGGACAAGGGAGAAGTGAATTCTTTATATGAGTCAAGCAGGAGCTATCTAGCTTTATGCTATTGATCTTACATGAAATCTCAAGGCGAATGCATCTGCCTTTTAGGCTCTTACGTTTTACACACAATGGTCTGCTGAAAATACATGAAATAATATACAGCTACATTGTTAGGTGAAAAGATAGTTTCCCTAATGCCTTATGGATGCATTAGAAGACTGTCTCCCTTATTCTGACAGTTCTATCAAATATGTAAAAAGCAGCTTGTCATTTGTATAACCTCAAAAACAAGACAAGAAACTAAAACGAACTTCAAACATTATGCCAGGAAACATGTCTAGAGACAGCCACTACTTCTCTAACACATTACTGGCTAAAAGCCTCTACCTAGAAATTTGTAGGGTACCCAGGAAGAAAACTCCCACACACACTCACACCAGCATACCGGAATAACAAGGACACAGTGAATAATTTCATTCAACTATAAAAAGAGACTAATAGAATGGGAATCAAAGCAACTTGCTCTGTTAAGCACAAACACAAGGTCCTTTGCGTTAGATGCCAGTTCAATAGCCTGAGGATGCTTTTCTCAGCATTTAAATGCTCAGAAAGAACTGCACAATATCATGCTGCTTCCTGGAGCCTCAAGCCTGGAGGCTAAATGTGGTCCTCTGGGTTTCTCTGTATGGCCCTCTGAATTCTTCCTAGACTATGACCTCCCTCAAGTCCATACCTCTCACTGACTCTTCTCTGTGCTTAGCTGTGCAATGCTTCTTTTCTACCTGGATGCAGGCTGGAGATATGTCTATACAAACCTGTGACTTTTGCATTGCTGGAATGTGGTCTACTGTACAGATATTAGAGTCACACCTATTACTCTGAACACTTTTGCTTTTGGCCCTGCAAGAATAAGAGTAAGAATTGTTGTCGTTGTTGTTGTTTTATACCCCACCCATCTGGCTGGATTTCCCCAGCCTCTCTGGGCGGCTCCCAACAGAATATTAAAAACACAATAAAACATGATACATTAAAAACTTCCCTAAACAGGGCTGTCTTCAGATGTCTTCTAAAAGTCAGATAGTTGTTTATTTCCTTGACATCTGAAGGGAGGGCATTCCACAGGGCGGGTGCCACTACCAAGAAGGCCCTCTGCTTGGTTCCCTGTAGCTTCCCTTCTTGCAGTGAGGGAACCACCAGAAGGCCCTCGGAGCTGGACCTCAGTGTCCAGACTGAATGATGGGGGTGGAGACGCTCCTTCAGGTGAACATGCAAACCTCTAGCATGTGGTCCCTGGTAGGCGATTGTGGTCTTTGGGCTGGACACCTCTGCTTGAATATCTCCAACACCCAAGCAAGCATAGGTTGGCATCTAAAGTAGAAATGGAGGGAGTTATTCCAAGCTGAAATGCAGTAGCAAGAGACCTTCTCCTTGCCATTTTTCCTCCTGCAACTCCTTCCCCTCAGCTACTTCTGGGTTCCAGAAGAAATAAAGCAGCTGTAGAGAGGTGGGTCAGCCCTCCCTCTCTCCCATCATTTCCCCACGCAAAACAGTTCTTCTGCAATCCCATATAGTTGTTCCTTGAATGTGATGAGGAACATTTCATAAGTCCTCCCCCCCCCCCGGCTTAGACTCCAACCTTCAACACCAAGAGCGAGAAAGAGAAGCAGGGTTGACAAAACTCATCGGTTAAGAGCTTGGACAGGGCTGTCAAACTTTTCATTCTTTTTTGAAAGTACTCGGCTCCTGCTCCTTGTCAAATAAATAAAAAAAGCCAGTTGGTTCTATCAGCAAGAGGAAGGCAAAGCAAAGGAAATCACAGCCTATGTAGCTTAACAACTCTAGGTTAAATTGCCTGCTGTCTGTGTAAAGTGGTATGATCACGGAAAACTCTACACGACACACACAAAAGGTCAACGTCTATCTAAATTGATTGTTGCAGGTGAGTTGTCCCAGCAGGGATGTAGTGCCGCTGACACAGACATAGGGAAAAGAGGCCATGTGCAGCCATGCCTTTAACCCTGCCCCCAATGTCACACAGCCTAACACCCACACTGTCCATGCATTAGAAGAAGGTCCAAAGGCCAAACAGCTCTTGTGATCTGGAAGCCAGTGTGCAGCAGCTTGTAGGGACAACCTATGCATGGTCTGTATGCTCTTCAGCTTCAGAACTTCCACCAGTTTCTAGATAGCTTGGGCAGGGACTGGCAAGATCTATGAGGCCATGGGTTCAATGAGTGCACTCAGTCCTGCTCCTTCTCCATGAGATCTTAATCATGTGGAGGATACATTTGAGGGCTAATGATATTGTGGAAACCTTCAAGTTTGGTAACAGATTCTCCCAAGTTTCCTGAAGTAATTACATACAAAGGAAGAGTAGGTGCTGAGGACTTCAATACCTCAAGGACCGCCTCTCTCCACATGAGCTTACCTGGACCCTATGATCAGCATTTGAGGACCTTATTTCAGTGCCTCCTCCATGAGATGTCTGGAGGGTGGCAACATGAGAACAGAACTTTTCAGCGGTGTACCCCCATTTGTGAAAAGTTCTTCCCAAGGAGGCTTGCGTGGTGCCTTCATTACATATCTTTAGGCACCAGACACCTACTTTGAATGTGCATTTCACAAGCTGAATATCTATTCTGATCATAGAAATACATTTTTATTATTTCCTATTATAGATGCTGTGAGATTTAGAGATTTCTGTCTTCAAGTCCTTCATGTGAGCTTCCCAAAGGCATCCAGTTGGCCACTGTGGGAAACAGGTTGTGAGACTAGATGTCATCTTGGTTGGATCCAGCAAGGTTCTTCTTAGGTTTGGAAGATGTAACAGGATTGAATTTGGCAAGTTGGAATTTAATTATATTTCCTTAAAAGGTGACAACAGTCACGAAATTAAAAGATGCCTGCTTCTTGGGAGAAAAGCAATGACAAACCTAGACAGCATCTTAAAAAGCCGAGATATCACCTTGCCAACAAAGGTCTGTATAGTTAAAGCTATGGTTTTCCCAGTAGTGATTTATGGAAATGAGAGCTGGACCATAAAGAAGGCTGATCACCGAAGAATTGATGCTTTTGAATTATGGTGCTGGAGGAGACTCTTGAGAGTCCCATGGACTGCAAGAAGATCAAACCTATCCATTCTGAAGGAAATCAGCCCTGAGTGCTCACTGGAAGGACAGATCGTGAAGCTGAGGCTCCAATACTTTGGCCTCCTCATGAGAAGAGAAGACTCCCTGGAAAAGACCCTGATGTTGGGAAAGATTGAGGGCACAAGGAGAAGGGGACGACAGAGAACGAGATGTCTGGACAGTGTTCTCGAAGCTATGAACATGAGTTTGACGAAACTGTGGGGGGCAGTAGAAGACAGGAGTGCCTAGCGTGCTCTAGTCCATGGGGTCACGAAGAGTTGGACATGACTAAACGACTAAACAACAACAAAAGGTTATGATACCTTAGTGTTGTGGGTGGGGTGGAGTTCAACACTTCTCAAAGTCAAATGTGGTTTTCTTAATGTTATTCAAATTCTAAATTGTTTTCTAAAATGGAATGCTTTTTTCTAAATGTGCTAAATTGATAGCATGGTTGTCTGTTGCAGCAAAGACAATGAAGGGCCTTGTGACACCTTGAAGACCCAACAAATATTTTACGGCATAAGCTTTCATGGACTGGAGTCCACCTATCAGATGCACAAAATATTATCCTGAGTTACAGGTGTATAGGGGACTAGTAAATTCTGGCGCCAGAAGGAAAGAAAATGCAGAAAGCACAGTGATAATTACTTTATTAACAGTAGCCAATCACAAAACAGGTGTTGGAGATAAAGCAGGTATCAGGGCATTGTTCAGCTAATTAGCACATGCAGTGTGGTTTAGAAAAACAACACCTTTGTCATGGGTGACAAAATTAAACCTCTGAATTAATTGTAATTCAGTGATTTCGTGCTTTAGGCTCCCTTTGAAGTTCCTTTGTTCAAGAATGACCACTTTAAGATCAGTTACAGTAGGATGTTGAAATGTTTCCTTCCTAGGTTTTAGATATTGCCATTTCTATTATCAGATTTTTGTCCATTTGTTCTTCTCCATAAATCTAGCCTGGCATTTCTGGCAGATGAATGCACAGATCACATTTGAAGATGATGGTGTGAATTAACCCCCAATGTGCTGGGTGATGTTTTTAGGTCCTGCCATAGTGTTGCCAAAGCAGATAAGAGTGGTCATCTGAGTCTGCCAAAGGTTCTGGTCCTTATGTCCTTATCTCTCTTGTATTATTGCTTGTGAGTAGCTCTTTTAGGTTGTGAGGCTACCTGTAAGCAGGCACAGGCCTGCCACCATAGGCCTTTACAGGGGAAGTGCCATTTTCCAGAATGGGCTGTAGATCATTGATCATGATGATGCATTGGAGCAGTGTCACAACAAGTGGTGTTCTGCCATTTTATCTTCCAGATCTGTCCTACAGTAGATTGTTTCTTGGTTCTATTCAGATCTTGTTGATCTGGATTGGGTTTTTCTTTCTCCTTTTTTGTTGGGTGAGTATTATACTCTCAGAAATCAAATGGTGGCTCTTTCTCCTGCAGTGCAGACCTAAAGCTATCTGTGGCTTCTCCCCATCTTCCTTGCCTGCCAACAAGAGCATGAATTCTTACTCAGAGAAAGCATCCAAATTTTACACTTCTTGTTCTTCTTCCTTCTTTGAAGATTGGAAGGTCCACAGATGGTAAATATCTTCAGCATGTTGGTATTAATTTCGTCTTCCATCATAGAAAACACTGGGAGAACAGAATCATATTTGTTTGAAAATGAATAAGATATCCCTTTATCTATGCATCTACTGTTGTATGAGCTGAGACCAATATTTCTACTCTCTCCAATCACTATACTTCGCTTTAAAGAAAACCTTTGCCGGAACCCATTTTGTTTTCCTAGCAGCACAATGTAATTTCCTCCCAACAGGGGATCATCATGACATTCCAGAAATTTAGGGATTGCGTCCCCCCCCCACACACACACACACACAAACACAAAAAATAGGGAGATAGTCATTCTGGCCCATTTGGGTCTCGTTCCTTCAATAAAAAGGTAATTGTCAATTATTCCAAATTGGCAATTTGAGGACCAGAGTGGCTGTGGCTAACTAAGCTGTTTAGCAACTCTACTGCATTTCACTGTGTTTGCTTCAGAGCTGAACAGCAATAACAACAACAAAAGAGAGGAACTGCTTTACTGATTCTAAATAACCTCATAGTTCTGAATTAAATATAGAGCTGCACAGGAGCTGATAGCTGGTCAGGTCAGACTCATATTGTCAGAAACACTGTGTGTAGCATACATCTCAATTTGTCCATCATTATGAGACTTGTAATTAACTTTCCTTTTCAAAGAAAATTATACATTCATACCAAAAAGAAAGGGCCTACTCAGTTTGATTACAGAAAATTAGTTTCAGCAGGCAAAAGGGCACCTTAACTGAAGTTGAATAATGGATTTTTCAATTGAGAACAGGATTATGATTTAAGCCTGGCTGCCAAAAATATAATTCAGAGGCTGCATACATCTTCTGCCCCACAGGCTTGAGTGCCACTGTGCTGGAACCACTCACCTAAGTTGGTTGTTCTTACACTTTTAATTATTTTATGTTATGAATTTTATGAAGTGTCTTCCATTTCAGGTGATCTACCAGTATTACTCAGAAAAAACGTTTACTTATCGCATTCAATCTGTGATCCCTAACTGTGTAAAATAGCTCATGGGAGTAAACCTAGAAGAAGACAAAAGGAGCAGCCAGGATGCACGATTGTGTATCATTCAGATGTGCCTAAATCGGTTGTTGCCTGTACTTATGAAACTCCTTTCCCGCCATGTCCATTTGTCTTGTGCATAGCCCAAAGGACTTGGGGTCCAGGTAAAACAAAATACATTGATAAGCTGGACATTTAGTATTGTCTAAACTGTACACTGATTTACTGGCCAGTTTTGCTGCTGTACTTATCTTTGGTGAGTAGTGCTGTTATAGTTTAGTATGGTTCCTTTGATTGCATTTGAAGTATGTTGTAAACTTCCTAGAAGATGCTGGCTATCAAAAAAGTTGTCTGTATTCAGTGGGGCATATTCACAGGTATCATTGTATGTAGCTAAGATTGTAGACTTAGGTGCTATCCTAAGAATACTTAAGATGAAATCATCTGATGAAAAACCTCTGCGCCTGTATACCAAGTACAATCAACTTGGGGGAATCAGTTATATGACTGATCCACCATGTGGTCAACTCGATATCTATATCATAAGGAACATGCTCACTTTTTCATGGGCTGAAACACAATCTGGATGCATATGAAAACAAGCAGATTCTTTGTTCAAGAATGACCACCTTAAGATCACTTGCAGCAAGATGTTCTCTCCTTTGTCTTTAGATATCGCCATTTCTGGTGTCAAATTTGTATCCATTTATTATTTGCCTGGATACCGGCCAGCTTGCAGTAGGGTGTTGACATTAGAAGATGAGCAGATGAATGAACCCTTGATGTTCTGGATGACAAAGATCCTGTAACAGTATTGTCAGAGTAGACATGGCAACAGTGCCATCTGGGTCTGCTGAAAGGTCTGGTCCCCACACCCACATCTCTGTTGTTTGGCCTGTCATTTCTGCTAAAAAGCTGTTTTAGGTTGTGGGTAAGCAGATATTGGCCTGCCACCCAAAATCTATGAGAAGAAAGTGTCATTGCCCTGGATGGACAATGCAGAACATTAATGACACACTGATGATGAAGAATACACACACACCACCCTTGGCCATCTTACAGGGTAGGCTCAACTCTGCCCCCATGTAAATTCTGAAGAAATTCTGAAGTGCCCTGTGAATGAGACAGAAACAGCAAAGCCTATTTTGCAGAGGAAGACAATGTTTTAAGAAATGGGAGGACAGGTTTCAGCACAGCACTAATAATTAGCAGAATACACAAATTAAAACAGCAATTAAAACAGCAAAGTTTTTAAAAATCTGCAATTACTGTGCTCTAAAATATGTTATCCTCTCAATACAATTTTAAAGTGGAATAATTTGCATAACGTTAATAGTACATTAGAAATGGAGCTGAGTGTCATCACTATACTGTTGACTTCTGACTCAAAATTCCTAGATGGCCTTCTACAAGGGCTTCATCGAGAATTCTAGATGTTAAATAGCATAGGGCAAAAGATGGACCTCTGTACAAATCCATAACATAAATGACTTGGGTCAGAACAGTTGTCCCCCAAGATCACCTCCAGAAACATTCACAGAGATAGGAGTAGATCCACCATTTAACACTGTGAACTCACTCCTAGGTGGAATCCACACACATATAAAAAATGTTATGAAAATGCTCTTTTAAAAGCGTTTTGAAAAATATATTGAATTTGCCATAGCTCACTGTTGCCATCTATTGTCACATTTATATATTGCACTTTACAACACACTTAAAATGTTTTATATGCAGCTGTATAGCTGAGTCCACAGTTAATACAGTCAATCTGAGAAGGCTCCACGGTCAATGGTAACATTCACAGGTAACATTGCAGGTGAGGGGCAGGTATGTAGCTTGGCTCTATAAGTGCCTACTCAGAAACATAACCCACTGAATTCAGTGGGACTTATTCATAGTTAAGGCAAGGTTTTAACTAGCTCATATTCCTATCTGATCAAGTATCCCAAATCTTATGTATAATTAAAGCATGCTTCTGGCACAACTGTTGATTTCGGAGGGGCTCATATATAGCAATGTTCCTGGTAAATTGTGTCCAATGAACTAAGATGAGAAAGGCCAGTGGGATCGTGGTGTGCACACAGTTTATTTTTTAGTGATTAAACCTAAGAAGGACTTTTATGAAAGCAATTAAGCTTTTATATGAATGAGCTTGCACTTGCAAAATTACCCTCAGGAATCTGGCTTTTTTACTGGCTTTCTTACAGCAAGTTCACCCCCACCCCCATATCTATTCTGAAGTTCCATTCCTTGGGTTTTAAAAACAGAAAACCAAAACCATTGGACTATCACTTCCAGAAGCAGAAAGCCAACTGGGCTTTTTATTGTTGGTATTATGTTAACAAACACCAGAGTTAGCAGAGTAACCCATAAATATAACGGCACTAAAAAAAAACAAATGGGCCCCAGTTGAAAGACTAAACCATAAATAACAGCTTTAAAAATGTGTATGGATGGAATGGAGCTTCGTTCATTAGCAAACAATGCCTGTTAGACTTATAAAAATGCAAAGCACAATGTGCTTAAATTCAAGTTAATAAAACTGGCCAGGCACTTTTTATTAACAAGGGCTTTAAATGTTCAGCAGCCTTTTAGCTGAAATTTTGGATTTCTAAAGGAAATCTTCTCCAATGGAAAAACAGGAGAAAGCAAATATTATGTATTAATTTCTTTTCTTTAGGTCTCTGGGTGGGAGACATGCATGTATTACAGGCCTAAATTAGGTTAACTGTTACAGGCTTTCCTGGTTCTCTCATAGGAATTTTAATTCATTCAGTGGATGACAGGAGAATTCTCATGGTCCCAACTATTCCCTGAGTTGTCAGGGTGGAGGGATTAATGCATGTTTAATACCTATTTGAAATCAGCAGCACAGGGGGGTCCTAATGGTCTTTCTTATTCCTTCTAAAGGCACAATCCAGACTATGTTCAGCACTTTAAAGTTCCACTAATTTCAACAGAAGAGTTAAGTACAGTGGTACCTCAGGTTAAGTACTTAATTCGTTCCGGAGGTCCATACTTAACCTGAAACTGTTCTTAACCTGAAGCACCACTTTAGCTAAAGGGGCCTCCTGCTGCTGCCATGCCTCCGGAGCATGATTTCTGTTCTCATCCTGAAGCAAAGTTCTTAACCCGAGGTACTATTTCTGGGTTAGCGGAGTCTGTAACCTCAAGCGTATGTAACCTCAAGCGTATGTAACCCGAGGTACCACTGTACATGCTAAACTTTCTCTCATGGAAATCAGTGGGCATTATAAGTGCTTGATTTTGACTGATGTCATGCATAAATATTTCGGACACTGACTCACTCAGCTGTGGGTCAGAAACTGGAGATGTACATATGTCAAATTTTACACATGCACACTCCTCAGTTTACTCTCTCTTGACAGATTCATAGATTAGCTTACCTATGGAAGCTTCTGATATGATAAACCAGTTATCTGGCAAGGTTTCTTTTTTTAAAAGAAGAAAAGGTCACTGAAGCTTTGGAAAAGTTGGTCTTGGCAACTTTGAAGCTCAACTATTTTTTTGTTTAAAAAATGGTATGACTTTATTGATTAGATGAATCAAACACAACATGGAACATCTCCAAAAGTAACCTTCAGGGTTTCTGATCTTCACTCCATCCCACCTGTATTTTTCTTCATACTTACTTGGCTCACCTAGGCATCTGTTGAGTTCCACTGTTGGAAAAGAACAACCTTGATGTGAATATAGAAACAATAACTGAATTGCTTTTTAAGTCTCCACATCCTCCATCTCTTTTCCTTTAATCAAGTGTTTCTTGTTTTCAGGCTGTTTTCTTTTCTTTGTACGGCCTTTTGTTTTCTCGATTGTATGTTGCTAAAAGATAATGAAGGGAAATTAATCTGAAAAAAATAAGTATTATGGTTGCATAACTAACATCTGTCTTCATTATTATTGTGAAGTCCCTTCTAATTTGATTATTGATGGCATCCAAGTATTTATGGATAATAAAATAAAATACAGTTATAGCAAACTACCATATATTTCCTGAGGGGTGGGTGGGTGTGATGAAATTTAATACTGCCTGCTTATCTCATCAGTGGCCTAATATTCTGCAGCTTCAGGGAGGGAGAGGAAGTAAGGCCCATTCCATCAGCCTGTCTGACCCAACTATACCTGACCATTCCTCTCTCAGAGTCAGCGGGCAGCAACAAGGCATTTTGTGTCAGTCTGTATGGTCCAGCTACCACCCTCTTGCCTGGACTTTAGCAGCAGTGAGGCACATTGCCTAGGATGGAGGAGGGAAAATATCCTTCTGTTGGCCTGCTTCAACAGCTATTCACTCTGGCTTTCACCAACTGATTCCTTTTCACTCCTTCCAGTGCGTAATAACCTTAGACTGAAAGACTGAGGGCACAGCCGGTGTCATTTCTACACCTGGTAATTCATGAATCAGTAGTAATAATACAATCACAGTGCTCAAGTAAACAGTAGCCAGCCTTTCTGCTGTGTGAGAGTTGACATTCTAATAGGTGATATCCTTATTGACAAGAATGAGGGATCCAGTCATTCTTTAGAATTGGAACTTTCTTCAAAAATGCAGCAGGGAAGGAAAGGGTTAAACCCTCCTGCTTACTTGGATTCCACTACATATCAGACTGCCCCACCCCAACAAGCTGGTGCTATTTGCATTTTTTACCTTCTGTGCTATTACTTTATACTGAATCCTTGTGCCTCTGATGAAGCTCCAGTTCGTGCCTACCTGTATCATTGTGAAGCTGTGATCGTCCGTTTAATCCTTTTCATTCAATCCCCTCTTTTTCTGTTAATGAGCAAGCAGTGTCAGGCATGGATGCTTTCCTCCTAAACGCTCCTCATTAAGAGTCTCAGTTCACTTGTTTGTACCATCTGGTTTTCTATACTAGAACTCTCCCTTGGATTCTGCTTAGCTGCCGGTGCTTTGCAACATGTTTGTAGTTTGATGGTGTGGGTTGATCTGTCAGAAGCTAAATGTGCCATGCAGAGGTGTGTGAATGCTTGGAAGACTCCACCTTTGAGGAGCAGCTGCAGTAGGTGATCAGCAGCTCAACTCTCTGACACGATGGAGCCATTTTCACTTGCATATACTGTTCTTTGTATCTGGGTTTAGAAGGAAGGCACAAGAGCCAGGACGGGGATCAACTACACATAAAACTTACTGAACAAACAGAACCAGTGTGAAATAGTGGCTAGAGAGTTAGCCAAGGGCCAGGAAAACCTAGGTTCAAATTCCCTGAAGCTCAAGTCCTATTAGTGTTTATTGAAGAAAAATGCTGTGCCATCATGGCTGGTACATTGCCACAGGCACCATCTGAGGCAAGTGACAACTCCACTGTGGCAAACTGTAATAGCTCAGGCACTCTCCCAGCCTCTATACCCAGAATGTTCTTTGGCTCTTCCTCCAAGGAAGAGAAGGTGGATTTGGCCAACCTTGGGGGCCAGGTGAATCGGCTACAAGTATCTTATTGTTAGAATATCCCGTTCCACCTTAAGAGGAACAGGCATGACTGTTGTGTGTCACATGCCTGTTTATACTTGCTGGGAACTTCCGTTTTGTGTACAGTAGTACCTCGGTTACATACGCTTCAGGTTACATACGCTTCAGGTTACAGACTCCGCTAACCCAGAAATATTACCTCGGGTTAAGAACTTTGCTTCAGGATGAGAACAGAAATCGTGCTCCGGCGGCGCGGCGGCAGCAGGAGGCCCCATTAGCTAAAGTGGTGCTTCAGGTTAAGAACAGTTTCAGGTTAAGTACGGACCTCCGGAACGAATTAAGTACTTCACCTGAGGTACCACTGTATAGTTTTTGCTTATGCTGCTTGCTTGGACATGAAAGGGAGAAGACATGTTTTTTCCTTTTCCCTGATGTACGCTGAATAAACTGCTGTAAATATGCTTTACACAGCCTCTCCCTGCCACTTCTGTTGCATGTTAATTACTCTGCTGATTAGAGCATGCTCCAGCTTCTGAAGGCTTCTGAAGCTGCAGGTCGCTGTTTCATGCTGAGCCAAGGACCGGAGATCGCCCGGCTACTAGCCGGTGTTCTGGAGCCAGCTGGGGGCTTGCAAATTGCCACCGATTCCTTGGAAGCATCCCAACACTTATAGGTGTACTCTATCAGGACAAATACCACAGAAGAATGACTCAGACAAATATTTTCTTGTGGGTACCAAACAAATTATATATTCAAACAAGTAATGTGATGTGACACTAATAATAATAATAATAATAATAATAATAATTTATTATTTATACCCCGCCCATCTGGCTGGGCCGCCCCAGCCACTCTGGGTGGCTTCCATAGAAACCAAAAATACACTAAAATATCACACGTTAAAAACTTCCCTGAACAGGGCTGCCTTAAGATGTCTTCTGAATGTCAGGTAGTTGTTTATTGCTTTGACATCTGCTGGAAGGGCGTTCCACAGGGCGGGCGCCACTACCAAGAAGGCCCTCTGCCTGGCTCCCTGTAGCTTTGCTTCTCGCAATGAGGGAACCGCCAGAAGGCCCTCGGCGCTGGACCTCAGCGTCCGGGCAGAATGATGGGGGTGGAGACGCTCCTTCAGGTATACTGGGCCGAGGCCATTTAGGGCTTTAAAGGTCAGCACCAACACTTTGAATTGTGCTCGGAAACGTACTGGGAGCCAATGTAGGTCTTTCAAGACCGGTGTTATATGGTCTCGGCGGCTGCTCCCAGTCACCAGTCTAGCTGCCGCATTCTGGATTAGTTGTAGTTTCCGAGTCACCTTCAAAGGTAGCCCCACGTAGAGCGCATTGCAGTAGTCCAAGCGGGAGATAACCAGAGCATGCACCACTCTGGCGAGACAGTCTGCAGGCAGATAGGGTCTCAGCCTACGTACCAGATGGAGCTGGTAAACAGCTGTCCTGGACATAGATTTGACCTGTGCCTCCATGGACAGCTATGAGTCCAAAATGACTCCCAGGCTGCGCACCTGGTCCTTCAGGGGCACAGTTACCCCATTCAGGACCAGGGAATCCTCCACACCTGCCCGCCTCCTGTCCCCCCAAAACAGTACTTCTGTCTTGTCAGGATTCAACCTCAATCTGTTAGCCGCCATCCATCCTCCAACCACCTCCAGACACTCACACAGGACCTTCACCGCCTTCACTGGTTCTGATTTAAAAGAGAGGTAGAGCTGGGTATCATCCGCATACTGATGAACACCCAGCCCAAACCTCCTGATGATCTCTCCCAGCGGCTGCATGTAAATGTTGAAAAGCATGGGGGAGAGGACAGAACCCTGAGGCACCCCACAAATGAGAGCCCAGGGGTCTGAACACTCACCCCCCACCACCACTTTCTGAACACGGCCCAGGAGGAAGGAGCGAGACCACCGTATGACAGTGCCCCCAGCTCCCAGCCCCTCAAGACGGTCCAGAAGGATGCTATGGTCGATGGTATCAAACGCCGCTGAGAGATCCAGCAGAACTAGGAAACAGCTCTCACCTTTGTCCCTAGCCCACCGGAGATCATCAACCAATGTGACCAAGGCAGTTTCAGTCCCATGATGAGGCCTGAATCCTGATTGGAAGGGATCCAAATGGTCCGCTTCTTCCAGGCGTGCCTGGAGTTGTTCAGCAACCACTCGCTCAATCACCTTGCCCAAGAATGGAAGATTTGAGACTGGGGGATAGTTGGCCATCGTGGCCGCATCTAAAGATGGTTTTTTAAGAAGCGGTTTAATGACCGCCTCTTTCAGCGGGTCTGGGAAGGCTCCCTCATGGAGGGAAGCATTCACCACCCCACAAAGCCCATCGCCCAGTCCTTCCCGGCTAGCTTTTATAAGCCAGGATGGGCAAGGATCCAGGAGACAGGTGGTTGGTTTCACTCGTCCAAGCAGCCTGTCCACATCCTCGGAGGTAACAGATTGGAATTGATCCCACGCAACTTGACTAGACAAAACTCTAGCACTCTCCCGCCCCGGCCCTGCTCCCACGGTGGAGTCTACTTCTTCCCAAATCTGAGCGATTTTATCTGCAAAAAACTTTGCAAAATTATTGCAGGAGATCATGTGGCCCGTACTGGGCCCCGATGTTGCAGGTGGTTCCGCTAAATTGTGAACCACCTGAAAAAGTCTCCTGCTGCTGTTTTCTGCAGATGCAATAGAAGCGGTGAAGAAATTCTTTTTCGCCGTCGCTATCGCCACTTGGTAGGCTTGACGTTGAGCTCTAACCTGTGTCCGGTCAAATTCGGAATGAGTTATCCGCCACCGGCGCTCTAGCCGTCTCAACGATTGTTTCATTGCCCTCAGATCCGTGGAAAACCACGGGGCTGTCCGGGCTCCATGCAATCGGAGAGGGCGCTTCGGAGCCAAACAGTCAATAGCCCTGGTTAACTCCACATTCCAGCGTGCCACCAGGGAATCAGCTGAAAGGCCATCAATATGGGATAAAGCATCCCCTACCACTCTCTGGAAACCATTTGGATCCATTAAGTGGCGGGGGCGGACCATCCAAATTGGTCCCACCTCCCTGCAGAGGGGATGGGTCGCAGAGAAGTCCAGTTGCACCAGGAAGTGATCTGACCATGGCACTTCTTTCGTTTCGCTTTTACTTAGTGTCAGATCACCAACATCCATAGAGGTAAACACCAGGTCCAAGGCATGTCCGCGGCTGTGGGTTGGGCCAGACTTATTCAGGGACAGCCCCATGGAGGCCATGCTTTCCACGAAGTCCCGAGCGGCCCCTTGTAAGGTCGTGTCGGCATGGATGTTAAAATCCCCTAGGACGACCAAACTAGGTGTCTCCAGGAGAACATCCGCCACGACCTGAAGCAGCTCGGGCAGGGAATCCTTGGTGCAGCGGGGAGGTCGGTACACCAAAAGGAATCCTGTACTGCCCCTATTGCCCAACTTCCAGAACATGTACTCGGAAAACTGGGTCTTCCCAATAGGACGCCTTGTGCAAACTAATGACTTCCTAAAAATCACTGCAACCCCCCCTCCCAGCCCACATGACCTGGGTTGCTGTGCGTAAGAGAAACCTGGTGGACAAGCAGCGGCAAGGACAGGCCCATCTGCTTCATCCAACCAAGTCTCTGTTACACATGCCAGGTCAAGTCCTCCATCCATGATCAAGTCATGGATGGCAGTGGTCTTATGAATCATTGACCTGGCATTGCACACCAGCACCTTCAGGTCATGTGGGTATCCCTTGCTGATTCTAGTATCCATCCGGTCAGGACCAGACCCGGAGGCAGGAATAGTCCTCAGACAACGACTAAACCTGCCTCCTCTGTAATGACATGGTCTAGTCTTAGCGTAACTCCTCCTCCTACCCGTGATCACTGAGATCGGTTGTCTCAGTGCATCCCCCCCTGTGGAACATGCGCCAGCCTTTTTGTGGGCTGGGACCCACTCCCCGGCATCCCCGACCCCTCCCCTTAAGAACAAAATAACACCTTAAACAAACAAACAAACAAAACCAATAAAACAATACAAACAAAAAACTGTAAAAATTACAAAAACATCAAAATCAAAAAAATTCCCCAAGCCCAACCAAACATCCATCCCACCCCCACCCCCCACATACAAAAAATTCAAAAGATATTTTTTAAAAACATTTTAAAAAACACTCTGTGCCCCTCCAGCAGTAACAGCAACTGTCTTTGTGAGGCCCGTCAGGCCCCGCCCTGGGCCAGGTGGTAAGTGGCAGGAGCAGGGCGCTCGGGCACTCACACAGGGGAGTCCTCCTGGGCAGCAGAGCAGTCCTTTTGAGGCTTCAGGCCCCGCCCCAGGCCAGATGGTAAGTGGCAAGAGCAGGGCCCTCAGGCACTCACACAGGGGAGTCCTCCTGGGCAGCAAGCAGCAAGCAGTCCTTGTGAGGCCCGTCAGGCCCCACCCTGGGCCAGGTGGCGAGTGGCAAGAGCAGGGGCCTCAGGCACTCACACAGGGGAGTCCTCCTGGGCAGCAAGCAGCAAGCAGTCCTTGTGATGCTTCAGGCCCCGCCCTGGGCCAGGTTGTAAGTGGCAGGCGCAGGGCCCTCAGGCACTCACACAGGGGAGTCCTCCTGGGCAGCCAAGTGAGAACCAATGAAACTGAATTGCCCTTTATCCTCATCCTGAGAAATTCAGTGTTGTCATTTGTTTGTTTAGTAAATTATTTAATCCCTGCCCTTCCTAACAAAGGAGCCCAGGGTGATAAACCTTAAAATGTTAAGGCAAAACACATTAAAATAAAATAGGCTCATATATGAAACATTTTAAAAATCATCTAAAACATTATAAAAAAACCACGTAGAGCGTCTAAAACCATTGTTGATGTGCTACTTATTTTTTTCATAATAATAATAAGCTGGTGTATATAGGCAAAATGCATTTCATTCCCTGCATCATCCAACTGTCCATCTGTCCTGTATGAGACCAGCACAGGTGATCTGTCATTTCTCTAAACCAGCCACATCCCTGGTTTAAGAGCAATATAACTTTGTGGCATCACAGCTAATGTTTGAGCATGAATCTCATCCGTAGGATCGCTTTTGAAAATTTGGTTCCAGGATAAAAGGAGTGAGCACTTTGCACCTTCAGAATCCCTGGATTCTTACACAGGTGGCCTTCTCACTTGACTGGATGGGACAACCACCAAAGACACCTTGCTGCGACTCTATGTACAGACAATGGCTAGACTGGCAGCTGGATCATACTTAAACACTGGTAGTGTCTTCCACTGCAACTAAAGGGAGCAGGCTGGTCTAGGAAGTGCAAGGCAGGCTGTGTGGCACAAACTCATCTGTCACCCAACACCTGGCCACTGCTTCTTGTCCTGCCAGAATTTTCTGCTTGGGGAATGGAAGGGACAACCCTATTCAAGGAGAAGGAGGCACTCATATTATGGCATTGCCTGTGGGAGAAAAAATATTACCGTCAGATATATTTGGGTGTGTTGGTGCATTGTGACTCACAGCAAGCATGAAATTATAAATATGTATTTACCATTTTTCTATTCCCATTTACTGTTGATTAGGATGTGTGCTTATTTCTGGGCCTGGACAAATCAGTCTACATATGTCCAGAAACCAGAATCAAATTGGCCTCACGCTCTCTCTCTCTCCCTGTAATGGTTAGGCATTCAGAAATAATAAAAGCAAACAATGCACAGTATTTTATTTTTATGAATGTCAAGGATGACAGGACACTTGAATTTTACATCTAGCTCACACAATATTTTAGCCTGGTACTCTATTTTAAAAGACTTGTTAAATCTTTTCAAAGGCTTTCTTTTTGTGTCCATAACATAATATAGTTTGGGGGGGGGGGTCGGCTTTTCCAAGAGCAATAATAATTGTAAATCTTGTAAATTATCACGGGGAATGCCAGCAAGACATTCTATTAAAATCCATCTATGTAGTTATTGGAATATTTATTATCTAGTAAAATATTTATTAGAATGTGTCTGCTTATTCGTTTTACCTGGATAATTTCCCCACATGCAGTAGGAAATGAGAGATCACCTTCTATCCTTGCCCACCTGATGCACCTGCAGCGCTTCCAACACCACTGGGTGCATGGAACAAACATGCTTAAAAGCCAATATATTTAGGACCGCATTGTGCTGTTAATCCCAAAGTTATATCTGGAATCTGGGCCTATGAATATGCAGTTTGACACATGCATGTCTTTTATTGAACACAGACATCTAATGGCATCTGAGGCAGGAACAGTTTATCCAGGTGACTAGGGAGGTAAAATGGATCCTACCAGAAGCTGAGGAAGGCAAAAGGTATAATCTGATCTCACCCCATACAACTTCTGAACATCTGTTTCACCTCTAGTTTTGTTTCTCTCTCTCTTTCCCCCTCTGTAAACAAAGCTGGATCGAGAACCAATGAAACTGAATTGCCCTTTATCCTCATCCTGAGAAAAATGGGTCCAGTTAAAAAGCTCAAACAGTAGATCTTTATTTGTCATATTTATTTTAATTAGATGGCAGAACAAAGCTATTAAACCAAATGGACACCCCCGTTCCCTCCAACACAGCATGCAAAAGTTACTATTAACAATATCAGTGAAGTGTGCGATGTAAGGAGAAAGAGTTTTCAACAATCTGGTGTGAAGCAAGAAGCTTAGCATCACTTAATCAAGAGCTTCCCTGGTTTGCTCATGAATTCCAGAACTGAGCTGAGATGTTGTAAGGAATGAATAACTCTGCTGGATACACACTGAGGAGTTCAGGCTCTTGGGCTTTAAGCTTCAGAGCCAGTTTTACTTCAGTGCTACCTAACTTCCACTGGAAGGGTATTCCATTATGCAGGGGTTACTGTGCTCACTGCTTTTTCCTGACTGCGAGCAGAGAGATGTGACTTCTGAGGCACCCTCAAAAGCTGCACTAGCAGCAGCAGCAGCAACAAAACAATGTAGAAAAGAAGAAAGCAGCTGTGCTACTGTCACTGCTAATAGTGATTTTCTTTCCAGGGAAAGTGCTGGAAAATTTCTCTTCCTGGAGAAATTTGGAGAAATTCATTCGTGAATTTTCACCCTAAGGCTCCTAGCTGCACAGAGAAACCAATCTCAGTTCCACCCACTGCATGGGAATGGAAAGATAAGCATCACATCTCTGTGCACAGCATTCACAGTGAGAATCAATCTGCCTGGCTCCAGTGATTAATTAAGAAAAATCAGATTTGTAGCTACCTGCTCATTTGGTTTCTCTTCAGATCGTATAAATCTTTTGCCATTTGGTCCTTCATCCTGATGGTTTGTATTTGATGCTGGATTCTGTTACCTGTTCTTTAAACATGTATCTAAGAAATTCACCCTGCAGCCTTTTGATCTTTAATGGTTATCATTCAGGAAGAAAAGTGTCTTTTCCGTTTTCCACTGTAAATCACCATAGTTCAAATCTGAGCTTACATCTTCCAGGATCCCTCTCATACCCTTTGATTCTATGGGAGCCAAAGTCACCCTCTTTCATTCAGGCTGACAAGGAGAAGGAAGGTATCAAAAGCTGGCTTTTAAAAAAATATTGTGCTGGTTATACATCACAGCATACGTTTGGACCACTGCATTCTTTACAGAAGACCGTCCTCTCTTTGAAGGGCTGCTTGATCCAAGTTTGGATTAAAGATAAAGAATCATTAAAAGGGGGAGCAGGGCCTTTGAAGTTGCCTATCAACAGTTTGCACCTGAGCAACAGACTGAGCACCCGGTCCCAGTGTGTCCCGCTATGGTGAGATGTATTCCTTTAGTAATTCTTTCTAAATTGGCTTCGGTGCTTATAAAGTGGTGTATGCAAATTTGACACAAACATCTCTCCTCTTTTTTGATGATGTGTAAGTGGCCATCCTACCTTGAACCCAGGAAGAACTGAGTAGTGCATTATAATTCACTGTGTGTTGGTGCCTTGAGATCCACAACTGCTGCAAAAGTGAGGCTGATGCCTTTCCTGCTTCCCATATCGTTCATGCCTAGTTGAATGACTAATGCAGGCCCATCACCACAGTCTGAGACATGAGCCAAGGCATCAGGCTGTCCCAACATATTCCCTTGCGACCTAGCCATGTAACATGGGCTTGGGCATCCAGTGTGCAATGTTGTAGCCACAGATCCACACTTTCCAGTGTGCTGTACAGTGGTACCTCGGGTTACATACGCTTCAGGTTACATATGCTTCAGGTTACAGACTCCCCTAACCCAGAAATATTACCTCAGGTTAAGAACTTTGCTTCAGGATGAGAACAGAAATCGTGCTCCGGTGGCACAGCAGCAGCAGGAGGCCCCATTAGCTAAAGTGGTGCTTCAGGTTAAGAACAGTTTCAGGTTAAGAACGGACCTCCGGAACAAATTAAGTACTTAATCTGAGGTACCATTGCACCTGGAAAAGACCATCAAGGGGAAAGGGGAAATTTTGCAACTCTCCCAGAGCAAATACAACTCTTGTAGGCAAAGGAGCGCCAGCAGCCCAGCAGGGACTCCACCAGGCCAGAGGAAGCCCACAGCCAAAGTGCAAAGGCAAGGCTTCATACACTCTCAACAGAAGAACTTATACAACCCAAAACACAGTGTGCCAAAAGCAGAGAGCTCTTCCACTTCACAAAAGTGTCTTCAAGATCGAACAAATAGTTCATAAGAGATTGCAGCTTCACATGGCAGGCATTGCAATGCAACGCTTGTTTATCTATTTTCGCTTGTTCAGTGGTGTTTACTCTTGGCTAAGCATTCACAGAATTGGCACTGTAAGCAAGAGACATCTTTCTTTATTCCATTTATCCTGCTTTGCTGATGAAAATCAAAGGAAGTCTTTGACTCCGCTGTACTTGTTTCCATCAGAGTTTGAGGACCAGCAACATAATTAGTGTTCAGGAATGGGAGTTTTGCTTGGGGTGCACTGCATGTAGGGCTTAAGGAAAGTGGAACTATCATGCATAACAGAGGAGAGTGTATCATTTAAGTACCATTAGCATACAGTTGCAATGGTACACACTGATATAGTCACCATGGCAGCTATGTTGTGCTGCCACCACCAACGTTTTCATCAACATACAAGTACTGGCACCTCATTCTTTACTCCAAAAAAAGCTCTCTGTATGTATGTGTGAAAAGTGGCAGGAGAAAGAAGCCAGAAATCAAATTGCACTATAAATATAGGCACCAGTATGCAAAATTGATAGGTATATGTTAATGGATTGAAACAATGATAACAAAATTGCAAACATGATTGTATTACCTGTTGATAGGCTGAGCCGGACAGTATGTAATGATGTTTTGTAATTCGGCTATCATTATCTCAACCCATTAACTTAAAAATTGAAGTGCTGAATAAGTTTCCACCATCCTGTTGCCAAAGACACAAGGAAGCCTGCTATTTTCAGCAATCTGAGACGTCAAGGCAAAGATTCTTTGAAACACAGTACAGGCAAATTATATGTGATGTTTCCAGCGCAACCACTGACTGAATGAGTGAATTGTTCAGCTTTGTTGGGGGAAAATTGCTTTAAAGATGACAAAAATTGTATTTTGGTAAAAACAGCATTATCATAATCACATATATCACCGAGACAACTATCACCCCATGCATCGCCAAGGACACTGGGATTATTAGTAAAATGCTCTTTGGGAAACAGTGTGACAGATTTGACAAAAATTGTTGTGCCTTCCGCAAATGCATTATGCTCAATGGGAGGCAAAAGAATAAACACACAAGGCCCAGAAAATAAATATAAAGTGAAAGGGTTATTATCTTGTCAGCTTTATTTCCCATGATGCATCAGCACTTAAACACCAACTAAACTTTTAATTCGCTGATATTGAAGGAGATTTAACATTTAAATGTGTCTCCCTGCATATGGAATTCACGACCACAATACGTAGTAATGGTTATCAACTTGAATTGCTTTAAAAGGGGATTAGGCTTCCAGTGGCTAGTAGTCATAATGACTACATATTACTTCTGTTAGCAGAAGCAGATGCCAGGGATCATGAGTGGAAGAGCGCTGTTCCAGTTCTGACCCACTGGTGAGCTTCCAGTACACATTTGGATAATCGCTGTGAAAGCAGAAAGCCAGACAGGCCTCTGGTCTGATCTGCCAGGGTTCTTCTTACGTTCTGGTGTTATTCCTTAACCATTTGAAAAACCATTTCACTAAGCTGTTAACCTCAGGCAAATACGTTTACTGAAGCTACTCCATGAAAGGGCTTTGAGACGTTGGCTTGGTTCACATGCAATGTCAAACCATAGCTTCAGGCTCACAGAGCCATTCTTGCCACTCCAGATGGCACCACCATTAGGTAGAATGAATGGACATTTTGCTACTTGAGGCTGAGGCCAAGGACAAAACAATGCCCTTCTCCCATTCCACACATAAGCCAGCTGGACTGGGAGTTGAATCTTAATTCAACATGGGCAATGGAACAGCATCCTTTTCACAGTTGAGGGAGGCAGGCTAGTTTTAGGCATAGGCACTGCAGGACAAGCCACGTGGCGTGCTGAGTTCTATCCTCCAACAGAGGGAAATAGCTGGTGGGCTTCTGTTGAGTACAGGCAATGCTCAGCTTTCACTGTGGTGATGTACTGGGAATAGTGCCCAAGGCCAAAATTGTGTATAGTCAAAATGCATTGGGTTCAATGGCAGGGGGTAGGGTTGCCAAATGTTGTTGTTTTTTCCTGAATGCACACCCCCTTTTTAATTTCTCCCAAGTGCACACAAGTTAAATGTGCACAAGTTGTGAGTTATACAAGTTGTGATTTGTACTGGTCCTGAAAGGCCTACATTAGCTCCCATTCCGTTTCTGGACACAATTCAAAGTGTCGGTGCTGACCTTTAAAGCCCTAAATGGCTTTGGCCCAGTATACCTCAAGAAGCGTCTCCACCCCATCATTCTGCCCAGACACTGAGGTCCAACTCCGAGGGCCTTCTGGCGGTTCCCTCACTGCGAGAAGTGACGTTACAGGAAACCAGGCAGAGGGCCTTCTCAGTAGTGTCACCCGCCCTGTGGAACGCCCTCCCATCAGATGTCAAAGAAATAAACAACTATCAGACTTTTAGAAGACATCTGAAGGCAGTCCTGTTTAGGGAAGCTTTTAGTATTTGATGAATCACTGTATTTTAATATTCTGGTGGAAGCCGCCCAGAGCAGCTGGGGAAACCCAGCCAGATGGGTGGGGTATTATTATTATTATTATTATTATTATTATTATTATTATTATTATCTTCCTCTCGCCATCCACAGAGGCATCAGGGTGGGGGCTGGTGCATATAAAACTGCATGGGCAAAGACTTCCATGCTTTGTTAGGGTTAGGGTTAGGTTGTCTCTCAGGACAGATGGATACCAACAACACTGATTGGCAGTGCCTTTCCAGGGTTTCAGGCAGGGTTCTTACCTGTCCTACCTGGGAATACTTGGGATTGAATCTGGGGCCTCCTGCATGCCAAGCAGATAACTGTACCACTAAACCACAATGTAGTAAATCCTTGCATTTAAGTTAAAAAGGGTCGGGCTGAAGATGAAGGGAAATGCTCTTGTCTGGAACTCTGGACAGCCACTGACAGCCAGAACTGGAAGTACAAACAGCCTGAACTGATATAAGGCAGCTTCCTACATTACATGTGTGCTCATCCCACTGGTTCCAGCTGCATTTATTTTATCACCACTGTGACCAGAAATCATGTTTCATGTTAAGGAAGTGCAACTTCATTTTGCTGCTGCTGCTGCTGCTGCTCCTTCCTCCATCCATGGATCAGGCTAGGAATCCTTTGTGTACATATTCATTCATGGTTCAAACCATTTAGCACACTGAATTGTTTGAAAACCTGGATGCACTGTTGCTTGTTTGTTTTCTCATTTAGAGCAGGGAACGTTGCCCTATTAGAAGCTGTGGGAGCTAATGAAAATGGAGGTGTTCTGCTTGAGCAATAGATTTCAGACTTGTCTGGTCTGGCTAATTCAGCAGGCAAAATCTCTATTCACTCCCTACATGATGTTCTCAAGCTGGATCGCATATGTGGTTAACGTGCGTTTGCAAAACTACCCATTTTGCATTCAGGTGCTCAAAGCCAAAAATTGGCAGTTTCACACAGCTCTGGAGAGTGTCCAGCTGTGAAATGAAATTCTGTGTAGCACTTTAGCCTATGCAGGAGCGGGTGGAAAATCTTTTGCTACCCCAGTGGTTAGCACATACGACTTCCCGCATACAAAATGCAATGAGCTATCGTTTACAATGTTGTTCATTTTTATGAAGCAGAGAGAGTCCTGGATGATTAGCTGCTGAAATTGTCAGCCCTTCAGGCCTTCTTAACAAATATTTTGTTTTTGAATGAAGAAGATGATTGGTTCTGGATACCTGCAAAAAAAGGAAGGCTTGAGAAGAGATGTGCATTTTAAAACCAATACAGTCCTGTCTGAAAGCTTTTTGACCTGATTTGAACCCTGAACCCTGATGTACATTGCCTTGAGAGTAAGTCCCAATGAAGTCAGTGGGTCTTACATCTAAGAACACATGTTATTTGTTTGTTAATTATATTTTTATCTCTTCTTTAAAGGAAAGTCAAGGTGGTGTGAAAGGTTTCACCTTTCATTTTATCCACACTGCAACCCCGCAAAGTAAGTTAGCTTCACCAACAGTGACTGGACAATATAACCCTGTGCTTTTTGATTTATTTATTTTTGCTAAGTGGGATTTGAACTCTGGTCTTCAATATCCTAGCCTGGCCACTACACTAAAAAATGCAGGGACATTGTTTTCCATATGCACAAAAATAAAACTAGTCCTCTCTTATAATAAAATAATGTTTTCAATCACACGCTTGCGTCATTCCTTCCAATCTAACTATTACATTCAGAAGCAGAATTTTTAAAATTGTGTTATTTTTTAATATAAATGCTTCTACAAATTGCAGTTTTAAAATGAAGAGTTCTCTCTTCGTTAAATTACAGGGAAAGTGGCTCTTTCGAGAGGGCAACTGCAATGACACATCTGTGCACCGTAAAGAAAGTATGCCTCTTGCTTCAGAAATATATATTTTAACCTATTTGCAAACATATGCAATTTTAATTGATTGGTTAATCAAATAAAGCATGCATGATTAATCAGTGGCAATTTGTCTAACAGAGTTGCAGCCCCAGCTGTAAGACTCCGTACAGCAACAATTAAGTGCTCAGGATGGAAGATGCCAACAGGTGCACCAGCTGTGCCAGAATTCCACAAATAGTCCAGCAGTGTTATAGGAAGATTCACCAGCTCACCTCTTTTAAGTTCTAGGTAGTGCTGAAACTAGAATTCTAACAGCAGCTTGCAGGGAACATTCAAATATTGCAAGGAAGAGTGACCTGTGGTCCCCAGAATATTAATGTATCATGTTCCAAGTCCAAGTCTTAGAGACATACACAGCGTCATATATGAACTAATAGTCTTGGTGGACTGCACTGGGGACCCCATGGTTTGTCTGATCACTCATGTTCTGCCAGCATACAAACTACTGCAGTGGTACCTCGGGTTACATACGCTTCAGGTTACAGACTCTGCTAACCCAGAAATAGTGCTTCAGGTTAAGAACTTTGCTTAGGATGAGAACAGAAATTGTGCTTCAGTGGCGCGGCGGCAGCAGGAGACCCCATTAGCTAAAGTGGTGCTTCAGGTTAAGAACAGAGCTCCAGAACAAATTAAGTACTTAACCTGAGGTACCACTGTATTGGGTTGTCATTGCATAAACCAGTTGGACACTGTTAACTGACCCTTTTTCAATTAACATGGAGCTATCTTTTGTTTATTTCAGCCAATTTCATTATTAGCTACCTTCTGTGGATCTGGTGAAAGTCTGTTGTCCATATTACCTGATAGCCTTTTAAGTATTTTAATGGACAATCTGTGCTAAGCTCTCTCCAATGAAATCAGCGGGGCTTAACAGTGCTTAGCTTGGGCTGGTTGACGGCATTTTTCCCCTCTTTACTAAGCATGATGCTTTGCTTCTGTTTTCTCATCTGAAGCTGCCTAGTCATTTTTTAAATCAATACCATTTTTGTCAGCATCTCTCACGTAATTTACCATCATACCTCTGAGGAGGTCTTATCGGGAATTAATAATGTAGTACCATTATTTTCCAGAGCACAGTCACTTAAGAACATAAGAAAAGCCTGCCAGATCAGGCCAATGGCTTATCTAGTCCAGCCATCCTGTTCTCACAATGGCCAACCAGATGCCCACGTAAAACCTGCAAGCAAGACATGAGCACAAAAGCATTCTCCCCTCCTGCAACTCCCAGAAACTGGTATTCAAAGGCATACTGCCTCCAACAGTGAAGGCAGAATATAGCCATCGTGGCTCTATTTCTCCATAATTTTGTTTAATCCTCTTTTAAATACATTATCATTGGTGGCACTCTCTAGTTCTTATGAGAGCTAATGCCATACTTTAACTACATGCTGTGCAAAGGTTTATTTTATTTTGCCTGTCCTGCTTCTTCCAACCATCAGCTTCATTGGATGTCTACAAGCTCTAGTGTAATGAGAAGAAGACCAAACTTTTCTCTACCCATTTTCTCCACACTATTCATAATTTTATACACCTATATCAAGTCACCTTTTACCCACCTTTCCTCAAATGCTGCAACCTTTCCTGTTAGGCAAGTTGTTCCATCGCATCGATCATTTTGGTTGCCTTTATCTGAACCTTTTCCAGCTCTGCAATATCCTTCTGAGGTGAGATGACTAGGCCTGTACTCAGTATTCCAAGTGCGGTTACAGCATATGATATTGGCAGTTTTATAATCAGTTTCTTTCCTAGCAAAGGATTTGCCTTTTTCACAGCTGCTGTACACTGGATCAGCATCTTCACTGAGCATATTTACTACAACCCCAAGGATGTTGCTTCTGGGAGGTTACCCTCGGAGGTTTTTGGGTAACTAGTGACCAACAAGTCTAATAAATGATTATACTGATGGTGATGTTTGTTTTCTTCCTTGGCTTTTATAGACAAGCGAGTTATAGAATGATTTGTGGGTGGGTGGGTTTTTTTAAAAAAAACAAAAACAAAAAAAACCAACATTGTTGCTGTTATTACTGAGAACAATAATATGAATAATATGCATAGGCAAGCGAGTTATAGAATTTAAAAACAACACTGTTGCTGTTATTACTGATAGTACCAATATGAACAGTATTCACGTGTCAAATGAAATGCACGCCAAAAACACGATGAAATATATGACATGATGCCCGTTGCCTTTTATTTAAGTAGTTCCTCGCGTTTTCCTTGGCGTGCATTTCATTTGAAATGCGCGCGTGCATAGCTGTCAACTTTTCCCTTTCTTTAGGGGAAATTCCCTTATTCCAAATAGGATTCCTCGCAAGAAAAGGGAAAAGTAGACAGCTATGCGCGCGTGTGTGAGGGGGAATAGATAAACCCATAAACAACGACGACTCTTTTATTAATAATAGTATGCATCTGTCACAAGTTAAGCGCATCAAGGAGAAAGAGGCAGCTTCGCCCTGCAAGCGAAGAAGCACGTGGAGCTGCCAAGGGTCTCCGTGCTCGCCGCTCTCTCAGCGCCACGTGTCGGGCAGCACCTCTCCCACTCCAACCGGAGAGCTATCGCAGGGCGGCGGCGGCGGCGGCGGCGGGGCGCTTGTTTTGAAGGCTTCCCTCCGCCCCAGCCGCCTTTCAGCCTAAGCATAACGAACGGGACCCTTGACGCTGCTGCTCCCGTACACAGGGCGTGAGACCGCGAGGCTGCCGCGTCGCTCCGCCCTTCCCTCAGCACCGCCCAGCCCGCGGGAACTACAACTCCCATGATGCTTCGAGGTTTCCTACCCGCTTCGGCCTCCGTGATTCCGCTTTCCCCATAAGGCACTGGGCCTGGTGACCCCCGCCAAGCCGCGAAGGTCGTGTCCAGGGAAGAGGCAGCCAGTTTCCGCTCAGGTTCCCTCCGCTGCCGGTTGTGCGTGCTCGTCCTCCCGGCGCCATGTTGGGTGTCAGCGTCCGCCGGTTCGCCACCTCGGCCATTCGCCGTTCGCATTATGAGGAGGGGCCTGGAAAGGTAGGACGGGGCAGGGGAGGTTAGGGGCTCCCCCCACCCCGCAATTTCCTCCCTTGGCCTGGCCGGGCCTGGCCCAGGGGAGCTTCCCGGGAGGTATCTGCCCGCCATGCTGGGGCATTTGCGCCTCTTGGGCTCTCGGGGGTGCTTCTTGGTTGGCGCTTGGGCTTGAGGAGGCTGGGGGGGGGGGTCCTTGAGGGAGGGGTGCTGATTCCCGCCCCCTTCCATCCCAATCTCTCTGGCGAAGCGATTATTTTTCATTCGTTTTCTCCGAGGTCATATAGCAATCCGTTCCCCAGCCGTTGCTCTTCCACTAGGACCTTGCTTCGCCCTACAGCTGCGTACAACAAAAACACATTTATTATTATTATTATTATTAAATGTATGTTGTTTATACCTCTCCCATTTGACTGAACCTAACCCTGAAGTACAGGGCAGGCGATTGGCAGCGGCGACCTCCCCCCCCCCTTGAAAAAAAGAAAGAAAGCTAAACAACTGAAGAGTAGTCGCTCAAAAAAAAAAAAAAAAAGCAAAAGCTCAACAGTAACTTCCCTCTAAAAAGAAAACTCAACAACTGAAAACTGATCCCTCCCCCCCCAAAAAAAGCTCAAAAGCTTCGGCTAACATCCCTCTAAAAATCTGAACAACTGAAGGGCAATCTCTGCAAAAAAAAAAAAAAAAAAAGCCATCTTAATAAATACTGATTTCTTAATTTGGGGTTAAAAAAAAAAAATAGGAGTAATCCTATATGTGGGGGCAGAATTACAAGGAAATTTTTCCCCAGTAGGGAAAATGGCTCCATGTAGGCTACGGGCTGCAGCCTTCAGTGTATGAGGCAAATACATTGTACAAAATGGGAGGTATGCTAGCGTGGATCGAAAGCAGTGGTTCCCAGTCGGTGGTCCTCGGACCCCAGAGGGTCCATGGTACCATTCACATAACAATAACTACAACAGGGATATCAAAAATTTCAAAAGTAGGGCGTCTGTGGCTTGGCTTTTGAAAAACGGGGTCTGCAGTGCTTAGCTAATATGAAACCACTGGTCTAAAGGGCTACTTTAGGTGGGATTACTGGAAACGTCTGGAAAATCTCATTGGTTTCAAAATAGTACTGCAGTTTATCACAGGGGAGAAGGCTATGGGTTGAGAAACTTCCAACAGAAGGTTCCACTGGTGCACCTAACTGATTAGATTGATCATAGAATTGAAGAGTTGAAAGGTACAGCAAAGTTCATTCAGTCCAACTCTCTCCCATGCAAGAATTATTTTCCTAACATGGAGCTCAAACCCACAACCCTGAGTCTCATGCTCTACCAACTGAGCTATCTCTACATTGTGGAGTTTTCATATTACCGTATTTTTCGTTCTATAGGACGCACCGGCCCATAGGACGCACCTCGTTTTTTGGGGGGGGAAATGAATAAAAAAAATTATCCCCCCCCCCCCCGCCGCGGCTGCCGCCCCAAGCCTCGCGCGCTCGGCGGGACCTCCTGCCGGGCGCGCAAGGCTTGCAGACACTCGCCCGAAGCACGGGGAGCCCTCCGGAGGGCTCCCCGTGCTTCGGGCGACAGGCTGCAGCCCCAAGCCTTGCGCGCTCGGTGGGACCTCCTGCCGGGCGCGCAAGGCTTGCAGACACTCGCCCGAAGCACGGGGAGCCCTCCGGAGGGCTCCCCGTGCTTCGGGCGACAGGCTGCCGCCCGAAGCCTTGCGCGCTCGGCGGGACCTCCTGCCGGGCGCGCAAGGCTTGCAGACACTCGCCGGAAGCACGGGGAGCCCTCCGGAGGGCTCCCCGTGCTTCGGGCGACAGGCTGCAGCTCCAAGCCTTGCGCGCTCGGCGGGACCTCCTGCCGGGCGTGCAAGGCTTGCAGACACTCGCCCGAAGCACGGGGAGCCCTCCGGAGGGCTCCCCGTGCTTCGGGCGACAAGCTGCCGCCCGAAGCCTTGCGCGCTCGGCGGGACCTCCTGCCGGGCGCGCAAGGCTTGCAGACGCCCGAAGCACGGGGAGCCCTCCGGAGGGCTCCCCGTGCTTCGGGCGACAGGCTGCTGCCCCAAGCCTCGCGCGCTCGGCGGGACCTCCTGCCGGGCGCGCAAGGCTTGCGGACACTCGCCGGGGCTGCAGGCTGCTGCCTGCAAGCCTTGTGAGCCCGCGGGAACTCCCACCGGGCTTGCAAGGCTTGCGGATAGCTTCCTGAAGCCTGGAGAGCGAGAGGGGTCGGTGCGCACCGATGCCTCTCGCTCTCCAGGCTTCAGCGAAAGCCTGCATTCGCTCCATAGGACGCACACACATTTCCCCTTCATTTTTGGAGGGGAAAAAGTGCGTCCTATGGAGCGAAAAATACGGTAGATCCCATCTATAGACATTGAACTCAGTGCATCGCTTTGTGGGCTTTAAGCATTGACATAGTACAATATTCTTGCTAATGCAACATAATTCTCTCTCCTTGGCTGCTAAGTTTCCAGTGGTACAAATGATGAGAACATAACAGTATGAATAATGATGATACTGTAAACGCTTTCTGATGTACCTAGTCCTCTTCGTGAATTCCATTAAAGAAGAAGTTGCCAGAAGATCATTTGGGAGGGAAGCAAAATGGTGATATTGCAATAATGCCATGAAAATACAATTAGATCATGATCTTAGTCTCACCTATGATTAATCACTGTTTACGCCTTTATACTCTTTTAAGAGTCAAGCAGATGAATACCCTGATCGAAGCCTGGCTCAAATTGTACATTAAGTCTTCCCATATGCAAGGCAAAAATCTTTATTGGTACCAACACTGCCACATTTTAAAAATATGGCTAAATGCACATTGAGTACAGTTAAATGATAATGATTGGGATCAGAGCAATTAAGTCTTTAATTTCCTTCACTTCTTCTAGGACTTGGCTAAATTAGCTTTTGCACATATTAATAACTTGGTACCACTGCTATAAAAGAACTTCAAAATTCTTGTCTCTCCAGAACCTTCCTTTTTCTGTGGAAAACAAATGGCGATTATTGGCAATGATGGCAGCCTTCTTTGGAAGTGGATTTGCTGCTCCTTTTATTGTAGTAAGGCACCAGCTGCTCAAGAAGTGAACATACAATATTGGGTAATTACTACTATTTGTCTTACATCTCTCTAAGTTTGTTATTGTGTGCCAGTGGATTACTTGGATTGTCACAGAACTATACATACACTACGAATTTTTGTTTTAATACTAAATGTTTGATTGCTGGTGAAGAAATACGAATACTAATGTGTTAGTCTTTGAGTGGTAGGCACTATTCCTGTGAGTAGTTAAAATTCTGGGTACTGCAGGTAGAGCAAGTTGCACACATATAAATTGCCTTTGATTAAATGCAGATTTGAATGGGCATCAAAAATATTAAGGTGGGAGCCCTCATTTAAAGACACTAGCAAAATATTTAAGCTTGTCAACTTCATAGCAATTTGATCTCTGCTGTTGAGCTGAAAGAAGGAAAAGTACTTAAGTGAAAGGTGTTGCACCTTTGCCTTTACAGCTAGATCCTGAACCAGCTCTCTACCATTATGTACCAGTGATGGGCCTGATATGTGCACCTTCACTGGGAACTGGCGTAGTATAGTGGCATTCTTACCTGTTTCCCCATACTCTCCACCACCTTCTGTGCTGGTCATCATGGATGGCAGGTTTGTAGATGCAGCAGCGGCTATGCCATTTCTTAAGCCCCACTGTTGCTGGCCAGGGGTTTGGAATGCCCTCCCCTCCAATTGTTTAAAGTATAACACCTACACAAAATAGTTTAAAAGCTCTTCAGAACACAATAAAGGCATTTCAAGATTGTGGCATATATAATAATAAAAGGAACTTCTATAAAACAAGAGCAGCGGCATGGGTCATTGTTGGACCATCTGCATGCACAGGATCTTGGATCCAGCCTTCAGAATTTCCAGTTGAAATGATATTGATTAGCAATTAATGGGAAAGATCTCTTCCTGGAATTTGGCAAACTGCGGTTAGTCAGGGAAGACAGTAGTGGACCAGATGGATAAGTATTCTAGTATAAAACAGTTTCCAATGTCCACATCAGATCTAATTTCACAGTGTTCAGTGAAATGTTAATGCATAAGTCTGATCTGTATGTGATGATGCCTTTGGAGTATACTTCGCAATTTGATTTGATTTAATTCACTGTAAGGAATTTAATTCATTTGTAAGGAAGGGCTTTCTGTCTGTTAGCCTGACTTATTTATTTCTCTTTCAGAATGAAGATGGAAGTTTATCTAGAGTACAACTTTCTTTTCTGAAAGAAAGCATACAACTAAGACTAATCACACTGGATGTGTTTGTAAATAAAAATTAAATCTGAAAATAGAGTGTGGGCTTTTATTTCTGCTTGCTGCTCAGTTATTGAAATCCACAATGCAGAATCATTCCATCCTCCTTGAAAATGGAGATGGGACTTTTATATTTTATCTTCATACACACACCTTTCAGTTTCTCTATAATATGCAATTACTGGTATAAATCTGGAAAATTTGAGTTTTTCACTGAGGGGATGGTGTTCTATTTGAGGGTGTTCATCAGTGGCCCAGCTCCCATTGATAGGGGTCTAGCTGTGGGCAATGTGTCTCAGTTGTTGCAGCTGGACTACTTTTTCTCTTGCACTCAGTGTTGGTATGCCACTCCCAAATGTAGAAAGAGCAGCATGGTTTGCTCCTTGAGAGAGTATTGGTCTGCAATCCTAAGCGTTCTTAATAAAAAAACCAGTTACCCTTTAAACTGGAATTCCTATACTGTAGTCTGTTATCGGGGGTGGATGTCCTCAGACAGAATTCGTTTTATTTACTGCATCCCTGAGGTCCACCAACCTAGACTCGTGTGCAAAACAGTGACTCAGGTAAAAAATGCTAAGAAATAAGTAACCGGATGCCTCTGCATACATTCTCAATTCAAGAATTCATCATTGGTACCAGAACTAATCTTCCTGCCCAAATCCATTTCTAGTTTTACTACAAACATTCTTTTTCCAACAGTTTTTTATTATTTTTAAGGTGGGGAGCTTTTTGCATGATAGTATTGCCACCATGGGTTCCATAGGTAAATCCTCATCTGCTTTCTGGCCTACTAATTGTTAAAATTAAAGTAAGGCAAGTGATCTACAGTGATAACAAAGCCAAACCTGGGCTAGATCCACTGAAATCAATGGACTTGGCTGCAAAGGGTCTACCCTGAGTATGACTATCATTGGCTGTGCCCCATAGAAATGAAAGCAACCCTTCACAAGCAGTTTTTGTCTTAAGAATTTTTAAAGGTGCCTTGCTGGATCAGATAGGCCTTGTAATCAAGTGTAATTTATGAGTAATCTCTCAACAGATGGGCCACCAGAAATTAACTGCTAAACTACTGGAGTCTTGGCTACATTCTGAACATAACAATCTGCTTGATTAGTGAGGTGAGGTGAGAATATCCTCCACAAACTAAATTCTAATGTAAGAACCAGTTTTACAACCCACATTTAAAAAATCTAATGAATAATGATTTTTTGATCCAGTTACATTACAGGGCATTGTGGCATTCCCCATTTGCAGTTCTGAAATGTGACCTACAGAAACAGATTTTTTAGTTTTAAAAATGCTATTCATTTAATTGGATGAACATTTGTATTTGTCAAAATAAGAAAAATCCTTCCAGTAGCACCTTTAAGACCAACTAAGTTAGTTCTTGGTATGAGCTTTCGTGTGCAAGCACACTTCTTCAGATACACTGAAACAGAATAAAAAAATTCCTTCCTGTAGCACCTTAAAGACCAACTAAGTTAGTTCTTGGTATAAGCTTTCGTGTGCATGCACACTTCTTCAGATACAATGTTTACTACAAAGCTACAATGTTTTACTACAAAGCTACAGCTTTGTAGTAAAACGTCAAAGTAGCTGTTTTACTACAAAGGAATTTCAGAAATAGACTGGAAAGAGAAGCTGCTGAATTGCAACTCATTACCAAACTTAAAACCATGGAGAGACCTGGTTTGAACAAAGACATTGGATTCTTATCCCATTATACATGACTAAGCCATTTCTCACCTTCTCACCCCTTGCCTTTTCCTGTAAGACCCATTACAGTCGTTAAGAGTCGTCAGCAGGCTCATCCCAGCTATCTGCCAATCTCCCATTCCCACCACCCTTCTGAGTAATACCCCTCCCCACCTTCTCACTATATAGAAGGATCTGGCAACTTCTGTTTCAGTGTATCTGAAGAAGTGTGCTTGCACACGAAAGCTCATACCAAGAACTAACTTAGTTGGTCTTAAAGGTGCTACTGGAAGGATTTTTCTTATTTTGACTATGGCAGACCAACACGGCTACCTATCTGTATTTGTATTTGTGTATATCTCAACTATATGTAGTAGCCTTTTTTCTATTTTGGTGTGACATTATTCTTAGCAATTTTACACCCTTGGCCATACAGTGTGATTTTTTTTTTTTACAGAAAGTAGCTTTAATGCTTTATACACTTAAAAGTGCCTAGACCTGTACAAATGTGTGTAACAGTATGTGAGATGGCCTTGATTTAAACAATTGATGTTTCTAGATTTTATTTAGTGCCTGTAACTGGTATACTACATGTCTATTAACTAATTATATCATTTTTAGTGCATTAAAATTATATCATTTTCAATGCATTAAAATGAATATTCTCCTATTTTAAATGAAAATGATCTAATATTCTCATTAATTGAGAATATTATCCAAAACATTATTCTCGAGAATTTAATATCACTATGCTTGATCAGACCAATGGCCCAGCTGTTTTCACAGTGGCCAAGCAGGCCTGTTGGAAACCTTCAAGCAGGATCTGAGCATGGGAGCATTCTTGTCTCCTTCCAGTAGCTGGTATTCGGGAGCAGTACTGCCTCTTAACTGGAGGCAGAACAAAGTCATCATTGCTAATGGCCAATGATAGCCTTGTCTTCAAGGAATTTGATCCTCTTTCAGAAGCCACCCAAGTTGGTAGCCATCGCTACCCTCCTGTGAGAGCAAGTTCCATAGTTTTAACCGCGGCATGAAAATGTGCTTTCTTGTGCCTGAATCTTACCCTTCCTGACACCATTGTTCATACTGGGCACAAAACTTAACATTTTGAGTTCTTTGTATTTTGTGTTCTCGCGCAGTAGAAAGCAGATGGGATAATTATGTAAAACTCTCCATTAATTCCTAGGTATGGTTGCAGTTTGTAACTAGATACTACAGAGAGTCATCCATTACCTGCATGCTGAGATGCAACACAAACGAGTAGGAATACTTGTTCAAAAAGGGAGGCTTTTTACATTTGGCCAAATAAGCTACAGATTTCTATTTAAACATAAATTCACATAATGCTACTGTTAATACCCAGAATGAGCAGTGATATTAAATACAATAAAAATGATAGCTCAATTGGTTCAAGTGCGGTGCCACCCAGAGCGGCTGGGTTTCCCAGCCAGATGGGTGGGGTATAAATATTACGCCAGAGTGACTGGGGAAACCCAGTCAGATGGGCAGGGTATAAATAATAATAATCTTAGGCCAAGGTTGTAGGTTCAATCCCCATGCAGGACAGTTGCATAGTCCTGAATTACAGGGAGTTGGATTACATCAGTGGTTCTCAACCTTTTTTTGGCCATGCCCCACCTAAGCATCTCTAAAATCTTGACACCCCACCCCCCGGTTACATATTATTCTTACTCAAAAAGTGAACAAGGCCATCCACTGTTCACTCATTCTCGAATTGCAACCCCCCCCCCTAAAAATCAAATTGCCCCACGTTGGAAACCACGGGATTAGATGATTCTCAAGTTCTCTCCCACCCCTATGATTCTATAGTAAAATATTATCTGCTCCTTTAGGAAGGAAAACTGTGTGTCCCAAAACAGTTCAGCTACAGAATCCTGATTATCACCAGGGGGTTGGGGGTGGAGATATTTGCCATGGCTCAGTGACATGACTGCTAACAAACCATTCTCTCTCAACCTTTCTGTTTTGAGTGTCTAAAATATGCTAAAAGCATGGTAACCTGTTGTTGGGTTGTCAAGAGAAGGTGTAAATATTGCTACCTTCAAGAGCACGATATTCAGAAATAAATATGACCAACAACACTGAATGAACAAATGAGACTGGGTGACAGTTTTTCATGTGTTCACTGGCAAGAAGCTGATTTGGGGACAATTAATGGTCTGCACAAGCACCCAACGCTAAACTAATCAGTTCAGCTTCTGAGCAGTACATGGCAGGAATTCTGCTTGTTTATTATTTTTTATGACTTGCAATGAATGTCGACTCTGAAAAGCTCTTTAAATCATCCTCGTGGCACATGATAAGTCAGGAAGGAGCGACCTTTTCCCAGAGCAGCATTTTCCCTGCTTATGGTTTCCCAAATACTGATAAAGTTCTGTGAGTACAACACAAAGTGCCAGATTCATCATACTGAAATGATGGCTAATGTGCAATGCAAGGTAGCTGGCTTTACTCCTGGCACATAAGCTATATCACTCATAATTGTTTGTGCATTCCTGCAAATGCCAAGAAAATCAAACATCTGTCATGCCAGATGAGGGAACACGACTCATTTACCACACTTAGCACTCCACTCATCCTGGAAAAGGTCACTTGGACATGAACAAGCTGTACGTGGTTAACCAGAGTAGAAAATGATAGCATACATCTCCCAAGGCATGTAGATGGAATTGGTGGCTCTAACAATATTAATATGGTTATTCACCTTCAAGGAACATTTTTGGGGGGATTTTTTTAAATGTATACAAAGTTATGAAGTCTAAATGGCTTATTCTGGAAAGTCTAAAAGCTTCCTAAAAGCTTGGTATGTGAAATATTAACAATTTGGATTTTACAGTTGACATACAGTATATAGGCAGAGTTTACCCACTGAATTTAATGCAGCTTATGCGCAGAAAAATGTGCATTTTAAGTTGCTTTGGACATCTTAATACTTCATATTTAGTGTTTTTTTACGTGCTAGACATTTTTGCTACAATTTTTGCTCTAGGTGAACTTTGCTATTGGATGCAATTGCTAAAACAAACAGAGGTCGAAAAACAGCAATACTGGGGTAAATGAAGAAAAGGCCTACTTGGTGGTGGTGGCTCCCCAGTAACTGAATAATAAGAATAATCATTTTATTACTTATACCCCACCCATCTGGCTGGGTTTCTCCAGCCACTATGGCTGACTTCCAGCATATCTAAAAACATAATAAAAACATCAAGCATTAAAAACCTCCAGATACAGGGCTGCCTTAAGATGTCTTCTAAAAGTTGTGTAATTATTTATCTCCTTGACATCTGAAGGGAGGGCTTTCCGCAGGGAGGGTGCCAATACCAAGAAGGCCCTCTGATCTCTTTAATGCCCTCAAGAGGCTCATGTTGTGCCTTCTTACAGTCTTTTCGGCACCACATGCAGGCCGTTACAGCTTTTAAACTATGAATTTCAGGGTCGATTGATTTTATTTTATTTTTTAAAATAATTTTTATTAACCGACCAATCAAATCAAATCACATCACATAAATTCCGAATTACAAAGCCGAATTTTAAATTTTTGTTGAGGGGACCCATATTTCAAGATCCGAAGGGGGATTCCGATCAACTTCTTGCTACTGCGTTCATATCCAAATCAGTCCAAATAAAGTTCATAATTCTATCCAGTCTTATCTTGCTGTTTCCACATAGCATCTTATTCGTATATTTTTTCTTTTTTCTTTAAGATCTCTTCTGATAATCTCCTTAAGCAGAAAAACACCAATTATATCCTGTGTGGATTTTTCCGTTCGTCCAATCCTCATATCGAGATGGTTTCCATATATCATCACTTTCATAAATAACATCGCTCTTTCCATCATTAATCTCAGGATCTGTCGTTCTTAAGTCCCACTGAGGAGTCTCACCCACAATATAAAAACAGCTCTTTTCCTCCTCCCAGACTCAAGTCCTCCGACAGAGCTTGCCAATATGGCGGCGGTATTTTTAACTGCGTCATTCCAGAGCTCTTAAACATTCCACGCTCTTCTTAATACATGCTTTGGTTAGAAAATTTATCTCCATACAGTCGTAAATCCACAGCTTAAGTCATTAAAATGGCATTTCTGACTTGTGAGGGGGGGGGGGATTCTTGTTTAATCACATAGAGGAAAGAAAGGAAAGTTTTTCCCCCCTCCCCCATCCAGCCCCTTTGCCATACTGAGTCTTGGCATATCTTCTCATGATTGATTCTTGTTCCTCCGACTCATCTTGTTTATCAGAGAACTCTTCAGTTAGCAGTCTTTACTCCCCCTCCTTCCTTGAAATATGTGCATTCACTTCTTCCTAATTGTTTCTTTTGAAGTTCTTGCAGCTAGCGGCACGGATCAGAGACAGCGTCCAGGAGCACCGAGATCCACAGGAGGGCATTCTGCCTAGTGCCCCCATCCCCACAAATTCGGGGGTGGTATAGGGCACAGCAGGCAAGGGCAGCCCCCCCCATCTTGGGGGGGGTAGGGAGGCTATTTACTCCCATCACAGCCTCCACAGTCGGAGAGATGTTATTGTCAGCCATCTTCCGATGCGCCCCTAGTGGCCCCTCAGGGTCGACTGATTTTCAGAGTTGTTGCATGTAGGGTGTCCATGTGCCCTACTTTACAGAGGAAAATTTGAAGAACCCAAATCTGGTTTCAAAATGAAGAACCCTAAGAAGGGAGAGCAGGGGGCCTTGAAGCTGCCCAACGCTAGCTTGTACCTGGAAGGAAGACACGTACCTACCTACATCATTTTAGTTGTATACCGCCTTTCCATAGTTAAAACCATGGTCAAGGTGGCTTGCAACATGAAAAAACACGTAGTTACGAACCTAACAAAGGTAGTCATAAACAATAAATAAAACATTAAAAGTACACAACCAAATTGAAGAATTTCCACAAGATCTAAAATCAATATGCAAAAAATTAATATCAATAACAGCAACAACCCCCTGCCCCAAAAAACGATATGCCAGCGTCCCCTTTTGCATTTTTTTGCATTTTTTTATGATTATGTATTTTATCCTTTTTGGCAATGTGTATGTTTTTAGTAACACTGTTTCACTGTGCTATCTCGGTTGACTGTCTGTTGTTGCTGGATTCAGTTTACTTTTTATTATTCTATATTATTATACCTCAGACTTCCATTCTTTGTAAGCCTCCCAGAGAACATTGTTATTTGGTGGCATAAAATGCTGCAATAAATGAAACATGCTTGAATCATTGCATCAGCTATGCATCTATTCCCTGCTCTTATGGCATTGTGTTCTGAATTTTGCTGTCCCTGTGTTGGAGAGTATGCAGTAGCTGGAATTTCTGGACCAGGATCCCAAACTGGGATTCAAGGCAGCTTCCAGCATTTAAAAACATTGTTATAAATGCAAAGTAATGAAAACAAAGGAATGTGATCCTCTTCTGAGGCCCTTCTTCATGTTTCTCCTCCATGAGAGGTCCAGAGGACGGCAACAAAGGAAAGGACCTTCTCTGTAATGGCTCCCTGCTTGTGGAATGCTCTCCCCAGAGAGGCTTGTCTGGCACATTCATTATATATCTTTAGGTGCCAGACAAATACATTTCTCTATAGCCAGGCTTTTGGCCAATTAACATTCAGTGACCTTTTAAATGTGTTTGTGGAAAGAGGGGTTATGGGCTTGGTTTACTCTGTACAGTGGTACCTCGGGTTACAGACGCTTCAGATTACAGACGCTTCAGGTTACAGACTCCACTAACCTAGAAATAGTACCTTGAGTTAAGAACTTTACCTCAGGATGAGAACATAAAACGTATGGCGGCAGCGGCAGCAGCCCCATTAGCTAAACTGGTGCTTCAGGTTAAGAACAGTTTCAGCTTAAGAACGGACCTCCAGAACGAATTAAGTTCTTAACCCAAGGTACCACTGTATTCTGTTTTCTCATTTTGTATTTTTATGTTGTGAACAGCATATCCTCCAACATTTCTCTGATGAAAATAGAAAATTCCCATTCCATAAAGATAATTTTACTATTTATACCCCACTCTGCTTACTGGGTTGCCCAGCTACTCTGGGCGGCTTCCAACATGTATAAAAACATAATGTGACATTAAACATTAAAAAAAAAACCCTTCCCTATACAGGATTGCCTTCAGACAGCTGGGGGGGTTAGATAGCTCCATACCCTCCAACATTTCTCCAATGAAAATAGGGAGGTCCTAAGAAAAAATGGGACATTCCAGGATCAAATCAGAAACCAGGACAGCTTCTCTAAACCAGGGACATCCCTGGAAAACTGGGGCACTTGGAGGGTCTGGAACAGCCCTGTTCATCTTCGGATGAAGGGCAGTATACACATTTAAAAATAAAATAAACTAGTTAAGAACAATGATTAAACTACATCAAAAAGCACTGAGAACCAGCAATTAAAATACAGTTTGTCCTGACAGCAGCCCAGTGATCAGCATGGTCTGCACCTTAGATTTCAAAGGCCTGTGCTTTATTGCAAATTCCAGGCACAACTGGGCCATGAATGATTTTTTTTCTTAATCCCCAATATGCGCAAGGACAATTTAGATGTCATTTTGGCCAGGTATTTTGTAACTCGGTGGTCTTTAATTGCTCCTTCAAAACCCTTTGAAACTTCTTTCTGGTATGTACACCAAACTGCTTCACAGTCGCAAGTGAGAAGAATAATTATATGTGATTGTGCTGAGCTTTTGTCATCCCCGCAGGCTCCCAAAACACTCGGCATGCTGTGAATTTCGTTTGTCAGCTCCTAGGCCCAGAATCTGCAATTTTAAGATTTTGTGGGACATTTTGGAATTTCTATAATTTAACAGACCATTCGCCCATTAAATTCCGCAGAGCTCTGATGCTCAGGTGTGGAGTCGGGGGTAAAGAAAATGAGCTTAAAATAAGTATGACTAAAATAAGCCATGGTTTAACATGATGTGCAAACCTAGCCATCGTATAGCCTGCCGTGGGCTTGACAGCTCTCCTGTTCTTGAAGTCTCAGGCAGCCAGCAAAAATAGCTTTATTGATCTCCCGGTGAGCTGCCATATATGGCTGATGGGATGTGTTCAGCTTCATGAGCTGCAAGTTGTGCAGGTCTAATGTACAGATTTTCTGTTTATCTTTCCTTGTTTGAGAGGGCCTGGTAATAGCTGCTTGTTCTTCTTATTGTTTTGTTTTGCTTTTCTTCTCCCTTCCGCTTTCCTCACAGTGGGGGAGTTAATTGGTTTAGCAGAAAGTTCCTTGCAATGCTCCCAATGCGATCAAATGAGCAAAGGAATAAAAGGACAAACAGAGAGGATGGTGCAGCTGGCAATGGCAACATCTCATTGAGCTATCACATAACAGAACACTCAAAATAAAAAATATAGCATCCTTTTGCAACACTAGTGAGCAAATAGGAAGCAGGAGGTGGAACCTATAATATGACCTCAAGGTATTTTTGCAACATCACTAGATGTGCCGTGTCTGAGACAGGTGGCTTAAAGACTTAATAGAGGCCTGCAGCCAACTCTGACTAATAAATTCCAGCACACACAACTCTCCCCTTAGCTTCAAATCAGTGGATTTGAGCAGAATCTCTCTCCCCGCTGTGCTTCTCCCTCAGTAATGCATGCTCTCTCTGTCATCTGCGCTTCCTCCACTTTGTCTCTCAGCTCCCTCTCAATTATCCCCGGCTTCCCATTCTCCATGCATGCTCCCTGAACCCTTCTCCCTGGGGGTTGGATGGATACCTATAAAAGATGCTGCAATAGTAGATTTCCTGCATTAGCAAGGGATAGAACTACTTGATGTCTGAAGTCCCCTTCCAGCTCTACAATTCTGTGGACATTGGCAAGTCTCAGCACTAAGCCAGTGCTGATTTGGGAGGAAGTAAAACTTTGTTACTGTACCACCTTTTAGATCAAAGCAGTGTATACTTGTCACCATGGCAAAGCGGTCGCTCACTGCCTTTTACAACTGCAGTGGTTCATACAATAAGGTAAAAAGGTAAAGGACCCCTGGACAGAAGTCCAGTCAAAGGGTTGAAGCGCTCATCTCGTTTTCAGGCCGAGGGAGCTGGGGTTTGTCCAGACAGCTTTCTGGCCAGCATGTGGCCAGCATGACTAAACCACTTCTGGCACAACGGAACGCCGTGATGGAAACCAGAGCGCACAGAAACGTCATTTACCTTCCCACCGGAGTGGTACCTATTTATCTACTTGCACTTTTTGGCATGCTTTCGAACTGCTAGGTTGGCAGGAGCTGGGACCGAATAATGGGAACTCACCCCGTCACGGGGATTCAAACCGCCAACCTTCTGATCAGCAAGCCCAAGAGGCTCAGTGGTTTAGACCATAATACTGCCACCTTCATAAGGTACAACCAGTCCAAGGAAACCGAGCCAATGCCTCCTATCAAAGAGCTGGAGCTGCTCCTTTCTCTTCCGTAACTGAGATAGCCAGGCCAGTCACTCCTTGCTTTGTTGCCAGGTGCATAGACTGGCCTAGTTTGTATGTCACTTTAAACCAGTATGGTTTAAAGCTGAACCTACAGCTTGTGGATGCACGGGGTGAAAATCGAGGCAACTTTGGTCCTTCCCTGCTCTTGCTGCTGCCACACTGTCAGGAACCAAGTCATGGTTTAGCTTTGCAGCACATCCAAACTTAGGCAGACCATGAGCTGTATCCAAGCTTCATGCTTCACATACCACCTGTCAGAGGTGTGAGTTGTGCCCAACTTTGGGCATGACATCACACATGCGCTGCTGCCCTAACGCAGACTTGGCCTGCCATCCCCCACCCACTCATCACCCAGTGCCTAACCTGTGAGGTAGCTTAGGCCAAGAATGAGCCTCAAGACTGTGTGGGAATTTGAACCCTGGTCTCCCAGGCCCTAGTCCTTCATTACACCAAAATATGCAGGGCCATTGTGTTCCAGATGCACACAAAAAAGAGCTGGTCCTCCCGGCTAATAAAATAATGTTCTTTTTAATCACACTTTTGCATCATTACTTCCATATTTTTGAACATATGAAGTGATACACAATTATTACCTTGTTTCCCTTTGATTTATTTGGCCTGATGCCTCTTTACTTAGCTATTGTTAAAATAAACTAGACTACATGGGTCATTTATGATGTGATTTAATAAGATGCCTTCTACAGGCATCTACCCTGCAGGGAGACATATAGCTTGCAAGCACCTTGTGAAAAGCGCTCCCCCCTCCCCACTTTTCATTCTTTATTTTCTTTCCTGGGATTCTGCATAAGAGGCAATTTAAAGCTACAGTGAACACGCCATTATTAAAGGACAATCTACTCAAAAAGAGCTTCATACCCTAGGAGAGAAAATGGCAATCACGTGCCAGAATGAGGGAGGTCATGACTGCAAGCCTGGCTGCTTCCTAACCTTCTGTGAAAATTGCCATGCAAATTGTGCCATGATTCCCCCTCTCCCATTTTTCAAACAGTAAATATTTTTTCCATTGCAGCAAAAACGATGAGCCCACAAAGTGACATAAATCTGGAAGAAAGCAGTGACAAGAGCCACCTAGAAACTGGTTTTCCAGGTACTTTTCCCCTCCCCCCTCAGGCTTCATAAATGCTTGCAGAAAAAGTATCCGCAAGGTATTTTATATATAGATATTTAGCGTTTGAAGCCATAAATAGCTTTAAAGTGTACCTAGAAATTGTTAGGACTCGCTATTCAAAGATCAGAGGTGATTTTAGGGTAGTGTGACTGGTACATGAAAGACGGGGAGGGGGTGCCAAATTTTAGTGTTGCACAGGACACCGTTGAAATCTGAGAGCTGACAGGTTGCCACTGCAAAGATGAATATATCCAACAGTTAAGGGCTCCTCTAGGTGACCTATTTATTGAGCATTCATCTTGATTTGCTTGCACAAAGCTTATGCAGAGGTTAGACTATGCCTTGTCTTTATTGAACCTGTTTTGTTTGCAGGATGCTGATATGGCAATGAGCATTAACCCTGTTTTGCTTGCAAGGTGTTTATATGTTCCCCTATTAATCATTTGTTCATCCTACACTTTTCAGTGCATTTCCCCATCAGTTCCATAACAGCGAAAAGTCAATTTTTTAAAAAGTGGATTTGTTGAACTTGGGCAATACGTAGATATTATATTAAACCAGAAAATAATATTAAAGAAACATCCTTCTCTCATCTATCAGAGAATTTGTGGTTGAGACCTAACAAGAGTGAAGCCTGAAAAGAGCTGCTGAGAAACAAGAGGCATCAGCATGCTTGGGTGAGCCCTGCGGTGCAAGCAGTGCCGGATTTACGTATAAGCTAAACAAGCTATAGCTTAGGGCCCCACTCTCTTGGGGGCCCCCCAAAAAATTAAAAGTGGAAAAAAACTGGATGTACATTTCCAAAATTTAAGATTAAAAACAAATAAAATAAAACCTACATTCAGCAAGTGTTTTGTGTTGTGTAGGCTCCTATTTGTTATGTGCAAATGGCTTTAGATACCTATTAGGACAATTTGTTGTTGACAAAGGACAGCTGGACATATAAAGGGCCCCATTACCTTCAGTAGCTTAGGGCCTCATCAAACCTAAATCCGGCCCTGAGGTGCAAGGCAATTTCTTAATTATACCCAGTGCTTTTTTTCAGGGGGTACTCAAGGGTATGAAGAACCAGCACCTCCTTTTTTGTTGTTGTTAAAAAGTGTGGCTTTTACTATAACAACTTCATGGTGAGTACTGGCACCTATTTTTCTAGGGGGGGGGGGGAGCACTGATTATACCCATAGTCTTGCTTCCATAACAGTATATTGTTTTCTGTCAGATCCACCCTTGATTAAAACCAAAAACACTTAGCATGGAATTTCTCACTCACAGAAGCATTAAGGCACTAGTGGTGAACAATATATTGATAAAACCTGTTTGGTGTTTCACAACTTTCTGACTAGTTGCAGGACCTTAGCCAGACCTAGCAGAGCACACGCAGAATCCACGGAAGAAATTGGCGACTTGGCTGCAGACAGGATAGACGAAACAGGAACCAGGAACTTGTAGTTAGGTGTTTATTATATACAGTGGACTATTTACAGGAACAGAACACGGATCTTTAGCTAGCTCTCTCTGACACGACTCACAACTCCCAACCTCCAACTCCTACACTGACACAGAACAACTGAACCTCTGAACTCTGAACTAATGCATTCCAGTTAGTAGGCCATTAATTATCACTCCCTTGAGAGAGCTTGACCAATCAGGGAGGGGTCTCCATGTCTCTGTTATCACCAGGTAGACTTACTCTTTCAGATTGCCTTCTGGCTGTCTGCCAAACCTTAATTGACTCTGTGTGAGTAGCTTCACGTACACAGTTTCCCAACACACTAGAGGCGGGGTCTTTTCAGTTTGGTGAAATTCCCTCCCAAGGGATGTGCAATTGGCCCCATCAGTCCCAGACTAAACTGTTTGCATCAACTATTTCCACTGAAAACATGCTCTATATTCAATTCATTTTCCAGAAGTGGCTTTTACATCATGTGAAAGCTGAAGTATAATTTGGAAATCAACCGTTAGGGACATGTCAGAAAAGAGAAATGAACTGCTGTGTGAATGCAGCCTTAAATTACCCAGCTGCACCTCTGCCCATGTAGGCTCTGTTCTAAAGTTTGAGTCAACACATGGAGGTCAGTGGTGGAGCCAATGGCCAAATCCTGCCTCTACCTCTCTGTTTTCATTGCTACATGGTTGAATGCCCGAACAGTCCATATGAGTTATCCAAAAGGAGTACATAAAACATGATCTGTTTGTTAATAACTTCTTCATCATCTCTCATTAGTCAGAGACTGTGGAATCTACACACACATATATAAAAATAAACTCTGTGAAAATGTTTTTTTTAATTAAAAAAAAAACATTTTGAAAAATACATTCGCCACTGTATAGCTGAGCCCTATCTTAAAAGTGGTGTGGGGGATATTATTAGTTTGTGCATTTCAGCAAAGATCCCATCTCATCAGTCACTGTAATTAGTAGATTAAAAACTCCCATCTGCTGCTTTGGTATTTTAATCCATCAGCAGGTTAGAGAAAAAGTACTGTCCTCTAGGATGGAAATAGGGATTGTATTTTATTATTTTGTTAAACGAACCCTAACTTGCAGCAGCAGTTCTGAAGGAAGGTAAGGCCAAAATTAGCTCTGAAACAGCATACAAAAGATGATTTATGGGGAGTTAGTTTAATTTTAATAAAGTAATATAATCCCTGTTCCTTGCTTTATAGGTAGGATTTTGCCCTTCACTTATAGAAGAAACAGCTTCCTTCTGAGCTCTATTAACTGATAACATTTTTTCCCTACGCACAGACACGCTTGTTATAATTCTCTCTTGCTATGCACAGTTCACTAAACTAATGAGCTGTTTGAGGACCACATGCTTTTGGTATTCTTTTTTTTTCCCAACGTATATGCTGGTAAAATTGTAAATAGTACCACTAAAGCCCAAAAATGTGCAAACAGTATCCTATCAGGTATGCCTCTAGAAAATATACCATAGTGCTAATGTACACTTTGTGGCTGATTGTCCTAGGGATATCAGAAGGAAAACAGACCCCCCCCCCCCCAGGACCAACAAAGCTGTGTCTTCATGTATCTTTTCTTAATACAAAGTATAACTTTGACACCAAGCCCCTGGGTTCCTCCACAGGTTCCCTGTCTCTGATGGAGAATTATTCTGCTCCTCTCAGCTCATAGCCATAGCTACTAAATGGGATCCTCCTAAATGAGGGTCCCGGTTGTGTGTGGGCCCCTAAGGTACCGCCACTGGGAGAGCTGTTGCTGGGCATAGCCCAAGCCTTAACCATTGGGCCCCAGGATCGCGCCAGGCTGTTTGGGCCAATCGGGACAGTTGGCGCGATTCCTGGGGCCTATAAAAGCGGCAGCGCGGAGTAACTGAGGGTACTTGCATCACGCTGCCGAACACCCGCCCTCCCTCCCTAATTTTAGGTGCTGCTGCTTTGGCCTTGCTTTGGATTGGGTTGCCTGCTTTGGAGCAGGGGCTGGGTAGGATTTTTTTCCATTTGGTAGATTGGATGTAGCCACTTGGTTTTCGCCAACACCCTTAGCAATCGTCACAACTTTGTAAGGTTTGGCGGTTAGGCATTGGCTTATTGAAGTGTGTGGGAGGGGAGGTGCGGCCATTGCCTGCCCCTCCATGAATAAGGGTATTCCAGTAAAGGAATCTGGGGGTCCTGGATCTCGTCCGAAGTCTGCTTGAGGGGCTAGGGCCATGCCAGGACCACAGGAACCCCGGGGTGAGGTTCGGTTGGTCTTCATCGATGTTGCTTCCTCGTTTGGTGTTTACCCTTTCAGACTACCAGCCAGAGAGGCAGGAGTCAGTTATAGTCTGTTGCCAATGCCTAAGCCAACACCGCTCACTTTGCTGTAATCAATAAAGTTGTGGCCTAAATTTTGCCCAATAACTTAAACTAAAATTACGTGTCAGTGTGAAGTTATTTTCAGGGGAAGCACTTGGGGGCCTCGAAGCACAACCATTACGGCTATGTTCTGCCTCCATGGTTGGAGGCAATATGCCTCCAGTTGTTAGAAACTATAGGAAGGGAGAGTGCTCTTGTGCTCAGGTCCTGCTTGCAGGTTGCCTACAGACATCTCTTTGGCCACTGTGAAAACAGAATGGTTGACAAGATGGGTCAAAGGCCTGCTCCAGCAAGCACTTCTTATGTTCTTATGCCAGCTGTGCCAGCACTACGCTTATGCCAGCACTACGCCAGCTGTGTCAGATGGAGGTCAGCAAAGGGGAAAGAGCCTTTTTGTTATGATGGCAGTGTTACTGTTTGCAGGGACGTTGGCGATTTAAGACTGCTGTGGGAATGAGGGCCAATGAGCAAACCTCGCCCCTGATCCCACCAGTTCAATTTCTGCTTATAGAGAGTTCAAGGGAAAACTGCACATCTTAGCACAGACTGGCCACCCTGACATTTTAGCAAAATATAAATATAAGCCAATGTGATTGCTGTTTCTAAACAGCTTTAATGAACCTGCAAGTGCTGTGTCCTATCATCATAAAAAGTGGTGTGGGTGTTTTTTTTGGGGGGGGCGGGCGGGATGTAACTAAATCTACTCAAACAGTCTCATAAAGTTGTATCATCTGATCAAAAAGTCCATTTGGGGATGGGGGAAAAGAATCATCTGTTCCATTGTCCAATCCTGCAGCAGGACATCCTAGACTAGATGAAACATCCAGAGAAGATTGTGTGGTCATGGGAGCAGTATAATTACATCAGCAACAATGTGTGAATCACCAACATAGGGCTCCTCCAAATGAGCTGCTTATTGTGCATTTCATTCTGATTTGCTTACACAAAGCTTACATGGAAGTTAGATGAACTCAGCTCTTTACTGAGCATTCATTCTGGTTTGTTTGGGGGACATTATATGACAATGAGCATTTATGCTGATTCATTCTGATTTGTTTGTGCTGAGGTTATAGATATTCTCATCAACTGATCATTATCCCACACTTTTTATTGCATTTCCCTGTCATTTTCCTAACTACAAAAAGGTTTATTTTTTGTTGCACTAGACTGCTTTAACCCACTTTAATTGTGACTTGAGAACCACATCCCTACAATTGTCGGGATCCCTCTTCTCCAGAAACCCTAGGAATTGTAGTTCCGTGTGGGGACTAGGGAGTTTCCTATCAACTCTCTGAACAAATGCAGTTTCGAGAATTCTTCAGGAGAAGCCAGGCCTGTTTAAAGTAGTATGATAGTGCTTTAGATGTATAGTGTGGAAGGGATCACAGAGAAGTGGCTTCTTAAAGTTGTACTCATAGCGTATCAAATGCACAAACTGTTGTTCAGCACTAAATTTCACTCAGCTTCTGGCTATAAATGCTGAACCTGACCCTCCATCCATTTATTTGTTCTAGACTTTTATATCTCACATTTCCATCATTCAGTGCTCAAGGCAGTTTACATAAAATCATCCATACCAATCTCAGACATCTTTTATGGTAAATATTGCTACATACAGTTTATCTTTGGCAAGCTGCATTAAAAGAGCACTCACTGACTGTAGTATGGCAGTCCCTTTGTGATATTTACCTTTCCTTTTTGTGATTTTAAAATCTCAACACATTGTTTCCTATATACATGGAACCTGTGTCTGGAACAGATACATAATTGTTCTGAATGTTCAGGTGTGTTATTAAACAAGTCAATGGATCAGCAGTGGATCTCTACGCTGAGTTCAGACTCCAGAATCCTTTTATTAATTTAGCAAGAAGCTACTGAGAGTTTTGCCATTGATTTGACCATGCTTGGTATCTCTTAAAACACATTTCTGCTGCTTGATTTATTTGTGCTGAGAGAACTTGTTCTCTTTATTTCCCTCTCATTCTTAAAGCAAAACTACAGCAGCCATTTCCGTATTGTTTAAACCCACCCGAGAGTTTCAACTTATCAATTATCACCACTTTAATGCCTATATTTAAGTTTACACACAAATTACACTGTAATGCGGACACTGATACACTCATCTCCTGTGGGTGCATTAACATTGCAGGCTTTGTCACCTTATCTTGCTCCGTCACTTTATTAAAAGTTCTTTATGGGAAACTACTGTATATGTTAGCTGTCTTATAAGATTATATCTTGACTTTGCTTCATTTTCCAGCGATTTATTACACAGCAGAATAAATTCATAGTCTAAAACCGTTGCGTTTAGGAGATAATATTTTGTCAGCTCATATAGTTTTGCAAATGCTGCTTTTAGAGGTTGTGAATAATATTTTGAAAGGCACTTAAAAGTATGAAGGGAATGCTGGAACGATTGTATGGACTGCGTCCTCCTCTGACACACTTGTACAAATTGGGAAATGATATAAGGGAGGGCTATTTAGATAGCATTCCCTATTTAGCCACATTTTGTGGAGCGACCTTTTCCAACCTTGTGCTCTTCGGACAGTTTTGGACTACAATTCCAGCATCCTTAACCATTGGCCCCATTGCCTTTGGCTAATGGGAGCCCTGCAACATCTTGAGGGCAGCAAGTTTTGGAAGGCTGGTATAGAGCAGTGGTCTTCAGATGGTAGGTCGGGATCCGCTACCTGGTCGGACACAATAGCAACACTACCACCATTCAAACATGTGGGAAAAGGTTAAGAAATGACTCCCCAGATGCATGTTTGGGTTAAATGTGGGTCTTGAAAAGGCAGAAGTCTATTGAGAGCATTTCCTGTTGTCCGGATCTACTAAGTCCTGGTGCCTGAGTCAGGTGAGGCTTCCTCAGGAACAGAGGGTGAGCCCCTTGCAACTCCACAACATGCTGGAACTAGGAGTTGACTCTCCCTTGTGAGAATACCAGATAAGCAGCTGTGAAAGAGACCTCACAGACCTCACTGAATCCATCGACTGCCATATGCCTGGGCTCTCACTACACTATACTACAGTTGTAGTATACTATAATACAATGTAGGGAGTCCCCAAACCTCTGAAGATGTGCAGGGAGATGCAGCGGGGAAGGAATTGCCAGAAAACAGCTTCGCTTTCCATTCGACTCCTCTTTAATATATATATATATATATATATATATATATATATATAATAATTTATTAGATTTCCCGTCCAGGGCCAGATTTAGGTTTGATGAGGCCCTAAGCTACTGAAGGTAACAGGGCCCTTTATATGTCCAGCTGTCCTTTGTCAATAACAAATTGTCACTGTTTATTGTGTTGAATATATGCTATATGGTAATTTATGGACCTAATAGGTATTTAAAGCCATTCACACATAACATAATATGTATTTTATCAAAGTACATACAGCTTTTTTCCCCGTTAATTTTTTTGGGGGGCCCCCAAGAGAATGGGCCCTAAGCTATAGCTTGTTTAACTTATACATAAATCCAGCACTGTGCCCGTCATCACAAGATATCAGGGCGGTTCACAGTTAAAAGAAAACAATAAAACAATACACCCCCTTTTGGCAAAAGCAGTCAGGGATTTAATTTAACACTCAGGTAATTTAACACTCTTGTGACCCCTTCCACGAAGGAGGCTGCCCACTGTATCTCTGAATGATTTGTTCCTTTTCTTTTGTCTGTATCTGCACTGGGTGTGACTAGGTCACTTGGTCAAACCCAATGTAGCAGCAGCAGCAGAAAAGCCCATTTATCATTCCACTCCACTGATGGAGCCATCTGTGATGACAGTACACCACATCCAATGTCTCCCACTGCTTTTGCAGAGGAAGCAGGGCCAGCTCCAGCTGAGGATGTGTTTGGGAGCCATGAACAGCCTGGGAGTCCAAGATTCAGTCCTGTCTTGGTATGTTCCACTGTCACTGTGTTGCAGGGCATATAGCAGGGTTGAGGGAACCTGTAGCCCCCTAGAAGTTCCTGAACTCAAACTCCCATCATCCTTGACCACTGGCCATGCTGGCTGGAGCTGATATGAGTTGAAGTTCAGCAACATCTGGAGGACACAAGTTCCCCATCCCTGGCATATAGTATAGGGCGATGAAGGATAAATACAAGTTTTATGCTAAAGAGTGTAACATATCTTGCCACTCTTTGTCCCAACAGCACTGCCCATTTATTTAAATTCTAAAATTCTTCCAGTTGATTAAAATAATATGACAATATCATTAATATTCTTAATAAGTTCTTATTTAGGTGCTCATTTCCTATACTTGACACTTGGGGATTGAATAAAATGATCTGGTTAATGGTTAAACCTTACCCAAGAAGAATTTTTATGTAGATCTTACATAGACTCATCCATCAGTCTCTTCATGTAGACATATGGGTAATAAAGGCATATTTCCTACAATTTATCTTTAATAAGAGCCATATATTTGAACCATGGGGAGGATTCTAAAAGTGGACAAGTTCATTTTCAGATTCAGAATGGAAGTATAAAAAGCTATCCATCTGCTTTAATTATGTTGGTGTGAAGGCTTAAAATTTACTTCCTCTTCATAAATGCTACTTAGAATTTAATTTCAGGTGTTCTGCATGGAGTGCATTGGCAAATAGCATTGCATGGAAAATAAAGGCACACAAAAGTTATTATTTCAGAGACAATCCAGCTCTTTCTGTGATCCATATTTTAAAAGGTTGTGGCAAAGAGGCTAAGGGCTGCTTGTTGCTTTATTTAAAGCATTGTGAGAATTGAAATGGCTAACTGTGTGTGAAGAGCTTTAGGTTCTGCAGATAACTTGGTGTTAATAGTTATAATAACTCTGTCTGAAGCCATAAAATTCTAAGTTCCACAACTGTAGTGTTAGTGAGGCCTATGAAAAGGGTCAGAATGCCACCTCTGAATAATATTGCTACAATCCAGGCACTTTGGGGTAGTTGTCCCTTGGCCTGAAGCAGCAATTCATGCCTCATTCATTAGGTATGATTTAATTGTGCTAACCTACATTGCTGAATATTCTGGAAATCTGAAACCGATATCTATTTTGGGTCCTCCTGAATGACAGAGGTGAATCTAAAAGACCTGAATTGTCATGTGCTAGTTATCTTGTATATAAAAAAGTAAAGGTAAAGGGACCCCTGACCATTAGGTCCAGTCGTGGCCGACTCTGGGGTTGCGGTGCTCATCTCGCTTTATTGGCTGAGGGAGCTGGCATACAGCTTCCGGGTCATGTGCCCAGCATGACTAAGCCGCTTCTGGCAAACCAGAGCAGCGCACGGAAACACCGTTTACCTTCCTGCCAGAGCGGTACCTATTGGTCTACTTGCACTTTGATGTGCTTTCGAACTGCTAGGTTGGCAGGAGCAGGGACCAAGCAATGGGAGCTCACCCCGTCACAGGGATTCGAACTGCCAACCTTCTGATCGGCAAGTCCTAGGCTCTGTGGTTTAACCCACAGTGCCACCCGTGTCCCTATTTTGTATATACTCTGGCACTATTCAATTAGAAATCCCAGAAGGACAATAGTTAAGAGAAAACACCACTGTGCTTTTCATGTGCTTTATAGGGGGGGAACCACAGAGAAATATGCACAAGTTCTTTTTTCATTAAAAATTTGCCCTTTAGAGAGAGGAAAAAGTAGTTAATAACAACCACATTAGGTCCTGAATCAGAGCAGGGCTGTGGTATTACCAGACGATTTTGTTAAAAGCTCCCTAAGCAAATGTTATTTACCCATTTAAATTGTCACAGTCAATCACCGAAGCTGCTGTTTGCTTTATAGGACCATAGTGGTATACGCCACTCCCATCTGTGCCAAGCAATAGCAAGATTCCAGGGGTCTTGGCACTTAAGCAGGTTAGATCTTCCCTAGGTTATATCTTTGCATTCTAAGAACATAAGATGAGTCTGCTGGATTTCGCCAATGGCCCATCTAGTCCAGCATCCTCACAGTGGACTACAAGATGCCTGTGGGAATCCTACAAGCTAACCAAAAGCCACAGGTTCCCCGCCTTTGTTCTCTCTCACTCTCTCTCTATATATATACCGGTAATTCCTATGCTCTTGGCAAATTTTATTCTGTTTCTCAGAGCTTCAGACCTGTGTCCTGTGCACAGTATATACAATAGCGTCGGAGTTTAAATGTAATCATATTTTAACATGGCTTTGAGAACAGCATTAATAGCTGGCAATATCAGCTTCCAAAGAACAGCTCAGGAGACTACAAAGAAAATAGACCCAACATGTTTTAGCTTAAGATAATGGCTCTCAAGAAGAGTCCATCTTCATGTGGTAAATAGGTGCATATACACCATCCTGATACTGCATTTACTTCAGAATAAATAGACAATTAACTAGACGGCTATAAGCCTGCTGAAATCAATTCCTAAAAGCCCCCTGAAACTGAATTTTCTATCATTCCAAGAAGCAAAGACTGATTATATTATACAAATCTAAGGGCAGGTTTAAATATTGATTCCTGCAGTGGTCCTCTATTCTTTTCCAAGTTAATTTAATAAAGCTGTCACCTTTTATAACATCTTTGGCTCCTGGTCTTCTCTTTGTGTTTTCAGTGCAGGCCTGCTGGCTTCGGGTCAAACAAGGCACAGTATTAAATGTGTCTTTGCATTTAACATAAATATTTGTTTGGTTTTTAAAATGTGAATAGCAACAACTGGAAGCGGGGCTGATAACGGTCAAGATCAGAGCAGGCAGGTAGGAGATTTAGCCCTTTCCTCTCCTATTGTGATCCATCCTCTGAAGTTAATATGTGAATTGGAAGGAAATCCTCCATTGGCACCCATGCAAAAATGTATACAGTAGTTCATACCTTATTCCTTCTTTACACTGGCATAGAATCTGAATGGGGCCTGATAAAGTGCTCCTGTTTCTTGAGCTGTCAGATCTGGCCATGGTGACGCATGCCTTAATTACATCCTGGTTGGACTACTGTAATGTTCTCTACATGAGGCTGCCTTTAAAAAATGTTCAGAAGTTTCAGGTGGTCTACAATGCTGCAGCCAAGACTACTGACTGGGGCTGGTTGCAGGGAGCATGTTACTCCCTTATTACAGCAACTTCACTGGCTAGAGGCCCAATTCTGGGCACAATTCAAAGTGCCGGTTATTACCCATAAAGCCCTATATGGCTTGAGGCTTGAGTATACAAACCTGCCCAGGTACTAACCTCCTCAGAAGAGCACCTTCTGTCAATGCCATCAACATCAGAAGCATAGTTGGAGGTGATGAGTGAGAGAGCCGTTTCTGTGGCTGCTTCCATATTACCCAATTCCCTCCTAAGAGAGGTTAGTCAGACTCCTTCTTTGTTATCCTCCTGCCAGCAGGCTAAGACCTTCTTGTTCAGACAGGCTTTTGGAAATTTAGGTGCAGAAAATGCTGAGCACCAGGCCAAACTGTTTTTAACTGCTAATTTTAAATGTGTTTTCATGTATTTTAATTATTGTTTTTAGTTAGTTTGATTTTATTACATTGTATTTTATAGTGTTGTTTTAAAATGTTGTAGGCTGCCTTGAATCTCCACTTGGGAGAAAGGTGTGATAATAAATAATAACAATGATAAATAATAAACCACTTCGGTTTTCCAGGCTCTTTCACTTGTCATTAAAAACTCACCACAACTGCATTGAATAAATTCACCTTTTTAGTAAATAAATCCTGCTTTGTAATTCATTTGATAAATTATAGGGTTTGTACTTGACTGAAAACTTCTAATTATTTGGTCCCACTTATCTTTATTCGTTCCCTGGCAGATGGTGATTTTGTATTATGTGCACTGACCATATGATTGTCAAGTGATCCAGAATATGTATCTTTTCACACTTTGTTTTTTCTCTCTCTCATTTTTAAACTCAGCTGTTCTTTTTATTCAGCCGTTTCCTTTAATCTGGGCCATTTGTGTGGCAAGTCTCTGTGAGAAATTCACTTGCAGCATGTCAATCATGTCATTACAGGGGCAGCATGTCCCATTTTTTTTTATTTTTTTTTAAAGCAATTTATTGGGTTTTACAATAAAAATAAACATAATAAACAATATAACATTTATCTTAACATATTTTCACATTTTCTTTGGACTTCCTCACATCTCCCGCTCCCACTTTCATCGTTGTAACATTTTGTCAGCAATTTATCATCTTATTTAAATTCTTATATCCCTTCTATATTTCCTAATCTTATAATTCTCGGAAGGAGCTAAATTTTCACAGTCTTACTTATTTTCTTAAAAACTTCTAAATTTAGTGGTGCTCAGTTATTTTAATCTAGCATCTTATTTAGCATTCACTCAAATTACAATACTTTTGTAAATAGTTCTTAAATTTCTTCCAGTCCTCCTCAATCCTCTCTTCTCCCAGGTCACGGATTCTGCCAGTCATTTCAGCCAGTTCCATGTAGTCTATCAGTTGTATCTGCCATTCTTCCAGTGTGGGTAAATCTTGAGTTTTCCAATGTTTGGCGAGAAGTATCCTTGCTGCTGTTGTTGCATACATAAAAAATGTCTGGTCCTTCTTTGCCACCCCTTGGCCGACAATACCCAAAAGGAAAGCCTCTGGTTTCTTAGTGAAGGTATATTTAAATACCTTTTTCAATTCATTATAAATCATTTCCCAGAACGCCTTCACTTTAGGGCAAGTCCACCAGAGGTGGAAGAACGTTCCCTCACACTCTCTACATTTCCAACACTTATTATCAGACAGGTGGTAAATTTTGGCAAGTTTGACTGGGGTCATATACCATCTATAAATCATTTTCATTACATTTTCTTTCAGAGCGTTACATGCAGTAAATTTCAATCCATTACTCCACAACCTCTCCCAGTCCTCAAACATGATATTATGCCCAATGTCCTGTGCCCACCTTATCATAGCCGATTTAACCATTTCATCTTGTGTATTCCATTTCAACAGCAAGTTATACATCCTTGAAAGTACCTTAATCTTTGGTTCTAGCAATTCTGTTTCCAATTTCGACTTCTCCACCTGGAACCCTAGTTTCTTATCATTTTTAAAAACTTCTTTAATCTGAGCGTAATGTAACCAATCTCGCACTTTGTCTTTCATTTTCTCCAAACTCTGCAATTTCCAATTGTCTCCATCCTTTTCTAGTATTTCCCAATATTTTGGCCATTTAGCCTCCATATTGGGTCTTTTTCGGGCCTTGGCTTCCAAAGGTGAAAGCCACCTTGGTGTTTTATTTTCCAGCAAGTCTTTATATTTTGTCCAGACATTAAACAATGATTTCCTGACAATATGGTTCTTAAAGGCCTTATTTGCTTTAACCTTGTCATACCATAAATATGCATGCCATCCAAAGGCATTGTTAAACCCTTCCAAATCTAACACATCAGTGTCTTCAAGAAGTAGCCAGTCTTTTAGCCAGCAAAACGCTGCGGCTTCATAATACAACTTTAAGTCTGGCAGGGCGAAGCCCCCTCTTTGTTTTGCATCGGTTAATATCTTAAACTTAATTCTGGGCTTTTTGCCCTGCCAGACAAACTTAGAAATGTCTCTCTGCCACTTCTGAAAGCACTCCGTTTTGTCCAAAACCTGAAGTGTTTGAAATAAAAACAACATCCTTGGCAATACATTCATCTTGATTGCAGCAATTCGGCCTAACAAAGAAAGTTTCAATTTTGACCAACTATCTAAGTCTCTCTTGGTTTCTGTCCAGCATTTTTCATAATTGTCCTTAAATAGACTTAGATTTTTTACTGTTATGTTTACCCCTAGGTATTTTACTTTTTTAACCACATTAAGTTCCGTCTCATTCTGAAACCGTTCTGACTCTGTATCAGTCAAATTTTTCCCCAAAACCTTAGTTTTCTGTTTATTTAGTTTAAATCCAGCCACCCGACCAAAATCATTAATCAATTGTAATACTCTTTTCGTACTAGGCTCTGGCTTCTGCAAGGTCAAAACCAGGTCATCTGCGAAAGCTTTTAATTTATATTGTTTCTGACCGACCTGAATTCCTTCCACCAACCGATCCCCTCTAATCATGTTCAATAGCACTTCCAGAACCGAAATAAATAACAAAGGGGAAATAGGGCAACCTTGTCGTGTCCCTTTTTCAATTTTAAACTCTTCTGTAACCACATTATTAACTATCAGTTTAGCTTTCTGTTCTGAATATATCGCCTCAATCCCATTCTCAAAACCCCGTCCCACTCCCATCTCTTTTAAATTTCCCATCATAAATTTCCAGGAGATATTGTCAAAGGCCTTCTCCGCATCTATAAAAATTAAAACTGCTTTTGTATTTATATCTGTTTGCAAAAGTTCCAAAATGTCAATAATGTTCCTTGTATTAGCAAACAGATGTCTACCTGGGAGAAAGCCGGCCTGGTCCTTGTGAATTACTTCATTTAAAACTTTTTTAAATCTATTTGCCAAAATGTCTGCAAATATTTTGTAATCCACATTTAAGAGAGAGATGGGACGGTAGTTCTTAAGTTGTGTCTTTTCAGCTTCCGACTTTGGTATTAATGTGATGAACGCTTCCTTCCACGACTCCGGTGCCCTCTTCCCCTCCATAATTTCATTGCTGACCTCCATCAAAGGTTGTATCTGTGCAGTTGATTTATTGGCGTGACCCCGCTAATTGATTTACGGTCCACAATTAGCTCTTTATGCCCGGCGCGCTTCCTCCGAGCTGCGCCACTCAGCTCCGTCTCCAGTAGCTCTCCAGTCACGCCTCAGCAGAGTTGAACACAGCAGCGAAAACTGTCACGTAGCTTCACTTAGCTTCAGACAAACACACACAGAGACCAGGTTTGTCCATTTACAGTTCTTTATTCCGACATTCCCCAGGAAACTCCTGGGCTCACCGCAGCCATGACAAACTGCCACCTCTTCCCTCAGAGACCAGAGAGGAACAGAACGAAACTCCTCCCAGACTCCTCCCAGCTTCTAAAGCTGACGTCAGAATGCTGAGGCATCATGGGAACAACTTAACCTGTTAAGTTCCAAACCCAACACCCCCTCTTGCCGAACCATTCTGACAAGATCTTTTTGAGTTCAACACCTTTCCCTTTGCCTTGTGCCCCTTCCCGGCATCTTTCCCAGGCACCTGTTGAACCCCTTCAACACTCCCAGAATCACACTGTGCGACACTTTTCCACGCACTTGTGACCTGATACCCTACTGACCCATTTGGGCCAGCAGTTGTGTCTTCTCCGTCAGATCCTTCCCCCTCTGACTTGACACCCTGTTTGTGAGCTTTCTCCATTACGCTAACCGGAGATGAAGCCTCACACCTGGACACTCCTTTCACAACCTTTGGAGATGCCCAGACCTGCCCTGAACCCTGATCTTGGACCTGGTCCCCATCACCGGGTTCTGAACCCTGATCCTGGACCTGGTCCCCATCACCGGGAGCAGCCTCTGCCTCCCTTTCCTCCTCAGAATCAGACAGACATCCTGAGAGAAAATCAGGACTATCCCTGAGTCTTGAACACCCATCCTGTTCACAGAACTCAGCCTGCTTACTGACCAGCAGCTTGGTTTGATCACCCTCTGGGTATGCAGACTTCCACCCATTGGTTGCAGGATCATATCCACAGAAGATCATTTCCTGAACCTTTGGACCACCTGCCTCAAAGAGCTCAAAGGGCTCTTTGGCTACCCTCCCAAACCCGGGAAAACCATGTACCTGTGCACCCTTGCATGCCCTGCACCCTAGGGACCTCCCACATTTCCGGAGTTTACACCCTTTTGTGCACCTGTGCAGCTTTTGCACATGACTGGGAACCTTAGCACACTGCGCCTGTGCTTTTCCAGCATTCCCACCACCCTCCAGAGGTGACTCCAGAACAAAGAGATTGTTCTGCCCCCTTTTCACGTTGGCCACTTGTTTCCCCCCAACGTAGACCTCTAGCTCCTCCTGTAAAGGAGAAAAAAACATGTTAGCCACAGCAGAAACCGACTTTCTCATTCCGTCTGCTAACATCACAGTTGTGTCCTGTTGAAACAGCCCTGCAGTTCCGCATTTCGCCAGCAGGCTCGCTTAGCAGGTGCTGACCAACAGCAGTATCCAACACCCAGCGTGTCACCGTGTCCTGGCTGGAGTTGTTCTTCACAGTTGCCATAGAAGCAGTGATAAGAAAACAACCCTCCCCAGCGTCTGAACCACGTCTTTCCCTTGCGTTCCCACGCTGGCCTCCTCTCCGAGACTGGTTCCCATGAGAACTCAGCTGGTTGACCTTGGGACCTTCCTGCCCAGCTGTCTCCGCTCTCCATGGGCAGCAACGACGAACTCCAGTGGAAAAACACTGCCCGGGGCTCCTCCCAGCTGGCTTGGCCCTCCTTCCTCCGGAAAAGCACTCCTTGCCAGCTCCGCCCCCTCTGGCCTGGCTCCCACTGCGGCTTTCTGGGAACCTGCTTTGTTGACATTCCACTCCAGCACGCACAGTGGACAAGCCTTTACACTTGCCTTTGGAATCCTTCGCCCCCCCGACCTGCTCACCAGCACTCCTTGAGGCTAAAGCATCAGGAACAGGGGCATCAGCCATCTTTAGGCTTTTCTCAATACTTCTCCAGGGCTCTGGCCTCCTGCTGAAGCTTCACAGCACATCCCAGGCAGCCCTTGCTGACTTTACGCCCTTGCCCAACTTCTTAGAGTGAGCTGTTCAAACGCAATGTCCTCCAAGACCTGGCTACCTGCCATTGTCTTCCGTTCTCCCAAGGGGCCCCAAGCTGTACTCACAGATCACAAGCTCCTCCGGCACCCATCCGTGGAGAAACGATTTTCCAGCTGCTCTTCAGCTCCCAGCACTCAGCTCTCAGCACAGGCAAACCACTTTGTGTCTTTCAGCTGCTCTGAGCTCCGCAGCTCTCCTTTGCCTCTTAACAGCAGGCAAAAACTCCTGCCAGCGACTTCAAACGCATTCCGGCACTTCAAAGCGTTCCTGTGACAGTTTTTACGATCGGTGATTAAGGGTCCATAACCTGTGCAGTTGATTTATTGGCGTGACCCCGCTAATTGATTTACGGTCCACAATTAGCTCTTTATGCCCGGCGCGCTTCCTCCGAGCTGCGCCACTCAGCTCCGTCTCCAGTAGCTCTCCAGTCACGCCTCAGCAGAGTTGAACACAGCAGTGAAAACTGTCACGTAGCTTCACTTAGCTTCAGACAAACACACACAGAGACCAGGTTTGTCCATTTACAGTTCTTTATTCCGACATTCCCCAGGAAACTCCTGGGCTCACCGCAGCCATGACAAACTGCCACCTCTTCCCTCAGAGACCAGAGAGGAACAGAACGAAACTCCTCCCAGACTCCTCCCAGCTTCTAAAGCTGACGTCAGAATGCTGAGGCATCATGGGAACAACTTAACCTGTTAAGTTCCAAACCCAACAGTATCAAATAGTCTTTTAATGTCTTATAGTACTTGGAGGTCAGCCCATCTGGTCCTGGGGATTTGCCAAGTTGCATGTTCTGGATGGCTTGTTCGATCTCCTGTCGTGTTATTTTAGAATTCAGGATTGTCCTGTTTTCTTGTGACAATTTAGATAGTCCGTTTTTTGCCAAAAATTGTTTAATCTCTACATCGTCTTGCGGCCCTTGGGTGTATAATTTTTTGAAGTATCTCTGGAAACACTTTCTGATATCCACTGGATTCTGGATGTTTTTTCCGTCAACCTCTAAGTTTGTAACAGTATTTAATCTTTGTCTTCTCTTCAACTGCCAAGCTAGCAGTTTTCCACATTTATTCGCCGACTCAAACGTTTTTTGTTTCATTAATTTAACCTTCCATTCAATTTCCTGATTTATCAATTTAGAATATTGTGTTTGATAAAGTTTAATTTCTCTCAGAGTTGGCTGTGACTTCGGATTCACTCTTAATTTCTTCTCTAATTCTTTTATTTTATCCAAGATCTTATCTTTTTTCTCACTTTGTATTCTTTTCTTTACTGCATTCTGTTGTATCAAGAATCCCCTCATTACAGCTTTGCTTGCGTCCCAGATTATTCTTTTTTCCACCATATTATTCATGTTTATCTCAAAGTAATCCTTCAAAACTTTTTGGGCCTTCTTGGTAATTTCCTGATCTCTAAACAAATTGTCATTCATCTTCCATCTAAAGGATCCAGTTGGTAATAGTATCATATCCATCTTTACTGCATTATGGTCGGAACAGGTCTTTGGGCAGATTTCCACTTTTCTGACCTTAGGTGCCAGGCCTCTAGAAATCCATATTTGGTCGATTCTTGTCCAGGTCAGTTGGGCTTCAGAAAAGAATGTTCCCTCTCTTCCTAGTGGGTTCTTTGTCCTCCAGATGTCAATCAAATCCATATTGTCTGTCATTTCAAAAAAGGTTTTAGGTAGTCTGCCGTCTTTTGTGACATTTTGACTTTGTGACTTGTCCATGTTAGTTGATACGACCCCATTCATATCTCCCATCATTATGATGTTGTTGTAGTCCAGATAATCCAGCATTGTGTCCTGCAGCTTCTTGTAAAATTCCGATTTCCCTTCGTTAGGTGCATAGATTCCTAATATCAACAATTTCTCTCCTTGATGTTGTATCTCAATTGCCAAAATTCTTCCATGTTCATCTTTAAATAAGAATTTAGGTGACAGGCTCTCTTTCGCATATATCACCACGCCTCTCTTCTTAACTTTGTCCGACGATATAAATTCCTGGCCCAATCTTTTATTTATTAACACTTTTCTGTGGAGCCTTGTCACATGTGTTTCCTGTAGGCAAATAATGTCCAATTGTTCTTTTTTTAATATATGAAATATTTTCTTCCTTTTTTCCGGAATGTTACAACCATTAATATTCCAGCTCAACAGTTGCAGAGACATCCTGAATTATCTGGTTATTTTTCAAGGGGTGGTATCTTGTTCTCAGGATCTTCAGGTTCCACAGGTGCTGGTGTTGGTACTGGCGTTGCCTCAGGCCCAGAAGGTAGTTCAATTCCTTTTTGAAGGTCCTCTCCGTATGTAGACAGGAATTTGTCTCTCTCTTCCAGTGTTCTTACTTTAACCTTTCTCCCTCTAAAGGTAAAAGATATTCCTTGGGGAAATTCCCACCTGAATGGAATTGCGTTGCTCCTTAGTAGTTTAGCAAGTTCAGAATAGGCGGCTCTAAGATCCAGCAGTAGTCTTGGGATATCTTTATAGATTTCAATTCTTCTATCCAAAACCTCCAGTGACTTTACGAAATGTAGGCCCAAGATCTTATCCCTTTCCTCCTTTGATCTCAATGTTATCAAACAGTCTCTGGGCCTCTCCTTCTTTATGAATCTTCCAAGTCTGAAAGCTGACACGATTTTAAAGTCCTTTTCTTCCAAATTCCAGAACTTGGAGAATTCTTTGGTCAAAAACTCAGTTAAATGTCCTTCTTCTGCCTCTTGTAATGATCTAATCCTCAAGTTATTCTCACGATTTCGCAGTTCTATCATAGAAAGATAAATCTGATGTTCCCCAACTTGTTTAGTGAGTGGTCTTACCTCTTGCTCTAAATTTTCTAATTTTTGTCTGGTGTCCTCAGCCAATTTCCGATTTTCTGCTGAGGCCTCCGTTAACTGTCCAATTGCTTGTGCATTCTGCACCACTTGTGTAGTTAGTTTATTTAGACATTCTGTATTTTTGTCAATCTTTGCTGATTGCGCATCTACTTTCTTGTCCAAAGCTTCCAATTTTTCAAAAATTTTGTCTAGAACAGAAACAGATACTCCTGAGGCCATATCTTCCAATTGTAACTGCTCTGCTTCACCCTCTCCCTCTACTTCTGAGGGCAAAGTAGGTACAGATGATCTACGTGTCTGCGAGGCTGAGGTTAGAGTTGTTAAAGTTGTTTGTTTGGCTCTCCCTCTTTTTCTTGTGCCACTCATTCCAACGTTATCTGTCAGTCAAGGTCACACTGAGTTATTCCCATGGGAATGGAAAGGTCCAGAGCAAGCAAACAACAAGGGAATCGAAAGTAAAATGTGCATGTAAAGTCACTGTTTTAATCCAATCCTCTAGAGGGAGCTTAAAATGTCTTCCAGAGTCTAATTTAATGTCCAAGAACCTTCAAATACAAATGTTTAGCAGAGTTTATAAATGGTCACTTTGTTGCAGACAGTGCTTATTTATCTCCAAAAAGAGTGTTTCAAATTTAAAAGGTCTCAATACCCTCAGATTGTTGCAAGTTCCAATATACAGTATCAAAATCTGCAGTACTGACAGCTCCCTTAGTGCTCAGGCAGCTCCTGACTCTGGGTTTCACCTTCTAATTTGTAATCCAATAAAAGGAGGAAAGTCAAGTGCAAGTAATAATCCCAAATCTTTAGCTTAAAGTCTTTACTTTTAAGATGCAAGTTCAATAGATGCTTAGATCTGTAAAGCTTAGAATCTCTTTCTTTCAGCCTCCACTCCTCCAGCTGATTGCTTTTTTCAAGTTCAATGGCTGCGGAAGACGGACTTCCTGTTTCCACGTCTCTCCGCTTTCAGCCAAGTTCAAGCCAATTTAAATTTTTCCTTTAAAATCTCTAATTTCAAGTGACTCAGTCTTTTACTCACAAGTTAGTTGCTTTTCGTCCGAATCCGTAATTTAGCAGGAAAAGGGATCAGCGCTCACCGGCAGCAGCAGCGCGGCTTCGCTCCACAGGCTGTGAAGCAGCTCTCAGCGCCGCAACCCCCCTCCACGCTCCGGAGCCCCTTACGGGGTTCCTTTAGCGCTTGGAGGGTCGCTCAAGGCGCCCACCGAGCCTCAAGACCCCAGGCTCTTGCTGCCTGGGGTTTTCCAAAATGGGTCTCCGCTTCGCCGTAGCGGACGACCCGTTGCCTGCGGAGCCTCCTCTCCCATTCAGAAGAGGACCGCCATTGCCGTTCGCGCCGCCCCCGGAAGTGAGCATGTCCCATTTTACCACTTAAGGTGAAACTGGAAGTGATGACACACCCTGTTGCCACCATGCCATGCCATGCCATGCCACCTGCTGCACCACCACCAGAGAAGCAGTGCCCTGCTGGTGAAGACTTCATTAGAGGACAATATCCCAAGAGGATCTATTCAGAGACTTAGAGCTTCCTGCAGCTCTAGGACATACTGGGTATGTCCCAATGGAAGGCTGGGCATAATGTTTGAGACCTTTCTGGATGCGTTGAAATACATGATAAGGCTGGTAAATTATATCTGAGCTGTTGAGGAGAGGCAGGGCTCAGAATGAAGGGGGACAGAATAAGCCTGAGTCAGGAAAGACTATCATTGTCCTCAGGGAATGCCCCAACCTGAATAGGTGTAATGGCTTGGTTCTCCCTCACAGAAGCGAGATGACTCCAGCAGTAATTGTTATGTACTGAAGTTCTCACCCTGGGCCAGCAGGGGGATACTGTAGATAGTTTTCACTCAGGTCCACATATGCAAATAAGGGATCGAAAGTGACCTTCAGTGACTGGATAGTTACAGAAAATGGTTACTGTTGTGTTGTAGTGGAGCTCTATATAAGCAGGCTGGCTGAACCCTGCAGTTCAGTTCTGTTCTGGCCTGTGAATAAACAAGAGCTGCTGTTTGAAGAATCACTGTGTCGTCTGATAAGTTCACCCACAACTTAACAGTAATTATCTCAGGTTTATTGCTCAAACTCATAAATCACTGCGGAGCTCCGTCTTCGGCGTGTTCATCCCCGCTTGCAGTTGCCGAGTCTGAGCTCCACCCCTTCCTCCTTCAGCAATGAAGCCACCACTTTCACTTTTTTCTTTTCCCCTCTTCTTGCAGATTCTCTCGAGCCTACGATTTTTTGGACAGGCTATTTCCGGGGTCTCTGAGTCAGAGTTCTGTTACGGAAATTACGTGGGGGGGGGGGGACATCTTTAAAGTTATTAAATGTTACAAATATTATGCATAAATGTATCCTTTCGCCTTGACAGCTCAGGGAAGTTACCTAGCTTTAACAATCATATAAAATCAACTCCTTTGCCAGTTTCCTCCATTTCAAGACTATTTTGCCCTTGGAAAAATGACTCTTTTGCCTGCCACCTCCCCAAGCGTGAGGACATGTATACACACCTCCTACGCCAGGAAGTGCCCAGAGGTGACAACTGCTGAGCTGATTGTTGGCCAAGGAAAGCCTAATCCCATCACCAGACTTGCCAAGGGGTCCAGACATGCAAAGGAAGTTCTATTGTACTTTGGGTGGTGGGACTTCAGAGGGGTTTGCCTATGCTAATCTTATACCTGGGTTTTGCCCTGCCATGTCTGCTTATGCTAATCTTGTACCAAGTACTTGTCTGGACATGTTTGCCAAGGTTTAACTAGTGTAACCCCTGTCTATCCCTCCCCTTTTGTGACATGTCAGTGATGTAGCAATGATGCCATACGAACTGTATTCTGGGATATGGTGAGGAAGTTTTTTTAAAACGTCATTGTCACCCCATCCTCGGGGTTCAAAATTCCTCTTTGAACCTGTTGCACAATAAACTTTGGTCTACAGCTATTTGCTCCGGTTGGTGGCTGGACTCCTTCCTTTATTCCGCAGGGACCCGCAGACTCTGCCCGATGAACTGGGTGACTGAGATTTTTCCATAACAGTTCGAACTGGAGCTAACAGTCTGTGTCCCCCACCCCCCACCCCAGCTTCTCCTCTTCCTGCTCTTTGTTCTGTGAGATCAGGCTCCTACTGCAGCTTGGCTGCTCCTTCCCCGCTTCACAGTCCAACCTAATCACATCTCTTGCATTCTCAGGCTCTGGCAGCGGAGGCACAAGAGGCTTGAGATTCACGGAGCTGACATTAGGAAGCCTTTACAGTTCTATTGAAGGGAGCCAATATTTCAGGATGGGTAGGTGGAGTCCTTCTAGTGCCTGTACCAGGTATCTCTGGATGAGACCCAATCTGCCAAGCACAGACACTGTGCACCACTTCCCACCAACACACTTTTACCCATGTTAATGGTCAATTCTCAGACCTGACTCATGCAATTTTCTATGGGTTTTGAATAACTTTCAGTATGGTGATAACTGATGACTACTCCCTTTTTGAGAAGGGAACAACACTGTTTTCTATGTATTGAAAGCTTTAAATTGCATAAGAACCAGGCTGCAAATTGCATCACTAACCAGGCTGTTGGGCAAAGAGGAGAATGACCATGGTTGTCCAAAATCATCCAAGGCAGCAGCAGATTTGGTGAGAACGGGGAGCTCTTCTTATGTTCTCATGAGATGTGCTTAGGAACAGCAATCAACAAATTGCAGGATCTATTAACAATGCACAAATTCAATATGCAGACTGTAAAAGGTGATGTAAAAGATGATTGGAATAAAGACCTGGATGGAACTTTCATTATTACCCAGATAGTGGGAAAGTGTATTAGCTTCAATACCTAAGGTGTCATTACTTAAAATTAAGACTAATACAACAGAAAATAATATTTACGGTTGTATAATAAAGGGTTTCCTGCCAACCTAGCAGTTCGAAAGCACATCAAAGTGCAAGTAGATAAATAGGTACCGCTCTGGCAGGAAGGTAAACACCGTTTCCGTGTGCTGCTCTGGTTCGCCAGAAGCGGGTTAGTCATGCTGGCCACATGACCCGGAAGCTGTACGCCGGCTCCCTCGGCCAATGAAGCGAGATGAACGCCACAACCCCGGAGTCGGCCATGACTGGACCTAATGGTCAGGGGTCCCTTTACCTTTAATAAAGGGTTAGCTAAGATAGCTCAGTATTGGAGATGTGGCAAGGACAATGCTTCTCTGAAGCACATGTTTGTACAGTGTTCTTTACTTAACAAGTTTTGGAAGAAAGTGCTAGGCTGTGTAACTATCACTGTGCAAAAAAAGTTAAATCTTTCAGCAGATAATATTTTATTGAACTATATACCTGTCGGAAATCAAGCCTTTATCAGGAGAAACTGGCAACTCTCCCAGGCACCCGGCTTGGTCTCCTGTTGACCTCCCTGTCTGCTTTCCCGGCAAGATCCAGGCAGAGGTCGCGATAGGCGATCCTTCTCAGCGTGAGAAGAACACACCCCTCTTTCCTGCCCCCCCGGCAGGGGAAAGAGATAGACAGAAACGTATTTACATGCCTTTATTTCTGTCTTTGCAGTGTTACAGAAAACATGACTGCTCTCTTCATACTCCTGCAGTTGAGAGAGAAACAAAACCTGTACTTCCTGTAGAAGAGCAAAAGGAAGAGCTCATATTACACTCTGAGCTAATTCCGGTGCATTGCCCTGTGAATTGACTGTCCCTCTGTTTCCCACGGAACAGTCCTAACATTCCATCATGTGCTGTTTTCAAGCTAACAGCTCGCGGCTGCATTGCTTCAATATCGTAACAATACCTGCAGTATGGAAATTATCAATGGGACAACAGAATTGGATTTTCCGTGTCCTAATGGTGGCCAAGAGATTGATATTGAGGAATTGGAAAAATAAAAATATGTTACCCTTCAATCAATGGACTGATGATATGATATCACTGGCAATTTAGGAACTGACTGCTTACAGGCGCAGGCGCAGGATCTGTATGGATAGATACAATAACATTTGGAATGAGTTTTTACAAAATGTAGTAGGCTATTAACATTTACATAAGCAGTAGGACAATAACACTATACCAGTTTATACAAGAATGTATGGGAATATCATATGTTGTTTCTTGTTTTGTATATTTTCGCTTTTATATGTATCTTTGTTGTTGTGTTATTTTTTTCTCTCTCTCACTTTTCCTTCTTTTATTTTCTGTATCACTTTATTTCTTTTAACCGAAATCACCTTAATAAAATATAAATATTTAAAAACAAAAACAAATGGGAGGATCTTGCAGGATTCCAACATGGCAAATGCAACATTTGTCCAAAAGGTAGACCAGCCATCTCGTTCCAGAATTCTAATTGACTATGAACACAAATAACATGCATACAACAATGCTGAATGAAATCCCTTATGGCAAGAACAAGGCAAACAACCCCAGTGAAGTCAATAGCAATAACAACTCAAATATAGTAGGACACAATCAGAAGAGTTGTTAAGGACTTGAACCACATTATCTTAATGAATGGATCTCTCCCCTTAGGATTAATCAGTATTTTACTTTAAGTTCATTTATTTATAAAATAGATTGTGCTGCTAAGAAATAACAAATTGGACTGGAGAACAATCAGAAGATTGGTTTACAATAGGATTCCACTCTAGATTGTGTTCTTTTAAACATACACTAACGACCTCCCTCCAACTTATCTCTGTAGAGCCAGCCTGACAAATCACTATTTGTATTTAAAATCCATTGAACCTTTATTGCAAGTCTAAAGGGAAAGAAAGTTCGTTCTTGGTGTTTCTTATTAGTTTCCAAGTACCATCATTAAACTGCATGGGAATATACCATCCAAGTGAACAGGATATGGGCTAAAGGTTGAAGCACACTTAAGGAAATGCAAAAAAAAATAATGCTTTTCAGGAGTATGATAATATCTTAGATTTGCGAATTTGCTAGCAAAGCTAGATATGAATTAAACAGGAGACTCTTATCTTCTGAAGTAATAAACTGAAAATCCTTGATTTGCATTATTGAAATTGAAACTGACTGCTAACCAATGGAATACAGTTTAAAATGCAGAATTAAGTAGGTGATCATATATTTAGTTTGCAAAATGAAAATAACCAAGAATAATTTTTGTACTTATATCTAAAAAAATGTTCAACTCTGAACAAAATAAAAGCTGGTTCATTCTTCCCTCCTCTCTCTTCCAAACAGGTGATCAGCACTGTCAGAGGAGTTGGCAGCATTGTCATCATGGAAGAGGTATGTAGAGCTCATTTCTGGGCAGGAATATCTCTGAATAAGAGCTAATAGATTCTCTGGATTTTAGTATAGGATAATGAAGTCTTAGTTTGCAAAGATCACCTAGGTAGAACATCATAGCCTAACAGCTAATGTGTTTCCCAAGCTTGTGTCTGCCAGTCAATGTAAATGCAGGGAGTGTTTTGTTTTGTTTTTTTTAAAGATTTTTATTAAGGTTTCAATAAAAAAGTTAAACAAAAAAAACCATAAAAATAGAAATACAAAAATACACAATACATAATCCAAAAAGAAAGAGAAAACACAGAAAACAAAATACAAAAAAAAAATACAAAAAAACCCCCAGAACAATTAAAAACCATTTCACTTTTCCATTTCCGTTTTTAAAATTACTTATTTTCTGGACTTCCTCATACCTCCCTCTTTTGTATTCCAGTCCAAATTGTTTGTCCAGCAATTTCTTTTCCACTTTTTTAATCCCAATCTTTAATCTTAATATAATATATAGCACTTAAACTTCTTTAATCCTAATCTTTAATCTTAATATAATATAACATTAAAGTTTTATCTCTTAAGTACCAAATTTCCATTTCCTTAAACATCTTTAATCCTAATCTTTAATCTTAGTCTATCAATAACTTTAACCTGTACAGCTGGAAACCACTTATTTTCAATCCAACATCACTCTAACATTCTTTAATTTTGCAGTGTTTCTGAAGATAGTCTTTGAATTTCTTCCAATCTTCCTCCACCCACTCTTCTCCCTGGTCACAGATTCTGCCAGTCATTTCCGCCAGTTCCATATAGTCCATCAGTTTCATCTGCCATTCCTCCAGCGTGGGAAGTTCTTGTGTCTTCCAATACTTTGCGATGAGTATTCTTGCCGCTGTTGTTGCATACGTAAATGCAGGGAGTGTTTTGTAAGGGGGAACATCACAAGCTTAACTCCCCCTATCCCTGCCAATTCTTCCCTGCAATTGTCCATCGCTTTGGGAAGGAACATAGCTCAGTAATAAATCACACGTCCCACACGACAAAGTCCCAGGTCTGGTTCCTGGTGTCACTGGGGAGAGTTGGGATAATGTTATTGTCTGAAACCCTGGAGAGCTGTTGCCAGCCATTGTAGACAATACCAATTGAGATGGGCCGATGGTCTAACCAGGAGTGCCCAGCACCAAGGGAAGGTGGTGTGCCACGGCCTTCTCAACAGCAGTGGCACTTCCGCCTACTGAGATAGGGTACGGAAGGGTGGTGGCAAGATTTCAGCTGTGTGGGTGTAGCAGTGGGACCAATCCAGTGCTCCTGCTTGTGTACCCACACAACACTGACCTCACACTTCTTTCCCTCCCCTCTGCGGTCAGCAGCGCTGCTGCCGGAAGGATGGCAAGGTGGCATGGATCCACTCTGCCAGCCACTTCCACAATTGACTTGGCATAAAATAGTTTCATAGGTCTTGAATCTGTTTTGCCTGAAGCAAGACTTCAGAACTGGCTTTGGGGGGAACAGTGACAATGGTGGGGGGATGGGGATTTGATGGCAAGAATCAGCAGGTACGGGAAAGGTTAATCATTCCCCTGCACTTCTAGTTCTCTTTACTTGATCCATGGCCTTGCGTTCCCATTACAGTGGTACCTCGGGTTACAGATGCTTCAGGTTACAGACTCCGCTAACCCAGAGGTAGTACCTCGAGTTAATAACTTTGCTTCAGGATGAGAACAGAAATCGTGTAATTTAGTTTTAATGGAAAATAAGGTTAAAATAATACGTTATTTACAATATCACAGAAAATGGAGAAAGATGGAAAGGATTTGCTGAAACAATTAATAGATGTGGAATACAAAAAGGGAGGTGTGAGGAGGTCGAGGAAACAAGGGAATGAGAGATAGAGTATGGAAAAGAGATGATGTATGTTTTTAAATTGTTTTTGTTTTGGGAGTGGGGTTTGTTTAGTTTAGCTTAATGTGTTTAGTTTTGAGTTTAGGTTGTGTTTTGTATTGTTTATATATTGTATTGTATTGTGTGTTTTTTTCTCTCTCTTTGTTTTTCTTCTTTGTTTTTTCTTCTGTTTTTTTTCTCTTTTGCTTTTTTCTCTCTTTTTGTAATCTATAAAAGTAATAAATATTATTTTATAAAATAGAGAACAGAAATTGTGCTCCAGCGGCACGGCAGCAGTGGGAGGCCCCATTAGCTAAAGTGGTGCTTCAGGTTAAGAACAGTTTCAGGTTAAGAACGAACCTCCAGAACGAATTAAGTTCTTAACCCGAGGTACCACAGCAAAAAGGCATCTCACTTGCTTCATAACACATAGTTTTTTCCTCACAAACATCTCGAAGATGGCAATAATTTAAAAGATGGCCTGCTCTTGCGCATGAGTAGATGGGGCTACTGGAGCAGTCTAGCAGCCAGGACTATAGCCTGGCAGAAAATGATTACCCAACGCAATCCAGATTCATGTGTACAAAAAATGATAATCTAAGAAGAATCCTGCTGGGGATGACCAAAGGTCCACTTAGTCCATCATCTTGCTCTCACAGTGGCCAACCAGAAGCCTGTGGGAAGCCTACAAGCAGGACCTGAGCATGATAGCACTCTGTACACTTGTGCTCTCCATTCAGAAGCAGACCATCATAACTAGTAGCAATATATAGCAGTGGCGTTTGCCTCCTAGGATGGGTCATAAGGAAAGGGTTAAAATAAGTGTGATGTGATTGGCGAGTGAGAATGCAAGGGGGGAATAAAAGTTAGAGTGGGAGGTTTTGAAAGTCAGTTGGTTGAGAGTTGAGTGGAGTTGAGAAGTTGAGGTTTGGGAGTTGAAGAAGGAAGAGGGAGGTTTAGGTGTGGGTTGGTAGAGTTGTATTGTGAGAGAGTGAGAGGAATTGTTAGGTGGAGTCAGATAGATAGTTGGAATAATCAGTTTGGAGTTGTTAGGAACTAAGAATAAGAAACTGACAAGAGAAAAATTAACTGAAACCATAAGCTTGTTCCTGCATTTAAAAATAAACTTGATTATTTGTTTATGTTAACAACTGACTGGACTCCGTGTGTCCCTGTGAGATACGGGGTGGTGGCAGAGGAAAAAAGCAATCGCAGAGGCGGCACAGGGTCAATAGACTGTCAAACGTATGGGGGCCCTGTTTGTGATCGCCACAATAGCCTTATTGAGTTTGTGTAATCCCTTTTAAAGCCATCCAAGATGGTGGCTTCCCAACATATTGCGACAGTAAATTCCATAGCGAGGGCCACCGACTTGTGGGAACCAAAAGTCCATGCAACACATGGGTCTGGATGACAAGAGCACTGAAGCAAGCCATACACTATGCAGAAAGACAAGTTCTTATATAATTTTGGCAAAGCAATAACATCAGTATGTTCCAATAAAAGTTGCATGAGTTCCATTGATTTGATTTCCAGACAGACTGTAGTGCTTGAACAAAAGTCAAAACTTTTCCTTTCATTTCTGTTGAATAACATTTCCCCCAAAACCTCAACCTTTCAAGGTCAAATCAACCTGCAATATCTTTGAAAACCTTTCCTTCTTGCAGCCCACACACATTACCCACAAGCCTGGCATTTTAAAGTTCAACACATTTGCGCTATTAACTTCACATTCAGAAATAACACAAGCACTTTCATATTATGAGCAAAAGAGCCTGAACCTTTATCTGTTCCCTTCTTATTTACCTCATTTATTTTATATAACTATGTTGAAATTTGCTTTGAGAGCTCACTGTATGCGAGAAAGCATTATTTTATTACTTGCAGGAACATAAACTCTTACTAGTAATTCAACTTTTGCTAGCCTCAGTTGAATCAGGATAATTGAAAGTCTGGGTGCTCCATGTTCTGCCTCATAAGTCCCTCTTTTCCATACAGCTGCAGGTGCTTTATGTTGGCTCCATAGGTATTATAAAGCATAAAGCTGGCTGAAAAAAATCTGGGAAGTTTATTTGGAATGTGACATTTCCTTTGTGCAGTACAGAAAGCAGCTGTTTCATCTGCCATCTCTTAATATCAATGGAGTGTCATTCCATCTGTGCATGAAGTCTGGGTGAAGACATACCCTTATGGACTGCCTCATGGTTACAGAGTTCTCTTCATTTGGAAATAACTTGCCAGATTCTAAGACCGAGCATCTTAAAATTCATTGTTGTTGACTAAAGATGAATTCACTTGTGTGTGTGCCAGTTCACAAAACACATGATAGGCCTAGACTGATTCATTCCTGCAGTTAGGGATTGGGAAGAAATTCTGTTCAGAGGCAAAGCCACACATCCTGAAACAATATGCGAACCAAAACACAGCTATACTTTGAAATGTGCTCTTCTTAAAATTTTGCAGTGTGGTTCTCCAGCCATGCAATGTGTACAAAAATGCATGTACTAGGGTAAATTATGCATAAAATGCATAAATTGGTGGAAACAAGATATAAAATGTGTTCTAGTAGTGGAAATTGTTTTCAAATATGTGCAAATAAAGTGAAATCATATAAAAATATGTGTGGGAGGAGAAATTAACACTAAAATGCTGATGAATTTCAATGAGGACTTTGGATTTCTTATTTTCTCCTAGGTTTTTAATCCAATCAGTGTCACATATGCCTCACCTTCACATACTGACTGATGGTGATGAGACTGAATGACATTCTATCCACTAATAGGGAAGGGAGTACATTAGGCTTTTATCCCTGCCTTTTCTATTGATCTTGGTCCCAAGGATCATATCGCAAAAGAACATAAACACAACAACTAAACACAATTCTGTAATAGTTTAGCTGAGCTTGGAGAGACTCAAAGTATTTGTACCTTGTCTTCAGGATGCTTTCATCAACAATATTTGACAATATATGTCCAAGATGAAGCAAGGCCATGAATAATGAAACAAAAAAAAAAAAAAAAAAATGCATCCATGGGCTTAGCCACCAACAAATCAGGGTTTCCCACTGACATCCAACCCTCAAGCAGTGATTTTTCATCATAATGAGACTGAAAACTGATGTGAGCATTCAGGTAATATTGAGAGCCTAGTATTAACTACTTAAAGGAATGGAAGTGGTCCTACTGAGTTAATTAGGTACCACACTGAGACCTCTAAAACCAGCAAGTCCAAGTAAGAGAATAGATGAAAGCTCCATTTTACTATATATCTGATATGAACTGCTGAAGGGTGATGTATTGTAAGCTATTAAAGTTTCTGGGTACTGGAAAAAGTGAGTCATAGATAAAAGTGTACTAAGAACAAAATCTTTGGATGTTTAAATACATCACCTTCTCTTAGTGGTAAAATATGTTCAGATCAATATCCCTACATGTCAGCATATAATAAATGTTTAAAAGAGCTATTGAACTGGGTTTTTAAAAAAAGAACCTTCACAAATCAACTATTTTAAGGTCTCTGGGTAGCAAAGTTCTGAATGTGCAGTTAGTAGACCCAATAACCTTTTTGATAGTCTAACTTTCCTTTTGTTTCTTCACTGCCTCTGCTCACAGGAGAGATGTATTTTCAAATGCCATGCTATCTAAGCATCAGCTCAAACACAGCAGCCCTCACACGTACAACTACACGCAACAGACCACTAGATTGAGTGTTGGCTGTGTGAAGTACACAAAAAGCATACAGTATGTGTATAAAACATTTAACATGTGAACTAAGGATGTGGGTGGCACTGTGGTCTAAACCACTGAGCCCCTTGGCCTTACCGATCAGAAGCTTGGTGGTTCAAATCCCCGCGATGGGGTGAGCTCCCATTGCTCTGTCTCAACTCCTGCCAACCTAGCAGTTTGAAAGCACACCAGTGCAAGCAGATAAATAGAGACCACTGCAATGGGAAGGTAAACGGCATTTCTGTGCACTGCTCTGGTTTCCGCCATGGTGTTCCGTTGTGCCAGAAGCGGTTTGGTTCTGCTGGCCACAGGGCCTGGAAAGCTATCTGTGGACAAACGATGGCTCCCTCTGCCTGAAAGCGAGATGAGTGCCGCAACCCCATAGTCACCTTTGAATGGACTTAACCGTCCAGGGGTCCCTTACCTTTTTTCTTTTAACGTGTATAAATTTATGCATGTTTAGACTCTGCCCATGCTATCTGTCACATCATCATCCTTGATACAGATTAATCACATGAGCAAGGCCTACTTGTGTACAAATGCATGCATGTAACCTCAGTTTATTCTAAACATCCTAAGCACGAGTGGAAGCCCTCTAAAGCACAGGTAGAGAACCTAAAACCCATGGGCCAATCTTAGCCTGCTAGGGAATCCAGTTTGGTCACAAGGCTGTTTTATTCAAAACCATCTTGTGATATCAACTGATGGGTGGGAGGGCAGGATTCTATGTTGGTTCCAGCAGGGAACAGCCACCCATAGCCAAAGTAGCAGGATTTAAACCCTACTCAGCATCAGAAAAGTTGGGGTTAAATCCTGTTCAGCTTGGCTGTGCATGCCTGGTACACACATCCAAAGACACAAGCATTGACTGTGCTTGAGAGGAGTCCCTTTAGTAGTGGATCTGCAAAAAGCAGGTTTCTTCAGCCAGGTTTTTGTAGCTCTGCAGCTAGAGGGACTTCTCTGACATGAGCTTCTTATAAAATGCAGGTGAGGGAGAAAGAACTGCTTTGCAAGTTTTTTTCCTCATGCATGCAATGCCTTCTCCCTTCTCCCAATCACCCACTTTAAATTCTGAATAGCAGGAGTTTAGAGGAAGAGACTAGCAAAGATTGTTTTTTCAAACTATTCAGTTTGAATAGTTCTTAATCATTCCTTTCTTTTCCACAACCTTCCCTCTGACATACATGGAACATCATCCATCAGTTGCTCCTGACATTTTGTAAATACTTTCCTTCCCGCATAAGACCAGTAGCAAAGCTAGGCAGGGGAGGGGAGGGAGATCTGTTGGGTGGCACTGTTTGGGGGTGGTCTTCCTGGTGGCATGGGAGCTTGAGGTGTCACAGCAGTTGCTTGGCATTTCGGGTGTTGCAGGAGGCGGAGCCACTGCCTGTTCCTGAAATCAGCAACAACCTTGAATTGCAAAAGACTACACTGTGTTCAGCATCTTAAAAAGCAGAGACATCACCTTGCCGACAAAGGTCCATATAGTTAAAGCTATGGTTTTCCCAGTAGTGATGTATGGAAGTGAGAGCTGGACCATAAAGAGGGCTGACTGCCAAAGAATTGATGCTTTTGAATTATGGTGCTGGAGGAGACTCTTGAGAGTCCCATGGACTGCAAGAAGATCAAACCTATCCATTCTTAAGGAAATCAGCCCTGAGTGCTGACTGGAAGGACAGATCCTGAAGCTGAGGCTCCAATACTTTGGCCACCTCATGAGAAGAGACTCCCTGGAAAAGACCCTGATGTTGGGAAAGATGGAGGGCACAAGGAGAAGGGGACGACAGAGGACGAGATGGTGGGACAGTATTCTCGAAGCTACCAGCATGAGTTTGACCAAACTGCGGGAGGCAGTGGAAGACAGGAGTGCCTGGCATGCTCTGGTCCATGGGGTCACAAAGAGTCGGACACGACTAAACGACTAAACAACAACACCACACTGTGTTACTACTAGATTTCCATTTTTATGATACTGTTTTTATATATGCATTTTTATATATTGCAGTTTAGAAATGCTTTCAATAAGTGAGTGAGTGAGAGAGTGAGTAAATAAGTAAGTAAGTAAGTAAGTAAGTAAATAAATAAATAAATAAATGTATATACTGTTATTGAGATTTTGCTTTATCAATAAGTTACCGATCAACATGGTGTTTGCGTGGTTGGGGAGTGATAACTTCTGGGGCTTTTGTTCATTCCTGCTTGTTGGAAGGCTCAGCAGGTAAAAGGCAATTTGTGACGTACCTTAACATTTCTGAAATAAGTTCCTGCTCTGAAATGTCAAAGAAGTGATACAGCCAAAGATGAGTGGTTCATGCTGAGAGCTTAGCTGCTGGCATTTTTTTTAAAAGGAGGTAGCGCTGTACTTTGCAGAGGGTGGGTGTGAATGGCATCGAGGAGTAGAACTGCAGCAACAGTGCCAAGTCTTCCTTGTACTAACTCAATCCATAGTATAACACACAATGTTGTAAAAAGCATTCTTCAAACATACCGGTATTTCATAATGACAGTTTGGAAAGAAACTACTACTATTACTAATACTACTAGTAGCAGAATATGCAGAGGATGATATTGACTGTTAGTCATACTCAGAGCAGAATTCAGTGGGTCACTTCTGGGTACAACTTCATTGGCTATTACCCAAGCTACCCATTAAGTACAGAGACTTCCAGAACTCAACAAATAGCATTTAAAAACATCTTTATACCACACCTCTTAAGTGCATATTTCTGGTAAGGGTGTTCTAATAGAAAGAGAAAATAAAACAGTGATGACATTCAGGAAGGCAAATATAAAATCAGCTTACCTTGAATCATGAAGATTAAGGAGTGGTTTGTGTATGTGAACCAGGACAGGGAAGTTAGATTGACCACATCCAAAACCATTGATGAGATTCTTAGGATATAGCACTTGTTTCACCCCATTATTAGTAGCATTCACTAGCATATTTGCCTTTCCGGTTGCTGTCACTTCATAGCAGCAGCTCCAACAGAGCATCACATTTGGATCTGGGACAGCACAGTTGTTGGACATCCCACATAACTGTATTTTTTAAAAATACTAAAGCCCCTTTTACATAAGCACACAAGACAAGCCTGCTGGATCAGGCCAGTGGCCCTTCTAGTCCAGAATCTTGTTCTCACACTGACCAACCAGACGCCCATGGAAAACCCTGCAAGCAGGACCTGAGCACAAGAGCACTCTGTGCCCACCATCCCATAGTCCCATGGTTTCCATCAGCTGATATTCAGAAGCATTACTGCCTCTGACTATGGAGACACAGGAGAGCCACAATGCCTAGGGGTTATTGATACCCTTATCCTCCATGAAAGTAATTGATATAACTGGTTGAGCAATCAGACAGCATCTGATTGTGCTGTGGACAATGTCGAAAGCATTGGCTTCCTCTGTAAGCTGTGACTTCTACCCAGTCTCCACAGAAATGTAGCATTGTTCCTGCAGATTTCCTAGTTTCTTTGAAATCTGTATAATGCCTGCAAAGCAGAAGATCACGAAAAGGCAAGAATGATATCTCTTCAATAAATGCATGTTATTAAACTAGAAGATGAGACATGCGGCTTTGAATTGAATAGTTGATATTTTAAAATCTTACAAAAGAAAGAGGCTCTTTTACTGTCTTATCTTAAACCAGTCATAAAGACCTTCTATGTTTTTGCACACACGTACATTGGCAAATCAGTTGGAACAATAATGTATCTCAAGTTGTGGCAAGCAGACAATTTCTTGTACACTGAATTTTAAAAGGAGCCTTTACCCAAGAAAAGATGAAAGCAATATAATTGTAGGCTGCCAGGGAAACTTGGTGAATACAGTTTTGGCCACAAGAGAAAATGTGCTACCAAATTTGAGATTTACAAACCACCCCCTCCAGAACATTTTATCTGGCAACAACTCTTTGATAAACATACAATGATGAGTGTTGCCATTAAGTTTAATGGCAGCTGTTCAATCACATTTAATAGCTGCAACATTTTCCTGTGACTATTTTTACATTTCTCCTCTTCTTCCGTTCAACTCTGTTCCCTCTCTTTTACACCCCCACCCTGAAACACCTCATTTTATTTTGCTACATTGGTATTATCTCTTTGCAATTTCACTGCAAAATCTTAGCCAAAGAACAGTTATCATGTGTGATCTATTCAAGGCATATATTAAAGTGTGAGGGGTTTTTTTCTGATCTCAGAAATAAAATTCTAATACTTCCTTCAGGTTTGAGCAAGATGTACCTTAAAGGTCAACAAGAAAGAAGGGTATTGTGCACTGTGGACTTTTCTCTGTCTCAGAGCAAGGAGTCTGGCCTCATAAGTTGAATTCTAAAGAGCTCATAGGGAATTTTCATAGGGAAAAGTTCCACAATTAATTTAAGTAGTTCTATCCATAATACTAGCCATAATAGTGAGTTAATAGATAGTGAATTAATTGCTGAAGTATGTATCTTTTGTGGAGGGGGGGCATGTATAACATAGTTCTACATTCTGCATAGGCTGATGGTCAAGTTGGTAGAAACAATAATCTTGCTGATTAACCCTGCCAACAGAATGGCACCTTAATACATAGTTAATCAACTACATTACCACAGTGTGTGATCAGAAGAATCATGTCAGTTCATAGCAATACAAACTCATCCCAATTTGCAGATTTAGGCTGCAATCTTATAGTGATGGGGAAATCTGTCAATGTTGGTTTTTCTGACATTGTCCTTTTTCCAGCCTTCAGTTCTTCACATTTCGACATCAGCTTGAAATTTTAATTTAAAAAAAAACTTCTCATGAAAATTCATAACCATTTTAGTGCAAATTCATCCCAACATAAACATTTTTGTATGCAACTTTGCTTAATATACACATTTTTGCAATGCAAAAAATGGACCTAATGGACCAGCTTCCACACTATTCCCTGTGTGTTATTCTGAACCCTGAGCAATTGTGCATGCAGACGACTAACCACCACAGAGGTTATGTTCAAAACAATGACAGTGGAGACAGGAGGAACAGTGTTATTGCGGGGAGTGGGGGCTAGATGCACAGACCTGCATCCCCTTTCTCCATGCTTGCCATCTATGTGTGTGTAATGGAGTGGGATGGAGCAATCTGTGCAGATTTGCATAGGTCGGGCATGTCCGAAGTCCATTTCAGGGGCCTAATCCGGCCCCCCAGTCGATTTAATCTGGCTCCCGTGGCAGTATATGTCCTGGGGTAAAATCCTAAAAAAAGCTCAGCAACTTCAATCCTAAAAAAAAGCTCAACTCAACAACTTTGGTTGGCCCTCATGCATGTTCATGTCATCAAATCTGGCCCTCATTGAAAAAAAATTTGGGCACCTCTGGAAAAGGCATGGTCAGGTGCAATGGCTGTTCACAACATATGTTTATGAAATGTTAAAGAGACATACTTTGTGCAATTGGCCCTTTATACAGACTTGTTTTAACTTGAAGTGTAGCTTCGTCTCAAAGCGTAAAGACTAGGAAACATTCTGTAGCATTGCCAGATAATTTAAAATATCATATTATAGTAAGTTTATGGCATAACGGTGATTGTAACCTTTGGGTTATACAAAAAAGAAGAAGCCCTGTTGAAGACCTGGTCTTATCCCATTGCTAATCTTTGATTCCCACTGAACATTCTGTCTCTAAACTGCTACAATATGTCCCAATAATATTACTTCTTCAGGGTGCCATTCCACTATGTTGCAAATTTATACCACTCTGTTTCTCTTTATAATAACTTTACTGCTCACTGTGCCATGGAACCAGCACCTTTCTTTCTGCAGAGACTTTTTTACTGGAAGAAGAAGTGACAAACAACAGATAATAAAAAGTCAGTCCTATTATAAAGTGTAGCTTTAAAAAAGAAATGGGCTTTTCTGCTTAATGTGAAAGAAGAAAAAGAAAGATTGTGTGTTTCGATACGTGAAAAGCACACAGCTTAAGCATTTCAAGCCCAGGTCCAGTGAGCAAATCAGGTTTTAGTGTGTGTGCGCATAAATTCATTCATTCAGATTTTTTACAATAATGGGGAACCTGTGGAGGGGTATGGAGCCACAGGACTGGGGGCCAAATGCAGCCCTCCAGGACTCCATGTATGGCCATTGGGACCCTTCCACAGACACATCCCTTCTCCTCAGATCACACTCCTTACTGACTTTGCTTCATGCCATCCTTGAGTTTGTTTGGCTACCTAGACAAAACTCTGGACAAAATCTTGAGCTCTGAAAATGCTTCTTGCTTGCTTGTATGGAGGAAGGAGAAGTGTGTGTGTGTGTGTGTGTGTGTGTGTGTGTGTGTGTGTGGAAACTAGCCTACTGTACTGAGGTCACATTTGCATTAACTGCTGTGCCTACTTTTGCCTCTGGCTGTCCACCCACCACTGGAATATGGCCCCGGGAATGTGGTTCTGTTGTTTGACTCCAACACCCATCAGTGTGCCCTCCAGCATGGCAGATAGTAAGGGATGATGGATGTTGTACTTCAACAATGTCTGGAAGGCCCACGGGTTTGCTTTTTTTGAATCCTACTTTTCCTCTAAGGAGTTTGAGGAGTCATGGTTCCCATTTTATCTTCACAACCACCCTGCGATGTAAGTTGTGCTGAGACATAGCAACTGGTCCCAAGTCACCCAATGAGTTGGTTGCCATGTGTGGTCTTTTTCAAGGACATGTCCTCTTTTTCAGGGGTAAAATTTATGTCCGGGTGGATTTTTTAGATTTGCCAAAATGTCTCTGGCTATACGTTCTGGATGAGGCACAGACATAACTGGTAGTTGGAGACTTCCTCTTCTCTTCTCCTGCACATCTCAGCAATATATCGCAGCTTCTATAGCCTACATATAGTAGGGGTATTTAAAATGAGAGTCATCATAGTGTCCTCTTTTTGGCTCTTCAAAATATGGCAACCCTATCCAGGCTTCGTGGGGATTTGAACCCTGCAGCCTCTACACTATATTGGCTAACTCACTTGGACACTTTTATTATATCTCATTTATAAAGGAAGACCGACTACTCCTCTATCAAATACAGATATTCAACAACATCCAGATACTGTGTATAACAACAAGTATTTTCTGCTGTGACACTGGGATTGTGGAATGACTTCCTGAGGTAGGGGTGTCTGTGATCGCTTTACCTGTCCTTTGGTAGGCAGCATAAACATTAAGTTCACTGAGTAAAAAAAAAATCATTTCTCACAAAAATGTATATATCATACATGCATTCACAATTAATATCCATCTAAATAGCCACTCAATAAATATTACTTTATTCATATTGCATAAATTATGCTGAAGACTGACATTTTATTAATTTACTGTTGTTTGTTTAATAGTTATAACATTTTTTATTCTCGCTGATTTTTATATTAAGTCTCTTTTTTTAAAAAAAAAAGTCCGTTTCTTTTCACATTCCCTGAAATAGGGTAAAAGGACTGGGAACTAATTAGCATTTGTAGAAGGAATCACAAAGGTTTTCTGCATTCAGCCCTTTTTGTTTTCAAAATAACAAGAGTTTCATGAGGACCTGGGGATTTATTATTCTTTGGTTGTGGGCCCCAGCACAACATCCCTCTTCTGTATTCCTACCAGCAGATGACTGCAAAGCATCCTGCTTTTATTGTGGCAAATTGTCATTACCCAAGTCAAAGGAATGAAGAAACAAAAATACATAAACGTGACAAATAAATTTCCTGCTCAGCAAGTTATTCATGTTGACAAGCTCTACAACATTTATGACTTTATCATAACTTTTACCTGCTTTCCATATTTCCATATCTTTTCTTTTTCTTCTCAAGATTCAAATGAAATTCCTCAGATAGGTATCACGTTCCAAAGTGGAAAATATACAGCAATAATACATTGTCAGAATGTGCTGTCCGTAGAGGTTTACGACATGCAAAATGATGGTTTATGAAAAGCAGACGGCTCTGAAATGCTTGGTGTTACAATATTAGCATAACTTAGATGAAAGCTGTTGTCAGCCCAGATGCAAACACAAACTGCACTATCTGAGGTACAGTTCACGAAAACTAAGAAGCTATATATAACACAGGCACCTAGATGCCCACCTAGATGCCAAGCCAATATGCTAATTTAGAGCACTATACACATACCCTCCAACATTTCTCTGATGAAAAGAGGGACATCCTATTCTATACATACATACATACATACATACATACCATGTCCATCTGAATGGGTTGCCCCAGACACTCTGGGTGGCTTCCAATATATATATATATATATATATAAGCATAATAAAACATTAAACATAAAAAAAACCCTTCCCTATACAGGTCTGCCTTCAGACATCTTCTAAAGGTTGTATAGTTACTAAACTCCTTGGTTTAGAGGTCATATAACTCCATATGTTCCAACATGTCTCCGTTGAAAACAGGGACATCCTAAGGACAAGCAGGACATTCTGGGATCAAATCAGGATCCAGGATAGCTTGTGTAAATCCGAGACTGTCCTTGGAAAACAGGGACAATTGAAGGGTCTGTATACCTCATTTTAACGGGCTCAATGTTTTATGTTGGTTCTGCAGTGCTCTCATCACCCAGGTGCCATTTATATTTGTGGCAAACCGTACATTTTAATTGAAATAAGAGTTCATCGCACTAAATGCAATGCCGACATTTTAATGGGAACTTTGATGTCATGGGTTGCTATCAAAAGCCTTTTGCACTTAGCAGGAGTGTTTCTGGACAGATTAGCAAGGTTGAAATCATTTTTTCATGTTGCTCTTGGTTTCCTTTCTTTTTTTCTTCCCCCCCCTGACAAAACCTCTAGTGGAAGAACCAAATGGGCGCAATCTAATTGAGGAATGGTAACTAGTTCAGCTCTGGAAATAATTGAAGATATTTTTACCATCACAATGCACATTTTCTTAAGCTTTGGCGGGGGGGGGGGAGGAATTGCTCAGAACAGAAGCACAATAAATATGTTATTCAAAACTGTAATTTGCAAATACTGTTATTGAGCATGTGCCAGATATTTTCCAAGTATGCAGGTATTTGCTGAATATTCCTTGAATACTTGTAAATTGGTGGAGTTTGATTTCAGAATTTCAGAAAGAAAGCTACGGGGGTTTTCTTACAAGGACAGATGTTGCAGTTTGGGGATGTTGCAGTTTGGGGATCTGCTCCATTTCCCTACTAGAAAATCCAAAAGCACCTTTTCACAGAAGCGGATGAAATTCAGAGGCAGAAGAGCTGTGCTTTAAGTAGATTGAGCAAGCAAATATGTCCAGGAGTGTTTGTGCTCAACACCACAGCAATGTCATTTTAAAATACAGAGAGAAAGAGAGAGAGAGAGAGAGAGAGAGAGAGAGAGAGAGAGAGAGAGAGTCTCCTAACACACACACACACCCCGGGACTGGATAATAATAATAATAATAATAATAATAATAATAATAATTTATTATTTATACCCCGCCCATCTGGCTGGGCTTCCCCAGTCACTCTGGATGACATTTGCAGGGAAGTTCACCCTTTCTGAACCATTACATTTTTAGGGTGGGGAGAAAAATAGAATCACTTTGATGTGTAGATGGATTCAGGCCTGACCCAAGACCAAGATTCAGCTCAAAAAGGATTTATTGGAACATCAGGAACAAGAACAAGGCTGACAATCAGGGGCAACTGGAGTGCAGATGGGGCCCAAATCACCTCCTAAAAAATAACTTCCATTTCTGGTACAGAAGTTGCCAGTTGTATATCTCCTTCATATTCTAAACCCTGAATAGACATAGCTCCATGATGAACTAGATGAGGAGGAATTGGCTGTGTGCACTTAGACAAATTCTCCAAACACTACTCCAAAGAGTCTGAAAACAGATTCTTTAAAAATGTTGCTCTCATTCTTTTCAGTAGTTCTTTTCTCCCCATTCTGCAGATGAAAGGTTTCTGTAATCTCCCAGTATTGACTGTCCCTATTCTTCAACCATGCTATTAACTACTATTATGTCTTCTCGAGCCAAACTATGTATCTGCCTGTCTGAATTTTATCTGACACTCCTGCCAACACACTGTCCAGTAAGTAGTTCTCATACTGGGAAATGTGTGGGCAGAAAAGGCACTCAGACAGAAGATAAACATAAGTGAGGTTCTCTGTGGAGTTTAAAAAGGACTCTGTTCCTGACATGTGGTTTGAGTTTTAATGCCAGTGAGGAGTGTCAGTAATAATGGCTCTGACGGGCAAGTGCCACATTCCTATTAGATTTCAGAAGTTTGCTGTTTTCCCATTTGCTTTAATCTGCGGCTGTCATTTTTCATATCCCTGACTGTGTTCAAAGACACAACAGGAGCGGCAAGCCCCAGCTTTCAGAACAGAGAGGCTTTTGAATTTAGATTTTATTATTATTTTTGCAGTTGGAATCAAGCAGACATTTAAATGAACAAAGGGCCAGTGGAAACTGAATCAAAAATAATTTTTACCCATCCAAGAAGATTCCCACCACTCCTGAGCAGTGCACATGGGGGCAGGGCTAGCCGCCGCCCATGGCTAGCATCCCAGGGGGGCAGGGCAGCAATGTCACTACCCCTCAGGGATGACACCTGGGGCGGGCCGCACACACCACACACCCCTTCCTCCACCAGTGCTCCTGAGCTGCTATTTGTCTAAGTCATTAATTGTTTAAGCATGGGGATCATCTTCTCATCAACGTGCTAAACGTACTTGGTTTGAAACGGCTCATCAGTCAGTCAGTCTCGAAAATGGAAAGCAGTTACATCTGATAGGAAGGCATCAGCTGTATCTAGGGGAAAGGATGTAGCTCAGTGGCAGAGCAAATGCTATGCATGTAAGACACCCCAGGCTCCTCTCTGGAACCTTGGGGAACCACTGCCAACCCCTGTCTATCAGAAACAAGCAAGGCAATTTGTGGCTCTCCAGGCCTTGCTAGACTCCAATGTTAAGGAAAGTGTTTATTGGGTTAATTTCACATGAGTTGCTGGCTCATTATTGCAACTATTAATACTGTGCAGTTTGAAGCATCTGGAAGCATAATAACTGACTCCTTTTGGAAGAAATCTTTGTCCAGAACAATGAAAATGTTATTCAAACTTTAACTTTCTTCGTAACAGAATTAAAACATCAGATGTACCTCAAAATTATCCATACAATATCTTGCACTGTCCAGCACAAGCTCAGCATCTTAGAAAATATGAAATAATCCAAACAGACCTACAAGCAAAGGTCGCTTTCTGTCTTTAGCAGCTTCCAATTTCACCTGAAACTGTTTTCCTCAAGAGCTTCATTTACATCTTCACTCCACAGAGTCTTGAAACAAGACTCCCTTCAAAAAGGAGATTTGAAACCAATACTGTACCTCTGTCACCTGATCTAAGGTTACAACACTCACATGTTAGCAAGCAGAAAACAACAATTAGTTAATCATCAGCTCAGGAAGAGCTCAGAGTGCTCTTCTTGCTCTTCCAAAGCTTCAATGGAATCTCCCCATGTTAAACCCTTTCACCAATACACAGGCATTCCCATGTCAGTGTCAATTAAACCTATTATACCTAACACTCATGCACCAACAATGTACCTGGCTGAATCTGGTGACTTTCTTATCTATGTTACTGGGGAGATTTGGCAAGTAACTTTGTGTATAAAAGGGCTCAGGTCACAACATACAGTGTGCATCGTGGTGGGATATTGCAGGATTCGTGTGAAGACTTTTTGAAAAGATTGTCTGAGAAGAAGTTGGAGAATTGCCAGACTTCAGAACTCAGAGAACTCTGTCAGATGTAGGACTCTGAGCAACTGGATCTAGAACATGCTAATGAGCTTTGGCTCAGGAAGGACTTTAAAGTACAGTGGTACCTCGGGTTACAAACTTAATTCGTTCCGGAGGTCTGTTCTTAACCCGAAACCGTTCTTAACCTGAGGCGCGCTTTCGCTAATGGGGCCTCACACTGCTGCCATGCTGCCGCCACACAATTTCTGTTCTCTTTCTGGGGCAAAGTTCTCAACCCGAGGTACTACTTCCGGCTTAGTGGAGTTTGTAACCCAAAGTGTTTGTAACACAAGGTACCACTGTACACAACCCTCTCTGGGAAGGGGGGGGGAGCCTTCGTGTAACCTGTATATAGTTTGTGTGTAAATACAGAGTGTGTGTTTTGTGTGTGCCAAGTAAAACAACTTTTAAAAACAACTGTTTAATGTTGATGAGCTTCACCACTTTACTGAAGCTTCCATGGCACGTACACAGAGAACAAGATGCATAAGAGGAAGATAAGCACACACCCCAACATCCAATTCCCACCAGCCCAGTCAGCATTGCCAATGGTTAAAGAAGATGAGAGATGAACAACAGGAAGCCCGTTCCTGTTGTAGACAATACTAAATTGGATAATAGTATGACTCAGCATCAAGCAATTTCCTATATACCAAGCCTTTTGAAAATTGGAGCATTTCATGACTTTTATCTCTCTTTTTCCCCTCTTCTAGGGAGCGTTTCTTTTCCTTCTCTTTTCCAGTTCAGACCCCAACAGAAACAAAGGGCACCATCCACTGAAAAGAAGATGCCTACACAGCTACCATTAATTCATTTTACAGTGATTTCGCCCTTGTTGAAAGCTTCATTCACTTGTTGAAAGCTCCATAGCCACAGAATCCATTGTATGCTATTGTACAAGTTCTGTGTGTGACCTAGTTGTACAAAATCATCCTGGAATTAAGGGGGAATGGGTGGCAGTAACTAGCTGCTACTGTGTATATAAGAAACTGTAGTCTAGGTACTTCTAGGAAGACTGCAGTTTCTATTCTTTGTCTTATATGCACAGAAGTAGGTAAAGGATATGTAAGTGTAACCTTTCCTTCTCCTTATCCTTACCTCTAATATTCTTCCAAGTAATTTTTTTTAAAGACAGCAATGGACTCATCCCTCAGCAGTAATCTGTGCTTAAATTCTTAAATGAAACAAAAGGTTCCAGAGCTGAGGTCTGCCTGCTAGCTCTGCAGCAGCGCCCAGACCATGCTAACCTCTTCTGCTGTTTTGGTGTCCTACTCCTGCCCACCTGAGGCAGGTGACAACTGCGCAGAGAACCTTTCCAGATGTAGTGCCCCATCTTTGGAATGTTCTTCCCAGGGAAGAGGCCCATACTGTTATCCTTTCAGTATAAAGCAAAGTGACCAGCAGTTTACAATATGACTGTTTTTATTCTTTCAAGCATAGAGTTCAGATTTATCATTTTAATAAAACAAAAATTAATACATAAAATAAATGTATCTACTTAATATGGTGTGTGGGTTTTTTTTTGTTTTATTAAAGCGTATCCTGCATACCTCCTCCCAAGTTGCCAGAACTAAGGACTCAAGAAGACTCCTGGTGGAATATATTGTGCACATTCCTGGAGGTTAAGTGCTACAGCTATGTGGGTTTCCACTTTGATCCGCCACACAACAGAAATAAGTACAGCGGTACCTCAGGTTACAGACGCTTCAGGTTACAGACTCTGCTCATCCAGAAATAGTACTTCGGGTTAAGAACTTTGCTTCAGGATGAGAACAGAAATCGCTCAGCGGCAGTGCGGTGGCAGCGGGAGGCCCCATTAGCTAAAGTGGTACCTCGGGTTAAGAACAGTTTCAGGTTAAGAACGGACCTCCAGAACGAATTACGTTCTTAACCCGAGGTACCACTGTAGCAACCTTCTTACTTTCAGTAGACCTACCGTAGCTGATCAAAGAGTCAATCCAAGATTCTTGTATTTGCGTGCAATACTTTGTTGTTGTTGTTTTGAAACACACACATACTTTGAGGACATAAATGCTGTATTATATATGTTTGCTGTGTCTGGGAAAGGACAAAACGTGTCTGGGAAAGGACAAAACGAAAGCACTCTTATATTACATTAACTTTCCCTCTGAAAATCCTGGGAACTGTAGTTAATGGTGCTGGGAAATGTATTTTAACTCCTCCCAGCACACTTAAGAAAATGCAGTTCCCAGAGTTCTTTGGGGGAAGCCGTGACTGTTCAAGTGGCATAAAATTGCTTTAGATGCAGGGCTTTTTTCCAGGGGGAACTCACCAGAGTTCAGTTCTGGCAGCTCTCAGGTGGGTTCCTGAACTTCTCAGGCAGATGCCATTGCCATTCTAAGAGAAAAAGGGAGACATTCATGGTGAGTTCTGGCACCTCTTTTTCGAGAAAATTAGTACCGTTTAAATGTATGGTCCCCTTCATGGATCACTGCCTTGCCGTGGCGAAGGGGCTTGAATAACTCAGAGAAGCTATGAGCTATGCCGTGCAGGGCCACCCAAGATGGACAGGTCATAGTGGAGAGTTTTGACCAAACGTGATCCACCTGGAGCAGGAACCGGCAAGCCACTCCAGTATCCCTGCCAAGAAAACTCCATGGACAAAGACAACAGGCATATAAAAGTTATGACGCTGGAAGATGAGCCCCTCAGGTCGGAAGGCGTCCAACATGCTACTGAGGAAGAGCGGAGGACAAGTACAAGTAGATTCAGAGCTGATGAAGTGGCTGGGCCAAAGCCGAAAGGACGCTCAGTTGCGGATATGCCTGGAAGCGAAAGGAAAGTCCAATGCTGTAAAGAAAAATATTACATAGGAACCTGGAATGTAAGAACCATGAACCTTGGTAAGTTGGATGTGGTCAAAAATGAGATGGCAAGAATAAATATTGACATCCTGGGCATCAGTGAACTAAAATGGACAGGAATGGGTGAATAAAATGGACGGGAATGACCATCACATCTACTACTGTGGGCAAGAATCCCATAAAAGAAATGGAGTGGCCCTCATAGTCAACAAAAGAGTGGCAAAAGCTGTACTGGGATGCAATCTCAAAAATGATAGAATGATCTCGATACGAATCCAAGGCAGACCTTTTAACATCACAGTAATCCAAGTTTATGCACCAACCACTGGTGCTGAAGAAACTGAAATTGACCAATTCTATGAAGACTTACAACACCTTATAGAAATGACACCAAAGAAGGATGTTCTTCTCATTATAGGGGATTGGAATGCTAAAGTAGGGAGTCAAGAGATAAAAGGAACAACTGGCAAGTTTGGCCTTGGAGTTCAAAACGAAGCAGGGCAAAGGCTAATAGAGTTCTGCCAAGAGAACAAGCTGGTCATCACAAACACTCTTTTCCAACAACACAAGAGATGACTCTACACATGGACATCACCAGATGGGCAGCATCGAAATCAGATTGATTATATTCTCTGCAGCCAAAGATGGAGAAGCTCTATAGTGTCAGCAAAAACAAGACCTGGAGCTGACTGTGGCTCAGATCATCAGCTTCTTATAGCAAAATTCAAGCTTAAACTGAAGAAAGTAGGAAAAACCACTGGGCCGGCAAGATACAATCTAAGTCAAATCCCTTATGAATACACAGTGGAAGTGAGGAACAGGTTTAAGGATTTAGATTTGGTGGACAGAGTGCCTGAAGAACTATGGATGGAGGCTCGTAACATTATACAAGAGACAGCAACTAAAACCATCCCAATGAAAAGGAAATGCAAGAAAGCAAAGTGGCTGTCCAACGAGGCCTTACAAATAGCGGGGGAGAGAAGGCAAGCAAAATGCGAGGGAGATAGTGAAAGATACAGGAAACTGAATGCAGATTTCCAAAGAATAGCAAGGAAAGACAAGAAGGCCTTCTTAAACGAGCAATGCAAAGTAATAGAGGAAAACAATAGAATGGGAAGAACCAGAGATCTGTTCAAGAAAACTGGAGATATGAAAGGAACATTTCGTACAAAGATTACCATAATAAAAGACAAAAGTGGAAAGGACCTAACAGAAGCAGAAGACATCAAGAAGAGGTGGCAAGAATACACAGAGGAACTATACCAGAAAGAAATGGATGTCTCGTATACCCAAGGTAGTGTGGTTGCTGACCTTGAGCCAGACATCTTGGAGAGTGAAGTCAAATGGGCCTTAGGAAGCATTGCTAATAACAAGGCCAGTGGAAGTGATGATATTCCAGCTGAACTATTTAAAATTTTAAAAGATGATGCTGTTAAGGTGCTACACTCAATATGCCAGCAAATTTGGAAAACTCAGCAGTGGCCAGAGGATTGGAGAAGATCAGTCTACATCCCAATCCCAAAGAAGGGCAGTGCCAAAGAATGCTCCAACTACCACACAATTGCACTCATTTCACACGCTAGCAAGATTATGCTTAAAATTCTACAAGGCAGGCTCAAGCAGTATGTGGACCGAGAACTCCCAGAAGTGCAAGCTGGATTTAGACGAGGCAGAGGAACCAGAGACCAAATTGCAAACATGCGCTGGATTATGGAGAAAGCTAGAGAGTTCCAGAAAGACATCTACTTCTGCTTCATTGACTATGCAAAAGCCTTTGACAGTGTCGACCACAGCAAACCATGGCAAGTTCTTAAAGAAATGGGAGTGCCTGATCACCTCATCTGTCTCCTGAGAAATCTCTATGTGGGACAAGAAGCTACAGTTAGAACTGGATATGGAACAACTGATTGGTTCAAAATTGGGAAAGGAGTACGGCAAGGCTGTATATTGTCCCCCTGCTTATTTAACTTATATGCAGAATTCATCATGCGAAAGGCTGGGCTGGATGAATCCCAAGCCGGAATTAAGATCGTCGGAAGAAATATCAACAACCTCAGATATGCAGATGACACAACCTTGATGGCAGAAAGTGAGGAGGAATTAAAGAACCTTTTAATGAGAGTGAAAGAGGAGAGCACAAAATATGGTCTGAAGCTCAACATCAAAAAAACTAAGATCATGGCCACTGGTCCCATCACCTCCTGGCAAATAGAAGGGGAAGAAATGGAGGCAGTGAGAGATTTTACTTTCTTGGGCTCCATGATGACTGCAGATGGTGACAGCAGTCACGAAATTAAAAGACGCCTGCTCCTTGGGAGACAGGCGATGGCAAACCTAGACAGGATCATTAAAAGCAGAGACATCACCTTACCAACAAAGGTCCGTGTAGTTAAAGCCATGGTTTTCCCAGTAGTGACGTATGGAAGTGAGAGCTGGACCATAAAGAAGGCTGATCGCCGAAGAATTGATGCTTTTGAATTATGGTGCTGGAGGAGACTCTTGAGAGTCCCATGGACTGCAAGAAGATCAAACGTATCCATTCTTAAGGAAATCAGCCCTGAGTGCTCCCTGGAAGGACAGATCGTGAAGCTGAGGCTCCAAAACTTTGGCCACCTCATGAGAAGAGAAGACTCCCTGGAAAAGACCCTGATGCTGGGAAAGATGGAGGGCACAAGGAGAAGGGGACGACAGAGGACGAGATGGTTGGACAGTGTCTCCGAAGCTACAAACATGAGTCTGACCAAATTGCGGGAGACAGTGGAAGACAGGCGTGCCTGGTGTGCTCTGGTCCATGGGGTCACGAAGAGTCGGACACGACTAAATGACTAAACAACAACAACAAATGTATGGTAATGCAGATAGATAAAAAGCACCACATGCACACACGAAACAGTAATTCAAACTAGGGAACTTTAGACCAAATAAAAGCTTCCCAGAAGCAGAGTTGTTCTCACTCCTGGTTTAAGCTGATATGTTGTACTGTAGCATAACAAAGAGATAATCTTATGAGCCAGTTCTTAGTTTATCTGTCCTAAACGGAAATAAAATGGAACTGTTTTATTGTGTATGATTCCCATTGGAAGTCTTTTTAAGCGCTGTAAGTAAGTTTAATAACTGTAAATCTTCCGTGATACTCTCAGAAATGTTGGCTTGGTATTTTGGTATTCCTCAATGCCACTATTCAATGTGGCTTCTTTATTAGATAAGGGAATACATTTCCATTTAACAACAAACAGGGCATGGAACAGTACAGGCTAGAAGAAAAGGCTCACCAGAAATCAAGGAGCATAACTTTAAAAAAATAAAACAAACAGAAGCAATTTCTCTGCTCTTTTTTTCTCTCTCTCTCAATGGGAAGGGGCTGGTTTCTCCTCAGCCTGCTTCTCTTCAAGGAACTGCTCTGTCTCTTTCTGTTCTTGTTTTGTCCTGGCTTTATGTGATAAGAATTGTATCAAACTAAAAGCTTTTTAAAGAAACTCCCAAGAGACTGTCAAAGCAGAACTTAGCTGTGTGACTGCAGGGTTTCCTGAGCACTGCTTCGCTGAAGAGCTTTTCTGTTCTCGTATCGTTCTTTGATAGTCAGTTCCTAATTTTCTTCCCTGTCACAGTTGTCTTAAGCAAGACCAGGAATTAAGCGGGAATGGGATTTGTGATAATTTTGACAATAAAGAAATAAATAAAGCCCAGCTTTTCTGTGACTGTCAAAATTGTCTTTTTGTCTCAAGGATTCGTTTAAAGGAGAGCCAGGACTCTTGGGGGCAATATTTTTTAGGTCTGCTAAAAAGAGTTGTTGGTACAAATGCACAAACAGGCATGGTTCCAATGTACAGCAAGACTACAAATGTTAAAAAGACCACACAAAAAGCAATCTTAGTGGTATTATCATGTTACACATCTGAGGATGGGGGGAGAAAAGCAATATTGCATTATAATGAGAAACTAACGGATTTGCACTTCTCAGACCAATATATAAACCAAAACACAGTTGTCTTCCAAAATTCACATTTCTCCAAGTTTTGCAATGCAGTTCTCCAGCAAAGTAACCTGTACAAAAATGTGTACAAAAAATGATCCTTTATGAAGTGGGAGGGTTTCAGTGAGGCAGGCTATTCAACAGAAGAGAGATCTTCCAGGACCTGTTTACATCTAAAAACAGTGCTTTCCTGGCTCTCCAAGACAGTGGGCTACTAGTGTTTACTGAGAGGGAGAATGGAGGGGCAAGTCATTGAGAGTTTGGCAATGTTTCTCTGGGAGATGATATATAATGAATTGAAAAAGGTATTTAAATATACCTTCTTGAAGAAACCAGAGGCCTTTCTCCTGGGTATAGTCGGCCAACTGGTGTTAAAGAAGGATAGAGCTTTCTTTATGTATGCCACAACAGCAGCAAGAATACTTATTGCAAAGTATTGGAAGACACAAGACCTACCCACTCTGGAAGAATGGCAGATGAAGGTGATGGACTACATGGAATTGGCGGAAATGACTGGCAGAATCCGAGACCAGGGAGAAGAGTCGGTGGAAGAAGATTGGAAGAAATTTAAAGACTATTTACAGAAATATTACAAAATTAATGAATGTTAGAATGATGTTGGAATGAAGCTAGGTGGTTTAAGCAGTAATGCCATAAAGGTGTATGTAAAAAAGGATTGATAACAGATGAAAATTTAAAGTTATAGTATATTAACTTAAAGGATCATGAGAAAACAAAGAGGGAAAGAAATTGCTGACTTAACTAATTGAACTGGAATACAAAAAAGGGAAGTATGAGGAGGTCAGGGAAACAAGGATATGAATGTAAGCTATGGAAAGAATTGATCCATTTTTCTTTTTTTTTCTTTTTAAGTGTCTTTTATTCTTTTATTTTGTATTTTGTATTTTTCTTGTATTTTTACTTCTTGTTTTTGTGTAATTCTTTTTTTTCTGAAATTTTAATAAATATCATTTTTTTAAAAAAGAGAGTTTGGCAATGTTTGGTGTGGTAGAGAAGGAACATTGGATCGGCTCCACCACTATGCATAGTGGTGGTATCCCCATGCTTCAGCCCTCTGTTTCAGAACGCACCAGTGGCCCAATATTGGGAAGCCAGGAGAGGAATGGGCACCAGCAGCACCGCCTCACCCACCACTGCTGAGCATGCTGTTCCTCTATGGTGGGGTGTGGAATCTTTTTCACCCTATAAGGGTCTTTCAGAGTATTCCTATTGAGATATCTTCCATCCAGTTAAATATAAAGAAGGAACAGCGGGCTTGCATCAGATATGCTGGTAATTTGTAGGTAGCACATAAAGGGCAAGATTTAACAAGATAAAAACACATGACCAAGCTGCATGTTATGCTTAATGCACAGTGCACAGCTATGCCTCTGGTTTGCCTTTAATTAATTATGGGCATGGTGGAGGTTGGCTGTTATCACAGCATGCAGAGAAGGGAGCCCAGGTGCTTCTTGGAGCTTGTGGCAGGTGCTGGGCTTTGAAGATTTGCTTAGCAGCTTTAGGCTACAAAGTGAGAACGAAAATATTTGCGGCAAAGGCTGTTCTCAGATGCCCTCCTCAAAATGTAAGCAGTCGAACTGTGCAAGGGAAAGGTTTGCAGATCAGCTGACAAAACTGCTGATCTGTGTTGTGTTCCAAGCACTAGTTTAAGGGAAACAAAACAGAAGTTAGTTTCAAATTGCAGAGTGAACAAACTCTCCCTCCATCCCTAAAAAAAAGTAGGAAGTTCCACAAACAAGATGTCCCAGTTGCAATGGTCCTCTCACTAGTGGTGGGCAGGTAAGTCTATTTTTGGTCCATGTCAGTTTCATGGGCATTCGTTCATAAATCCATTCCATCCCATTTCCAGATTAATCGGTGAAATTTAAATCAAAAGTCTGCATACACACACATTGTATTTAAATACATATTTTATCTCAACATGTTCACTTCTAAAAGTACATTAACCTAAAACATACACTTAAATGGATGTTATCTGAAAATATGCATTTTAGTGTTTTCTTTTTTAAAAAATCAGAATTCGTTTCCATGAAATGACTTTTGATAAGTACAAAAATGCAAATCATCTGCTTGGAACTTAGGTTGGGCTTTCTGGAAACCTCCCCTGTTACAGGCCAAGCTGATCTTGACGATCTTCTGAGGAAATCCTGGTGGCCATTCTACAAACAGTGCCAGATGCAGGTGGTGCTGTGGTCTAAACCACTGAGCCTCTTGGGCTTGCCAATCAGAAGATCAGCAGTTTGAATCCATGCAATGGGGTTTGCTCCCGGTTTTTCCCAGCTTCTGCTTGGCTGAGACAAAAATAAAACCATTCAGATATAGAGCTTTACAGTACATACCTGTGCCGGGAAAGTGTGGTGCAAAAGGAAGTCACGATGAGCCCTTTGTGATAACACAGAAGCTGGCCTTCTTCATGATTTAGTATCCTATAGAATGCCCTCCCTTTGGTAATTTGTGAGGTGAAGAAAGTAATTACCTTTAAGTGCTTTTTTAATCAAGCTTTCCTGGACTCTCCTAATGTTTATTTTATTTTATCCTTATTGTTTATAGACTGCTCAGTTTTATTTGTGATCTACAACTGCCTTTTGTTTTTATCTCATTTTTATCAAGTTTTTTAGGAAACTTTATTGAAGGATGCTGTCTTTTTATGGAGCTTCTGAATAAACCCCTCAGATATTTTATTACGTGGCATGCATTTTGCAAGATAAATAAGCGACGTGTGTACTCTGCCACTGAATACAGCCTTTTCCCATTTGTTTTATACCATTCTGATGGCACAACACAAAGGGAAGGAAGAGGCAGTAGAAAGGAAGTGCCAAATAGCTTCCTTGCCTTGATGCCTGCAGAGGGAACAGAAAGCCTTCTGTGGAACCAGGGTTCAAAGCCCATAAAGAGAAGGAAAGAGTTGGGCCAGGCTGGGAAAGGAATCCCACTGCAGGGGAAAGCTGAAACCAGAGGAGAATTTAGGGCAGTGTGAGTGGTGCGGCTGCACTGGGCACACAACTAAGTGCTTCCCCAGCTTTGGGATGGAGGTGGGAGGGCTCTAGGACCCTGCCAGAGCCTCACACTTCCTTCCCAAGGCCAAAGCCCAGCTTAAGCCAGTGCCATAAGGATGTCAAATGTTGACCTTGCACAGGATGGCAAATTGCCAGGATCCCAGGATCCCCAGCACCAGCAGATCCATCCTCCAAGCTATGCACTGCCTACTGCTGGCAGTGACAGCTTTGCTGCAATCCTTGGAGACTGGATCTGCCATCTCCTTGTCAGCCCCCCCCCCCATGCCACACACAATGCCACCTCTACAGCAGCCTCTTGGTGAATAGGAGGCACTGCTGATCTCCTCTCACTGCGAGGGAGGAAATGGCAGGGTCTGCCCTCTGGGGTCTTCTGGGTCTGCACCCGCTTGGTGTGATTTAGAGCGGATCTCTTTCCCTCCCTGCCATTTGATTCCCACTTCAAATATTGGGTAAGGTTGATTTGATTCCCTGCTCCCTGTTCCTGATGTAGGTCTTTATTCCCTCTTGTTCCTAATGTAGATCTTCACTCACTCCTACTTCCCTGGTGGGATGGGGAATGCCATTTTGTGGTTCTCCTCAGGTGTCCAAATGTCTTGGGCTGGCCCTGACTACATGAATCACCATGGTCAACTATAGCCAGTTCCCAGCAATTCACCAGTCTTTGCATAGCCACCACTCCCAAAAATGGAATCGCTGCTCAATTACCTTTCCTACCCCCCAGGCATGAAATTCCCCCCCCTCACCACCACCATGTTATTTCTAAGCTTTAGAAGTGTCAAAGTGACTCTGCAAACGCAAACACACACACACACACACACAGAGAGAGAGAGAGAGAGAGAGAGAGAGAGAGAGAGCTCTTATCTGCTCCTGCTAGACAACTGCTATACAACAGCTACCCACAGCTGTATAGCGCAATGGCTGCAGCCCTACTGAAATTGTTGTGCACTGCTCACACTTTTCATGACACACCCATTCCCTTGTCTATTTTCAGTGGAAATCTGTTATGTACTAAGCTTGGCTCCTAGAACAATAGGCAAGTAGGATCCTAGAATGCAACAACTGATTGGCTTGCAGGAGAAGACCAATCAGGCTCCAGGAGGGAAGCAGAATCAGCCAATCAGACAGGACGCATTGTGTAAATAATGTATATAAAAGCCTGAGGTTTGGGGGGCAATTCAATCATTGTTTTACAAGCTACAATAAAGAGCATGAAATCACTACAGGACTCCGAGTATATTTCAAAATCATAGATTAAATCATCCATTCTTTGCTTGGAATGTTTCATCTTATTCATTCTCCAAGCAGATCAGCCTCAGACCTGTAATGAAACCGATCTGTTCAATGGAGAAGCCTTCATTGTGCTTCCCACAATAGACATAAAACAATTGCTTCTGATTATTCTGCCTGTGCTCAACTTTTGGGGTTGTTCTGAGAGCATCCACCCACCTGCTGCTGTTTTTGCTGCACAGAGCAGAACTCTTTATCCCCAGTAAATCTGAATAAGTCATTTATTATTTACTTTCTTTGGGGCATTTTGGCAAGTGATTATATAAACATCTGCATGGAGGAGAGGAGACAAAAAGTTGCTCTGGAGTCTGTAAACAAATTAGTGTTAAGGAAACTTTATGTGGGCAGAGAAGCTTTTATTTCTGCCTTGAGTAGAGCATGCTTTGGTTCAAATAAATATATTGCCAAACTGCTTTATGTGTATGATGGGGTCATAGAATCATAGAATAGAATCATAGAATCATAGAGTTGGAAGAGACCACAAGGGCCATCGAGTCCAACCCCCTGCCAAGCAGGAAACACCATCAGAGCACTCCTGACATATGGTTGTCAAGCCTCTGCTTAAAGACCTCCAAAGAAGGAGACTCCACCACACTCCTTGGCAGCAAATTCCACTGTCGAACAGCTCTTACTGTCAGGAAGTTCTTCCTAATGTTTAGGTGGAATCTTCTTTCTTGTAATTTTGATCCATTGCTCCGTGTCCGCTTCTCTGGAGCAGCAGAAAACAACCTTTCTCCCTCCTCTATGTGACATCCTTTTATATATTTGAACATGGCTATCATATCACCCCTTAACCTCCTCTTCTCCAGGCTAAACATGCCCAGCTCCCTTAGCTGTTCCTCATAAGGCATCGTTTCCAGGCCTTTGACCATTTTGGTTGCCCTCCTCTGGACATGTTCCAGTTTGTCAGTTCCAGTTTTTCTTGAACTATGGTGCCCAGAACTGGACACAGTACTCCAGGTGAGGTCTGACCAGAGCAGAATACAGTGGCACTATTACTTCCCTTCATCTAGATGCTATACTCCTATTGATGAGGCCCAGAATTGCATTGGCTTTTTTAGCTGCCGCGTCACACTGTTGGCTCATGTCAAGTTTGTGGTCAACCAAGACTCCTAGATCCTTTTCACATGTACTGCTCTCAAGCCATGTGTCACCCATCTTGTATTTGTGCCTCTCAATTTTTTTTGCCCAAGTGCAATACTTTACATTTCTCCCTGTTAAAATTCATCTTGTTTGTTTTGGCCCAGTTCTCTAATCTGTCAAGGTCGTTTTGAAGTGTGATCCTGTCCTCTGGGGTGTTAGCCACCCCTCCCAGTTTGGTGTCATCTGCAAATTTGATCAGGATGCCCTTGAGTCCATCATCCAAGTCGTTGATAAAGATGTTGAATAAGACCGGGCCCAAGACAGAACCCTGTGGCACCCCACTAGTCACTCTTCTCCAGGATGAAGAGGAACCATTGATGAGCACCCTTTGGGTTCGGTCAGTCAGCCAGTTACAAATCCACTGAGTGGTAGCATAGTCAAGACCACATTTTACCAGCTTCTTTACAAGAATATCATGTGGCACCTTGTCAAATGCCTTGCTGAAATCAAGGTAGGCTCCCATGACTGCCTTTGCATTTTTTGGTATGATAACCATCTTAGCTAAGGAAACTAATGATTTGCAATTTCAAAACCCTAAGCCATGTTCTTCTTTCTTCTAACATATTTCCTCAACAGTACAGGATAAATGCTATTGCTATGTATTCCCATTATTTCTCTCTGTGTAGGGAATCGTGTCACAAGACCTCCATAACTGTACTTAGATGTGCTGTGAGGAGATAGATATCTTTGCCATACTCTGAAATCTTGTCCTTTATAGGACTCTGTCAGCTCCCTAACTGACAAATTTAAAAGGCCAGTTAGCTAGCTGACAGGGAATATTGCTGCAAATGTATTAGCTGCTGTTCTTTTATGGGAAGGGGGGACGGGGAAAAGCTAGCACCTTTGCCTTCCTACATAAAATCAGACATGTTAACGGGGACATTTCACTGAGCTGCAGGCAAAAGGGCTTTCTTGATGAAACCTTTGTCTGATCATCTGTCTACTATGGAGCTGAGCTGAAATTTCTCATAAGACACATTCTTCTGAGAAAATTTCTGAGATTTATTTTGTGGCTGTGGCTACCATTTCCTCCCCACAATGCCCTGGGACAATGATACAAAATGGTAGCCAGTGGCTGTTGCTGCCTTTTGAAGTACCTCCACACACAAAGGATGACAAAAAGGCTTTGCTTGTTCCACTGCTAATAGTGATACAATCCCCAAGAAACTGTTGGAGAATTTCTCTGCTGTCTGGATAAATGGTTCACCCACATTCTCTACGCAAAACAGGGTGGAGAATTTTGAGAGGTCTTCTATGCACACTTCTAGAAACACAAAAGGTATCCCGGCTAAAATTGAAGTATTTAAATCAACAGCATGGATGTTGTGCCTGGCTGAAAGGGTACAATGGAGTAGCAATTTGTCTGAGCCAAAAGAACTTGTTCTGAGATGATTTCACTTTAGCATATCATCTTAGACTGTTAGCTTTCCTTATTCCTTGAGTCACACTGGCATCTAGTGGCGATGGGTTGAGTGGATTCAACTAAGCAAATAAACATGAGCAAATAGTAATGTTCAAGGGTGTATATTTTATTATGGGTTTAATAGCACTACTGAGTAGAGCTGAAGTTATTAAAATCTGATATGAGCATCAGAGGACAAACCACAGATGATTCAGATAGTTGCAAAAATTATAAATGTGCAGCCTCCTAAGGATTCTTCCATGGAAGTCTCATGGAAGTCACAGGGACTTCTGAATACTGTATGCTGTTGGTGGCAAGGAAAAAAATATAAGTATAGAAGGAGAAATCCCTGGATGCCAAGATCCAGGTTTGAAGCAAACACTCTTTGGTGAGAGAACCCCAACAGAGACTTAAAATCACAAATTATGCAGCAGTAAAGCATGGAAATATAGGGTGTTAGACTTTTAAAATATGCCCTTTTAATTTCCTCCCAAAGTTCCCCTCTTCCTCTAGCATAAAAGGATGATGCATCTGGTAAGTTAAAAAATGGTTTAACTTACAGACTTTCCAAAGGTCAGACTAATGTGCTTTTCCATACAGCATTCAGGAAAAAAGTTGCACAGGCAGTAAAATTTGGCTTAGTTACAGCGGTGAAAGTTCCTAAATTATTGGTACAGGAGCTCAATGAAGGCTTGCTAGAGCCATGTAGTCTGAGCTTGGAGCAACAAACTCAGAACCTCTTCACACTCTGAGCTTCTAAGGTAGACAGAAAAGGAACCATGGGCTGGTTATCCCAAAGATGGATGGTTAGGATGGACATGGAACTGCTAGAAAACAGCAGGTTAAGTTTTACTTATCAATTCTTACAAATAAAACTGTGCATCACCCCAGTGAATCTCCCACATTACAAAAGATCACTTAACAAGTCTCCCAAATGAATGCCTAGATAGCTTTGACTGTGGGAAAACAGTCAAATCACAGTAGCACACAGCAATGTGCTACTAGTGACACCTGGTGGCAGCATGTTTTATTTCAAATTATAATGAGTCTTCTCCCATCAGAATGAACATACAGTACAGATGAAAGGATCATGAAATTTGGAGAAGCAGAGAATGAAATCAAGCCACATATATTTAAAAGAAATATAACTATTGGCCACTGGTATTGTACTTTGATAGGTCTTGCATAGGAAAATTTACTGATGTTAAAATCAGTGTTGACATTTTAAATGCAGATCAAGTAGGTAGATAGGGAAATCCAAATGCGCAATAATTTCTCTAGCTTTTACAAAATTCATCACAGACATGTTTATTCAGAAGTAAATTTGAATGTGTATTTAGGATTGGCACCTGTAGGTCTGAGATTCTACCAAAAGGTGGTATAAAATTAATAGATTTTAAAAACTATTCCCCAACTCCATTTTAAAAAGAATTTAAGGGCAAAATTTGACCAGAATTAATTACATACAAGTCCCTTTTTCTTACAGTGTGGAGTTCAGCACACATTTAAATTTCTCCGAAGGAAAATGAATACTTTGTTTTAGATCAATAGAACCTTTTAATTTTATAGTACTGCATGCAATTGATCAGTAGTGTACTTCAAAAGAAATTTAAAGTTACATGTGTCAGTCCTATCGATTTCATTGGAATTTGTCTGATTTTTCCAAACCTTTCCTGGAATGGAACCAATATCACAAAATTGCGCTCATGCAATTTGCATGTGATTTGGGGGGGGGGGTAAAATGTAGCTATTTAAAAGTTTTGGGGCAGTATCCCGCACCATCCCCACATCTGCTTTGGAGGGAGGTAAAAACCCCAAAACAGAGTGGGCACACAGGAAGAGAAAAGGGATGGGGAGTTCTGTTGTGCAGCCAGAAATCCTTGCACTAGTGGAACTACTTCATTAGGAACCTCCAAGAACTATTTTGCAGCTCATCATTTTCATGATGTCAAAATTTTGATTATTTCCACACTGGGACATTTGGGTGAAATGGTAATTGAATGGTGGACAAGCACAGGTCATGGTTACTTTTCTTTTTGTTATTGCTGTTCTTACTATGATATGTATTTTGTGTTTTCATTTTGTATGTATAAACTGTCCTGTGATCTTCGGATGAAGGGTGGTATGTAAATCTTAATAATAATAATAATAATAATAATAATAATAATAATTTTGCCATCTGTCTTCAAACCCTTTAACACAGGGTCAGCAAGCTACACAAGGCAGATGCATTGCTCAGCTCTGGCATTAGTATGCCAGAGACCTTACTCTCAGGGTGAACATGTTGGAATCAGCCCAGAGTTAACTTGGCAGATGGGTATAAATATTGCCTTTAAAATGACAAAGTAATATGATGTAGCTCCAACTCATTAAACCCATGGATGTTGAAATATGTCTGCAAAACCTTGCCTGCCCTAACCACTTTTCTCTGGAGTGTTTTTACCAGTTTTCTCAACCTATCTATCCTTCATTAGACATGTGGCCCATCATGTCTGCCTTGGTATAAACTGAATAAATTTATGTCCCAGTGCAAGTGCTATTTTTAGTGGTCCCTTTGATTAATTTTTATTGATTCCCACTTTTGTGTGAAATTGCTTTAAGGGGTAAAGTGCAGCTCCTTCTGCGCTGGAGCTTTGTGTTAACTGATGATGGAGTGATGACTCACCGTCTAGATATGGAAGGAAAACACCCTACTTGAGATTAGTGATGGTACATAATGAAAACTTATCCTTTTACTAGACAACAGTGACAAAGTCATTAACTGCAATTTACAATATCCTTTTAGCATAGCACTGCTGACAGCAGCATAAATATGACTTGCGGCATTTGTTTATTATAACGGTAATGCAGTATGAAGCCATATCGGTATTGCTCAGCAGATGCAAAATAAATTGCTGCATATGGAATTTTAGTTTATGGCTCAAAGATGTATTTCTCAAGTGCTAGTAATATTCAGAGTACTCAGTACAATGCAGCAATATTCAGAGTGCCTATTTACACTCTTAGAGTGCACACTTCTTAAAAGCAAGTATTGACTGTAAACATATAGGTAAGCTGGCATTCATCAATAGCTAAATTGGAAAATGACTGTGATCATGAACAGGATTAAGGCAGATACCCAGATCCAGCTAAAAGCAAGTGAGAGCAAACTTCCACCATTCCTATCCCCAATGGGAAGAAGAATCATACATGCAAACGAAGTGCTGTTCCCAAGATTCCCTTTCCCAATGAATGGTTATGGTAACCTGAGATGCCAGAATATTTCTCTTTAGACAAGCACAGAAATAAAGTTCAGGGGCTCACAGAAACCTACTTCAAGTGAGAGGGTTGTTTTTAGAGCCCTCAAGTTCTAATCTGGCTCAGATCAAAATCTGAACAAGGAAAGAATCCCTAGCTTCACTGACGCCTTATCCCATCAATTCTCGTTTTCCCAATTTCTTCATATACCCACCCATAGTTCCAAACCTACTATAATGAATGGGCCAAAATTGGCAATGCCCATTAATTCCTTTGGATCTACTCTGAGTAGGACTAACATGTGATATAACCCTCAATCTATCACTACAGATCTTACTTCCAATGTTGTTATTTCATTACACCTCACTTAAATGCTAGGGTGAAAAAATACATATATAGCATATAAGAATTTGGGGGCATGCTTTTAAAAAAGTTTAGACAAATGAAATCTTTGTTCATTTCTGTTTCCTTTGTGATTTTAAACTATTTTTTAGTGGTGGTGGGTGATGTACTCATGAACCTGTTCTACAATTATTGGTGTGTGTGTGTTCATGTAAACTGTTTTGGATGTGTGTGGTGTGTGACTGTTTAGAGGGGAATGTAGCTAAATATTCTCCTGTTTCAAAATGCAACCCCACAAGAACAAGAACATTATTTGGCATTAATCACAGTCAAACGGGCATGGCTGTATAGCAGATGTGGCTGAGACAGCCTTTGAAAATATCCACAGTTAAAATGGTAAATTGCCTCAAATCGCATTTCCAAAGTGAAACTTGGATCAGGATTGCCTGAAACAAAAAAACTGTGTTCCAGCTATAAAAGAGCAATCCTATACACAATGTACGCAATGGATAGGCAAACTAAGGCCCGGGGGCCGGATGTGGCCCAATCGCCTTCTAAATCCTGTCCACAGATGGTTCGGGAATCAGCGTGTTTTTACATGAGTAGAATGTGTCCTTTTATTTAAAATGCATCTCTGGGTTATTTGTGGGGCATAGGAATTCATTCATTTCCCCCCCCCCAAAAAAAATATAGTCCGGCCCCCCACAAGGTCTGAGGGACAGTGGACCGGCCCCTGGCTGAAAAAGTTTGCTGGCCCCTGATGTACGCCCATTGGATGGGAACAGATTCACTCCTGAATCTCCCTGCTCCAGCTGAACCCAAACAGACATCAATAATATTCAGGCAGTCTTTTGAATCCTTTGAGAATAATGTGTGGAAGGACAGAGAGGCTGTGCACACTGACCCAGCCTCCAACATCCATGTCTTCACTGATTCCACTCTGACTTTTCATGCATTGAGAACTAAGAGCTGAAGAGACGTTCTTCATGCATTCAGATCAACATATTTGTTATCCTTCCCACAATCAGGAACCCTGTGCTATTGAGGTGCATTAAGAATATGGACTGGGAAAATGCAGTAACTTTGCTTTTGACTGGCTGGAACAAATCCTTGAACTGTAGTAACACCTCTTAGAGGATGGAAGTATGTGTGTGTAATGTGTGTGTAGAAATATCTGGTTCTTGTGTTACCAACTATACAGAGTTAAGAGTCCTATCTGTTGCTGTGCCCACTTTTGACTGGCCACACCCACTTAACTCTAGCCCCTCCCACCTCAGGTATACAGCCCCTAAGAGTTTGCCCATCAGGGACTGTGACCCACAAATGGAAAAAAGGATCATATATTCTGTTGCACACTGGAGTGCTGGGCTCTCAGGGACAGTGCAAGCAGACAGAGTCTGTTTATGCTGGTGTCAACCCTAACTGTGAGGACACTTGAAATGGATTGTGCTTAAGTCAGGCATAGGCAAACTCAGCCCTCCAGATGTTTTGGGACTACAACTCCCATCATCGTTAGCTAACAGCCCCAGTGGTCAGGGAAGGAGTCTCAAAGCGGCTAACATTCTCCTTTCCCTTCCTCCCCCACAACAAACACTCTGTGAGGTGAGTGGGGCTGAGAGACTTCAAAGCAGTGTGAGTAGCCCAAGGTCACCCAGCAGCTGCATGTGGAGGAACGGAGACGTGAACCCGGTTCCCTAGATTACGAGACTACCGCTCTTAACCACTACACCACACTGGCTCTCCTATAGAGGGCTGCCTTCAGATGGCTGGAGTGTCAGATAACTCCATACCCTCCAACATTTCTCCAATGAAAATAGGAACATCCTGAAGAAAAGCGGGACATTCCACAATCAAATCAGAAACCAGGACGGCTTCTGTAAACCTGGAAGTGTCCCTGGAAAATAGAGACGCTTGCAGGGTCTGTATTTTATGTTTATGGACATAATGGATTTTGAAAGTTATTAATATTAAAACAGCACAGTAACCACTGTGCTGTAAGACACATCTGAAAAGAAAAGTTGGGCATCACATTGAATCTTCACGTCCCGATCAATAACAATTTCTTCAGACAAGTCTAAAGTAACAAATGTTGCTCCTGCACAATTTCTGCCATGAGTCTCCAGTGTCAGTGTATGAACCATCTGGCAAACTCCTTGGCTTGTACATAGAATGCAATGTTCAGTGGTGCACCAGAACAACTTCCACTGTCTGCAAACAAGAATAATCCCAGCAGCCCTGACCTCAACCCTGTTAGATGATCACATGGCCACAGCGCACTGACTTTGGTCTGAGAACACGAGCCCAATATAGACCTTGGAATAACGTTTTTCTCACCCAGTTTTTAGTTATTTTGTGGCTTCTAGTGAATAAATCTCCCTTTGCTGCCCTGTCAGGATGATCTGGGTTGACAGTATTGTGATAACTGACACGCTGCCACTGTGGGAAGCATTGCGTGGACAGGTGGAGTCCCCCAGATCCCGGGCACACCCCCCCCCATCATGTGGAATAACGACTCAAGACAACGTGCTATGGGATTAAATTCGCCTCAACTTTATTAAATTTCAAATGTGGGTAGACCTTGGCTCAGGCACTGGGCGTTATCCCTCCCCAGTCCCTAGCCGGGGACCTGGGGAGCATCAGGGTTATCCAGTGGGGGGGGGGATGGGCCGGCTCTGGAGAACATATGTTCAAGCAGAGATAGCCGCCCCCGTTTCGCCGCCGCAGGGGAAGGCAATGAGGACCTCTTGGCATACGGTCAAAGCCTCCCTTCAGAAACCTTTTTAATGGGGAACCCTGGTATCGCCACTGCAAAGAGGATAGGCTAAAGGATTCCGCCCAAGGGCTGATACCGCCAAAGTTGTGACGTTTTGCTACGGGAAAGGCAAAACCTGCCAATGCAGGGGAATTCCTTTCCGGCCCTTTAACAGCGACCTTGACGTAGCAGCGCCCGCTTCCTGTGAAGAAAAGTTAACCTGCAAAATAAGACATTAACTGAGGGTGGGTAAGGTGGGAGAAGCTCTGGAGCCAAGTGAGGATTCCCAGGTAAGATCCTCCCTCTGTTGTGTGGGCAGGTAGTCCCTCCCCTACCTGGCCTGGTCTCCTTGGCAATGCTTCCCCCAGGCGGGATTGGACAACTGACTGAGGTAGGCGGAGACCTCCAGGTATCCCACCTGAGGGAAGGCGAAGCCAAGCCTATGCTGATGGAGCCGCTCCAGATCAAGGGGCTGCGCGTGTCCACGCAAAGCCCCCCCCCCCAGTTTTATGTGGGGAGCGGTCATACATGTGGACCTCAATTTAAATAAGAATTTGGCAAGATCCCCATGTGCAATCAGTTGTTGAACAGGGTGAACTCCATATCAATAGATAGTTACTTCTGAAACCCATGTGCAGAATAATTGTTTTTTAAAGGAGACATGTATTCAAAGGCTGCTGCACACAGCAGAGCCCAACTTTCCACATAATGCTGCTCATTAGATCAAGGTCATGGTTTCAATAAATAATCACAGCAGCAGCATAATCCTCATGTGTGTGCCTGTGGTTTGGTGAGCATCTGAAACAAAGATTCCATAGCTCCCACCTCTTCCTCTGTCGTCCCCCTGAACAATATCCCTTCACTTTACCAGCATATCCCTTGTGCAGCAGAAGGATGTAAACAGACATGGAAGGGGGACGGACCTAGACATGTGTCTGACACAAAGCTGAAAATGGCGCCCCCTTAACATGGGAAGAACTGCTATTTTCAATTTAGAGTCCAACAGATGGGCATGTGCCTGGCCTGAGCGCCCCCTCTATGATCTTCGTAAAAGTCATGGTGGTGGCCTCGGCCCAGTAGACCTGAAGGAGCATCTGCACCCCCGTCGTTCAGCCAGGACACTGAGGTCCACCTCCGAGGGCCTTCTGGCAGTTACAGGGAAGTTGCAGGGAACCAGGCAGGGGGCCTTCTTAGCAGTGGCACCCTCCCTGAGGAACACCCTCCCATCAGATGTCAGGGAGATAAAGAACTACACAACTTTTAGAAGACATCTAAAGGCAGCCCTGTATCAGAGAATTTTTAATGTTCGATGTTTCATTATGTGGAAGCCGCCCAGAGTGGCTGGGGAAACCCAGCCAGATGGGTGGGGTATACTACTATTTAATGTTAATGTTAATGTTGAAGAGGATAGTGCTAGTAGGAAATGACTAGAAATTTCAGTGGTAGTTGCTAAATTCCACTTTTAAGAAGCCTGGATTAGAAGTGGATTAGAGATAGGGCACACCTTTTGGGAATTGAAGGTGGCTTGGATCTGAGCCCCGCTGCTCATGATTTCATGAGTATCCCTACTCGGAACAATGGGGAAAGAGGTGCTGATTACCCAGCTGTCTGTTGTACCTGTTAGAGGCAAAGCAGCCCTGCTAGGTCAGAGAAATTGGCAATTATATGTCTTGACTGGAGAACAATTTCTGTGTGTTGACTGCTGAATTCAATCTGCCCTTGATCTTGTTCAATAAATGCCATGATTGTGTCAATGCCAGTGATGATTAGCAGACAAGGAACACTCACCTTGTTACTCCACTGAGCTGTCTTCATGCTGGGGCAGATATAATGGAAATGTAGCAGATAGTTTTCTACTACAATAACTCACTGTGGGATCTGAATTTTGCCCGTTGTGTTAGCCAAGTGTCTGCTTCAGTTTCAAAAGTGTTTACCTGAAAATACACCTTATGCTCATAGATTTTGCCAAGAGTGGCAATGGTTACTGGGGGCCAGGAAGCCCTTCCATTCCTGCAACCCTCCTAGAATGCTTGCTCCATATTTCATTGGAAAAGTTCTATCTGTTCAGTGGGTACTGCTCATGGCTCCTTGCTGTGAATCCAAACTGAATCCATTTTGCTAGCTTGTATGCCCATTGGTTTGAAAACAGGACCCAATATTACATTGTCAGCTGAAATGATCGATAAGAAAAAACATCGTACTGCAGCTTGACAGCACGATGACAGTTTTATATGCTGCTCTTCCAGTAATTAAATTGCTGTCAGCTGGAAGGAGTGGCGTTAATTGCCCAGATGCTTGTTGCCAGTTGTGAGTGTCCCAAATCCTGATTGAGCCAACTGGCTTCGTTCTTGTTTCTGGCTTTCCCTTCGATGTGTCCTGGCTTCTCTTCAAAACTGCCTTAGTTCAGAAGCTGGAAAGGAACCGAAGCTGTTTATGGTTGCATCCTTGACTATGAAGGCAGATTGGCAGGGACTCCTATACTTTGGGTCCAACTGTGGGCCACTGTGAGCTTGTATCTGTATGGAAACAAAGCGTAAGAAAATCAGGATTAGTTAGTGGGTGGACTGCTGAACGCTTCACACTTCATGTCAAGTTCCAGCTCCAAGCTTCAGTAAAACTAGCCGTCTTTTCCTATGGTGGTCATGTGTTCCTCTGTTGGGTTGGGATGCAGAGAGAAAACAATACATAGCCAGGCCTTCAAGCACAACCTTGCTTGATTGCAACATAACCAGACTGAATGGAAAACTCCTTGTGTAAAAGAACCACAGGAGTCAAATCAGGGCAAAAAGCACTAGCATTAGCCTACAGAACACCTGCTTTATTCTGAAATATTTCTGTTTGAAGTGCTGTTCTCTGGGTGTCAGTCTCCTATTGGAAGGGGTCTGTATTTGAATGGATGTCTGGTCCAAGCCCAGTTTAAAGATAAAGAGCCTTAAAAGGGAGAGCAGAAGCAATTGAAGTTATTCACTGACAGTCAGAACCTGGACAGGAGACTGAGCAGGATGAGATGTGCTGTATTTCTATTTAAAATATAACTCCCTTTTGCCAGAGACAGTATCTGTGCTTCACTTGAGCCATCCAGAACTCTGAAATGACTGCATTCTCACTTTGACAGGCGATTTATCTGACTGTCTTTGGATGACAAAGTATTTTGTTCTCTTCTAAGTTATTTAAGTGTTCAAAGTCCATAACATTCAAAATGTATACATGCAATAAAGTTGGAATGTCATCAGAAATTTGTTTGGCTATAATGTCTACACACACACACACACACACACACAGAGAGAGAGAGAGAGAGAGAGAGTGTATATATATATATATATATATATATATATATATATATATTTGCAGGGTGCTTGTGATTATAAATGTAACTGTTTTCTATTCAAAAAAAGTGCCAGATGTTACTGTTTGAAAATATTTCTTCACTGGGAATTTATTTTAGGTGTCCTTTGAAGTGGTCAGTTTCTGTATGGCACATTTTTTAATCAAGAAACATTTTTAAACAAGCAGGGCGCTTGGGTCTTGTTTCAAAATGCAGCACCACAGACAGCCATAACAATAAAAGTCAGCTTCTATCTTGACAATATACCAGGATATGCACAAGCACCGTAAAATAAATCAGTACACAGCATGTTAAATGTGCTATAACAGCCTAACCATTTCCTGACACAATTATTTCCCATTTCCCATTCTAGTTCATTTACAGAGAATGCAAACCCATGCGTGGGGTTGGAGGCCACCTTAAGCCCACAATCCTTATTTTTATTTTTTGCACCCATGGTATGATTCCAATCCCACTTTGAAAGTGTCTATAAATAGTCCAGCTGGAATAATTTAGTACCAGAAGGCACTCCCTATCCAAAATGCATCTTGGAATCTCACTGGAGAATGTTCAAAGTTTGGATATTCAGGACAGAATTGGATTCTCTTGTCAAAATTGATCAAAGAAGGCAAGTTCTCTAACCAGGTGCCAAAATGATTTATACGGTCAAATTACAAATTATAAGAAACATAGGAAGGTTCCTCAAACAAACACTTCATTTCAAACTGACTACTCTGTATTACAAGGTTAGTATTACAGGTGCCAGCCAGATGTTTTTGACAATGACACCCATCACCCCAACCAGCATGGGATGCTGGGAATTGCAGTTCTTAATATCTGGCTATTGGATACCCCTGATGCTGGATGTTGGATACCCCTGATGTATTATGCAGTGTGGCTCACTGTCTGTCCTGAGCATTAAAATGAGCATTTCCTTGTCCCTACCAATGAAGTGGAGTTGAAGGTAGGGTACTGACATCTCGGCAGCTCTTGAAGACAAACATTGCCCTAATGTCCTGACTTGAATCTCCAGCTTCAATTATTGCCTTAGCTGTTATACTGTTTTAATGGGCTTGCTCATTATATATTTTAATTATGGGTGTTTTAATGTAGTTGTATTACTATGTATTTTAATTGTTGGCAGTTATCATTTTATAAACTAGTTTTATTCTTGTTATTTTGCTGTTTATTTTTGTTTGTGAACTGCCATGGTATTTCTTCTTGAAATGAAAGATGGTAAAATAATAATAATAATAATAATAATAATATACTTGTGTGTATATACTCTCTCTCTGTGTGTGTGTGTGTGTGTGTGTGTGTGTGTGTATTACATACATTGAGAAACATTTACTTATTTATTGAACATTTTCTTTTAAAACCAAGCCATCTTTATTCATACTGCTGGAAATACTGGTGAAATTGCTGGTGCAACATATACAAACTGAGTCCCAAATGCACAGCTCAGACTCTGAATTGGTAGATCATAATCACAGTACAGGGCACAAGAGTTCCAGCTTCAAAGCACTTGAAGTAGCTAGATGCTTTTTTGTAGTACAGTTGCACCTTGGATCCCAAACGCCTTGGTACTCCTGAACGCCGCAAACCCAGAAGTGAGTGTTCCGGTTTGTGAACATTCTTTGGAAGCCAAACGTCTGAGGGGGCTTCCGCTTCCTGCAGCCAATCAGAAGCCTTGCTTTGGTTTACGAACGTTTTGGAAGTCAAACGGACTTCTGGAACGGATTCCGTTCGACTTCCAAGGTACTACTGTACAATGATAGCTCATTAGTAGAAGAAGGTTAGGGCTAAACAAGAGAATATGTTGATAAGGAACCCAGAAAACGTGGGTGCTCTGGACTGGGAGTTGACAACCTGTGGCCCAAGCGCTGTGCCTAATTTCATGCAAGCAGCAAGGACGGACAAAATAGGGAGAAAGATGGCAGGAGAGAGAGAGAGAGAGAGAGAGAGAGAGAGAGAGAGAGAGAGAGAGAAGGAAATGACAGAAAGCGAGAAAAGGAGTTCCTCTGTCTTGTTTGGATGTAGTTCAAACTAGCCCAAACCATTTCCCTTGAATTCAAACCTAGATGGAAGATTGTTATCTGAAATAGCAATCACCCACCAAAAACGTGGAATCGGAATGGTTGTCACAAGGAAGCACCCCTAGCTTTCATAGATGATAGAACTAAACAGAAGAACTTGCAGTGTGCACTGCGGTTCTCAACACATTCACTGATGCCCTTGACAAAATATTATGATCTACATTGTACATTTCCTCTTCCTACTAAGACTTACCCTGCTGTGCTGTTACATTCCAACGGGCGGTGTTATGCTCCTACAACAGTTAAGATTGTATGCCCCCTACTCCTCTGTGCCCTTCTGGTTAGTGCAAATTGATGCAAACTACTGAACACTACCAGGAGTTCAGTCAGCCTGGCTGTAGGTAATTTGTACTTGTCAGTCAAGCATAGCAAGAGAGAAGGAAGTACGAGCTGCAGCCTGAGGATAAAATTTTATTCTTGAGAGTTCCCTTTGGGTTCTATCCATTGCAATGCAGAGTAGGCCTTTTAAGGGTCCCGCAACAACAGATCAAAATAATATTGATTTTATCTCGAAAGAAGATTAAAATCAAGCTTTCTTAGTCCCACTAGAGTGGGGAGGTTCAAGATTTCAACTGCCCAGGGTAAAGAAAAAGTGATTCCCAAAATTTGTATAAACTATTATTAGAATGGAAAACAAAAGATCATAGCTGGTAAAATCAACTATGATTCACTGGGCAAGAGACCTAGGTCATAGTATAGAGATGAGTGCTTGGGAGAAACTGTAGAAAAAAAATATTTAAAATTTATAGCATGTTTCACACTGAAGGAGAATTTTATGAAAATGATATAAAGGTAGTATCTGACACTGAGTAAATTAGTTTCGATGTAAAAACTGAATCAAATATCTGCTGGAAATGTAAAGAAAAAGAAGGTACTTTGTATCATATGTGGTGGACATGCAAAAAGGCTAAGAACTTCTGGGAGATTGTATATAATGAGCTGAAAAAATATTTTTCTTTTCTTTTAAGTATAATTGATGCAAGTATATCTAGGGATCATGAATCTCTTTTTATGTATGCAACTACAGCAGGCCTTAGGTGTATGCCAGTGATGGCCAAACTTGGCCCTCCAACTGTTTTGGGACTACAATTCCCATCATCCCAGACCACAGGTACTGTTAGCTAGGGATGATGGGAGTTGTGGTCCCAAAACAGCTGGGGGGCCAAGTTTGGCCATCACTGGTATATGCTCAGAAGTGGAAGGAGGATACAATACTGACAAATGGCAGGTGGAGGTATGGCAGATGAAGTTAACAGAATATATAAAAATGCCAAGATTGACAAATAAAATATCAGGATTAAAAAGTATGCAAAGAAGATTGGAAATGCTTTTTAGATTATTTGGAAACTTACTGTAAACATATTAAAAAGTTAACAGTAAATGAATAAATTCAGCAGTAAGAAATATTGAGATATAAAACTGAGGAAAAAATAAGATATGGGGAAAATTAGAATATGGAGTGGAAAATAAATTAACAAAATGAACCATGGAAGGGGTGGAAGGGGAGTTAATATCAATCGTGTGTTTTGTATCTGAAGTACTGTTAGTGTTTCAAGTGTAAAAGTGAGAATGAAAATAAAAAAATAAAAAATATTTTTACTGCCTAGGAGCCTCCACAGGGTTTAATCTGGCACTGCATGACTGTTTGAAGTGGTAAGATTAAACCAGTATCTGTATAGTGCAGATGGAACCGAACTTAGGTTATACTTCTGCTCACTGTGGGAAGCTGCCAATTCAGACAGACTTAAGGAATGTTCCTATAAACTCCCCTTATATGGTGATGAATTAGAGGATTGCACCTGGGAGTTACGACCCTGCCACTACTTCCATCTGCATGTGTCATACCTCCTACCAGTCAAGTGTTCAGCCAGCATATGATGAGTCTGTACACACATGCTAACATTTGCACATAGAGATCCTTCACAGGTATATGTTGGTTTGCATGTGAACATGGTGTAGCCATTATTATTATTATTATTATTATTATTATTATTATTATTATTATTATAAATGTATACCATCCTTCATCCATAGATCTTAGACAGTTCACAACATAAAATTAAAATATAAAAGACACAAAATACATAATAAAAATAAGAACAAAAACCAACCAATAATCCCACACAGTCACTCTCATGTCCACTGGATGTGTGGGGTTGGCAACTGAATGTCCCCAGTCATGCACAGCCCACTCTGCTGTTCCCTGGCAACCATTTGGCCCAATAAAGGTCAGGGCTGCTGCCTCACTCCAGTGCTGCACCAACACAATAACTGAATGGAGTTATTTTAATACTGTACTAGTTGAAACCACCTTGAAACACTCATCAAAGCAAGAGCCATAATTGTGATGAAATGTAGCTTCGCACGCATGTTCTCCATAGGCACAATCTATCTGAACGGACAAGCCGAAAAGCTAGTGGTTCTGTGAACTGGCCTGCTGCCACCTTCACAGTCACCACCCCAGCCTAGGGCAGCTCCTTCTCTCGGTATGAAATATGGGTTGTTACGGGAATTATTTGCTCTCAGCAGAAGCCACTGACTGACAGGAAGCCTCTCAAGCTTCAAGGTTTGCCCTGCAGCATGCAAACATGCTTCAGAGGGAGCTTCTGCTAATGCTTAAGGCTTCTGGTGGCGTTTCCCCCCATGCTGGGAGATGCCAAGAGTGGGAAGAGAAGAGTGAAGCAGCTATCATGAACAGAACAACAGACACATGCAGTTTCAGAGTCTTGACAATGCAGTCACCACACACCCCTCATTTACAATCTGGAAATGGCAGAGCATCTTCTCGGGTGGGCATGTGATGTGCCCTACCTACAGAGACTAGTCCTCTTTTTGAAGGTCTGTCCTGTCCAAGTCCATTGAAAGAAACAAAACCATAAGAACAGAAACCGGAGATGCCTTGAAGTTGTCCAACCATTAGTTCATGGACAGCAGACTGAGCAAGCACACAGTTCCCCTGGTCACAATCTTCCCTGCTAGGGTAAGCTATAAGGTAAAGGGACCCCTGACCATTAGGTCCAGTCATGACCGACTCTGAGGTTGTGGCGCTCATCTCACTTTATTGGCCAAAGGAGCCGGCGTACAGCTTCTGGGTCATGTGGCCAGCATGACTAAGCCACTTCTGGCGAACCAGAGCAGTGCACGGAAACACCGTTTACCTTCCCACTGGAGCAGTACCTATTTATCTACTTGCACTTTGACATGCTTTCGAGCTGCTAGGTTGGCAGGAGCAGGAACCGAGCAACGGGAGCTCACCCCGTCCCGGGGATTCGAACTGCCGACCTTCAGATCGGCAAGTCCTAGGCTCTGTCTTAGGGTCCCTTTTTAGGGTAACCTGTCCCTTTTTAGGGAAAGCTATATTTCTATGTAAATTACCACAGATCTTTGGTTCCCCCCTTTTAAGTGATGCATGGAGCTGGGGCTGATGGGAGTTTGAGAGCACCCACAAGTGAGGAGCTATGGGATCCCCATCCCTGCTATAGAGAAATACAGAAACACAGTTGTGTGTTTCTGCTCTCGCAGGCTCTAAGTATTTGTGTCAATTTTATACATCCTGAGCTTAAACACTACATGGTGAAAGTTAATTAATACTTCCAAGAGGTCTATGAAGATATTAAGCATCTTGGATAATGACCAGGACTGCAATTTTTTTTGAGTCTATAGTTTGCTATCGGCTTCAAAGAAATAGAGGCCGAGCAATCAGGCCTTTGAAATCTAGAAATAATCACAGATAATTGCAGATGCAGAGTAATAAAGGGCAATGATAGTATCTTGCACTGCCTGGAGCTTTCCCTGGTAGTATCTCAAGGAGGTTTCAATACATATCGTTCTGAGATGCATTTTCCAAAAAAGAAAAGTAGAACACTTAAATTGTACAGTCAGTGGGTATGAACGGTAGATTGAAGCATGATAGGTGTTTATAGATGACTGCTTTACCACACTGCTAGATGAGCTAAAATGATGATGATAAAAAAAGATCTGTACCGCATGGCGGGATGAAACCTCTTGAAGCATTCTATTTGTGTGAAACAGCAGCATGCATGCAGAGAGAGCAGTGACTAGCATGCTAAACACTCTCCTCCAGGAGTGCCAACTTGAATAAAACATTGGGAAGCAGCCATGTGAACCCCACCCACATAATTGATCACAAGACATGGCACATGTGCACCATTTGAATGGCAATGACCATAAACATTTGGGGGGGCTGACACCTCAAATATTTTGTGGGGGAGGGTGTGAAGTGACCTCGGCCCCTAGGAGTTGACTCCTATGTTCTCTTCCCATTGTCCTCCCCCCACAATTTAGAATTCTGGAAGATTCTGAGTTCTAATCACACAGGGAGGCCCCCTGAATGAGATGTTTCTCATTAGGGCTGCCATACGCTCAGCAAAATGGCGTCCAGGTGGATTATTGCTTAACCAGCAAAATGTCCAGGAAAACCTGGACATATGGCAAGTTGGGCTATTTTATTTAAAAATTTCTGGGGGGAAAAGTCAAAGACCCCCCCCCCCAAGAAAGCTCAACAAATTTGACATAAAATAAAATAAAATATGGCAACCCTATTTCCCATTCCTCAACTTATGGAGGGCAACAGGGAAATAGGGGTGGGGTTTAGCACAACTCAGCCACCCTCTTTCCACCAGTGTGTTGCCTTTTGATGCTCCAAAACACCTGACTGAGCCCTCGATCGGGTAAGAGGGCCTGTGCGCAGTCCCCGTTTGAAATCCTTGTTGATATATTTTGCCATTTCTCACACTACCATGTTTAGTAGCATTTTCATTCACCCAAACCGCCAATTTGCCCAGATGTTTAAACAGATGTGGGAATTTGACACGCACACCCACCCACCCAGTGATGTTGTATAGTGTAGTCTGGCATCCTTCGATTTAATAAGCATCTGTGTCTCTAAAGCTAATCCCACATAGTAATTTGACTTAAGTAATATTAAATTTATCCATGAGAACTGCAATAGTTTTGCAGAACTCAACTAAAAGACCTACAAAGAAAAATTCCATGCCAGATGCCATTGATTACATCTGTCAAGCGGACAGTCTTGGTTTGTTTGCTAAGGGAGAAGGAATATTGGGCATAATGTGAGATCATCTTCTAAGGCCCTCCTTCGTGTGCCTTCTCCTTGAGAGGTCCGGAGGGTGGCAACACGAGAACGGGCCTTCTCTGCAGTGACTCACTGTCTGTGGAATGCTCTCCCCAGGGAAGTTCACCTGGCACCTTCATTATACACCTTTAGGCACCAGGCAAAAACGTTCTTCTTTAACCAGGCCTTTCCTTTGTTTGATCTGATTGACATCCTATGCCCTTTAAAAACGTGGCTCCTTTTTTGGAGGGGTGTTATTGGGTTGTTTTTATTTTGATTATATATATTGTGATTTTTATATTGATCTTTTCTTTGAACCACCTTGAGACCTCCAGGTATAGGGCGGTATTTAAATTCAATTAATAATGACGATGATGATGATGCTTGAGGAGCTTTATTTCAATGAAATTTGCAGAGGATAACCTTGTGATCAGCTGCATACTTCCAGTGAGACTTCCACCACATGCAATCTTAATTTGCTCAGAGACTTACATTTGCATGTGTACATTTAAAACTGCATATGCAAATTGTTATTATTATTATTATTATTATTATTATTATTATTATTATTAAAATTGGTGTACCACCCTTCATCTGTAGTTCTTAGAGCAGTTCACAACATAAAATTACAAAATAATTGTGTCATGGCCTGTGTCCTGCATCTTTTATTTCCCTAGCAATGTTCCTGATGAAGTGTTTGGAGGAGAGAGGCTTAGAGAAAGAGCTGGGATACTTGTAGGTAGGGACTAGATATATATATTTTTACCATGAACCCCAGCAAATTTGCTAAGCATGTATGCAATTATTGATAGTTTCCCTAACAACTTAATCTTTTTGCCTTCCTAAATGAGCACAGTACACATTTTACACCTCGTTTTCCCATATTGAACCATATGGGTATTTGTACATGTGCATATGCACATACAAAAGTAATTATTTTTAACAGACATTTATAGCCACTTGGGCTGTAATCCAGAGAACAAGATGGAAACTATTTAGTTAATGACTTGGGTATTTTTGGTTTTGGTTTTCAAAATCATCCTCATAGTCTAAACTCTCATGATGGCTTCCCCAACATATTGAGAGTTAAGATGCACAGTTTATTGTTTCAAATTATATGAGAGATGTGATGAATCCCCAAATACAGCACTGGTCACTTTTGAGCCAAGAAATGGTTCCAGGATACATTTTGTGGATGCTCGTGGATTTTCAATGCCCGCAGTCCAGTAGGTTTTTAATTACCAGTTTAAAATTGTGGATGGCAAAGGATGCAGGAAATATATATATTTGTGCACATATGGGACTTTTATTTTTTTATGTGTGTAATTTTGCATTTGGTAAAGAATGAAAATAAAGGACGTAAAGCCTGTTTATAGTGGCTAGCATCCAATCCAAGGGTAGCTTTGAATAAACAATTTTGAACATCAGTTCTCCTTATCATATCACTCATTTTTAAAGCATCTTTCCATTTCCAAAATGGTTTTCATAAAGAATGAGGGCCTGCTTTTCCAAAAAAAGTAAGGGTTTTTTTAATGGCATTGAGCATTTGCAACTAAATCTACAGTTCTTTGGATCCTGAAGTTAATTTTCTTTTTAAATGAGCAACACCCAAAAGTTAATTTAGCAGTGAGAAGGCCTCTGACTATCGGATTCTTTTCTTTTTAAATAGAAAATAAAGTTCAAGTAGCGTCGGGCATGGGCCTACCCATATGTATTTGGAAGGAGGTGATAAATTATATAGTGTTGTGACTTGGGTTGTGTGCGGACTCTACTGGAAGATCACAATGTTGAATTAGCCTGTCACGGTCCAGTTTAATGGGCTATCAAAGTCCTGGCAGGGGACGTCAGGACCGGGGGTGGGAGCAGGAACGGGAGTCCAGAAGCCAGGAGTCAGGAAGCCAAGAATCCGAGGGTCAGAGAGCCGGGAGTCAAGAAGCCAAGGGTTTGAGAGTCAGGAAGCAAGGAGGCACGAAGTCAAGGGTCCGAGGATCAAGAAGCAAGGAGTCACAAGGGCAGGGGTCCAAGGATCAAGAAGCAAGGGGTCAAGAGTCAAAGGTCCGAGGAACAAGGGGTCAAGGAACAAAATGCAGCAAGGCAGGGAACGTGTTGCTTTGGCAAAGAGCTGAAGGGAAATGATGACCTTATATCCCTTCCCTGCTCTTGCCACCAGGTGCTGTGAGTTACCAATTGGCCTCACCTGTGAGGCTGTGCCTTGCCTCTTCAGAACAAACTTAGGAAGGCCCCAGTCCTGGTCACAGGGCTTGGCTCCTGCACGCAAACCTGACATAGCCAGGCAAGGACCATAATGGCCTTAAGTATGGGTCATCAGTATAAGAAAGGATGTGGCTCTATGCCAGAGGGCAAATGGGTGGGCTGGTAGTTAGTAGGACAAAAGCCAGAGTTGGGTGTGTGAGAGAGAGCTGGGCTAATAAGCAAGCAGAAGCCTGAGAATGAGAGCCATGCTTGATTTCTGCTTGATGCCAAGGCTGTGGCTATGGGAGAAGAAGGCCGTCCGGGGTGTCAATGCTGTGAAGCCCTTCATCATAGGCCCAGATTGTAAATATTGTGGGATATAATATCACTGAAGCAGTCAAATACAACATTTCCTGTTTGCCCAGAGTGGACACACAGGAGAATGTTGCTCCAGCCAGGAGAACTTCCTGTCACACCTGGTCTGGAACATCCTCCCCCTGCATGTGACCAGGTAGATAGGCATGACCCTAGCAGAGCCTATAAAGGGGCTAGTCATGCAGCCATCTTCCTCTTGACTCTCTTGATCCCATCTCTTCTTGATGCCTTTTGCTGTCTGCTCTCAGCCAGCATCACATGTGCTCATCCCTCACAGAGGTTGAATCCACACTTTTCTCTGTAACTACAAGCTAAAGCTGCATTCAGGACCATACTTCGAACTGAATGTAGGTAAACCTTATCATTACTTTTAAAAGAAGACTGTTGTGTCATTATTGTTTTTAAAAGGGGATTTACCAGGAACAATCCAATCTCGACAAGCCAAACTGGCTTGGTTAACTCGAATGGTTCTAATGAATCCAGCAACTAGCTTCCAGCAACGTGCAAGGGAATGTGCTCTGTTACTAGCTCACTAGCTTGAGTGAGGAAGGATAATATTTAATCAATATATCGTCTCCTACTATCCTCAACATTCCCACAAATATATGTAAATAAACCATATATCCTAAGGACACCACAGTCTCTGCTGTGCCTCATTCCAAGGATCCAAACCCTGGGTAAGTATTGAAACCTATGGAATCTTGCACTGCTCAGAGACTGGGATGGTGTGCAACAATATGTAGGCTCCATTCATATTTCATGCAGCCTGTATATATTTGGTACTTGGACATACTACTAAAAATAGAATGAGAACCAGACCTAAGCCTTTCTTAAAACAGCTGTTTTAATATTTGGAAAGAAGAAGAAGAAGAAGAGTTTGGATTTGATATCCCGCCTTTCACTCCCTTTAAGGAGTCTCAAAGCGGCTAACATTCTCCTTTCCCTTCCTCCCCCACAACAAACACTCTGTGAGGTGAGTGGGGCTGAGAGATTTCAAAGAAGTATGACTGGCCCAAGGTCACCCAGCAGCTGCATGTGGAGGAGCGGAGACGCGAACCCGGTTCCCCAGATTACGAGACTACCACTCTTAACCACTACACCACACTGAACTTGTTCAAATTCAGATCTCTGCACAATATGCATTCCTGACACTATCTTAGAGACATTCCCCATTTCTAATGCAGATAGTAAGAAAAAAGAAAAGGGTGTGTTAGGGATGTTTAGAAGATGAGTAGGAGATCCAGATGTTGGGTTCAAGCCAACTTTGTCTGCATTTAGCCTTACTTCCCTGCGTATATCGCTTTTCATTCTCCATTGCTGAACTGTAGCTGTCTTCCTAGCTGCTGATTTTATTGAGATCATTTTGAATCCTGGTTTGTCAAATTTATTAGCTATCCCCAGGCCATTCCACAGAATGAGGTCGTAATGTACATGATGGCTCCAGAATCTTCAGTTGCTAGCTTCTGCATTCTCTCTCTCTCTCCCCCCACCCCCCTTAAATCTCTTTGCAAGCTATAAAGGAGGTAAGAACAGGCAAAAGGAGTGGGGAAATGAAAAGGGAAGACTTTACAGCTACCACAGGCATCATGTGATATGTACCCTCCAGTTGTTGATGGACTCCATCTCACATCAGGCTCAGTCAACAAGGCCAATGGCCAGGGATGGTTGGAGTTGTAATCCAACAACATCTGGGAGGAACCAGCATCCCTGCTATCCCTGACCACCAAAAGGAGGGCATGGAAGGAAAGGTAAGGAGTATTTGATCCAGGAAAGAAGTAGCCTCCATACTGTGCAAATCTAATAGTGTCAAAGAACTTTCACAAAGAAAATGCTTGCAGTTTTTGGGTAGAGAATTCTACTCCTGCCAAGCCCCAGAATATAAACTAATCAATAATGCACAGTCATTCTAATACAGGAACTATACAAAGAGAACCTTTTTGGGAAATTACTTTATAAATGAGCAGGAGTATTGATTGCATGTCTGCACTGCATCATGGAGACAGCCCCGAAGTTGCAGACACAGTTAATATTTAATATCCACCTATCCAAGGGATCTCATTTTGACCCACAATGTTAAAAAGCAAAGCTGGAGAAGTATTCACTGGTGACCTTCTGCATTTGCAAACATGACAGGAAAGAGATCAGTGTATGGAATTTTGATTTTGAAACAGTCAGTTCAGACTTGGAAGGCCTCCTGTTTGTTATTACATCCCATGGGACCACAGTGCATCCATCATACTAGCCAGCTTGGAAGATTCATGGCTAACTCAAGCATGTCCAGAATGATTAGGAATCTGGAGTCTGCCCCAAAGCCAATATTCACCTTTAGAAAGTATTGCAATTATCAGTAATTTATTGATAGGAAGTATCTAATAAGAAATTTTCCTTCACAATCCCACAATAAATTCTGTTTTGAAGTGGAGGAGCTGATAATGGGAACAAATTCTCCAAGAATGCGTAGCATGTTAAATAGCTGAATTAGAGAACACTCTTGTGCAGTACCACTGAATTCAATGTGACTCACTCACAGTTAAGTGTGTACGGGGCGGTGGGGGTGGAATAGCCACAGCCCAAAAGTGGCTCATCAAACCACTTCAAGTGGCCGGCCAACCCTTTACAAAACTGAGCACTTCATCTTTCATGGTGCTACAGCTAAAAAGACTTAGCACTTAGAAAACTCCTTTGTGTTAAAACCTCCTAAAATGGCACTTCAGAAGAGGGGAAAGAGGCACGTTTACAAGGCAAGTATCATAGGTGCCTGCTCTAGGGGGCCCTTGGTGCCAGGGCACTCACAAAATTTAATATGGGAACCCCGAGGCGACCTCCCAGATGACGTCCAAGGCCCCTGTGAACCTTGGAACACAACTTCCGGTTTCTATTGGAAGTCGCGTCAGAGGTGTCACGAGGCCTCGGATGTGACCTCCGAGACCCCGCGAGGCCTCAGAAAGTGCTGCTGTGCCACCGCCTCAATGTGATGTCACAACATCATGATGTCACATTACGTCACGGGCGCCATTGGGCACCCAGAACCAGGGGCCCAAGTTAGCACCTCTGGCAAGTAGAGGGCTGCCCTCTCCATCTCAGGGCTGGGCTAGGAAGAAATATTCTCCTCCTCCTGGCCCAGTGCTGCAATGAAAACTATCCACGTGGCATGAGTGTGGATGTTGTCAGTCTGGTAGTTTCATCTAAGTTTATGTGAACTCACCTGAATTTCTCCTCCATCCCTAGTCATGATATGACTCTGGTGCAACAGTGCAAAGCTGAGCAGAGGCATTTTGCTGCCTTAAGCAAAGGACAAGGTGGTGGTGCCCCACTCCATTTACAGACAGAAGCTGACTGAACTAGCAGCTGAACATTGCTGCAACATTGGTGATAGGTCAGTATCCTCCACTGCACCTGAGGGCAGCAGGCTTAGCAGATTAGTTAAGGAGATGCAAGGGCGGGTGATGTCCTCCAGCATTTTGCCACCACTCTCTCAGCATCTGTTGCCTGAGGCAGCTGTCTCTCTTTATCTAATGGGAGGCTCAGACTTGCAACAGGGGTGCAATGCTGGCATAAGTCCTCTCTGCCAGCATACTAGCCCCTCATTATATGGTTCGACACTGAAGGTACTAGGCTTTCTCATAGCAGAAGAGAAATTCACATTGATTGTACATGATCTTTAGTTTAATTTGTCCCCTATCAGTTTTAGCTGATTATACATCGGAACTTAAATCATGCATCTTGCGATTGGAATTAAAGAAATCAATTGATAATTTATTTTTTAGTAGGTGTTAGATGCTTAAGGGCATTTTTTTCTCCCTTAATTGGGCTATTTAAACACTGCCCCAGATTTTCTGGCAGAGAAGTTTTATGCTATAAAAAATCAATCCTTTAATTACTGGGAGGGGGGTTGCTTGTGTGTGGGTTTTTTCTTTTTCTTTTTTTATTATTATTACTTTTCCAACACTCTGAATCTAAAGATGTATGTTGCAATTATATGCCAATTATTCCTTTCATCTCTACTGGCTGAAACACTGCCAGTTTTTAACCTTTTAAAGTGTTTTATCACACTGCAAGTCAAAAAGTGCAACTTAAACTACGGTATATGGAGAAACTCACACTTGGTGATTAGCAAGTTCTGCAGCTTGTACCTGCTAAAATGCATTAGGATCCAGCCTATATTTCCATTCAGGATTAGACCACAGCCAAGTAGACATAAGGCTCATCTACTTGGCATCAATCAGAATAAGGAAGGCCTCAGATAATGGCTTAGAACCTAATTTAGGTGGGAGTATCCTGTCAGTGGAATTCTGCTAATGAGGTTATCCCACCAGCAGAAACAGGGTGACACTTTTGTATGACTCTCTCTTTCCCTTTGTAGCCCCATCACCAGTTGGAGGGCATGAACTCTCTCACATACACATTCAATGAACAAAGAAAAGGGAGTAGGGGCCAGGAGACATGGTATGAGAGCCAGTAGTCAGAATCAAAGGACAAATCAGGAAGTGCAGGCAAGGAACAAACCAGAAGTCAGGTCTGTTGGCCAAGTCTAGGCCAAAAGACAAACAAGGATCAAGGATCAGGGCCAAAGTCTCATCAAAATGGGAGCACACAGGGTCAACGATACAGGAAATCAGGGCCAAAGGCTAATCCTGTCCTGAGCACAATGGGTCATATTTCTGAGGAGGATTGCATCCTTAGCACCTACAGGCTGCTTCTGGCAAGTAGCAACTAATATGCATGCAAAATCCACTAACAACACAAAGGAAAGCAATGGCCCTTCTGTTAAAACAGCAATAGTGAATATGTAAATAGCCAAGTGATTTGCCCTTATATTTACAAATAATGTGTGCATATTTTTTTAACTTTCATGGCACAGAACTAAGGTGAGAAGCATCCATAGCAAAAGCCCATTCCGTGATAGGGGTCAAATGGGAGGACAAAAAGAAATCTGCTTGAGAGTCCATTTTCAATGGAGTCCTCTGACATCCTGAGTGCAGATATGGTCCCCATGTAGATGTGATGCCATGGAAGCAAGCAGCATACTTGCTTGATTAAGCTGTATATGGCTCTGTAAGCTCTGGTTTCTTTTGCAGTTGCGTCCTTACTTGTTCCATACCTCATGCAGCATACAATGTCAGGTGTGGGGCAGGAGGTGTTGTCTGGGCAAAGTGGGATCCATGTTGAGCCTCCTCAGGTCCATAGGCCAGAGGTTTCCCACCTCTGTTGTAAAGTATCCTGTGGTGATAACTGAGGGTCAGAAAAGGGTACAAATCTGCAAGGCGCATTTCTTTGCTCATTGGGTGTGGTTGTGAGCAGCCATATGCAGTTCTTCTGCAGATTTATCAAATATGTAACATTAGGAGTTGTGCTGGATTCATAATAATGCGCAGCCCAGTATTACATGGCTCATGTGCATTTCAGGCATTTCTGAAGGGCAATTCTTAAAGCCCACACAAAGTTCTCTTTTTCCTTTCCCCTTGTTGCTCCGTCACCTTTCTGTATTTTTACAGGTGCATTGGGCTTTTGCATTGATATATTAAGCCCCCAAGTATCAATACACACAGACATTAGCAGCACCCAACCGCAGCCACACCTGCACCAATCTACAATGCTCTCCATTGAAGGCGTTTTACAACTCTTTTAAACAGCCAGCATTGAACATGGAGAATGCTATAAATGCGGATTATTAAAATGTTGCTGTTGGATGGTTGTTTTACAGCTACACTTGGCAGTGGCTTGGGAAAGGAGTCCTAACTAGTTTATTGCTGTGGTTTTCCACGTCTTAAAAGCCACATTATTAATGGGTTGTGAGAAAAAAACAACAACCCAACAACAACTACTAGAAGATGTGCATTGTGCTTTTCGTTTTAATTTTACTGTTTGCACGCAATTTTGGATGTAATTTGTGATGTCTCAGCGGCTTTTTGCATAGCCAAGTATGTTGTGAATTGCACTGCATGCTGTTTTCCTTTGCAGATTTTGCGATATGAAAACTACCCCACCCTCGCCTCAGTTCTTTGGCACTCGTCTTCGTAGTGAACATGTGCCAGCCCTTAGCGAGCCAGCTCCACAGATGAATCTTCTGCTGCTAACACCTCTAGCCATTCTTTTATGTCAATACATACCTAGAAGGCTGCACATTCTGGGCATGATCCAGAGAAATGTTGGCACAGTGAACACCCATTACATTTGGATCTGAAGGACACCTCAGTGATGCTCCCGCTTCATCTATTGTTGTTAATTTGCTGAAAAGTCCACAGAGAAGTTAATGCCACTAAAAAGAGCTCCACTGGATCAGAGCAAAGGCCTGTCTGGTCCAGCATCCTTTTTCTCACTGCGATCAAGCAGATGTCCCTGGAAAGCCCCCAAGCAAGACATGAGCACAACAGCCCTCTCCCAGTGACTGGTGTTCCAAGGCATGTGGCATGTTATCCTGGAGGTAGTATATAGTTGCCATAACTATGAGAGTCTTATCCTCCATGAATTTGCCTTTCACAGAACATCTATGTAATTCCACCTCTATTTTTTAAAAAAAACACCAAGCCTTTCAAAATCCACTTTGAGTTCGTGGTTTGTTGCTTACTGTGCAACATGTCTGGTCGAAAACAAGCCCTACTTAGTTCCAGGGGTGCCAACTTGAACAAAACAATTGGGGAGGGCAGGTAAACCCCACTCCACATAATCCATCATATGACATGGTGCAAGCATACAATCTGAATGGCAATGCCCATCAACTTTGTGGGGGCCTGGCCCCCTCAATTATTTTATGAGGGGCAAAGACCCTTCGGCCCCTAGGAGTTGACTCCTATGCTTAGTTTAATGTTCCCAGTTAAGTAGATGTAGGATAGGGTTGCCATATTTCAAAAAGTAAAAACCAGGACACCCCCAAAATTGTTGAGCTTTTCTGGTGAAACCAGACATATGGCAGTTGTAGTATAGGCTATCATAGGGTGAGAGGAGATTCAGTGGAGGTTGTTCCAACACATCCAAGACCTGGCAGCTCACAGTGGACAGGGAGGGAAGTAACACTGATTTCTCTTCTCTCTCTTTTTAGCCATTTCTGGTTCCTCCTTCCCAACACCAACACCCTCCCATGGCCCATAATGGGAGTGAAATTAACAGGGACATGCCCTGCTGTCAGTGAAATCCGTGAATCCTGGGATATGAATAAAATTTGTAGGATTATGCCTGGTTGTGACAGCCCTCTAACAGAACAGCTACTCTATTCTTAATGGTGGAAGCGTTTCACAGTGTTAACCTATTGCATGCCATTTTGCACTATTATGCTACTTTAGAATGCTAAAGTAGGGAGTCAAGAGATAAAAGGAACAACTGGCAAGTTTGGCCTTGGAGTTCAAAATGAAGCAGGGCAAAGGGTAATAGAGTTCTGTCAAGAGAACAAGCTGGTCATCACAAACACTCTTTTCCAACAAAACAAGAGATGACTCTACACATGGACATCACCAAATGGGCAGCATCAAAATCAGATTGATTATATTCTCTGCAGCGAAAGATGGAGAAGCTCTATACAGTCAGCAAAAACAAGACCTGGAGCTGACTGTGGCTCAGATCATCAGCTTCTTATAGCAAAATTCCAGGTTAAACTGAAGAAAGTAGGAAAAACCACTGGGCCGGTAAGACACAATCTAAATCCAATCCCTTATGAATACACAGTGGAAGTGAGGGACAGGTTTAAGGATTTAGATTTGGTGGACAGAGTGCCTGAAGAACTATGGATGGAGTCTTGTAACATTATACAGGAGGCAGCAAGGAAAACCGTCCCAATGAAAAGAAATGCAAGAAGGCAAAGTGGCTGTCCAATGAGGCCTTACAAATAGCGGGGGAGAGAAGGCAAGCAAAATGCGAAGGAGATAGTGAAAGATACAGGAAATTGAATGCAGATTTCCAAAAAATAGCAAGGAGAGACAAGAGGGCCTTCTTAAACAAGCAATGCAAAGAAATAGAAGAAAACAACAGAATGGGAAAACCTAGAGATCTATTCAAGAAATGGAGGCAGTGAGAAATTTTACTTTCTTGGGTTCCATGATCACTGCAGATGGTGACAGCAGTCACAAAATTAAAAGATGCCTGCTTCTTGGGAGAAAAGCAATGACAAACCTAGACAGCATCTTAAAAAGCCAAGACATCACCTTGCAGACAAAGGTCCATATAGTTAAAGCTATGGTTTTCACAGTAGTGATGTATGGAAGTGAGAGCTGGACCATAAAGAAGGCTGATTGCCGAAGAATTGATGCTTTTGAATTATGGTGCAATAGAAAATGGCTTACTCAAGAACTGTCCTTCCCTGAAGGAGTGTCTCCATCTCCATCAAACAGGCCAAAAACTTAGGTCCAGCTCCAAGGGTCTTTTGGTAGTTCCCCCACTGCAAGAAGTGAAGTTGCAGGGAACTAGGCAGAGGGCTTTCTAGGTAGTGAAGCAGATAAATAAGTATACAACATTCCAAAGATATCCGAAGGCAGCCCTGTATCAGGAAGTTTTTAATGTTTGATGTTTTGCTGTGTTTTTATTATGTTGGAAGCTGCCCAGAGTAGCTGCCTCATCAGTGGCAGAGCTTCATGCTCTGGCACCGGGGGGCGGAGAACGGGCGGCGATGGGGCTGGCGTGTGTCCCGGGGGCGTGGTGCCCGTCCTGGGGCAGCCCCGATGGCACCCTACCGGGATTGCGCTGCCAGGGGCGGTGCGCTCCCCTTGCACTCCTCTTCCTCCGCCAGTGTGCCTCATTAAGTTCCCTCCAGTCTTTTGTAATTTAGTTTGTAAACTCCTTGTGCTAGGGACCAGACATATTTTTGCTTTCGCTGATGTTACTTTGTGAAGCTCCATAATCAAAGAGAGAAAATGTTACGTTGTGATACTGAGACATGGCGGCATAATCACCAGGCAGGGTCAATGTTTTAAAATCAATTCAGTCTGATTTTAACATGCAAAGAGTGGTTGCAGAAACTGAGCCTTGCCTTAAGAGTGGCCTGGAACAGGCCTGAGGTTACAGCTTCCCTAAAACCTAATGTGAAACGTATAACACAGCAGTCTGATTAGAAGTTGTGCTTACAGGGTAGTCGTGGACTTTGGGGATATATGGCGTCTAAGGTCAGCTCCAAATAAGAACAAAAGCTGAAGGTGGCTTAAATCCCAACACCACACGCAAGGCATTCTGAAGCCATCTCTTATTGCAGCCTGGCCAGTGCCTGCAAGTCAGTTGCCCAGAAGAGGCCAGCCTTGATTCCTTGTCAAATATCGCCACCAGGTGGCTTAATAATAGAAGAGGTCTTACTGGTGAAAAGAAATAAGAAAGCCTTTTGGCACTTGTAAAAACCATTAAAAACAGTTCTCCACAAAGCTATTAAGCAAATATGTGGTTTGGAATAGAGGATTAGCCTACATCAAAGCCATTTTATCTAGCTCTTCAAAAGCTTAAATCAACACAATTAACTTTTCCTCCTTGATAGGTATATTCAATTATCCAGTCATGTGATGTATTATTTCTCTCTCTCTCTCTCTCTCTCTCTCTCTCTCTCTCAAATCAAGAGAACAAAAGAGGAAAATTACCTCCAAAAATAACAGATACTTCAGGTTATGATGTGGACACTAAATTATTTTTTTATTTGTTGCCTTTACATGCCAACTTTTTCTCCAAAGAGCAGAAGGTGACATACATGGTTCTCCCCCATCTCATTTAATCCCCACAACAACCCTCTGAGGTAGGCTAGGCTGAGAGACAGTGACTGGCTCAAGGTCACCCAGTGAGCTTCATGGGCAAGGAGTATTTGAACCCTGGTCTCCCAGGTCCTAGTCTGACACTCAAACCACTACACCACACTGAGGGTGTTATGCATTTTGATAATAAGTTAGCATCCCTATCGTGACCTGCTATGGGGAAGAATGGTATGAAACTAAACTTAAATTTAAACCACATTCACCTCTCATTTCTGAGATACAGTTCATTTTGGTCATTCTTTGCCAGAGAACGGAAATTGAGGCAGAAGACTTTAGCTCTCTGAAGGTGTTATGAACTCAGCGTTTCTGACAGAGTGAGGATGTGTTTAACCACATCCACCTCACATTTCTGAGACACATAACATCCTGGTTATTCTCTTCCTCTGCTTTCCTCAGAGAACAGAAACTGAGGCACGACAAGAATGCCACAGCCACCAGTGAGCCAGACAGTTTTTGAAACACCAACAGTGTGTGTGTATGTGTAAGTATGCATATAATACCAGAATATCTGGTGAAGCAGCAAACTAGTAGAAATAGAAATAGTGTTCCTGTGCTTACCAGAAACTGACAGGAAATGGCAACAGAGTCAAGGGGTGTCTCAGTCAGCACCATGCAAGCACATGGTTGCTGACTGGCATGACTCAAATTGGTTATCTTTGTTGTTGTATATATTTCAACAATCCCAAAGTTACAACTGATGTTGTGAAGGTGTGGTGATCTGTCATGGAACAACCCCTTTGAAGAAGAGTGCCCTCTCTGTGGAACACCCTCCCAGATGTCAAGGAGATAAAGGATTACACAACTTTTAGAAGACATCTGAAGGTGGCCCTGTACAGTGGTACCTCGGGTTACATATGCTTCAGGTTACATACGCTTCAGGTTACAGACTCTGCTAACACAGAAATTGTACCTCAGGTTAAGAACTTTGCTTCAGGATGAGAACAGTAATCATGCTCTGGTGGCACGGCAGCAGCAGGAGGCCCCATTAGCTAAAGTGGTGCTTCAGGTTAAGAACAGTTTCAGGTTAAGAACGGACCTCCGGAACGAATTAAGTACTTAACCTGAGGTACCACTGTATCAGGAAGCTTTTAATGTTTGACATTTTATTGTGTTTTTATATGTGTTGGAAGTGCCCAGAGTGGCTGGGGAAACCCAGCCAGATGGGCAGGGTCTAAATAATAAAATTGTTGTTGTTCTTACCCAGACTGTGTTGCTTATTGTGAAGGGGGGCCCATGACAGTTCAAGCTTCAGGGCCCAAAAAATGTAGGTCCACCACTGGTAAGGGGAAGCCTGGATAAAATAGATAAAAAGCATAGGCTGGCATTTTAATTATGACAATGTCACATAGACACTGGGGAATGGGGCTTAACTTTTGTGCATGAGAAGCCCTGAATCCAGGATAAACTCCCATCTGGAAATATCATACACACTTCATGGATGTATTTTCACACACACACACACACACACAGACATTTTCCTACTTTCCTACTGTCTCACCCAGCTGGAGACCACTGAAACTTGGCCCACAACACTGGCTCAGCAAATAAGTGCTTTAGCTAGGGAATTTAGAAATCCTTTGGGGTATTTCTATGTGAGCTAAATCTTCAGTTAGGGTAGGAAGTAAAAGCCTAGGATTCTTATTCATATTATTCTGATTGTTTTGTCAGTGCAGTCATCATGCTATTCTCATGTTCCACTCTTCATCTGTGTTATGTTCTAAGTTGCCATATTTCAAAATGGGAAAACTTTGCAGAGAGGTTTGGCATGTCTCCTAAAGTCTGGGCACTCGTAATGAATTCAGCATGTGGTTAATTTACAGTACAATGGTATACATGTCTACTTCGAAGTAAGTTTCTTTGCATTTAATGGGGCTTACTCCCAACTACAGGAGTAAGCCCCATGGGTAGAGAAAGGTTCCATGTTCACGCCAACCTGGGATTAAGCTTAGATGAACACCAGTGGAATGTATGCATCTGAATATACAACAGATTAAGACTGGTTGAAGTATTGACGCTGTACTGTAGGGACAGAAGAAGCATGTTCATTGCAATAGGAAGATGCATCACTCTGGCTAAAGGTAGCAAAAACTGATGTCCATCCTACAAGTGTTAAATTTCCTTTGGCAGCCATTTCATACCTCTTTCTGTATCTTCACAAGCTATGTGTGGCAGGTTGGACTGGTGGCTGGCTGCCCCAAGGCAGGAAGTGAGAAAAGTCAACAATGAGTTAAATCAGTTTAAAATGTGAAACTGCACCTTTTCAGAGCGTAGTTGCCAAACTGGTTTTTTGTTTTGTTCGCTGTAAAAAACAACAACCCAGATATGGTAGGCATCAATCAAAGCATGGGGGCGAAGATGCCTGGCATTGTATGTGTTTTGACTTCCAATGTCTCATCACCTCTCCCTATTTTAACCTGTCAATGGTATGACTATATTACAAATTATAGTAAGATAGCTGTTGAGGTAATCCAATATTATGTTGCTGTAGTTTTTACTCCGAGCATGCCAAGAATATAACAGGGGAATGGTGGGAAATGTTTGCTGTGTGCTTCACAGCTGAAGTGTTGTCATTCAATACCTTGCTGCATTTCAAGAGACTAGCTAAGTTAAATTGATTGTGCAGGGAAGATTGATTTCTCGTGAGGAGGGAGATATAGGGGTTCTTGGGGGGTGGGTTGTTGTTGCTGGTATAAACACTTAAATGGGTTGTTCCTGTTACATTCATTATTATATAATTATATTCCACCTCTCCTCCAAAGAGTTCAAGGTGAGGTGGGTGGTTTTCCCACTATTTGTTTTGTCCTCACAATAACCCCAAGAGGTAAGTTAAGCTAAGAGACAGTGACTGGCCTGAAGTCACCCAGTGAACTTCATGGCTAAGTTAGGATTTCAAATACTTTTTGCTCAAAAAGGAAAAGGAATTACAACATTTGTTGTTGCTGCTGCTGCAGCTGCGGCTGTCGCTGCTACTACTATCATTATGTAACTCCAACAAATGGATACACTGCTTGCTTTTTAAATCACCCAAGCATCAGCATCCAACGATTTTCTGTAAATCTATCAATCACTTTTAGTGGGATAGGAGAGCTGGGGGGGGGGGGGATCACATCTGGCAACCAATGGACCAGTTTGGTTTCAGATGGTACATGGGTAGCTGAGTCTAAAAAGCCCAGGACACAAATTTTCAGGGCCCTCTAGCAGCTATGGTAGCTCACTTGCCTGAAGTAATGTATTTAGAGTTAACTCTAGAAGTGTATACTTGATTCTGACAAAACTAAGCCTCTAGGAGAATTGAGTATACTGTACACTTCCATAGTTAACCCTAAATACATTACTTCCGGCAAATGAGCCAACATAGCTGCTTGAGGGCCATGAAAATTTATGTCCCAACTCCCGGGCTTTTTAGACTCATCTATGCATGTAATGCTACTAACATGAGTTTGACAAAACTCCAAGAGGCAGTGGAAGACAGGAGTGCCTGGCGTGCTCTGGTCCATGGGGTCACAAAGAGTCGGACATGACTAAATGACGAAACAACAACACCCATGTAATATCTGAAACCAAAGGGGTGCATTGGTTGCCAGACATGAAGTTTATTGGCATTATTTTCAGCTCTCCTACCCCATTATTTGGAGTCTCCACCCATCCATTCTCCATCTGAAATGCCATGGCTGGTCTTGCACTGAGTGTAGCATTCCCAACCTAAGATCAGCTGGTGGAGGACCTGCAGCAGCTTGACTTGTTTATAACTCACAATTTGCTGTGCATCTGATAAGATCTGATTCAGAGGTAAGATTGGATTTTCACAAAGCCCAGCTGCAGAACAACAAGAAAAGCTCTTGGGCCTGGGGGAGGGGGATTCATCAGCACACCATATAGTCAAGATATGGGTCAAGCAAAAGTGTGGATGAACCCTTAGACTACATTTTAATTCATTTTTATTTGAATTAGTTGTTATTAAACAATTTGAGGTAATAAATTAACAGAACAACTATGGTAGCAACTAATTAAAATATGTTTAAATTAATATGAGCTGTGCTTTAATGGAAATGTTTGTTTTTTTAAAAAAAACTGCTTTTGTTGTCAAAATCAATACTTACTAATTTAATGCAATGACATCAACTTAAGGACAATTCTCTGAATCACAGAAGGTAGGGAAGTGTTCTTGTTCTATTAGATCTGGGTCAGCTCTGCTTTCAGTCTTCAGCATGAATCTACATATGAGTAAGTCTCAATTTGATTGCTGTCGGAGTTGGCTGTCTATAAATAGTGCAAGTCATCAGCATTTAGCAGAGTCTCCTTTTTAACCTGCTGAAGCAGCTTTTCCTGTGGGACGGGGGAAGAATGCGTGTTTTAAGCTTCCTCTTTGCTCACATCTGTGAGTCTTGTAAATGGCAAAGAAAGAAGGCAGCCAGAGCGTTATTATTTCTGGTGGAAGGAACAGAATGCATATATCAGTGCAACTCTACTGTTAGACAGCATTAATACTGGTGCTTAGATAATGTCATCACTGTAGAGATTAAAATACATTCATTTATTTCTCTTTCTGCCTGTTTTTCTTCCTAAAAGTGAAGCATAGGGTCAACAAATTCATCTAGCCAGACTTCTATCCTACGCACAATAGCTTGACAGTAAAACCTCAGGAGCAGGTTACCTGAAAGACTACTTTTTCTTTCAGAGACCTTGAAATGCTTCTGACTGATGGGGTGGCCTAGGTGGGGCTGTGTTGCTTATCTGGCTTCCCAAGGGTACATGTAACTGCCAGTAACTCAGAGGAGGCAGGCAAGGCAGTGGTGAGCTTGCTGAAGCGCAGGCACAGTGGTGGAGCCAATCCATCAGTTCCGTGGCTGCATCCATACAGTGTCCATCTCCCTGCTGCCTGGCCCTGCCTCCTCTCAGTAACTATCATGCACTGTTGGGAAGCCAGGTTAGTAACGCAGCCCCATTCACACCACCCTGCCAACTTCTACTGACTATATGGTCACTTGGAGCATCTGGGGGAAATTGTGGTACTGCACCCTACAGAATTCATAGGGTGACGACCCAAAAATGGGCATTTCCCACTATTGCCGCTCTGTTGTGGAATGCCTTGCCCTCTGTCATATGTGAAGCAGCGACCAATGGTTGCTTCAGGCTTCTTCTAAGGACATATCTTCTTGCTTGGGTTTCCCTGAGCTATAAGATTGGACCCGGGTTTTGTCTGTAAGTATTCCCTAAATTTTTTAAAGTATGTTTTTATACTTCCGTTTTACGGGTTTCATGTTATATTATTGTATTATTATTAGTATTTGTTAAATTCCCTGAATTCCTTTTAAAAGTATGCTTTTATGCTTCCATTTTACTTATATTCTTATTATTATTATTATTGTTGTTGTTATTATTATTATTATTATTATTATTAAATTTTGTATACTGCCCTTCATCCGCAGATCTCAGGGTGGTTCACAGTGTAAAAATGCAACATAAAAACACTAAATACCTGATAAAAACATGAACAAAAAACAAATCAGTAACACACACACCCCAGTGCATTACTTTGATTAAAGACATTGAAGGGGGGGAAGCAGATAATAAATATTTTTAAATAAATGAATTAAGCAAATTTACTCAGCATTACTTATTTAAGATCAGGCTGCAACTTTGTTTTCACTTGTGCCAAATACTCACCCTTTCATGGGGTGATGCGGGTGTGAATTTTAATTTTTTTTATTTCCGTTAAATACAAGGTGTGACCCTCAACCATGTTTTACTTAGAGCAGACCTGCTGAAATCAGTGAATCTGACTTAGTCATGTTCATTCACTTCAGTTAGTCTGCTCTGAGTAAAACTTAGTTGAAGACCACCCAAGCTGGGGTTTTCTTTTTCCTCTTGACTTGTTTTTAAATCAAAACAAACCTTGCCACCCCTTTCAAGCAGCAGCTTGCTTGCTTGCTTGCTTTCAGCCTTCAGGCTTCACTCCTGGGCAGAATGCCCCATGAGCAGGGAAATTGATTTAATTTGCACCTGAACGCAAATGTCCCAAACTCAGTTTCAGTATCAATATACACACCTTGCCATTAAAATGTTCACTCCTAATTGTGCAATGCAGTTCTCCAGACAAAGAATGCTGGAGACAATTTTTGTGACAATTATATTAAAAAGTGCATACCAGCTGTATTTAAAAAATATTATAAATATATTAGGATAAATGTGCAGGGAAATGCATACAGAATTTCTTGTAGACTTTATTTTAATTGCAATGGACCAAGGCAAACTTGAGATTGGAAAACAAATAGAAATTAAGAGAGACGGGAATTTCCAGATATGTCCATCCCTATCCACAGGAATGACATTTGACCACCTTGCATTTAAAGGTAAGATGAAAATTTGTTTTTGTTACCTATTATCAAAACTCTAAATGTAAAAACAAAATTGTTTCATTAGCAGGTAATGCTATACTCATTAGTAATCTCCAGTTATCATTTTTGTTGTTCTATTCACATGTTTGGAAAAGATTGCCTGTGGAAGATCCGTTATCAGCTACATAACAGGAATGTTCTTTTTCCTACGTCTCAATTCCACAAGAAAGATTTCCTCCTCCTCCTCCTCTCTGCACCTGACACTCTCAGGCAGTTGACGCCTGTATCAGGTTAGTTATCAGCTGCCACTTAGGATTTTCCACCTCAGAGTTCCTGACATAATGCTTCCCTGGGGCTTTCGGGGAAATTAAAATGGCCCACTGTGTGGCTGGCACCACCTTAATATTCCTTAAATCAGTGCCCTGCAGTAGTTGCCACCAGGTAAAGAAGACTGATTGCCAAAAAATTGATGCTTTTGAATTATGGTGCTGGAGGAGACTCTTGAGAGTCCCATGGACTGCAAGAAGATCAAACCTCTCCATTCTTAAGGAAATCAGCCCTGAGTGCTCACTGGAAGGACAGATCCTGAAGCTGAGGCTCCAGTACTTTGGTCACCTCTTGAGAAGAGAAGACTCCCTGGAAAAGACCCTGATGTTGGGAAAGATGGAGGGCGCAAGGAGAAGGGGACGACAGAGGACGAGATGGTTGGACAGTGTTCTCGAAGCTACCAACATGAGTTGACCAAACTGCAGGAGGCAGTGGAAGACAGGAGTGCCTGGTGTGCTCTGGTCCATGGGGTCACGAAGAGTCGGACATGACTAAACGACTAAACAACAAGCTAATGGCTGGGGGTCCACCATCTTGGGAAGGAACCCACAGAGGGCATATATTCATGAGTGCCCTCTCAAACATGGAACCAGCCCTGCTTGTGCCCCACTTGGAACTCTCTAAAAGCAAGCTGGCAGTGTTAAGTGAATTATCAACCAAGCATGATGAAAACCTCACATGCTCTATTGCAGCGTTTCCCAACCTTGGGTCCCCAGCTGTTTTCGGACTACGATTCCCATTATCCCTGAACACTAGTTTTGCTAGCTAGGGATGATGGGAGTTGTAGTCCAAAAACAACTGTAGACCCAAGGTTGGGAAACACCTCTCTAGAGGACACAGACAAGGTAGCTATTCGACCCACCAGTGTTTTTCGTGAACCCATCCCTATCTATTCTGTAACAAGTTTACAGATCCCCACATCAGCCTCAGTTGAAAGCAGGCAGGAGGGGAAGACAGCAGGGTCATCTCCTGTACAAACCCTATTGAATGAACACAAGTCTACAGCTGTGAAGCTGCATAACTCCCTTTAATTTAAATATGGCTCATGTCAGACACATTCCGAGTGGATGGTACCAACTAACTCCTCAGTAAATGAGATCAGTGGATGTAACCCACATCCCATTGCAGTCAGCAGCAAAATGACCATTGATTGTAATAGATTTGGATTGCACACAGCTCCCTCCTACTGTTCTACCTGTAGAGAATAATCGAAAACTGCAAATAGAAATAAATTGCATGGAATCCAGTGTGGTTTCTAGGTACTCTCACAATAACTATAAAGGCAGCACCTGCCACATTCATTCAAAACTGACTTTCAGTTAGCAGGATGTGGGATTTGCTTAAAATTATATCTAAGTAATATTCTATTGAATGTGTCAGTTGTTGGCCTCCATTTCCATCTTTCAGACCACTTTATGGAATATATTGCTTTTTACCTAAGAACACAGGGGTTTTGTTCCTTTAAAAAGAAAGCCTTGATGCTTATAAATTCCTGCATGTGTATACTGTGTGTGTTCAATATATTTAAGGAAGCATTTATTTAATTAGATTTGCAGCCTTCCTTCAAATTAGAAGGAAGAACAAAATGAAGGCTTACGTACGTACAGCAGCATAAAACAAAAAGGGTTGAGAGGCATGCTAAACCTAAAAGGCTTTTTGCAAGATGCACCATGGGAGAAGGAATGATCTATGGACTGAACAGAAGGATAAAAGGAACCCAACTATTTCATGAAGGGTCAAAGTTGGTGACAGCAACAAAAACATGTTCAAGAAATAAGATCGTTATAATCCTTAACCTTTGTATTGCACTTCCAAGTGTTCAAAATGTGTCATCTGCATTATCTATGATCTGTGGTATAGTTACAGGTTACAGTGTCAGACTATGACGGGGGAGAACAGGGTTCAAATCCCTATTCGACTATGAAGCTCACTTGGTGACCTTGGACCAGTCACTTCCTCTCAGCCTAACCTTCCTCACAGCGACAAATACATCATAAAATGGACATGGCTTTAAAACCAAGAAAACCCCCTCAATATATCTTCACTTTGAAAAGATGCCATGAAAAAAATTGTACCTTTTTCTTTCTTTTTTTCATGTTCTTCCTCTTCTAATTTTCTCTAAGTGCAAGGATGGAATGATATCATTTCTTGTATCTCCTTCCAAGACTTGGCAACAAGACTGCTTTACTATTATTACTATAAGGGCACAGAAGGAAACTGTGAAGTGTGAGGCTTATTTTTTAGCCTAATACAATGAAAATCCAAAACAGGAAAAAGGAAGAGTATGAATTTATTGGCAGGAAAGTTACAAAGTACGCTCCAATGAAAGGCAAGGGAGGGTACCATGTGCTAACCTATATCTCCTGCCTGTGATTGATGCAGGAATTAGAGGAAACGTACTAGTTGTTCCATCATGCAAAAATAGCCAGTATTTTCTGAAGAAACAATTGTCTCTTAAGTGCTGATTCTACACATATTTGGGCATATGCTTCTCAAAACCCCAAGAAAGCAAAGGAAGAGGTAGAGCCTCCAAATATAAGGAATCAATCTTTATCAATATAGAATTTTTAAATGCCCAAAAGTGCAGTGTGCTTTGGTTGAAAACAACCTTCCTAAGATGCGCTAGAAAAAATACACATAAAAATAAATAAATGAGCCATAATACGGATAATTATAAACATAGAAGTGCATTTGGGCGTGGGGAAAAAGGTCAATTTCAGCCACAACAGGCGCTGTGATTCTCCAGTGGTTTGATTTCATCCTCAGAAGCGCACTTCATTCTCTCTCAAGACAGACAGGTGCCAACAACTTTCAAGTACCGTAATTTTGAACCCTTTGTGGTATTACCCTCTTGGAATTGAGGCTTGGACTGTTTTTTTCTGTCATCATACCCTCTAGACAAGAATAAGATAATTATACTTCTGTTTGCCTTATGTTTAGTAACTTATTTGGAGAGAGAAACATTCCCAAAGTCCTTCCAACTGAGAAAACTGCAATCAGGGCCTTGAAGCACTTTTGAAGTGATGACTTTTGGGTTGACATGTGGCTACCTCCTTCAGCAACTAATGCCATTGGCAGTATGAATGTTTGTCAATTCCTCATGGGGAACGTTTTTGGCAGTTATCATCTGAGGCAGGTCTTCGAAAATGGACCTTATCCTGGAAGGCTGTCATTGCCAATTGCTTAGAGCATTCTTCAATACAATGATTATTTTTGTGTATGGTTCTTTATAAGCCAGGATAAAATGTATGCTCTGAAACCACAATGGTGTTTTTTTCTACTTTATTGTAAACGTCTTATTAGCGATGCATTGCCGTTACAGTTGTTTGCCTTCCAGCACTTTTTGTAGTTGTTAAATAGAACTGTGTCTTTGTATGTGATTTAGGATTGCTCCCTTAGGCATGTCCATTAATTTCTGTGGATATACTCTGAGTAGGCGTAACATTGGATACAATCCATAGGCATTAAACACAATGGAGAAAACCTAATACCCCAAAAAGTACTTAGTCTTTTCCTTTACGCAATAACAGCAGCCGGAATAATTTATGCCCAAAGGTAGAAAGAAAAAAATAGTCCCGCAAGAGTAGACTTTCAGAAGAAGCTAATAGAATACGCAGAGCTAACAATGTTGACTGCAAAGATAAGAAACCAGGATGAGTCGGATATAAAAGAAGACTGGGAATACTTTGGCGAATATTTAAAGAAATATAACAATCAGATACAACTTCCAAGTGGGGTTAGATATATGAGCAGCAGTTAAAAATAAGCAGAAGAGGGATAGTAACTAAGGAGATGCAGCTTAACAAGACCCCCATGGAGGGATGTGTGTGGAAGTCAAAGAGTGTAAGATAAATGACGACAACTGTATAACTGATGTCATAAGATATGTAAAATGCATAATTATTATTTTTTAAACACACTATGGAGAAAACCTATGATGAGAACTGATTGTACCTTGGACACCCCCTACAATAATCATAGTGCAACCTAACATCACACAAAGCATACTTGGTTATACATGACAAAATATGATAAAATACCGTATGTTGAATAATTATATCACAATAAAACCTCTATTTAGCTCCTTGAAAAATATTATGCTATAAATCCTACATATGCATAGTTAAAATATATTGTGCTTGGTAACAAATACTTCTCTTGTGTGTTTCTGTTCCCCTAATATGTAATACCATGAAAGGGGCTATTATCATGTGACTTCTAAACTGAACCAGTAACTTTGTACCATCCATACAAATTGTCCTGAACCCCTGACCTCCCTGGCAGCGAGTCAGTATGTCAAGTGCATGGTCACTCCATGTGTCAAAAGTCCAAACCAATGCACAGTCCCACAGAGATCCTGGAGCACCCAAGCTAAGGCCCATCAATATGGATAGTTCAGCAGAATCTGGGCTTGATGAGGCAGGTGACCCTCACCTGTTCCAAGCCTACTCCAGCTGAGGGATCAAACCCCTCCTCCCAGAGTTAGTTAGCCCCACTTGGCCAGCTAGGGAGCTCGGCTGTGGGCCCTTGCCTGCCTCAACCTCCTGGAGTGTCCCACCTGCTGTTCCCTATGCCTCCAAGTCCACTGTGTTCATGGAGACAGGAGCCCCTCTGGCTCTGGTGGTGGGTCCTAGTGCTCTGGTTCCTGTGCACCGACCCCAATCCCCCATCATCATCCTCCATCACCTTGTGAGTACTTCCTAGACCAACCTTTCCTTCCCCATCCCTAGCTTGCCCCGGAGTGTCCCAGTCCTGGCTACACCCCTCGCCAGGATCCCCTTCCTCCTACCCATTGTACTGCCAGTTGATGGTACAAATGCTGGAGACGCATGTCACATCCACACCACATATTCAAAGCACAGTGCTTCCTCCAAAAGAATCATGGGAACTGTTGTTTACCCTCACACAGAGCTACACTCCCATTAACAAACTACAGTTTCCAATAATCTTAGGAGGGAGCCATGTGTATTGTGCAGATATGACCACAGTCAATCAGTTGGAGACTGGATCAGTAGCTTTGCTACATCAGGGATATCTATCCTGTAAAGGGACCCCTGACCATTAGGTCCAGTCATGGCTGACTCTGGGGTTGCGGCGCTCATCTTGCTTTATTGGCTGAGGGAGCCGGTGTTTGTCCACAGACAGCTTCCGGGTCATGTGGCCAGCATGACTAAGCCGCTTCTGGCGAACCAGAGCAGCGCACGGAAACACCGTTTACCTTCCCGCAGGAGCAGTACCTATTTATCTACTTGCGCTGGTGTGCGTTTGACCTGCTAGGTTGGCAGGAGCAGGGACTGAGCAATGGGAGCTCACCCTGTCGCGAGGATTCAAACCACCGACCTTCTGATCAGCAAGTCCTAGGCTCTATGGTTTAACCCACAGCGCCACCCGCTATAACCCCATGGGAGTTATAGCCCCACAACTTCTAGGAGGCCACAGGTTAGTTATGTGCCTTAAAAAAAAAAAGATAATGATTTCTCTCCCTGTTCCATGACAAAGAACACTAACACCACCATTTTATTTTATTTTAAACTGCAGAATCAGGTGCTTTATTTTTATTTAAACACCCAGCTCAGTACAAGCAAGTTTAATTTGGTTCTAAAATAAACTTCTACTTTCCCTTCTTCTACCCTTGTTCAGGCAATAATTTCTGGACTTTTAGTGGTGTGCTGTGAGTAATTAGAACTGACATGCAATTTCTTTCACTTCTGCAGTCCTTCTGTATCAATCTGCTCTGAAGAGAAAGAAGAGGAGCTGCTCAAAGTGAGGCTGCGAATGTCAGCTTGCAGAAGGCTCCCCCAAATGCATTTTCTCTCATCTTGGTCTCTGCCTTGACCTGTGCCGTCCAAATCATGGCTGCTGCTTTCTTTGTCACTGTGAAGCAGACTCGCCATAAAATTAGAAGTGTCATTTTATTTCAGTATTCTGTTCCTAAGATGGTTTCTCAGGGCCAGTCTTCAGTCTTAATTCACATTCATATCTATGACAGATTGGTGAGAGGTATGACTTCACTAGATTCTTGAAGCCATTTGCAAAATATCACCAGCAGTTCTTCGGTGTTTTCTGTGGGACATACTCTAAAATCAAAAGGGGATGAGCTACCCAAAAGCTGCTTTATGAGATTATGTTAAATTGATGTGCCTCTCTGGTTCCCCCAAAATTTACAGTACAATCCTATGCATGTCTGTTCAGATGCAAGCCCCACCGAGCTCATTAGGTAAAGGGGTATAAGACTGCAGCTGAGAAGTATATCTAATATTATTTCATTTATATCCCCCCTTCTAAGGAGCACACGGTGGTGTGCGTGGCTCTATTCCTTCCCATTTTATTCATGCAACAACCCTGTGAGGTGGGTTAGGCTGAAAGACAAGGCCACCCAGTCAGCTTCATGGCTAAGTGGAGATTTGAACCCTGGTCTCCCAGGTCCCAATCCAATACTCTAACCACTACACCATCAGCATCCACTTTGCAGGACAGCATATGTCTTTTAGGGCCCAGTGCAAGCGTAGTCAACATGATGTTCTGGGGATGTTGTGGACACCAACTCCCATTGTCCCTGACCATTGCTCATGCTGGCTGTGTTGTTGAGGGAGTGGGAGTCCACAATATCTGGAGGGCATGACATAGGCCACCCCTGGCCCACCAAAACATGGGATAGTTAGCACTAGTTTGGGTCCTCACCCTGCCGGGTATGTAGTGTGATGTACATTTGAAATGATTGGAACAGTTAAAAAACAAACAACCTGCTCATTAAACTGTATTAGATATACTTGTTCTGGTGCTTTTCGTTGTAATGCAACAACTCTTGCAATAAGGTACCTGAATTGATGGGGTGTGAGTGTGTGATATATCAGGAAATCCTTAGTGTTCCCCATGGGGAAATACTTGGTGTAATAAAAGCTTTCGTGTCCCTAAACAAAAATATAAGCAGTTGTTCCAAAAGAATGAATAAGACTGCAACTTTTCATACACTTGCCTGGGAGAAAGCCCAATTTAAATGAGTGGGGTTTTCTGCTCAATAGACATGTTTAACATTGTGCTGTAAGTCACACTATTTATTTTAAGTTTAGAGATTAAAGGGCTCAAATACCTTCCCACTTAGCTAGACATTGTTGTCCGCTTTTTCCTCAAATCATTCAAATGCAGTATTTGATTCCTGCCCCGTCTCCAAATCCTTGGAGATTTATTCATCAGGAAAGGTCATGAACAAGTACAATGCACACTTCCACAATTTTCTAAGGCAGAACCTTTCACCTAGAAACACACTTCAGCAGGAAGCATATGGATTTTCTCAGTCGATTTTCTACACACAATACCAAGTTGGTCAGATAACAGCAAAAACGGGTGGGGTGAGGAGCTTATGGAACACTTTGTTTCTGCCCATAACAAGATAAGTATATAATTTAAAACAAAATATCCTAGTTGGTGCCTATAAATGCTTATTTATCCGTCTGGTCGTATTTGTGAACAAAATTTCCTCTTGCAAGTTTGTGTGCACCCAGTGGAACTCCTATGGTAGGAGTCAATGGATTTGTTTGCATTTCTCTAAGATACAGTCTCACCAAGAGCTACTGCAGTAACCCAAAATGTTACTGAAAAACGGGGGGGGGGGGAGCCAGTTCATACCTATTCAATAAATAAGTATAATTGAACTCAATGGGGCTTACTTCTAGGTTAGTATGTATAGAATTATGGCCTAAGCAGCCAAACTCGGAGCAGCTGTTGCTCAACATGAAAAGTAATGTTAGCAAATGGTTCAGTACCTGGAAAATGACAACTTTCATGCTGAAAACGATGCACAAAGATTGGGCCTAGCTCTATTAGAAACCCACAGCAGCACCTATACAGCAGTCTGGAAATATAATATGAAGTATTTTCAGACGCGGTACACCACATCCCTTTTTTCTCTCCTTTACAGGTCTATTTTTCTCAGAAGATAAGAAAACAAGTGCTTTGTACTCAAGCGAAGGAAAAAGGCTTGGTCAGTCTGCCGCAGACCAAAGAACAGAAGCATTTCCTTGCTAGATCAATGATTGTTGTGACTCATTCAGTCCTGCACACGTTCACCTGGGACTTGCTACTGAACCTAGTGAGGGGTAGGGATCCAGAAGGTTGAGATGGAAGGAGTGAAGATCATGAGGAGCCTGGGGGTGGGTGATGTCACAGTCCTTTCTTCTTTTAACTTAGAGCAAAAGGTGCTTTGGATAATGAGAGGAAGGAAAACTATATACAGCTGGAAGAAGGTTTCCCTCACATTTTAAAAGAGTGTGTTTAGATTTTTTGGCAACCGATGAAATACATGAATTGAAAAACTCATGTTATGTGGTGTGGCTCAGTTTCTAAATAAGAGATATGGAGTCTGAAAATCAGATTTGGGTCCTCTTAAAGGGAAGCTCATTCCCTGTCCATAGATGTGCAGAGAATAATTGATTTTTATTTTTTTTTAGAGAAGACAATGGCACTCTGCAGATGTGTTATGGCACGCTTTCCTAAATAAGTGATGTACAAGTCCTACTGTGATGAAAACAGCAAGGTTAAAAATAGCAATCTGTAATGAGTATGGGTTGCTCGTGCGTAAGTTGCCACCTCTCCTGGCTATGTTGCCTTGTTAAACCTTTCTGTCTGGACAGCCCTTCACTTCGTGGCTGCCTCAGTCGCTAGCAGAATCCGTCAGTGGGCGTTTCTTAAACCTTTTCCAACATAAAAGTTGTTTGACGCCAAGTCTCCTCCTACTCTCCCTGCGCGGAAGCCTTCTGCGCAGGGAGGGCGTGGGTAGCGGAGGACCCGTGCTCTCCCCTCTGGTGTCCGGTGAAGAGTCCTGAAGCCCTCTCGCCGATTCCCCCATCTGCCCCCCTTTATCCCTGGTGTTGCGCTGATTTGCTTCCCCATCTGCTGAGCTGCCTCTCTCCCTGCTGGGCCCTTCTCCAGCAACATTTGAGAGCCTTCCCTCCGCCTCTAGCTCCGATGTCAGTTCCCTGACACAATCCTACCAAGTCAAAATGTTACCGGCCATCACTGCACATACGTATATTCTGAGATGTGCCCATCTTGGGCAAACATCTTTAAAACGGTTAAGAGTTACCCTTTCAGCATATCCTTAGATTGATGTCAAAGTCTGGTGCCTGCACTTCTTAGAAAATTCAAAATATTCTCACCTTCAAGCTGAATGTTATCACTCAATCTAGCAGCAGCAGCGATCACATTATTTCTGCTTCTTTAAGTGCAGGCATGAACCGAATAAAAAACTATTTTTCTCCCTCCTGCTGTGAAGGCTGAAGCTGCTAAAAGTTTCTGAACAGCCTCAGAGTTATCTAGCTCTGAAGTGCTCATCCGTCCTAAAGACAGTATTTTAACATGGTGATAGGATGAGCTCTTTCCGTGCAAAAATCCTTTAGAAACACATCTTTTGTATGATTGCCATTTGTTGCAAGTGGCAGAAGTGAGGCAATGAATATTTAAATTTGTGGGGAAATCTTCTGAAACTTGAAAATTGAATGTTTCAGCATCAATTTGATGGCTCACTTTGCTGCTTTAAAGCAAATAAATTGGAGATGCTCATTTTCCTGGCTACTGTCCTGTCTTGCAAACTTTCATCAGATCTAAGCATCCTAACTACCAGAACTGCAATCAGAGTCCTATTTTTCCCCTCAGGGGGGTGGAACTTCACTTTTTCTGACTGTTTTCATCAGCATCTTAAGAGTTCAATTCATTTACAGTAGTACCTCGGGTTACAGACACTTCAGGTTACAGACTCCGCTAACCCAGAAATAGTACCTTGGGTTAAGAACTTTGCTTCAGGATGAGAACAGAAATCGTGCTCTGGCAGCGCAGCCCCAGTGGGAGGCCCCCATTAGCTAAAGTGGTACCTCAGGTTAAGAACAGTTTCAGGTTAAGAACAGACTTCCAGAGCAAATTAAGTTCTTAACCCAAGGTACCACTGTATTATTGCAGAAGCCGTGGCCAAAATACATTAAAATAATATATATTTTTAAAATCCACCCACTCAAAGAGGCCACAGATGGTTAGTAAGAGGTCAAAGAGGTTAAAGAGGAAAGTTTTTGCCTAGTGCCTAAATATGTATAATGATATATAATGACTTGTGGGTGGGTGTAAAGCCAAAGTCACTGTCACCAAAACCCTATGTTCCCATGACATATTTATTTTACTTCTTAACAAGAATTAATTCTACATGCCCATTTAATATTTTCAATCTTTTACCTAGGTTGCAAGCTTCTTGGGACAGAGACATGCCCCCTTTTGTTGTTACACTAGAAAGCTTGAGGCACGTCGAGCGTGCTATACAAATAACAATAATAACTTGGCTTAGACTGCCTAAACATTGTAGCATCGCTACACGTCTGGAAACAAAGTTCCACCTGCAATAAATATAATATGTAAAAGGTGAGTGGCGGAGAAGGAGAATCAAACGAGAAGCCCACACTGGAAATGTCACCACAGATGAGGGATGAAGACCAGCAGAACAATTGAAAAGACAAAACAGCAACATATCATTCATATGACAAATATAATGACAATCATTTGTTATCTTTCAGCTGGAGAGGATAGTAACCTGGAGGAAATGCATTGTAGTCCTGTGACCTAGAATTCATCTTTCTTTCTTTCTTTCTTTCTTTCTTTCTTTCTTTCTTTCTTTCATTTAGCCTACATATATTTCTAAGCTACCTGGGGAAAAACTACTTTGCTTTACATTTAAAGTTGATTTTTATGTCATTGTTCATGCCGTAACCATTGATAATCAACTTGTTGGAAAAGTCCAGGAACTACAGTTCAGACATCTTATGAAAATAACTATTTCCTTTAGAAAAGAATGGCATGCAGCCATGTAGGATAAGGCTATCAGTGGCTGCTAGTCACATTGGCTGTGTTCTACTTCCACTGCCAGAGGCAGGAAGCCTCTGAATACCAGTTGCTGGTATGGTGATACCTTGGATGTTGAACGCAATCCATTCCGGAAGACCGCTTGACTTCTGAAACATTTGACAACAAGGCGCAATGGGCGGTTGGCAAATTCCATTGAGAAAATGGAGAAACGTACCTTGGAAGCTGTTCGACAATGGAAGCATTCACTTCCAGGTTTTGGCATTCAGCTTCTGAATCATTCAGCTTCTGAGACACTTGAAAACCAAGGTTCCGCTGTAATCACAAGTTGGGATAGGGCCATAGCTATCAACTTTCCCCTTTTCTTGCGAGGAATCCTATTCAGAATAAGGGAATGGCCCTTTAAAAAAGGGAAAAGTTAACAGCTATGGATAGGGCTCTTGCACTCAGGTCATGCTTGTTGGCGTCCCAAAGGCATCTAGTTGGCCTCTTCAAGATCAGCATGCTGGACCATGTGGGCCTTGGGCCTGATCTAGCGGGAGCTTTCTATTTGTAAACAGCACCAAAAGGTAGAGATTAGAGAGGTCCATTTTGCAGATGACACATTTCCTACACAGGGGAAAAAAAAGGAATGTGGTATCCAAGCAGCACATTCTCCCTCCTTCTGTCATAAACCCTGAGCAATCCCATACCCTCCATCATTTCTCTGATACAAATAGGGACGTCCCATTCCATAATGATAAGTTTATTATTTACAGTATATCCCACACATCTTATTGGGTTGCCTCAGCACTCTGGACAGCTTCCAACACATACAAAAACATAATAAAACATTAAACATTAAAAAGTATACCTTCCCTATACAGGATTGCCTTCAGACAGCTCAGGGGTTGGATAAATCCATACCCTCCAACATTTCTCCAATGAAAATAGAGACATCCTAAGTAAAAGCGGGACATTCCGGGATCAAATAAGAAACAGGGACGGCTTCTCTAAATCAGCGACGTCCCTGGAAAATAGGGACACTTGGAGAGACTGCAGTGTTCAAAGTGGGGCGGGGTGAGATGCCATCGTGGCTTCTTTTCAGGCAGACCTAAAACAATCCATCTTCTTTTCAGCAGTCACAGTCTAATTTGGCTTGATTTGAAGCATAACCAACCTATTTCCTTCCCCACAACTCCCATCTCAAATGCTGTGCCTAGGAGAGTTCACCAGGCAACACAGCATCATTGTGTTCTGAATCTTCCCGTTAACCATTGGCTAATTCTACTGGAAATAAAGCAATGTGACCAGGCTGTGTCACATGCTGAGTATTCCTAGATATTACAGCAAGGAGGGGGAGAACTCGCCATAGGGATGTCATTTCCAGAGGCATCTCCTTGGTTAATTTTAAATATGATGTGCCTCAAATCTCCGTACGGAGAGGAAAGTGGGAATCTATGAGCGTATATGAGAGTTTTACCTTTGAACATGTGATCAATGGGGTTTTTGTTTGTTTTGTCTTGTCAGCATTGGGGATCTAGAGAGAAGATGACTGAAATCAGATAACCTCTGCTCCAAATAATATTTTGACTATTTGATTAGAAAGGGTGCATAAGATTCCCTGCACCTGAACATCTTGGGAGGTTCAGGGCCTCATTTGGAAGAGGTTCTGCATGCAGGGTCTGCTGTGGTGAATGGATCACTCTTGTTGAATCAGAGCTAATCTCCTTAAAATCTTGTGTTTCCAAATATACACAAGCAGCAAGCGCATGATTGAACTTTGATGCACAAAATAGACTTCTGTGGCAAGAAGGTGCATGTAATAGAACACAGCTTTGTCTAGTGACAGACTTAAATTTACTGTCATGTTATTTGCTTGTACACATATTACTAAATAAGAATGTTTTGAATGAATATTAGTGAGGAACACTGACTAGCATATAGTAGATGTCATCTACCTGAAATGAAGAGAACAGTCTTTACGAATTAAAACTAATAGTCATTTAAGTGTATCATCAGGTCAAGAAAAGACTAGGATTTCTCTAGCTAATGCGGTTTTCTGGATGTCACTTCTCATAAGGCTTACTGAGAATGAGATAATTTCCCCCTGATTTCATCCTCTTTTAAAGCAGCGATCGTTGTCTTCAAACTCCCAGGTGAATAAACTTTAGTAGCAAGGTATCGTGCATCATGACTCCTGCTTTTAAGCCACTGTTTAATTCATGACATTGCTATTACTCTTTTAAATATACATTTCCTCAAAGCAACCTCTTTCATTAATAATAGAAAAATCCTTGCCCGTAATATACTTCATTTTTATGCAGCAAAGTTATCATGGTTGACATTCTCTGATGTCCTTTACCCAGATGTTTCTATTTACATATTCTGAGGTAGTGAAGCCTAACAGGCAAGATTTGCTGGACATTTTAAAAGGATACCATGAATTTAGAATGTGATCTCATAGAGGACATTTCGTTAAAAACAATCTTTGACCAATAGCGTGTCCTTTCCTAGTTGCCTTTTCATTTCCCCTATTTCTCAGTCTTCCATCGAAGGCTGTGTATACACTCCTGTTTATTCTGCATCCAGTGCCCTCCCATCACTGGTTTGAGAAGTGAAGTACACACAATATAGATACATCTAACTCCACTCTATAGCCACCCGGTAGAACCTTTTCTAAATCAAGCACTCTTTCGAAAGGTCCTAGATGGGGCTCCCCTAACATCATTACTGTATCATTATCATCACTACCATCATTATCATCATCATTATTTGCAAATTTCACCAAGAAAGGGCAAGGATGCTTGCTCCAAAATATAAATCTCAACGTGTATAGCAGTGGTAGGAAGCTGTAGCTCTCCACATGTTGTGGGACTCCAACTCCCATCGGTCAGGGATGATAAGAACTGTAGTCCTGCAACATCTCAAGGGTCACGCGTTCCTCACTCCTGCAGTTTTGCGTCATAAAATCCATCATTTAAGACAATTTTCAAGCAGCGTAAGTTTTACTCTTCTTTCCACTTCCCAGAAGACACTTGTTTGTACAAAATGTTATTGCCTCCCTCAGTAAGGATGTTCAAATCTGAAATGTCTCATTTCATTTCTTATGTATCATTTCCCCCCATCCAGTGAGTTACTGAGAATGAAATTTCAAACTGTGCAAGTGTCATGAGCGATAGACCCTTGGCTCAAAGTACACCTATTATGATATTACCAATTGTCACCTCATTGTCTTGCAGGGAGAGTGAGAAATGCAGGATGTGAATTTAATGCCTAAGGCTCCTTTTCTTCTTCATTTCCGTGAACAGGGAATTTGTATGACTCTTACACCATCTTCATGATTATTGCTCTTGGACACAGGAAGGGAGAAAAGACTGGTGTTTTACAAGATGGGACATAATCTGTCAACTATAAAAAGCTACCATTAACTATAAAGATATGCCTAAAAATGTTTCAATAATTGATATCTAGCTTCTTGAATTTATTAAAATGTCAGCACTTTTTTTTTTGTCAGGGCCAGTGAATTGTTGCAGATCAAAAACTATCTCCTCTAAATAAAAAAATCCTTCCAGTAGCACCTTTAAGACCAACTAAGTTAGTTCTTGGTATGAGCTTTCGTGTGCAAGCACACTTCTTCAGATACACGTGTATCTGAAGTATCTGAAGAAGTGTGCTTGCACACGAAAGCTCATACCAAGAACTAACTTAGTTGGTCTTAAAGGTGCTACTGGAAGGATTTTTTTATTTTGACTATGGCAGACCAACACGGCTACCTATCTGTAACTATCTCCTCTAAAACTGTCTAAATTTGCTACTTTTTGCTATTTGCTATTTCATTTATGTACTTGCCTTTGAAAGACCACGTCAGAGTGAAAGTTAGGAAACAATCTACAGTATACAACCAAATACAATTGGTATCGGTGGGATGTGGACTGCACCCTGATGTCACAATCCAGAGATCACTTCAGCAAAGTTGCTACTTCAGCCCACAGTCCTGAGAATCACCATCACCACTTTGGGCTAGCGTTCAAACAGTTTTCAGTTTGTGGGATACATGGCTGGAAAATGCTTATCTCCAGCTTTAGGGAGGGGGAACCAAAACCTGAAAGGCAACCGCCTGCAATTAGTTCCTTCGAAAATATCCCAATCTTTTTTGTAATTAGATGTATCATCTGCAATGTATAATGTTCTTTTCAAAAGCTTGTTTAAGTAGTGCTAGCAATTGTTTCTTAAATGCATGCAAGTGCTTGTGGCTTGAGAAACCAGGAATCCACTTTTATGATGAAATGAAGGTCATGCCCGCAACTTGAGTCTCTTTAAGATACATGATTCAACATTTCATTGTCTTAATCTCGTCTTAATCTATCCTGCACATTCTACTGCCATTTCCTCATTTTTTATCCTGAATGAATGCATGTGGGGTAGGGAGAGAACATGTGCAAAAATCTGTTTGGTACAAAGGCCAGAAGTCTGTATTTTTAGGACCAGAAATAGCAGAATGGTCACATGTGTATAGTGTAGTGTGATTAAACCAGTAGTCAAGGAATTGTGCTTACACCTTAGAGACTTCAGTAAGAATATTTTTCCACTTGAGCATTGAGAACACCAGGGACACAGCATATAACCAGGCTCTGTTTTCTTGGGATGAAGGTCATAGGAGAATTATGGTGAGATAAGGTTTATTTACATATGTGAAAAATAGGATGGGGGTTCACAGTGCTAATTCCAACAGATATTGCTCCCTAGCAGACTTCTTGGGGACCCCACCCCACCAAAAAAGGCCATAGCAGACATCAAGGCTCTACCTCTGTCAAATTTCATTCTAGGACTGTCAGACTATTGTTCTCTTTAACGCTGAGATACTTAAGTGATATCTCCCCAGCTAGGGGAGGAGGGAATGAAGGAAAGCATGTCCCTTTCCAGAAGGATTTCCAGTAGCTTCAATAGCAACAAATCACCTGCGTATGTCCATCTAGTTTGCAAAGCAGGGCTGTGGAGTCTCTCTCTCTCTCTCTCTCTCTCTCTCTCTCTCTCTCTCTCTCTCTCTCTCTCTTTTAACAACCAGAGACTGCAGGGATGGGGCAGGAAGCTGCTTGAGATATCTGTCAGGCCAATACCTCTAATATACAACAGTACCATTACCTTGGCCTCAACTTTCCATCTGTAAAGTGGGAATAGGGATGAGCCATCTTACAGGAATACTATAAGGATTAATAAGATGTGGAATTTTGTTCTTCAATAAGGAATAAGAATCAGGATAAAAGTATAAAAGTTTTACTACTATAATGAAGGGTGGGTGGAAGGAACAATATGAAGGCTCTTTCCATCTCTTTGGTTTCCTTTCCACTTTTCACCATGCGCCTCCAGCAGTGGGGTTTTGTTGGTTTGCTTTTTGTTTTTTTGATAACTACTCTACCACCCCTCCAAAGCAAAAGAATACGAATAGAGCTCAGCACCAGCTGCACTTGCCCCATGTAACAGTAACTGGAGACTCCAAATCTCTTCTAGGAAGTGGTCTGAAGTTCTCTACCTGATCCAGTTTTGGACCGTGCTTAACTTGCTCTTGCTGGCATTTCTTTCACAGCCATAAATGAAGAGTGAAGTGTTTTCGGAGTATCCCAATGCCACTTTTGTCATTTATACATAATGAACAGCAATACATAATGTGGTAATGTTTATATTTTCAAGGGATTTTATAACTTGCATAAGTATTTTGATAAAACACTGAATTCTGAATACGAATGGAAGGATGCAGTAGGCCCAAGCTGGCAAAGCCAGAAATCCAAGATGAAACATGAAGTATGTTTTTGGAATTGCAATTTAAATGTCAAGCGTAATTAATGTTATTTTTAAATGGTGAGACAGTTGCCTGCTATTAAAAGAATGTGCTGCCTCTGTGAGGTGCCAGTGAATTAGACACCATTTGAATCTCTCCTGTCTTTAATCAGTACAAAGGAATGTTGGGTCACAACACTTCGAAACAAAACACATTTGGCATCAGCTTTGTATCACAGCTCCCCATTTTGAGAAGACCTTCAGAAAGGGAGGAGGCGAGGGAGGGGAAAGCAAAAGGTTTGGGGCTTTTCAGCTGAGAGAAAAATTGAGCAAAAGGAAACATCATAGAGTTATATAAAACTATGCATGGCACGGAGAAAGTGGATAGATAAACAAGCTTCTCCCACTATCATAACATTAGAACTTGGGGACATTTATGAAGCTGGATGTTGGAAGATTCAGGACAGACAAATTACAGGACTTCTTCACACAGCACATAGACTATGGAATTCCCTCCCCAAAGAAGTGATGACCACCAATGAATGGCTTTAAAAAGGATTAGACAAATTCATGGAGGTTAAGGCTACCAATGGCTACTAAGGGCTAGCTGAACCATTGGCTGGATCCAGCAGGTTGTTCTTGCTTTTAAAGTTGAGAGAAGTGGTAGTTGCTGGAATTATCTGTGCAGAACTTCTCCGGGAGCAAAACATATCAAGCTGATACAAGTCCAAGATTGTTTAAGAAGCAGCATGTTTTGTTGTTTCCTCTCTAAAGAGCTCAGCTGCACTTCAGTAGAACAGAAAACAGTGATGAGTGAGACAAATACAGGGTGGCATGGGTAATGATGCCTTCTTACACCCATACTCTGGTCAATACAGTGGTACCTCGGGTTAATAACTTAATTCGTTCTGGAGGTCCGTTCTTAACCTGAAATTGTTCTTAACCTGAAGCACCACTTTAGCTAATGGGGCCTCCTGCTGCCGCTGAGCTGCCAGAGCACGATTTCTGTTCTCATCCTGAAGCAAAGTTCTTAACCTGAAGCACTATTTCTGGGTTAGCAGAGTCTGTAACCTGAAGCGTATGTAACCTAAGGTACCACTGTATGCCTCGTCTGGCTGCTTGCTCCTCTTTGGGGAACTTGTGTGTTCCTGGAAACACAGACGGGAACACTCTAACACAAATGGCTGTAGCCAGTCTGGCCTGTGAAAACACAACTTAATGTGGGAGATAGGAAGTGAGAGAGGTAGGATACAGCAAAACATGAAGGAATCTAAATGGAGGACCAAGCATTGTGTTGAACGAAAAAGCGGAACTGGGGAGTCGAGCTAGAGCTATGTTTAGATATTATGGAGAAAGAGGTCAAATGCTGCTGCTATTTGATGGATTTTTAAAGATGTGTACAATTTCAAACTTCATTCTTCGTTCACACTGCACTTTAGGAATTATTTTATACTGAAAAACACAAAATTGGGTATCAAATTAAAGAGAAAAATTGATGATGAAGAATGGCAAACGTAGCTGTTACATACCAAAAACAATCAACCAGTCTATCAGATACCATTATATATGCATGCATAGATGTGTGTAGGGTAGAAAGAGCTTTTTGCAAAAGTATAATAAATGTTCCCACATGTCTCTTTATTTTCTGTTAATTGCTGTAATTTGAATCGTTCACAGATTTTCTTCCCCCTCTAGGAAACATGCACCATCTGCCCCTTTAGTCTGTTTTCTTGATATCATGCCCATTTAAGCCTTCCCAGTTTCTGTCTATTTTAAGTAAAACACTCATTAAGGACAGTCACAGCTGCAACAGAGTGGCATTTGAAAGGAAGTATTCTCCTTTAACTTGTATGCCAAGAAAATAAGAATATCACCTTTGTCTGATAATTAAACTTCTCTTCTCTCCTGAATCTTATCTACCTTTATTTGTACTGCCCTGCATCCTACATAAGGTAAGCAACCACAAGTCCTTTAAAGCTTTTTTTTTTTAAAAAAAATGGCAATAACAAGAAGCACATAAGGTATAGCGGAGTATTTAAATGTTGTATATTAGCTTTAGAAGGCTGCAGATTTAAAAGCCCCTTTTCATTTCCAGAATCCTGATATGGGAATACGTATAGGTATTTCTGATTTATTTTTCCTTGCCAGTGCAAGCAAAGCTCTATATCATGGGTAGGCAAACTAAGGCCCGGGGGCCGGATCCAGCCCAATCGCCTTCTAAATCCGGCCTGCAGACCGTCCAGGGAATCAGCGTGTTTTTACATGAGTAGAATGTGTCTTTTTATTTAAAATGCATCTCTGGGTTATTTGTGGGGCATGGGAATTTGTTCATTCCCCCCCCCATCAAAAAATATAGTCTGGCCCTCCACAAAGTCTGAGGGACAGTGGACCGGCCCCTTGCTGGAAAAGTTTGCTGACCCCTGCTCTATACAGTACTATATCCCAAACTGCTTTTGACCCCCCCCCCCCCACTTTCAAAAGCAGTGTGTTATTTGACATGGGGGAAGACTTTTAAGAGAACTCTAAGGCAGATGGACCAAGCTACAGTTATTTGGATCCTAGCCAATGGACTTGTGCATACTTGTTGAAGTTAATACATGTATTTGTCATAATGCTAAGGAAATCATTTTATATTGTTTCAGTTTTCAAACAGCAGTATTCCAGCATAACCTACTTACCTGCATTTATTTTGCAAATTGCTGTGTTCATTGTATTTTTAGTGGTACATTCTCTTACTTTTCCAAAGTTCTCCCTGTAAAGTTTGTATTTAAAAGCTCATGGTATATTGTACCTTAAAATAGCATCTCATGAAGAATTCATTTCTTGCTATACAGTATTTTTACACTACCTGAATTGAGTCAAGCACTCTACATTATATATTGGAAGTCATGTGACAACAGCCATTTTGGATCTCTAGAGAACGGTAAATGGACCACAACTTAACTGTAACATAATTAATAACATCTCACAAGTGTTTAGTGCTTTGAAAGTTTAATGGCACCGTAGGGGTATGATTAAATATAATGGTATGTGCATTAATATTTTACACGCAACCAAAGGAAGAATCAAGAAAAACAAGCCTACAGGCAAATAATGCATCTTTGTAAATCAGAGTGGTTATATTGCTAACAATCAATGTATGGCTTAATAGGCAATATATTTTACTCATTCTAACGGCAGTTCTCAGAGCAGAATGTTTTTTTTTTATATATAAATTTTTATTGGTTTTACAAAATTTTTAAAACAATACAAACATATAAAAAGACATACAAACACGTATAGTTTCATGACCTTTTTTTCATAAACCTTCTTTCTCGGACTCCCCCATACCTCCCCTTTCTGCATCCCAATGTCCAAAATTTTCCAGCAACTTCTAAATAGTTCTGTCAAACATATGTCTTCTTAATCTTTCCTTCAGTCTAATCTTATATCGCTGTAACCCTTTCTTTCTCAAAACCTCGACATTCTAACATTCATCAAGTTTATAATAGTCCTTAAGATAGATTTTAAATTTCTTCCATTCTTCTTCCGCCGTCTCCTTCCCCTGGTCGCGGATTCTGCCAGTCATCTCAGCCAGTGTCATATAGTCCATCACTTTCATCTGCCATTCTTCCAGAGTGGGTAAGTCTTGTGTCTTCCAATACTTTGTGATGAGTATTCTTGCTGCTGTCGTAGCATACATAAAAAAGATTCTATCTTTCTTTGACACCAATTGGCCGACAATGCCCAAGAGAAAGGCTTCTGGTTTCTTCGGGAAAGTACATTTAAGTATCTTTTTCATTTCATTATATATCATTTCCCAGAAAGCCTTAATCTTCGGGCACGTCCACCAAAGGTGATAGAAAGTACCTTCAGTTTCTTTACACTTCCAACACTTATTATCAGGCAAATGATAGATTTTTGCTAGCTTGACTGGGGTCATGTACCACCTATAGATCATTTTCATAATATTTTCCTTTAAGGCATTACATGCCGTAAATTTTATACCGGTGTTCCACAACCATTCCCAGTCAGCAAACATAATGTTATGACCAATGTCCTGTGCCCACTTAATCATAGCCGATTTAACTGTTTCATCTTGTGTATTCCATTTCAGCAGCAAATTATACATTCTTGATAAATTCTTGGTATTGGGTTCTAACAATTCAGTTTCTAATTTTGATTTCTCCACCTGGAAGCCAATTTTCCTATCTTGTTTGTAGACCTCCATTATTTGATAATAATGGAGCCAGTCTCGTACTTTAGGTTTCAATTTCTCATGACTCTGTAATTTCAATTTGTCTCCATCTTGTTCCAAGATTTCCCAATACTTTGGCCATTCGGCCTCCATATTGAGTTTCTTCAATGCCTTAGCCTCCAAGGGTGACAACCATCTAGGGGTTTTGTTTTCTAACAAGTCTTTATATCTTATCCAAACATTAAATAACGCTTTTCTGACAATGTGATTTTTAAAGGCCCTATGCACTTTGATTTTATCATACCATAGATATGCATGCCAACCACATGTATTATTGAAACCTTCTAAATCCAAGATATCTGTGTTCTCGAGGAGCATCCACTCTTTCAGCCAGCAAAACGCTGCTGCTTCATAATACAGTTTTAAGTCCGGCAGGGCAAATCCCCCTCTTTCTTTTGCATCTGTAAGTACTTTAAATTTTATTCTGGGCTTTTTGCCCTGCCAGACAAATTTCGCAATATCTTTCTGCCACCTCTTGAAACAGTCCATCTTGTCAAGAATCTGCAAAGTTTGAAACAAAAATAACATTCTAGGCAATACATTCATCTTAATAACTGCAATTCGGCCTAACATTGACAATTTCAAATTTGACCATATTTCTAGATCTTTTTTAATTTCTGACCAACACTTTTCATAATTGTCTTTATACAAGTTCAAATTTTTAGATGTCAAGTGAACCCCTAGGTATTTCACCTTCTTAACCACTGTCAAACCTGTCTCTTCTTGAAATTTCTCCTTCTCCATGACTGTTAAATTTTTTTCTAAGACTTTAGTCTTCTGTTTGTTCAGTTTAAATCCGGCTACCTGGCCAAATTGTTGAATTATCTCCAACACCCTTTTCGTACTAGTGTCTGGCTCTTGTAAGGTCAATACTAAGTCATCTGCAAAGGCCCTTAACTTGTAATGTTTGGCTCCGACCTGTACACCTTTAACCTGCTGGTCATTTCTAATCATATTTAGCAACACCTCCAGAACAGAAATGAAAAGCAATGGGGAAATTGGGCACCCGTTCTCAGAGCAGAATGGGCAAACAAGCTTAGTGTTAGTGACCACTGCCCTCACTAAAAAAAACCCCAAAAATGAAAAATGAAAAGTAGGGAACACACACACATAGTGTGCATATATTATATTTTATATCTTATATATGTAGTGTGTGTGTTTGTGTGTGTGTGTGTAGTCTCATGTGGAAAGCCAATGTAGCATTACACATGGAGCATAAGTCTGCAACTTTTTAATTCATGCTCTGAGAAGAGATTTTATGTCACCGATAGATGTGTGTGTGTGTGTGTGTGTGTGTGTGTGCTTGTGATATGGGCATGGACACATACCAAGCCTGTATCAGCATTTAACAGTAGTTCCCCCAACACACCCATCTACCATATCCCCAAGTTATCTTTTACACTCTGCTGAATTTCAATGGTGTGGAGAAGAGCTGCTACAGGAAAAAGTATTGATGGGTGACAATGTCAGGTACCATTCTCATGGTCTTTTTGGTGCCAGGTGAAGAAGACATGTTTCTACGACCAAGCCTTTAAACTTCTGCTTTTCATCTTGGCCTCTCAATCTTATGTAAACATCAAAGTTTATGCCACTTCGTTTTGTATTGCATTTTAAATTTGTGCTTTTGGGGTATTCTACGTGACACCCATGGGTAACATGCTACCTTCAGATACCCTTTAGTGTTTGTTTGTTTGTTTTAACCTTGAGTGAAGGCATCAAGCAACCCCATTCCCCCCCTCACTTCTCCCAGAATGCCCCGGGGCTCTATGTAGGCTCAGTATTCTTCACTGGAAACAAAGAAGGCAGAAAAACTGGTGCATGGTCCTTGACATTCAGTTCCCTGCTGAAACCCTTCACAAAGGAAAATGGTTCCTGTTGCTGAATGGCAAGTTTGGAGGAGAGGAAGAGGGGGTACTTTGACTATTGGGAGAAGGAATTATTTTCCTGGATGTTTCTTTTTAGGATGTGCATTACCTGCTTTTTTGACTTTGCTGGTTTGGGTTGAGGGTAGCTTACCTTTTGTTTGTTTCGGGGCTGTTACGGACGTGTGTGTTTTGTGTTGCATGCTTTGGGGGGGGGGAGTGAGCATCACCAGTTTTCTTCTGTAAAACACACATTTTGTGGTATCCACAGTGGTTCCCAAACGTGCCCCTGGGCCCAGAAAAGCTTGGAGACCCCTGTTGCTATGTATTTTTTTTTACTTTTTGTGAACTACATTATTTTGTGTATATTATTGGGCTACCTTATATGTTATAGAGTGAACATTTTTGTTTAAAATTAGGTGGTGCTGGGTTTTTTGGAAAGAAAACTGCGGCTAGCCATTTAATATTTTACTTATTTAAAAATATTTGTTAAACTGTCTTTCATCATAACAGGCTCTGCTGTGTGAATCAATAAATCATATTCTACAACCAGGCTAAAGTTGGGAAGAAAGAGAGAAATGAGTTGTGTTGGTGCAAATTGGCTGATTGGAGAGGGGCAGGTGGCACTGGCAGTTCGCAGTTTGGACACATCGGTGGTCCTGCACCATGCTGACCTCCACATTACCTGGCTCCTCTCTTTTGCAGTAAGTGGCAGCAACATGACTGCCAGAAAGTTGCAGCTCCATCCTAGTGGGTGAGCCACTTCTGAACAACTCTATTAAGCCAAAGCAGATAATAACCAAAACAGTTTTAACAATGTTATGTACTGAAGTTCTCGCCCTGGGCCAGCAGGGGGATACTGTAGATAGTTCAGGTCCACATATGCAAATAAGGGATCGAAAGTGACGTTCAGTGATTGGATAGTTACAGAAAATGGTTACTATTGCATTCTAGTGGAGCTCTATATAAGCAGGCTGGCTGAACCCTTCAGTTCAGTTCTGTTCTGGCCTGTGAATAAACAAGAGCTGTTTGAAGAATCGCTGTGTCGTCTGATATGTTCACCCACAACTTAACAAACAAAGTGAAATGTTAAGGACCAGGGAAGACCTGGGGAAAATGGTGTACTTTAGGCATGTGCCGCAATGACATCACTGTGGCACCAATCTTGTCATTTGGGAGGTGATTCCATAAATGAGGTGCAAGAGCGGAAAAAATGACTTACTTGGTGCCACAAGATGTACCCTTTAGTAGACTGTGGCAGAACCAAGGGGGCCGGTGAATCAGTAAATAAATGTATCCACACTGTTGCCTGCCTGCCAATACCATACCTTTGCAGTTTACATCGAGTTTCTAAAATACATATTTTTTTATTCCTTTAAATTGCCTTAGGGGAAATGACTGAAAATGAAGGCAGACACAATAGCATCACCACTGTACTCAGAAAAAACACAGTATTCATTCAAATGCTGTATATGTAACGATACCCTCTTCTTTTTAATGTGTGAACTCTGTTGACACTGAAGAAACATAGTAAATGCCAACTTGTGTTGCATAATTTTTGCAGTGTAACCAGAATACTAGATGAATTTGAAATTTGCCAACCTACAAATTTTATTTGACTGATCCTCCTTCCTGCAAAATCCGCTACTGCTCTTATAAATTGACAGTTATTTTGTTTACTAAGCTGGGCAACAGTTAATCTATTGCGACATCTGTCATAAAATCTAACACTATCTAGGTCAGATAGCATCTAACACATCAAAAGGAGACAGGAAAGAAAGAAGCATGTTGCTGTATTGTGTCTGTCCAGCTTCTTCAGTTGCCCTTTCTTTTAGCACTACAGTTTGCATGTGTGAACACTGGCCCATGCTTTTCTTTATACAACTGTACTAGTTATGTACTTAGGAGGCGGAGTAGAAAAAAATAAACGTGTTTGAAGTCACAATATTTCCCTTGCAATGTTGAACATTACATGTAATGTTTCAAGGTGCTGTATATCAACAAAGCTAAAAGTACTCAGATTATGAGTCTACTGCGCCACTGGTGCAGAATAAACTGCATTTTTATCCATCTGCAAACACATACAGATAGAATTTTCAGAGTACAAATTTCATCCCCATGCTTGTACCAAAACAGTAATATGCCAGGCGTTTTCAACTCAGTACTTTTCCTCCATTCATGTAAAATTACAAATAAGCATCAACTTAACCCAAGTGGAGAAAAAAATTCATCTTCTAGGTACAGGAACAGGTTCTAGAGTGCTTCAGATTTGTGTCTCCCTCCACTATTTCTCAATTTTCTTTGTTCATGCCCAATTAACTTTTTGTTATACGAAGTCATAATTTAATCCTGAGTATAATGCAGATTTGTTATTCTTGTTAAGCTTTAACGTTTCCTATAAAATATTCTTTTCTTGTGCAATTATTCCAATAGACCAGAAGTCTAATCTCCCAACCCTGCCCTATTTTGAAGAGTTGCATGTTTGGCAGTTCTGTTTGCGGTTTTGGAATCATATTCCTCTTTCTTTATTTATCTGTACACAAAATATATTGAGGAAATGCCATTGCTTAGCAATGACAGGGTGCATCTGGAATGAAATACCACTTTCCACCCCAATTTGCTGATCATAAATATGCATTAAAAATACAAGGTGTGGCATTTGGAGTAGTTTCAGGCTATTCAGGCAAGAGTAGAGATAAAAGAAAAGAAAGCCTTTAAATACTTTCAGTCTGAAGATACATGAATGAAATAAGCATAATAAAACAGCTCCCAGTGCAAATCAACCTCAAGAATACTATTTGAGAGCACTAATTAAATCTAGTAAACAATAATGCTAGATAATAGCACAATGGCCATCTAAACTCCAATAAAGTTATTTATTCATGGATGTTGATGTATAACGATAGACTCGGAGGCACTTCAGACGATATCGGTTCGAATACTTGGAGTTGCTGTTGACTTTCCTAGCAGCAAAAAAACAGAAAACAAAACACAGTAAAAAAAGAATCTTGTGATATCTTTAAAAAAAAAAAAAAATTTGAAATCAACAACTGTGGGACGCAGTTTTGTGTATTGTAGTCTGCTTCATGCATCAATGTGCTGGCGGGCTCGACTCCATGCAAGCTGATGCCTACAAAGTATTTTCAGGCTGCATCTACTGCGGCCAGCAAGTTTAAAAGGGAGCAAACCCCTCTGAGCGCAATAGGAGTGAACTTCGGAATAGACGCGCGCAGAGGGTCGCGCAGCCGAGTCCCTCCGCCTCTTTCGCAAACGTGTGCTGAGTTCCGGGGCCGTCAAGGAGCCCTGGCAGCACTGCAATGTGTGTGTGTGTGTCATAAGGACAGGCACCACCCTCGGTCGCCCTCCTGGCACACAAGGCAGAGCGCGAGGGAAGAAGAGAGCGCTACCTTGCCGAGCCGCCTCTTTCCAAAGAGCCTTCGCTTGCGGAAAGCGGCCAGCACATTCACTGGAGGGACAGACGCGCATGCGCTTTCCGAAGAGGCGGCGGCGGCGGCCGTGAGGAGGGGGGAGTTAGCAGGTGGGGGGTAAAACGAGACGGCGACTACAGTGGCAGCTGAGGAACAAGGGAGGCGCTGCCGCCCCCCCCCCCGCCCACCGGGCGAGCGCGTGCGAAGCCGTTGAGGAAGGGACAAAACGCCGCGCCGGGTGTTTACCTCAGCGCACCAGGACTGACTGAGCGGGCGGCGAGGTCTTTGGGCGGGCGCTCCCATTGTTCCCATTCAGCGCCTCAAGAGGCGGCGGCGGCGGCTTTTCCTGAAGCTCCTCCCCGCCGAGGTAGAAGGAGGCCGTTGGTCCGTCGTCCGCCCCCCCCTCCCGCCGCCTCTCTCCCCCTCTGTCCCTTTGTCGCCTCCTCCCGGCCGCGCGCTGCCTCAGCAGCAGGGGCGGGGAAGGGGTGGGGCGAGCCGGAGCAGCATGATGGCGGCGGCCGAAGCGGGTGGCGAAGAGGGCGGCTCGGGAGCGGCCGGAGAGCCCAGCGGGCATTGCCCTCCCGCCGCTGCTGCTGCCGCCGCCGCCGCCTCTCGGAGCAACAAGAGCGCCGCCGCCGCCGCCGCCGCTTTCCTGGGCAGCTCGGGCCCAAGCGGCGCCTGCCCCGCGGCGTCGCTCCCCTCGGTGGGCTCCAGGCCTGCCCCTCCTGCGGAGATGTCCAAGGGCCTGTCTCCGCCAGCGGCGATCCCGCTCCTGGAGGGCGGCGGCGGAGGGGGTACCGCTGCCGGCGGGTTCCCTCCGCTGCCGCCGCCCCCGCAGCCGCCGCTTCCGGCCGGAGGGCTGAGCACAGTGGACGAAGGCGACTCGCTGGACGGGCCTGAGTACGAGGAGGAGGAGGTGGCCATCCCGCTGAACGCGCCCCCCACGAACCAGTGAGTAGCGCCTTCTTCTCCTTCTCCGCCTCTCTCTCTTTACCCCAACCCGATCCCCTCTCTCCTCCCCCCCCCCCAAATCCCAGGAATGGGGATCCGGCTGATTCAGCCCCGGCACCGCACCCAGTTGTGAAGTCGGCGTTGGTGCGTGTGTGTCAAACTCCGGGCAACTCCTGAAAGTTTCCCTGTTGCGCCCGCCTCTTTGCCTCCTCCCGCATCCCCTTCGAAGCAGCCTCCTCGGTTGGCTTAGTCAGCTGCCTGCTTTCTGATTGGAAAAACTGGGAACTTGGGACTAAAAAAACCCCTTTCCCTTCTCCCTAAAATAAATACTAATAATCGACTCGCCACCAAATATGGAGGCTGTCCTTCAGAGCGCTCGAAAGCAGTGCTTTTCTTCTTGAAAAAATGAAAAGGTGCCAGTACTCGCCATGAAGTTGTTACAGTAAGTGCCAGACTTCTAACCAGTGCTTTTTTTCTAGGAAAAAAAGGTGACTGTACTGTGTACCCATGAGTACTCCTAGAAAAAAGGCACTGCTCAAAAGTGCTCCTAAGTGCACATTTCCCAAAAGCGTAGCCATATTTTTCACAACCATTTTCTCTTGGTCTATTATCTTCATCCCCGCTCCCCATGCCGGACACATCTTTAATCTTGACCCTATTCTGTTTCTTTTTACCTTGCCAGGTACAGTGGTACCTTGGTACCTTGGTTCCGAAACGGCTTAGTTGTCAAACAAATCAGCTCCCGAACACCGCAAACCCGGAAGTGAGTGTTCCGGTTTGTGAACGTTTTTCGGTAGCCGAACCTACAGCCAATCGGAAGCCGTGCCTTGGTTTTCGAATGGTTTCGGGAGTCGAACCAAGGTACCACTGTGCTCCTTTATTTGCAGCTATAGAAAATATTTATACCCTGCTATCCTTTAGTACATAGGAAGGTGCTTCTGCTTAGGAGCAAGTTACCATGGCTTCCTGGCTTTCTAAGCCCTATGTGGAGATGCTAGCAATTGAATCCAGGACCTCCTGCACACAAAGCATTGTCATTGAGCTTCCTAGTTATGGCAGAGAGAGACTCTTTGCAGGTGCTAATATATGTTAGAAGAAGAAGTTGTAGCTATCAAAATTCCTAATTTGACATAACTGTCAGGGGTAAAGGAATGCTGTCATATTTTGTATCTCTGTGGTCACCCTTTTTGCTTTCTCTGAATGTCGTCCTTTTAAAAGGCATTACAAATAGTGCTGATGCCATTGGCACAGACTATCATGACACAGCCTGTCTTTTCAGACACTTTTTTACTCACATAAAAGCTGAAGTCCACAATATATACATGGGGGGGGGGGGTGTTTGAAAATAAATGAAAGGAAATATCAACATACAGTGGTACCTCGGGTTACAGATGCCTCAGGTTACAGACGCTTCAGGTTACAGACTCCGCTAACCCAGAAATAGTACCTCGGGTTAAGAACTTTGCTTCAGGATGAGAACAGAAATCGTGCAGTGGCAGGGCAGCGGGAGGCCCCATTAGCTAAAGTGGTGCTTCAGGTTAAGAACAGTTTCAGCTTAAGAATGGACCTCCAGAATGAATTCCGTTCTTAACCCGAGGTACCACTGTACTTCAAGAAATTCTAAATATGCACACTCAAGATAAATTTTGTATGGGTTAGTTTTAACACCCTACAATAGGTCTTTGACCAGTGCTTCGGAATCCACAGGTGGGTTGCAGCAAAGCTATTACTGCCATTTAACCCTCAGCCAAGCCTCCTCACATTGGCCTGGTCTGGTCCAGCATTGCTCCCACCTTCCCACTCCCTGCTGGGAACATGCTGTTTAGCTTGGAAGGCGGCTATTCATCTTATTTCTGTAATTTCACTGAATCGCAGAGATTTGTGAGAGCAGTGGCAGACTTTGAGCTTTAAAATTTCAGCAGTGCCCCATGTGATATGAAAATTTGGCACCACTCTCACGCACAGACACACACTCCAACACACAAACACTCCAGTGTGGAAAGGAATTCCTGTTTCTACAGTTTTATTGCTGGATTTCTTGAGGAATTTACTCTAGTAGTGAGGCTTCTTGGGTTCAACCATGGCAGGGCTTTTCTTTTTACTCCCATGTTAAAGTGCATGAATAGGGATTGTACTTTTGCCACTTGCAACCCAATTCTTCCAGTGCTCTTCTTTGGGAGTAGTTTTCCCTGGGTTCAGCCATGGACGGAGCTTTACTCTCAAATAAGTGTGCACAAGACTGCAGTTTAATATTCAGTGCTGATTTGGAATGCAATTTGTTTTTATTTAATTGCTTTTTTAAAGGAATTGTAAAATGCCAAGATTTTGCAAACTAAAAGGAATAAACTTTCTTTTTTTGGAAGTACAACTATATGTTACTTTAGTGTGGGAGAATCTGAAGAGTAGTTTCTTCAAACATCGTCATCCTACAAAGGGGCAACAGAAAACAGCTGCTGCCTCTATTGGGCTCTGGGGATAATGAATTTTTCCAAGAATTTTTGTTCATTTTTATTTCAGCAGGTTGACATTAGAAGGGGGCAAGAGCACAGAGGGGTGAATTAAAGTGTAGAGAAGGTGACACAAGCTGGAAGAAAGGGAGCAGAATGAAAAGGAATGTGAGATGAAGACAGAAAGGTATTACTAGCAAGTTAAAGTAGAATAAGGTGAGAAAAAGAATGGGTAGAAATGCAAGAAGGAAGGGAGAGAAAAGGGCAGCAGCGAGTCACAGAAACGGAAAGGAGGTGGTGAAAGTTATAGGAAGTGATAGAAAGGCATAGATGGTGATGATGACCTGCCCTCTTGCTCAGTTTCAACCACAAGCTTCACTGAAGAGAAAACCACTGGAAATCAAAGAGGACACAACTACTAAAAGAGTTCAAAAGTTTTACCAATAATACATGAAATAATGGTTCGCTTGTATTGAAAAAATAGCATTCCAATACTTTTTTTGTTGTATCTAATATATGGTGAGGCTCTAAAACTGTTAAGTTTAAATCAACAATGGGTCCCATGCTCCTGGTTGGGAATCGGACATAGGTCTCAGGCCTGGACTGGTTGGAGACCACTGCCTTACATTACTCAGAAGGATGTTTAAAATATGTAACAGTCATAGTAATACAGACTTACCGTAGAATTGAGATTTCAGTATGTTTTAGGCTGCAATCCTACTTATGTGGAAGGATGTCTCATTAAATTTGTTGGGATATGTTTCCGAGAAAAGATGCATAAGATCAGTCTGTACATGAATTATTTTAATGCCATCAGACAAGCATTTGATTTTATGAGTCTTCTTGCTCTTTCCAAGATTCACATGGTAAATTGATCTTCATATGTTTTTCTTCATAGAGTTGTAGCTATAGAAAAGGTTAGTGCTGGTATGCAAAATCTGACTTTTTTTTAAGGGGGAAAAATGGTTTGGAGCAAGTAGGAACCTTATCTACTCATGACCCTTGCCAAAAATTGTAGCTGCCAATTCATCCCTGTCTTCTTTCTCTTCTGGGATGATGGAGATTGCTCAACTGCAACCGTGGAAGCTCTGCCTTGCTATTGTAGAGGGTGGGGAAGAGAAGCAGTGAGCATTCTGGTTTCAGTAACTGCTTGCCGAAGTGCCTAAAGGCTCCACCATGGAGCAGTGACTGAAGATGCCTCACTACCTTTCTTTCAGCTGAAGAATGTATGCTTTAGCCCATGGATAGGCAAACTAAGGCCTGGGGGCCGGATTCGGCCCAATCGCCTTCTAAATGCAGCCCGCGGACGGTCTGGGAATCAGCGTGTTTTTACATGAGTAGAATGTGTCCTTTTATTTAAAATGCATCTCTGGGTTATTTGTGGGGAATAGGAATTCATTCCCCCCCCCAAAAAAAAATATAGTTCAGCCTCCCACAAGGTTTGAGGGACAGTGGACCGGCCCCCTGCTGAAAAAGTTTGCTAACCCCTGCTTTAGCCAGTGGTATGCTGCTGCATTTAGAGTGCTGACAAGCAGTAACTGAAGAACCTTCTGTTTCACTTTCCATGTGTCTGATGTCAGCACACCCTCCATGGCCCTGAACGCATTTTTGAGAGGGTGTGCGACCAGGCAGCCTCCCCACAGTCTACTTCATTGGAGCCTGGCTCGAGCCGAGCCACAGCTCTGCTCTCAGGCCAGTCTGACCCAGGGGCGGAGTGGAGGCAGCATAAGCTGTGTTGCCTCTCTCCTGTAAAGGGCTGTGCGTGTCCAGCCACAGCTCTGCTCCTGGGTCAGGTCTGACCTGAGAGAAGGAGGAGAGTCGCGGCAGCATTGCAGCCCCTTTCCTCGGCTGGGCAGTGCTGCACGAGGATGCTGCTGTGGTGCAAAAAATTGTCGGCCCCCGACCCCTTCATAGGGAATGTTGTGGGGGCTGGAGCACCCAGGGCCCGCCCACATCCAATGCCTATGGTAGTAGGTGATCCTGTGGCAATCAGGAGGGCAGTCTGGCTTGAGTAGGCTCTGGTGACATTTTTGCCTGTCCTTTTTGCTCTGTTTTACCAGTATATCCCATGGGGTGCTTAGTGGTAGTGGTAGATTGCCCTTTGTGGTGTGGGGGAAAACAATCTGCATTTTTCCGCAAAGAGAGAGGAGTGCAGTTCTATATACTGTACTGTCGTTTACTGCATAGAGGAAGTCTGCTAACTCCAATATTGTTCAGTTTTCTGTGTTCTTTTCCTGCTGTCACTTCTGGTAGCATTTTGCTACAATCTGTATATGTTATTTGCACCATGATGCATGCTAGATCAATGGATTGAAAGTGCTGGTATATAAAATTTATTTAATAAATTTCTAACCTTGTTAGGCAAAACTCTCAAAGCAGTTTACGAGGTTCTTGCAGAAGGGCCTTAGATGCTGACTTTAATGTCTGGGCACGTTCATGTGCGGGGAGGTGATCCTTTAGGTACTTGGTACCAAGATGTTTTAAAGAGATGCTTCATATGTTTTTTCTTTTCTTTTCCACAGTTTTGTAATGGTTTTAGAGTAATCCATACAAACTAGAATAAATATTTATGGAACTGTGTGATTTTGATTTAGAGTTGGTCCTTCAACCAGATATTTACCGTACTGGAATCTAATAAAACATATGAAGCAGGTATTTGAGATCTGTTAGGATTATGTTTTGAAGTTTTCTCTGTGCTAGAATTTTAGGACAGTGGGTGTTTGTAACATATTGTCTACTTTGGCCCCAGCAAAGTAAAACCCAACATGGTTTTACATGGGTAAACTCTAGTCTTTGAGTGCTCTGAACTAAACCGATTATACAGCTGCTTTTGTTGCTTCTTGACAGTGTCAGTTACCAGTAAGATATCATAGTTCGTACCCTTGAGTGGAATGAGATATTCAATCACAACAGCCCTAGAAAGAAAGAAAAAGAAATTATGGGAGGCAGATTAGCAATAGTCCTGTTGCCTTTGGGGATCATGCATGAAATAAAACTTTATACAAAACATGCATGGTGTTGTACTGCTTCTGAGTAGTCATTGCTTGGGGAATTAATATTATACCATATCCTTGGTTCATCTATGTAAATATTTGAACTGAGCCATAGAGATACTTCATCCAAACCATAGTTTGACCATCAAATCTGATCCTTGGACTTGCATGCTGATTCCTTCCCTCGCAAACTGCAGCTTGCCCACTTCGGATGTGGTAATAAACTGGCTGCCAAAGATCAGAAAGTTGGGAAGGGAATTAGCTTGTGAGTCTCTGCCCCCCTCCCTTGCACACTTTAGTTCCCTTTCCAGTACACTGAGCACAAGGACAAGAATATATCTGTTTGCAAAACAAATGGGAAGTAATTGGACAAACAAATATTTGAAAATAATATTTAAAGTGGTGTTTCAACTTCTTTGTTTAAATGCCCTTCCTCACCTGCCTAGGGCATGCCACTGCTTGCTAACATCCTTCAGAAGTAATTTAGTGAGGAAGAAATGAAGGCTGCTCAGCAAGAACTGAAGATTTTCAAATACTGTATGCACTGTTTACTTTTGTGAATACATTTTAACTTGATGGCTATTAATCTTTTTCTTTTCTTTTTTGAGATATTTAAATCTTTTGGTACCTTCTGAAAACTTACTTATTCTCCCAAGCCTTTGCTGTCAGTTAATACCAGTCTTTACTTAATTTGTTTGCTTTGGATTTTACTGTTTGTTTTTTTATTGCATAGGTGTTGATTTTACTGTAATTTTGGTGTACAGCACTTCAATTTTTAAGTGAAAAGTGGTATAAAAACATTTAAAAATAAACCTTTGATGTAAATTGACTATGCCCTTCCTCAGTAGTTGCTGTGTTTAAAATTATGGTGTTAAATGTAGAATGTTTTATTGCAGTACCAGGAGAAGGCAGCTGTAGGTTACTATATCAAACCTGCAGAACTCCTTCTGGCCCTTCCTGCATATTTCTTTCTCTCTTGTATATCCTGTTCTTGATGACCATTGGTTATGTTACTATATTATGAATTGGGAATCGTTACTGCTGACTCGGTAGTTCTTTCCCAGCCCTGCTTTCCAGAGCAACATGAGAAAAGAACAGTAGGCAAGCACATGTATGCTAATGAAACAGGAAATCTGCTGTAATTTCTGGACATTGGAAATACTGTAGGAAACCCTAAAAAATAGGAGTTTGTGTTTGGCTAACTAGTACTCAGAATAGAGCTTGAAACCAGTCAACTAGTTAGTCATGACTAACTCAAATCTATTGATTTCAGTGAGTCTACTCAGAGTATGACTTAATTGCATATAACTCAGAGCCTCTTTGTGTAAACAGTTTCCATAATTCCTAACCATTGGCTATGATGGCTGGGGCTTATTGGAATTATAGTTCAGAACAGCTGAAGGGCACCAGGTTTGTGAAAGCTGGTTAAGATTCTGTCTCTTCCCTCTCCCCCCCCCCCCCATTAGTTGTTGGATTCTTCTTCTGCAGAGGATTTGATTAATCATTACTACAAACCAAACAACATCTATTCAGTTATTGAACTTGCATATTCCTCATGTGCGTCCCCATCACATCTTTTTCTTCAAGCAGTGGAACTGCTAATAACTCTTGTGTCTGTCTGGTGTGTACTAGACTTGTCGCATAACAGGTCTAGCTAATTCAGATAGTGGGTGTGTTAGAATACCAACTATGTTGTAAATATTTAAAGGTAGTTGGAATATGATATAATCAAGACACTAATGATAGGCTTTTTAAAACAATCTACATAAAGGGATAATGGACATTTTCCCAATGGCTCTCATGTCATCCAAACTAATGACGCTGTGGGGCAGAGATTTCTTGATTCCAGGCAAAATGCCATGCTGCTGGGGACCTCTGGCCGACAACAGGAGACGCTGTACTGGCTTCCCATCTTCTACTGAACCCAGGATCAAGGTTCTTGTATTGATTTACAAAGCCTGGAACAGCATAGGTCCTGAACCCCTACGTTCCAGCTCAGTCACTGAGATAGTCTCCCAGGGTGTTGCTTGTCATCCCCTGAGTTGGCGAGGCTCATTTGACAACAATAAGGAACCTAGCCTTTAGTTTCATCAACCCATTAATGTGAAACACTCTGCTAACGGAGATTCAGCAGGTGCCTCCTGTTTCAATTTTTTAAACACCTGCTGAATACTTACCTATTCCATCAGGCTTATGCAGGCAATGAACAGTACATATTTACAGAATAGTTATCTGATTTCTAATTTTAACATTTTCATTGTATGGTTTTATGTACAGTTGTGAACCATGATATTTTCTTTATGAATTAGTGATATATAAGTATTTTTATAAATTAAAAAAGTTACAATATAGGAGTATTCTGGTTGATACATGTGCATACATGGGTACAGGCAATATACAAAACAAAAGTTAACTTTTTAGAAGGTGAGGTTGAAATACTGTTTCAATATAAAACCCAAAGCATTCATTAGAAGAATAAATGAAAAGTGTTTATACTTGGAACATGATGTAAATGTTTATCTTGGGAGCCAAAGCTAAGCATCTCAGAGAAAACTTTCAGGGCTTGTTGATCACATCACCAGAGTGATGCTTAGGGCACACATACAGAGTGTGTGTGTGTGTGTGTGTGTGTGCTTTTTTTTCTCCTCCAGAAGGAGAAGGTAAAGGTAGCAGAAAGTTATCCAGAAACCAGCAGGCGTATAACTACTTAAAGCAAGCTAACATGCTAGTGCAAGTCTGGGTTTATTGTGTAATGCCAGAGTCAGGAAAATTTATCTTAACTATTAACTTGATCAAAGCATATTAAGATGATTTTTATGTGCTATTTAAAGGTACATAAACGTTAGAGTGAAAATGTGCTGAGAAGGTTGAAGAAATATGCTACATATAGAATAAAACAGGTGTTATTTCTAAATACTGAAATAAATGTTGAAACTTTTTTAAAAAAAAAACACAGTAGTTTTATTGATACATTATTGATATTTTTACTCTTAATACTGCCATGTTGTTGTTATTTATTACATTTGTATACCGCCCTTCATCTGAAGAGCACAGGGCAATTAACAACATAAAAAATAAAAATAAAAACACAAAATATATAATAAAAGAAAAAGAAAGCAAAAACCCCACTACCACAAGCACATTAAAAAGGCAATAGAGTGGTTGAAGAGAAATATTTTCCCCAGGTGCCTAAAGATATGTAATGAAGGCTCCAAGCAAGCCTCCCTGGGGAGAGCATTGCATAAACAGGGAGCCACCATAGAAACGGCCCATTCTCGTGTTGCCATCCTCCAGACCTCTTGTGGAAGAGGCACACAAAGAAGGGCCTCAGATGATGATTGCAGGGTCCAGATTCTTGGGAGTTGTGGTCCTCGGCCTTTTAAAGCAGAGTTCAAAATTAGCCAGGCGCATTTTGCACTTGACTATTGTCCACTTGTGACCAAGTGAAGATGCCTGGGTGCCACGATGCGTTTGACATCCCCGCTCTCTGGAGGTGCATGCCTGGGGATCGTTGGATCTTGACTGTTTTCATACGCTAATACCACATCCTATAGAATTCTGTCAGTTGTATTTTATATTCACAATCAGAATGAATTTTAGGAACCAAAATGCTTTTTCTGTGCAGCCTGAGTAGGAGCAGTGAACAACGTTATAGTTAATTGTTGTTGCTTGTCTTCACCTACCCCCCCCCCCCACTGCCCTGCTCACAGCTGTGAAAAATTTTCTTCCATTATGAATGCTCTGTGTCACCATTAAGAAAAAGACGTAGGGATAGGCCAATATATATGTGGATTGTCCTTAGATAGTGACTTTTCTTATTTAAGGTCTCGGGGTTCTTAATTCTTAACCAAGCTCAAGGTTGTCTGAACTAGAATCATAGAGTTGGAAGAGACCACAAGGGCCATCGAGTCCAACCCCCTGCCAAGCAGGAAACACCATCAGAGCACTCCTGACATATGGTTGTCAAGCCTCTGCTTAAAGACCTCCAAAGAAGGAGACTCCACCACACTCCTTGGCAGCAAATTCCACTGTCGAACAGCTCTTGCTGTCAGGAAGTTCTTCCTAATGTTTAGGTGGAATCTTCTTTCTTGTAGTTTGGATCCATTGCTCCGTGTCCGCTTCTCTGGAGCAGCAGAAAACAACCTTTCTCCCTCCTCTATGTGACATCCTTTTATATATTTGAACATGGCTATCATATCACCCCTTAACCTCCTCTTCTCCAGGCTAAACATGCCCAGCTCCCTTAGCCGTTCCTCATAAGGCATCGTTTCCAGGCCTTTGACCATTTTGGTTGCCCTCCTCTGGACACCTTCCAGTTTGTCAGTGTCCTTCTTGAACTGTGGTGCCCAGAACTGGACACAATACTCCAGGTGAGGTCTGACCAGAGCAGAATACAGTGGCACTATTACTTCCCTTGATCTAGATGCTATACTCCTATTGATGCAGCCCAGAATTGCTTTGGCTTTTTTAGCTGCCGCATCACACTGTTGGCTCATGTCAAGTTTGTGGTCAACCAAGACTCCTAGATCCTTTTCACATGTACTGCTCTCAAGCCAGGTGTCACCCATCTTGTATTTGTGCCCCTCATTTTTTTTGCCCAAGTGCAATACTTTACATTTCTCCCTGTTAAAATTCATCTTGTTTGTTTTTGCCCAGTTCTCTAATCTGTCAAGGTCGCTTTGAAGTGTGATCCTGTCCTCTGGGGTGTTAGCCACCCCTCCCAGTTTGGTGTCATCTGCAAATTTGATCAGGATGCCCTTGAGTCCATCATCCAAGTCGTTGATAAAGATGTTGAATAAGACCGGGCCCAAGACAGAACCCTGTGGCACCCCACTAGTCACTCTTCTCCAGGATGAAGAGGAACCATTGATGAGCACCCTTTGGGTTCGGTCAGTCAGCCAGTTACAAATCCACTGAGTGGTAGCATAGTCAAGACCGCATTTTACCAGCTTCTTTACAAGAATATCATGGGGCACCTTGTCAAATGCCTTGCTGAAATCAAGGTAGGCTACATCCACTGCATTCCCTTCATCTACCAGGCTTGTAATTCTGTCAAAAAACGAGATCAGGTTAGTCTGACATGGCTTCTTTTTCAGAAATCCATGCTGACTATTGGTGCATTCCTTTCTAGGTGCTCACAGACTGTTTGCTTAATGATCTGCTCCAGAATCTTCCCTGGTATTGATGTCAGACTGACTGGGCGATAATTATTTGGGTCCTCTCTTTTCCCCTTTTTGAAAATAGGGACAACATTTGCCCTCCTCCAGTCTGCCGGGACTTCGCCTGTTCTCCAGGAATTCTCAAAGATGACTGCCAGTGGTTCTGAGATCACATCTGCCAGTTCTTTTAATACTCTTGGATGCAGTTCATCTGGCCCTGGAGACTTGAATACATCTAAACTAGCCAAGTATTCTTGTACTATCTCCTTAGTTATTCTGGGCTGTGTTTCCTCTGCTCAATCATTTGCTCCAAATTCTTCAGGTCGGGCATTGTTTTCTTTATCGGAGAAGACTGAGGCAAAGAAGGCATTGAGGAGTTCAGCCCTTTCTGTGTCCCCTGTTTGCATTTCACCATCTTCTCCTCTGAGTGACCCCACTGTTTCTTTGTTCTTCCTTTTGCTACGAACATACCCATAAAAGCCTTTTTTGTTGCTTTTAACCTCTCTAGCAAGCCTGAGTTCATTCTGTGCTTTAGCTTTTCTGACTTTGTGTCTACACGTGCTGGCTATTTGTTTGAATTCCTCTTCGGTGGTTTCCCCCCTTTTCCATTTTTTGTACACATCCTTTTTTAATCTTAACTCAGTTAAAAGTTCTTTAGATAGCCACCCTGGCTTCTTTAGGCACCTTCCATGTTTCCGTCTCATTGGTATTGCCTGAAGTTGTGCTTTTACTATCTCCTTCTTAACAAACTCCCAGCCATCATGAACTCCCTTTCCTTTTAGTATTACTGTCCATGGGATCTCACCCCGCACTTCCCTAAGTTTTATGAAGTCGGCTTTCTTAAAGTCAAGAAATTGAGTCCTAGTATGCTTGGCTGCTCCTTTCCGCTGTATAGTAAACTTCAGAAGAGCATGATCACTCGCGCCTAATGATCCTTCCACTTCTACCCCACTAACCAGGTCATCAACATTGGTTAGGACCAGATCTAAAATGGCTGTTTCTCTTGTTGCTTCTCCCACTTTCTGGACAGTGAAGTTGTCTGCAAGGCCAGTGAGGAATCTGTTTGACTAGCCAGGCGTTTAACTGATAATCAACCACAGTCAGTCTATCATTTGAAAAATATGACTTTAGAGCCGACTTGCCCCAAAATGGCAGCTAGACGTTCTGTTTTGTTGACTGTAACCTTGGTTTAAGAAGCCATTTGGCCCCTGGATTATATATTTGACTTTCTAACACTGTTTTTAAGACTTTATAGGTCAAAACCAGCACTTTGAATTGGGCCCCAAAACTAATTGGCAGCCAGGCCAGGGTTGGCCTTATATGCTCAAAGGGAGCATCTTTTCACCTCACTTTGTACCAGATTTTCTGTGAAAGAAAAAAGGGGTGCAAGTCTTCTCTGCTTCTTCAAAGCTCAGCATAAAATATGAGGTTGTAGCTTCCATCCCTCAAGTTATTTACATGGAGCTGAGACTGTGGGAAGGAGAATAGTTCTTAGCTACATGACGTAGTAAGAGAACTTCCAGAAAACTAATAGTGTCAGTCCAGAGTTGGGTTTTTCTATGCTAGGTTTCCATTGCGAACATCTACTGTATGTGGATTTCCCAGAAAAAATTTCTACAAAGTTGTTCTCTGCCCTTAAATTAAGATCTGTTGTAGCATGTTTATTTGACATATTTAATAATAAAAAGTATTCTATATTTTATGTGCCGTATATATTAAATAATTATTCTAACAGCCGGAAATAATTAAAATTGAAGTAGTGTGGTTTTTAATGATTTCAAAGTTTTATTTATAAATTACTTTTAACTTGTAACAAAATATTTATATCCAAATGACACATATTCAGATTCATAATCAAGCATCATGATGCCCCATGGTAAAAACTGGATTTCCTAAGAGGAAGAGTATTTCCTAAAATAAAAAGGTAAAGGTATGGTAGTACTAGTGGGATTTTTATTATTACCTACTATGAATTATGGATACAAAGATATGTGAATTTTTCTGTATATTCCCTAAACTCAAATGTTCGTTATATATTTACTAGTGGTACCAGTGCTTCCTGGAAAATTGCGGTGGGGGATACAGCAGTGAACATTTCCCATGCCATGTAGCGCTCTCTCTCTCTCTCTGTCTGTGTATGTGTGTATATTAATCAGATATATCTTTCTATCTTAATACTTTTATTGGATTCATATCTGGCTAGGATTGGGCTGATAGCTTGTGATCTAGTGTATATTTGCTTGGAAGGAAGTGCCATTGAAGGCAGGGGGACTTGTTTCTGAATAAAAGCATGTTTAGGATTATGTTTTAAGTTTTAGAAAAACTGTCACAAGTCCAGTCTTATTTTGTAGCTTTTCAGCACTGTTGTATTATTTTGATGTCTCAGAAATGAAGCTGCCCCTCACTTCCCTCACCCCCCCCAAAGAACTTTGCTTACCACAGAAAGTTTCAAAGGCTGGCATTTCAGTGTATATCCTGTTTTCTAGAGAAGTGTGTTATCTACAGGAGTTTCCTCAGGATATTTGCTAGAACAGTGTGCTGCCATGTTTGCAAAGTATAACCTACTTCCATGGTCTATTCTACTTTTCCAATGAATTTTTAGCCGAAATTATCCCAAGGCATGCTTGCATGAGTAATGTAAGAAAATAAAAATACAACAGGATTCTATTTTATTATATAGAGAATGTCTCAGGACCACAATATCTCAAGGACTGCCTCTCCCCATGTATACTGAGCTGGACCTTGCAGTCATCACCTGAGGCCCTTCCTCCATGAGAAGTCTGGAGGGTGGCAAAATGGGCCTTTTCTGCGGTGGCTCCTTGCTTGTGGAATGCTCTCCCCATCATTACATATCTTTACGCACCAGGCAAAAACATTCTTCTCCTCCCAGACCTTTTGCTAATTAAACAATCTATGGCTTTTTAAACTGTGTTGGTGGGGGTTATTGTTTTTCTTTGTCACTATGGTATGTACTTTTGTGTTTTTATATTGTAAACCACCCTGTGATTCTCGGATGAAGCGCAGTATAGGAAATAGAATAGAATAGAATAGAGAAATATAACACCTGGTGTTATTTTTCCAAACACATTGGTTAGTTTTCGTAACAACCCAATCATTAATAAATAAATTAAAAACTAGTGTGTAACATTTCTTGCCACATCATTTATAGCTTCTTCCATAGAGCATTAACAGCTTTATCAAGCAAAGGTGAATTGCTCGCAGAAACCATTTTTTTTACAACAGGGTTTGTTTCTAGAAGGGGGCTGCCTTGCACTAAATTAAATTATGCATGTTGTTTCCCCAGCTTGATCCTTGCCTATGTGACTGTGTCAGTTTTCCAGTTCAGTAATGTGAGTGTAATTCCCAAGATTCATAGATAGTATCACACTACCCTCCTACAGGTGATTAATGCTGGAAACTGGATGAAAGCATGAGTCTTCCCTTGGTATTACATTGCCCTATTTTATGAGGAAAATGCATTTCTAAAAAATCTGTACAAAGTGCCTGCAAAATGCATACAATTTAAAAGTGGGGTTTTTTCATTCTTTTTCAAAACAATTGGACAGAGCAGGTTTACGATTGGAATCAAAATTAGGTGGCTCATTCTGTCCCTGGGTTAAACTGTCAGACCCAATACAGTGGTACCTCCGGCTGTGGATGGGTTCCATTCCGGAGCTCCAGTCGGATCCCGGGGTTTCCGCAACCGGAGGGACTGCTTCTGCGCATGCACATGCACATGCACATGCAGCAAAATCCGGAAAAATACTTCCGGATTTGCTGCGTTCGCATCCTGAAGGATACACAACCGGAGGTGTGTGTATCCAGAGGTACCACTGTAGAGGTTTAACTTTAGCCATTAAACAGAAACAACTTTCCAGCATAGTAGCTCATTGGGTGATTCCTTCCTCGTCAAATGTTCTGAATTTATTTATTATTTATTTATATCTGACTAAACTTTAATTTATTGATAAATAAACCATTTATTATTTCTGTCTTTCTGTTGCCTCTACCAGGCTGCCTTGGGGCAACTGTGATTGCAGGAGGTACAGGCAAGAGATAATGCTAGACAGTGCAACAAGTGACAATATTTTCCTATTTAGTGCCACATTTCTACCCAAGTCGCTGTATGTTCCAGAAAGTGGGGTGGCTAGATGTGTGCAGCAGGTCAACCTTCATTCTTCCTGTGGCAGCACCATACCACATTTGATGACCTGTAATTTCTCCCCCTCCCTTTTTTATTGAGGATGGCTTCATGTTTGTTCCCTTAATTGACACCACCTTACATTTGCATTACTCTGTACTGATGTCTTCGGAGGGGAAAAATACTGTGTGGCCTTTCCTAGGGAAATCTGTTACACCGTTGGTCGATTACCTTGAGTAATCTCTAGAGTTAGAAGGTCATTCTCCTGTGCAGCATGGACTCGAGCATGGGAGGTTGCCTTTTGGTGTTTGAGGACATTTTCAAACTTTATCTTAGGTTTCTTGAGAAGATTCACCTTATGCTAGTGACCTCTCATCATATGAGATGATGGATGGAATCTAGTTGGTGGACTTGCATTTACAGAAGGTATTTCGTTTCAACAGAAGAAGAAGGGAGACAATCTCAGACCTCCATACCTGCAGCACCTCCTGAAAATCACTCGAGGGTTGGGGGACTTTCCAGAACAAGGTCGAAGGTGGTCTTGATGGGGTTTGTAGGGAAAAGTGACAAAACTCCCCCTCTCTTCCTCTTCCATTAGCAGAGGTGTCTGCTCGATCAAAAACCCTTTGGTGAGCACAAGAACACCAATTGGATTCCACCCAATGGAGGAAGTCTGTTCCATAGCCTCTGGGTCATTTCTTCATTGAACGCTCTGTTCTTTAAGTTGAACTCCATTTTGGACAATCTTTTCGTAGGTTTTGTGTACTCCTTACATCCTGTGGAGAAATGAGGCATGGAGTACATTTTATTAACAAAGCACAAAAACATTGCATGGAACTGTGTGTGTGACAACACACAGTCAATGCCTGTGTTAAATTGTATTAACTTACTTGGTATCAATCTGTTTAAGATTCTAGCTCCCTTTGTTTATTATTCCATGTGAAGAGGCTCCATGCTATGAAAAGGTCATGGGGCTTTGCTGCTTGCTCCTGCCCCAGCCCGCTTAAGTAAAGTCAACTTCCACAGCACACATTTAGGTATTCTCTGGAATGTCTCCAAACTTAATGCCCACTCTCTGTGGATTCTGCTCTGCTTATGCTTGCAGTGCTTCCTTTAGAGTCTTTCCCCCCAGACTTTGACTGCCTTGGGCATACTATCCACATGCAGAAGCCAAGTAACAAAAACTTTGCCTAGAACAAGGCTTTAATGAATGCAGAGGACTTCAGTAAAAGTCATACATGGAAGTTTTGTTAACTTTTGTAGAATTGTGTCTTTTTTGCAACTGTTTTGCAACTGACCATGGGAGTATAGAAATTCATTGGAAGATTGACTTACTGTGGGAGCAGTCACCACAGGCCTTCTGTAGAGCTTGTAACTGAGCCCCTTCATTTTTATAAATGTTTATCTTTGCTCCAGACTATGCTGTGATAGTTCATGGCTGATAGTTGTGGGGGTTTTTTAACCCAGATGTCTATATCCACATGCTTTTCACTTTATTCAGTTGGTTGAAGCTTACATGCAGCATTTTTGTGCTTTGTGTTCCAGATGGTATCATGGGAAGCTTGACAGAACAATTGCAGAAGAACGCCTTCGGCAAGCAGGGAAACCTGGAAGTTATCTTATCCGAGAGAGTGATCGAAGGCCCGGATCATTTGTGCTTTCATTCCTTAGTAAAACCAATGTTGTTAATCACTTTAGGTGAGTGTTGATTTAATATTGTTGAAAAAGCTGTTTAAAGATGTATGCCTAAAGTGTGGGTTTTGAAGCTTAGCAGGTGTCTTGTGAATGAGTTGGAGTGAGAGACTCTTTTTCCTCCCCCGAAAAGTTCAAAGTGGCATCATCATCGACTGAATTGGCATTTTCTTCTTTCAGAAGACACTTTACTTATTGATTATCCAGGAAGCCCTATATGTGACAGAATTCTGGGCACATGTTCTATTCATTCAGGGTACGGGCCAGGTCCATTGGGCCCAGTTGTGTTCCTGCTGCAAAAACTGAAGATATGGCCTGGAACATTCCCCTGCAATTCAGATGAGATTGCATTAGCTTGTAATTCATCCTCTGTTATATTTCCTATTACTCTGCTCCAACACCGTTCCTTGCTTTAAATCACCCCATTTTCCATTCCTTCCCTCGCCATTCATCTTTCACAATACTTAAGAGAACAGGACTAAAAGGTAGAGTTGTGGAGAGCTACTTCCTTGGTGAAATGCTGTAGTAGCCTGACTTATTTCCATTTGGCTGGTGGCTTGCTCTGTGGCATTCAGTTACCTTTTCCTCTGCAGAGGGGGAATGTATGTCTGGAGTATGCAAGGTAGATACTTAAGTGGCTGTTAGCTTCTAAGCAATGGTGGCTTTCTAAACTGTATACTCTTAACTTGAAAGCACAGAGAGAGCCAGGCAGGGTTGCTCTTGCTGCTTGGAAACTGGCAGCTGCCAAGGCATTGACCATGTGCTCCACAGCTGTCATTTCTCTCTCTGCCTTGAATGTAGCTTTGTTTTGTAAGCCTGAGTTTTGGAGATAGTGCTCACAGCTTTTCATTCCCCACCTTCCAGAGAAGCAGAGGGCAAAGTTGATCTGCAGCTTGATAGCTTTCTTATAGCTCTTAAAGGCTGGAAAAGAGGATAAACACTCATCTGGCTGCTTGCAGCTGTTCTTACCACTCTAGGTAGCCAGCATTGAATGATTTGTTCAGTATTATATACCTGCCATCCCCCTGCATGTGCAGATCAATAGGGATTGGCATGGATTCTTCAAAAACTACAGCCGCTTGGCTGCTTGATGAGTACAGTTGATTCACACCACATACAGGCAAATTGGAAACTGCTCTAGATATATTGTTTAAATTAGATTTTTAGGCTTAATTTTATCAAATTGTGCATGGAGCTTTCTAAAATAGTAGTCAAAATTTATCTGAGCCCCCCCCCCCCCGGCATTTATTTCAAGCACATTTGTGGCTTGAATGAAACATATTCTTTATTACATGAAAAGTGAATCTTTGGCCCGCTAGATGTTGCTGTACTATAACTCCCATTGTCTCTAACCATTGACCATTCTAGCAGGGGCTGATGGGAGCTGGAGAGCAACATTTGGAGAGCCACAGATTTCAATCCCTACTTTATACGATGGATGTTTGTTCAAATAAGGCTTGGGAATGTTAGGAAGTGGGGTTTCTCTTTTGTTCTATTAAGTAGAGATAGCACACCGAATTGCTGTCAGTGTGAATATGTATACATCCCTTAATATCCTAAAAACATAGTCAGTTTAATATTTATTCTTTCAAGTTTTAAAAAACTAACATTCCAGAAAGACTGAAATACCAAAGTATATATTTTTGAATTTATTCATGCTATAATTCTTAATATTTTCTACTAATGTAGGTCATAATCTTTCTTAACAGGATTATTGCAATGTGTGGTGACTATTATATTGGCGGGAGACGGTTTTCTTCACTTTCTGACCTAATAGGTTATTACAGCCATGTATCTTGTTTGCTTAAGGGGGAAAAATTGTTGTTTCCTGTAGCACCTCCAGAGGTATGTACTATTTTTTTAAAGCAAATGTTTCTATGCTCCTATTAAAATCACCTTTACAGAAATACCCATTTTAATTTGGAAATGTGAAATGAGTTACATATTTGTGGATGGATAACTGGATACTATATAGCTCCATCCAAATCTATATATTAGTATTCAATCATAGAAGAGATTATTTATTTAGAAACTCAGACTTTGCTGTATTAGAGAAATAATTTGGTACTGTGACATACACTGTATGCTTGAAAAATACGATTGGATACTTGGTTCAGAAACCTCTGAAACAAATCTGCTTGCCTCTCTTCCTCCGTGCATGAAAGCAGGAAGCAGAGGAGGAAAGTTTTCATCCTGCTGGGTTCCAAATAGCCTGGGGGGATCAGCTCCCATCCCTTCCTTTCTCTCTTTCTGGGAGAGAAGGTAAGCGCTATCGAGCAAAGAACAACATTTATCTAAGTTCTCAGCATGATTGAAGCTCAGGGCCTTCATCTTTTCTTCCCACCCTGGTGGGAAATGATGAGACAAAAGGGTGGAAAAGCCCATCCTGCCTGATCTTAAAAGAATAGAAGAGAAAGCCTTGTGTTGGTAAAAGACCTCTCTGATCTTACTGTTTGCTTATGAGTGCTTTGGGCACATTGACCACAAGTAGAAAATTGGAAATGGAAGTGATGGTAGATCTCATTTAATGGGTTGAATCTAGATTTTCCATAGGTGAAATTCTACCCTTGGGTAGAATGCTGGAGGAGGGGGGAACAACAACATTTCTGCCAATTTCTCCACCCATCCCTTGTGCCCCCTTGAACAACCTCTGTGGAGGGTCAGGGATGCTTCAGAACAGTGTGGGAGGTAGCACCAGGGGGAATTGGTAAAAATAATACCATCTCCTAAACTGAAGAAGCCTTTCAATTTGTGGAAATGAGCCTGAATCCAACCCATACCACTGATATGGGAGCTCAAGTTTGAATAAAAATAAGTAATGATAAAAAATATGGTAGTAGCAATATAGTACGTTCTGCTTACTTTCTAAGGGCAGAACAGTTTTGCCATAAAGCTAGTGCTTATGCCACACTCACACAAAACTAATTCATGTTAGTATCTTAACACAAATAGTGACAATATTTCATCTGTTCAAGTTATGCCATAATCTAGAAAGCTACTTAGTGTACTCAAACTGAAAACTAAATCCATTTTTAATTAACTTGAAATAAAGAGACTTCTGTTCCGCTCTGATCCATATTTTGAACTTATTATTGCTCAATAAGCAGTTAGTCTAAATATTTGACTAAATATTGTGACTTTAAAAAGCATCCAGGCATTGGCCTACTGGATCTAATTGTGTTATTAGAGGTAATCAGTCTAGGGAGATCCTATTTTGCTGCAAAATATGATCTAGTTAGTATAGTGGATATTTTGTCTTGAAATCATATTGCTCACATTGCAGTCCAGATTTTAAGTCCTGCATCACAGCAGAACATCTTTGTTTTTTATAGCCAGTGGAGGACCGCAGGAGAGTCCGAGCCATTCTGCCATACACTAAAGTGCCAGAAACAGATGAAATAAGGTATATTTCATAAGAATTACAAATCCTACGTGGGGTGAAATTATTTATTTGTTCAAAATATTGATATACCACTATAGAAAGGAAAAGGAGTGAGAAGGGTGAAGGAAAAAGCAAAATCAGGCACTAGCTCTTAGTTACATCATTCTTGTAATGACCAGCTGGAATAGAAAAAGGTGGAGAGAAGGCAAAAGTTGCAGGTTTTTCAGTAGGGCCAGTGGAGAGATACTGCAGTTCTCTCTCCCCCTCACCTGTAGTGGAAAGAAAGACTGCTGATAGTATGGTCAGGAAGACAGATTAAAAACAAATACTTCAATAGTACATACCACACAATATGGTGATACTTGCCACATTATATGATTTTTAGGATTGGACAAGTTCATGGAGGATTAGGTGTATAAAAGTCTTACTAGTCAGGATAATTAAATGGGGTCTTGAATCTGAAGCATGCCCTATTGATTGCTACCATGCCTTGCATGTTAGTGTCTAGACCTTTATAGTTTAGAGCGTTAGTCTGTAGTAGTAAAACATACATCCTCTGGTTAAAAACACAGAACCTGTGGTACTGTAGAGACTAGACAAACCTACCGTAACAGAAGCTTTTGTAGGGTTTGTAAAATGCATGAAATGCTTTCCTTCTTGGTGTGTGTGTATGTATACATTTATCTATCTATATAGATGCATACATGATTTCAGAATAAAGGTACTAATAAATAATGGGCTCAAAAGGCTGTTAAATTAAATGGGTAGCTCTAGATGTGCCACACTTTGTATAGCTACAGATATATAGAAGATAAATTTGGCTTTGCATACAAATGTGCCACACTTGCTGCTTCCTGGTTTTTGTTTTTTTGTTTTGCCTCTCTACATGTGCATTGATAAACCTGCCAATTAAGAGTAACATTTCATGCATTTGGCAAAATGGCTGTAGTCGACAAAAGCTGAAGCGGCAACTAATTTGCTTCTGTTTAAGATTCCGTAGTACTTTTTAAAGTCTGTAGATGACTACTCCTGGGAGAAAATGCTGAACTATATTATCCAACAAGTATGTTCCTTTCATTTTTACTGATATCAGGTTCACAGATAAAACAGTCCATGTAGGGACCAATACAGTTGTGGCTCTTGCTTTGTGTGTGTGTTTATTATAAAAAAGCAGTCATAATCAATTGACCATTTGAAGTAAAAGTTTCCAGCCTGGTTTAGTCAGTTGGGATTTCTCCCTTCATCTGAAACAAGCAGTTCTTTGAAGATAAATAGAGAAAGAAGAAATGTCAATAACAGAAAACCTCTTCCTTCCCCACTCCCTCATTTTCTCCAGTAGTTTCCAGAAAATTTAGCAGTTTCCTTGCCTCAGTAGGAAGAGAGAGAACTTAAAAGTTCTCCTGAGTTGTTGAAGGAGTTATATTTAGGTATTCACTTCCATTTTGTGTTCAAGGCAATTAAATGATTTGTAAGTTCAAGTTAAGTCATGACTCAAAGAAAACTTCTCTGAACTGGTTTCAGTGTTTGGTTTCACATTGAGTTTGATTCTCTGCCTAAGAATCTGGTATAAATCTGGTATGTTCTGGTATAATTCTAAAATTCATTTTGAAGAGCTCATTTAATTTCCAGAGACGTAGGAGAAAATCAGGGAACAATTGTAAGTGTATAACTTAATGTGCCAGACTTGGTATAATGGGAATCTGTTTCATAATTTTATCTTAATTACATATAGCTTCCTTAAAGGAGACATGTTTATTGTCCACAATGAATTAGATGATGGATGGATGTGGGTTACAAACCTACGTACGGATGAGCAAGGACTTATAGTAGAAGACCTAGTGGAGGAAGTGGTAAGTTACTTTATACAAGGAGTATCTTAGCATTAAGATAAAAGCACAATAATAAAAGTATGTAAGAGGTAGCTTACACAGCAAAGTATTGAACAAATGCAACTGATTCTCCAGTTTGTTATTTCTGTGTCTTGAAAAGGAGATCATATATATTGTTTTATTTCCAACTATGGGTCAGTTTATAATCAAGACTTTGGTATGCTTCCATCTTCTTTGGCACATGCTCCTTAATTGGGTATTACTAGTATACATCTGGACTGGCAAACTATAGTTTGTGTTTGCTCTGCAACCTAGGGTTTGATCCTGGTTTTCAGGGTGAGTTAAAACCGTAGTTTGCTAGTTCAGATGCAGTAGTAAATTATGGTTTGCTACAAATCAGGAAGTAATGAACTAAGCAGAGTGCATTATGGGATTGGGTATGTAAGCTCAGCATTCATGTTCATATTACCAGACCATGATTTCACATTGTGTGTGAACTGACTCAGTAGATTTAATATTTGTGGCCAGATTCATGACTACAGCCTGGATCATTTTTAATGTAATTTTTGAGGGAGAAGAATCCTGAAAATTTGATATTGTTTTGTATGCTATGGGTGAGTGAGCTTAGAAACCATTCAGTAAGGGTACTCATCAGTGGCATTTGGGGTACAGAAAAAGAGAGAGAGAGTCTGTGTGTATGTCAAAACTTCCAAAAGAAAGTAGTTTTCTAAACTGCTACGGCTGGGTGTAGATTTGGAGGTCCAGTTCTCTCTCTCTCTCTCTCTCTGTGTGTGTGTGTGTAGGGTGGTGGTGAGGGTTGCAGGTGTGTTCCAGTATTATTATTATTTTAACTTTTCTACAGAAAAAGGTGTTGATATTTGACACAATATGCTACACTCTATAAGGCTTGGCAGGCTCTTATTGGGTGTATGGCACTCAGCTGTCTATCATTCTACCTATAGTTTCTGGAAGTTGAGAGCAAGCCCTTTTCAGTTGCATGGTTTGTTTTCTGAGGCAGACATCAAATAGTTCAGTGTTGTAGGTTGCAATTCTATGCACAGTTTCTTGTGAGCAAATCCCACTGAGCGTGATGAAATTTAATAGGTTGCATGTTAATTTCAGAAATCCAAAATGGTTCAGATTTCAAAATTATTTTTATATTGCTTACAACATTCTGTAAACTTTAGGAAATGCGTTATTTGTATCACTCTGTTGTGTTGGTAACAGTTGTATGTTTTCATTAGGGTCGAGAAGAAGATCCGCATGAAGGAAAAATGTAAGTGTGTCTTCTGGAATAAATTATAACTTATCACAAGGGTCTGAATACTGTAAGTGTTATTCTAGAATTGAACTCCTTGATTTCTTAATATGCAAAATGCATTATTTCAGTTGAACTTAATATTCAGGAGTTATGTGATGCACATAATAAGATTCTTTGATGCTGTGTCCCAAAAGTCCAGTACTATATTAAAGTGAGGAGAGTAGCATTGTTTTCAAGACCCTTGACAAAATGTACTACTTTAATCTAGACTTGTAAGAATTTCTTGGATTTCTCTGTTCAGTTCTGAACACAATAACTGAAAATGCATGTGCACAATTTTGAAAGGATTTATAACAACTGCAAGGATGTTAAAATGTCTAGGAATATGAATATGTTAATGTAGATAAAAGAAGAGCAAGGGATATTTTCCCATAGTTTTTGAAATATTTCCTGAACAGTTTGGTGATATAGTGAGTTATTGAAAGCAATTTCAGTTTCATTTGACTGAGGGCAAATTGGAGCATTTGAGTTGTTGCTTACCAGATCGTGCTGATATTAAAAACACTTGGTTTTACAGCAAATGTTTATTAATGGTATGAATAATCATTGTGGGGGGGGGGGGTGCACGCACGCATGCACACGTAAATGCACACACACATACCACCTGTATCATCTGAATTTAAACATTGTTACATATTAGCAAAAATAGAAATCCATAGGGTGATGGGTTCAAGCCCCACATTGGGCAAATGTTCCTGTGTTGCAGGGTGTTGGGCTAGATCAGGCTTCTTCAACCTCGGCCCTCCAGATGTTTTTGGCCTACAACTCCCATGATCCCTAGCTAGCAGGACCAGTGGTCAGGGATGATGGGAATTTTAGTCTCAAAACATCTAGAGGGCGGAGGTTGAGGAAGCCTGGGCAAGATGACCCTTGTGGTCCCTTCCAGTGCTACAGTTCTATGATTCTATACAGGTCATTCCTAAGTGCACTTGTGTACTATCATGTAAGTCAGGATTGGTGAACCTCCAGTCCGCAGGCCTCTTTGTACAGCCCTCAGGACTCTTACCACACCATGCCCCCTATCTCTCAGCTGTACCCTTCACCAGCTTTGTTCCATGTGCTTGAACCGTGATGGTGCCTATTGCATGCCTGGATGGGTGTGTATGTGTAAAAAACTATGGCTTTTGTGTGGCTGGAATGCAGCCTTACTCTACAAAGGTAAGAGTTGCATCTATTGTTGTGCTTTGACCCTGCCCGCCATTGGCATTCTATCCCCAGAAGCTTACCCATGAAGTAATGAAGCTTTCAAGCTGAAAAAGGTTCCTCTTCACTAATCTAAGTAGACGAGATCACCAATCTAACCATGGTGTTTCTAATATTTTCTCATTTATCCTATTATCTAAGATGGTTCCATGGGAAGATCTCTAAACAAGAGGCTTACGGCTTGCTGATGACAGGTATGTCATGTGTAAATGTACTTAATAGAATATGTATTACACCACTTCTGCATTAACTTCACTACTTAACTGCATAATATTTTAAGAAGAAAGGCTGTTACAGGGCTTAAAATGATTTAAAAAACTATTCCTAGGGCAAATGAAGGCAATTTTATTTTTAGTATTTGCTTAGATGGTCTAGTATAAAAGTTCATCGTAGTAATAATGATAATAATAGTAGTAACTTTTTTATTTATGCCCCACCCGTCTGGCTGGCTTTCCCCAGCCACTCTGGGTGGCTTACAGCATATATAAAACATAGTAAAATCTCAAACATTAAAAACTTCCCGAACAGGCTGTCTTCAGGTGTCTTCTAAGTGTTATGTAGTTCTTTTATCTCCTTGACATTTGAAGGGAGAGCTTTCCACAGGGAGGGCGCAACTACCAAGAAGGCCCTCTGCCTGGTTCCTTGCAATTTCACTTCTCACAGTGATGGAACCACCAAGGAGGACCTCAGTGTCTGGGTTGAACAATGGGAATGGAGACACTCCTTCAGGTATACCAGGCCACGGCTGTTTAGGGCTTTAAAGGTCAGCACCAACACTTTGAAATGTGCTCGGAAACATACTGGGAGCCAGTGAAGATCTTTTAGAACTGGTGTTATGTGGTCCCGGCGGCCACTCCCAGTCACTAGTCTAACTGCCACATTCTGGATTAGTTGTAGTTTCCGAGTCACCTTCAGAGGTAGCCCCACGTAGAGCACATTGCAGTAGTCCAAGCAGCAGATAACCAGAGCATGCACCACCTTGGCGAGACAGTCTGCAGGCAGATAGAGTCTCAGCTGGTGTACCAGATGGAGGTAGTAGACAGCTGCCCTGGACACAGAATTCACCTGCTCTTCCATGGACCGCTGTGAGTCCAAAATGACTCCCATGCTGCACACCTGGTCCTTCAGGGGCACAGTTATACTGTTCAGGACCAGGGAGTATTCCCAACCCCCGTCCCCACAAAACTACTTCTGTCTTGTTAGGATTCAACCTAAATCCATTATCCACCATCCATCCTCCAACTGCCTCCGCACACACACAAAGGACATTCACTTTACTTATATTAGTAAAGGTTTTGTTTCTGAGTGCCAGTACACTTCAGGATATGGAAGGGATCATTTGCAGTAAGACTTGTTTTATCTTTCAGGAAGGATTCTTGTAACTTGGCATTGATTAACAGACCATACACTGTGCGAACTGTTAAAGCTGGCTTTCTGCAACTGGCCACGTGTAGTTTGCATACCGAATTCCAGATAACTTGAATAAAGCTGCTATATTAACACTGAGAAAGTAAAATATTGGTAAGGAGCTAAGTGTTCTTTCCTTTCCTTTCTGTAATTAGTTGGCCAGGTGTCAAGTTTTCTTGTGAGACCTTCTGATAACACGCCTGGGGATTACTCTCTCTACTTTCGAACCAGTGAAAACATACAGCGTTTTAAAATATGCCCAACACCAAACAACCAGTTTATGATGGGGGGCAGGTACTATAACAGGTAAGTTGTGAACAGGCCTTGATAGTCTACAAGTTGGGTGCTGTCATGTGTGCTGCTACTTTTTTTGCTTGGTTTATCGATGTTTAACTCTGTCTTTTCTTTGTAGTACAATCAACACCGGATTGTGTATAGTTTTCATTATGAATTTAGGAGATTCAAAGTTCAACACGTGGAACAAGTGAAATAGAAACTCTGTGTGCATATTTTAAAAATGAACAAGAATTTATGTTCTTTCTGAAACCTTTCATGATAAGTTATAAAGAAAGCCTGGTCTGTTGATACAATAGCAGAGATTTTAGTGGGGGAAACAGTCTCATGTTTCTGGAAAAAATAACCATTGAATTTTCTTGTTGGATAACATAGAACCTATCTTTTAATGTGAACATAAATTTAGGATGGACAGTATTTTGTGCCAATATATGCTTGCCTTTATATTAAAAATTTAAGTTCTAAAGGACATGACAACCTACGGCTTAATGTGCTGAAGAGCTGTTCGTAGTAGTGATGAGTTTAGCTCCCTCTTCCAAAAGAGAGGGCTGTTGCCTAACCCACAGATGATGGAAATTGCCAAACCTGAACCAGGGAATTTATATCAATCCCAACCGAGAATTTCTCTCGCTTCCAGCTTGGCTTCTGAAATGGTTAGAGATCCTGCAGCTGGTGTGACTGAGAAAGTAACAAGTTCTCCTAGCTGAGAAGTTCATTGGACTGTCATAAGACTTCAAGTGGAAGATGCTGTGAGGCTAAAAATTGGATCCTTTTGCATAGCCCACATACAAGCTACTTGAGTACCTTCTTCATTAAATCTGTCTGGCCTCCAGACATCCTCATTGAAAATCCAGCTAGCAGCCTTTGTAAAGGTAAACTATCTTTTGCCCATTACCTAGTTTGTTAGGGTTATGGCGGTATAAGCCTTCCATTAGAAGACCGTGACATGTATGGAACAGGATTCCAAAGTTCTCCTACATTACTTAGTAAAATAAATCCTATTTTCTTAGGATTGGAATTGCGTAATATTCATTAGTCTGCTTTGCAAGAGAGCCCCCCCGAATTACGTCAATTCTCCCCTCCTGCTGCTGTCCCCTATGTCTCATCCTTCCCTGATCTTCAGGAGCTGTTGTCAAAGGCATAGGAGGTGGGAGGAGGAGAGTCTTATTGTGTGAGAGAACTTCCATTCTCTGGATCCATTATTTCCTCCTCTCCATCTTTCCAGTAAGATAAAAAGCATAAAACTAGAGTGGGGTGATTGAATAGGTCAGGGATATGGTAAACACTACTTTACATGATATAATGTTGCCCACAGCCCTTACAGAGGCAGTAGTATGTCCACTTCTTAAAAAGCCCACTCTGGACCCAATGGCATGTAACAACTATAGTCCAGTTACCAACACCCCATTTGTGGCAAAAAGTGGTGGTGAGGGTGATTGCGGAGCAACTGCAGGTATTTCTGGATGAAACTGATTATCTATATGCACTTCAAACCGATTTCAGTTTCCAAAGGAGTTAGTGATACAGTATGCGAATCTTACTTAAAGCAACAACAGCAACACTGTGCACCAACAAGCTTGGGTCCATCTTAGTAGCTCTTTGGATCCCCACCAAAATATATTTTTCTAAAGTACTTATTTCTATAGATCAGTTGCTCTATATGAACGTAGATGAATTCCTGTTTACTCCTTGAATCAACTTCCACTTGATTCAGTTCAACTTCCTAGCCCTTACTTACTGATTTAATACACAGTTGATCCACACAAGCACATCATAATTTTGTTAATGGTTTGAGTTAATGATTTTCTGGTGACATCATTTCTTCCTTATTAGTCTGTCACTTTATCATTGAGATGTCTCCCTTGTTTGCCAAGGGGAAGCGTTTATGATCACCAGTTGCTGTGAAAGTATAGAAATACCTTTCTGATCTACATTTTTAAAGAACTACTGCTGGCCAAGTAGCTCTTGGAATCACTTTGTTAGTTAAAAGCTGTATTCCTGCCTCCTTTTGCATGTGCTGTTATGTAATTCAGAACTTCCACCATAGAAAGCAGAGAGAAAATATATTCTAGTACCTGGAAGGCTATTCAGATCTATAAAAGTTTTGTTACAAAGTATATTATCATATGATACATTAAGAGTGTGCTAAAGTAGAGGTTATATAGTGTATAATCTATATTTGATATAACTGTCAAATAAGGGTGGAACATGCATTTCTATTTTGACTAGTGTCTTATGGATTGGTGAGAAGTAATGTTGCTTTCTTTATTTTTCTATGTGCCTCAAAATTCCTGTTGTACAAATGTCTCTTGAGATGTTTCATTGTATCTTTATCATATTTATGATTGATAATCCTTGAGGTTACAGTTGCTTTAGCAAGAAAAGTAACCAGAAGTGTGGACAAAAGGAAACTTTTAAAACTATGATACAAACATTTAGTATGTCATGGAATCCATGATTTTTTAAAACCTAGTAAATTTAGGAACTCTTGGACTTTTAAAAAGAAACAGTCCTATTAATTACTAAGCTCAAATTTGAAAAGGAGCAGTATCGAGTAATATTTTTTCATTCTTGTAAATTATTGATTATTTGAAAAAGGCAACTGGGAAATGTTTTAGTGAACAAGAAAGCTCTTCTCAGATGAGTCTTCAAATAGTTTATTGTACTGTATTTACTCTAGTCTAATATGCCATCGACTAATGCACACCTTAATTTTCACAGTGTAATTTGGCCAAAAAAGGTGTGCATTAGATTTGAGTAAATATGTTATAACTATTGCAATATTAAGCAAGCTTACAATATGTAAAATTCTTATTGTAAAATAAGCATTACATAAGTATGGTAGATACCAGCCTTGAAAACCAAGTGAGATAAGGAATTTATTGGACCATATCTGTTAGAAGTATTGGAAGCATGTTTTTTATTTTATCTCTGATTTGCTAAAATAACGTGTCCATTATTATATTTAAGTACATGGGTAACAAATTTGTGGAAGAGTAATTTGAGCTATGTCTGGTCAGAAATACTGTGTTGACTGAACTTCACATTTCTATTCATTATATACATTTCATATTGAAAATGTGTTCTTTCACTATGATTTTGTTACATGTGGAGGTTTACTTTGAGAATGCAATGAACAGAATGTCTAAATAGACTGTGCTCACTTACTCAATATGTTCATTCATTTAATAAGAGTGATATATAAAACAGTAAAATATGTGGAATGTCAGGCTTCCCCCAGACCTCTTTCAATCTGTGTCCTTCAAAATGTAATTTTATCCTGACTCTATGTGGTATCTGGAATACAGTGGTACCTCGGGTTACATACGCTTCAGGTTATAGACTCCGCTAACCCAGAAATAGTACCTCTGGTTAAGAACTTTGCTTCAGGATGAGAACAGAAATCGTGCTCCGGCGGCGCAGCAGCAGCAGGAGGTCCCATTAGCTAAAGTGGTGCTTCAGGTTAAGAACAGTTTCAGGTTAAGAACAGACCTCCGGAATGAATTAAGTACTTAACCCAAGTTACCACTGTACAGGATTTTGTTTAAAATCTCATCACTACTTAAGACTACTTAATATAACATGATTACTTGTAATTTCAAAATGCAGTCTTCATGATACCTGTTAAGGTCTTTCTCTATTTCACATTCCTATTCTCTTAGAAATAAATAGTTTCATAGAAATGTAGGGAGTTACTGCTAAGAAACTTAGAACTTTTAGCCCCGTGAGAACTCTTTTGCCCTTTCTTGAATATGGAGAAAGTTTGTTGATCTCTGATGCTTTGGAATATTTGTTATAAAATCTGATTATTTTAAAATTGTTGAGTTATTTACTAGTAATTTACTAGTTCTTTACTAGTTCTTTACTAGTAATGGTTTACTGAATACTTATGTCTTCTGATGTGGTATTTTTGGATGAGAAAATATGTGTTTTAAAGTTTGATTTTTACATTTGGGGCAAAAATATTTTTACTTTACATAGTTCTGAGCACAGTCTTAGAAGCAAATTGCATATTTTATTAAATATATTCTTAAGTAAATAAGCTTAGGGTTACAACTGTCATTTCATGTTCAGTTTTATAAACTAGCATTTACTTTATTCAGAGCTACCTGTTTGTTTTTGTTTTTAACAGTATTGCTGACATCATTGAGCATTATAGAAAAGAGCAAATTGTTGAAGGCTACTATCTTAAAGATCCTGTTCCAATGCAGGTGAGACATTGCATTTTATCTAATATTAACATTAGCATTTCAAATGCAGAGCACTACCAGACTATCTCAGCACTGCCCTACGCACCTCAGATGGCAGAGGGATCTATAGGCAGACCTCTGAGGAAGACAACAACATCTCGGAAAGGGTCATGTGGAACCAAGCAGCCCTTGGTTCAACCCCATTTTGTTATTTAACTTGTTTTCATTCTGCTTTTAATCTGGTGGTTCTGCGGGGGGTGGGCGTGAACAGGGCAACAAAAAGAGTTGTTCTTTTAGGCTGAGCAAAATGTATAGAAATACTGCTGTAGTAATCACAGATCTGTTAGCTTAATCCAACTTGGGCTCACATCTGCCTTTCTTTTAATTTTCAAAAGCAGCATTGCTTTTCAAAAGTAGTCCCAGGAGTTCTAAGGTGTAAGAACTCACAACAATTGTTTTGAAGCACCAAGGACTGCCATAAGCTGTGGGAAAATGTTGTGTACAATTATGTATTTATTTAAAATCATGCCTATACTGCTTTTCACATAAAAATAAACCCCGAGGCAGTTGGTTTACAGCAATAAAATAGTAACAATAACAATAAAACTGTAAACAACAAAACAATAAAACATCACAATTATAGTACCAGAGTTGTTAAAAATTGGCATCATCCATTGGGAAATGCTTGTGCAAAAAATAGCTTTTTAGAAAATAATGGAAACATAGGCGCCTACCAAACATTGGTGCCTGCCACATTGCAGAGGGGAAATCATTCCACCACACAGGACCGCTTCCATATCACCCCAAGATGAAATTCTGAAGGTCACAGTGCTTAGTGCTTAGGTAGATCTGTTTGGGAGAAGGTGCCCCCCCCCACATAATTGGTCCCAATTTCTTTTAACACAATAATTATGTATGCAGTAAGATGCTCCACATAGATGCCTAGCCAGTCTGTTCTGCACCAGATGCAGCTTCTGAACCAGTCTTAAGGGAGCCCCACATATGGCATGCTACAATAGCTTGTAGTGTTGTTAAACTGTAGAGTTATTTTTGTTTCATGTTGGAAAATGTATGCCTACTTGTTTCCTCTCCAGCATCAAGGACAAGTGCTTAACGACACAGTGGATGGGAAAGAAATTTATAATACAATCCGTCGTAAAACAAAGGATGCTTTCTATAAAAATATTGTTAAAAAAGGATACCTTCTGAAGAAAAGTAAGTGGGGTAAACCACTGTGTGTTCTCGGAATAGCTGTGGATCCATACCACCTGACTCTCCTGTCCTTTAAGGCCTTACATGGAAAGGTGCTCTACTGGCAGTATTAAGTCTAGTAATCTCTCTCGTGCTTACAAGTCTCATAATGAGTCTCTTTTGTTGTCCCCACATTCCAGCAGTCTTATACAGACCATCTATGTTTTTGTGCTTACTGAAATTGTCTAAAGTGTCATTTCTTTTTTGCAACATTTCTAAATAGTTTGAATCCGTTGTGATTTTTTTTTCTTTTTGTGTTGCACTTATAGAAGTGGGCACATTTTTTTTTTTTTGGAAATAGGGGTGGACAGACCACAATGTTTGAATCAGGCCCTGATTTGATGGTTTGAAAACCAGCCCGATTCGTTTCAAACTGATTTGTAGACATCTCAGTTTGACTCATATCCAGACTCCACTCAGTATTATTGGTCGGTCTTTCTTCCTTCCTTCCTTTCTTTCTTTCTTTCTTTCTTTCTTTCTTTCTTTCTTTCCAGCTATTGCTCCTTCTGAGTGGATGAAGCCTGCCAAATTTATGACAAATATCTCTGGTGTGGGGGTGGATTGTATGTTAGATTTTATTATTATTATTATTTTAATGAGCCTTTACAGCAATAGTATTCCCTTCTGAAGGGAAGAATATCTCCAATTTTCAGAAGGATAGCTGCAGGACAGACTTGACAGTTTTGTGCTTTTTATACAAATATTCACTCTCCTCTATTGTTTTCTGGTAGCATATATCAGAAAGGTGCCCCTAGGTATGAAAACTGCCAAATATCAGAAAGGTAGTTACATGGGTTTAAAGTTGCTTTTTTTCCAATTGGGGACAACTAAATAGGATTTGCTTTCATCCATATGGTTTTGTGGGCAATGGTGGTTTTGTTTTTTGTTAATGAAAATGGCCTACATTGTAGAGGTGGACCTAGGAAAGTAACTTACAAAATTTCATAAGGATAGGTGCCAGAGATAAGGAGTTGTGGTGAATGAAAAACAGTATCAAGCTTGTTTTTTGTTTGGTTGACATTAAAAGTCAGAGAAAGAAAGTTCAGAACTGATGTTTATTTGACAGGAGTGATTGTAACAGCATATGAAACAGAGACAGAAGGACTTGCATGTCCAGTATTTTCCAAGTAAATCCTACCAACAGAACTAGTAAAAAGCACAGAAAAAAATAAATACAAGGTGCTACATTACATTAACATTACAGTCCTAAAGCACTGTAATTTCAGAGCTGTAGTGAAATCATTCCCTCAGTTTAGAATGTAGACCTATTAGTCACAGAAGAGCTCTCCCCTCTTCCTCTTTTCAACCTAGTGTTTAACTTACATGGCACACTTGGTGAGAAATGTTTCAGGATTGACAGATATACCACCTGCAGAGTTTTCAATCCAATCCACTTTGAAGGTCTCTGTTTTGGAGAGCTTAGAAGAGATCCTTAGAAGAGATTCAGAAAAGTCCCAAATGTTTATGAACTCATCCTAATTTGATGCATACTTCTAATTGACAATATGAACACACATTATTGTGTAATATGATAAAAAGTTATTTTACTTGTATTCATTTCTATTTGGGTTCATAAAGCATAACATTAAAAGTGTGGGGTAGAGAATCTTGCTACTTAGTTGCCTGACTCCTGGAAAGTTAACTGACAGTCAGGGATTTGACATGTGTTTTCTCCATCCATCTCTAAATTACTTTGGTTGTTTTACAGGTAAAGGAAAACGGTGGAAGAACTTGTATTTTATTTTAGAGGGGAATGATGCTCAACTTATTTATTTTGAAAGTGAAAAGCGAGCCACTAAACCCAAAGGACTAATCGATCTTAGTGTGTGTTCTGTCTATGGTGTTCATGATAGTCTGTTTGGCAGGTAAGACAGAAGCTACTAGTTTTAATCATGAAGCTGTAAAAGTCAGGTACTTTTTAATAGAGTAGTTAATGAATAACCCTCTTAACACACATGCATGTAAGAATTTTTTGCTTTTCATTTAAAAGGGCTAATTTTAACAACATTCCTTCCTTTGTTCTCAGTAACCTTGTTCAAATGATTATGCGTAAAATGTATTAGGTGATGTCCAATATTAGTCTGAATAGACCCATTGAAATGAAATTTCTTAAAATCAATTAATTTCATTGGCCCTACTATGCCTAATATTGTATATCACCCTCTGTCTTCAATTTGATGTCCTGAACATGCTACTAATTTGTATGGGTCCTATTTGTTATATTTAGGTTTTTGCATTGTTAAGGAAAGTTTTTTGCCTAAAAGTCAAAATACTTTATCCAGCTTTTTTGTGTGTGAAAACCTATTGAAAAGTTTAGCTTTTCCAAAGAGTGTATGTGTGGAGGGGGATTGCCTTCAAAGATTTTTTATTTAAAAAGTGTACTGCCTATACATAAACTATAAATATGCCAAGATTAGGCCTGGTACTAGGTGCTGATGTGTCAACATCTCAGTCATGGTTTCTTAAAGCACTTTGTCCCCCTCCCTCCACATCTTGTTTAAGAAACAAATGAACTAGTAGCAATAAATTTACCAAATGTGCTGTGAAAATGCTTTATTCAAAACAGCCCAGTTCTGTGCTTCATTAGTTAAAAGTCACATTGGTAATGTATGCTCACGAGTAACCATTCACATTGAACACTGCCCATGTTTTATATTCTCCTAAATATTGAAGAATATACATCATTCATTGTCATGTGCACATTGGTTTCTCTCTGCATTTGTAGCAATGATATACTAATATTGCTTATGAATACTGTACTCATTAACCTATGAGTAGGAAGCCTATGTGAGATCTTGCAGGCCCATCCTGAGTTCCCACAAAAGCATCCCAGATCCCAGTAAGCTGTTTGTGCACTGGGAAAACCCAGAACAAAATGAACTTTAAAACTCCTCACCTTGCGTGCAGTTCATTTGCAGCTTTTCAGCTGGCCAGCTTTCAACTGTGTAAGGTTGAAATCACGCAAGTTAATTGTGTGCAGGATGTGATCGTATTGTACTTACTCCCAAGTAACTGTGCCTAGATTTGTGGTCAGAGACTATTAAATTAAATGAATACCAAACCTTTGTGAATTTGGAAGAATTGTGTGTGATAAGGCTGAGTAGCAATGTTGCCATTCTGGTAATAGTATTCTGTTGTATTTTGTTTTTCTTCTCTTTAAATAGGCCAAACTGTTTTCAGATAGTAGTTCAGCACTTTAGTGAAGAGCATTACATCTTTTACTTTGCAGGAGAAACTCCAGAACAAGCACAGGTAAGCAATTTTTCCTTGAGTTAACATTGTCCTAACGAGTGCTATGATGGATGTTTCTTTTTATTAAAAAAAAAAGTGCTGTTGTAAATTGTCCACTCTTATGTTCTTATGTTGGACATGCACTATAAATTGTTTGGATCCAAACTTGTGTGAGCTCATTGAACAGGTTTCTCATTTCAGCTGTGCCACTGTAGCACCCTATACCCACTACAAGCTGTTCTAGGTTGGGAGATTCTTGGAATTATGTAGGATATGGCAAAGGCGGCTGCAGCAGAAAGGTGTCAGTAATAAAAATTGGGGATCCTCCGTTGTGTGAGTCACTGTGCTTTCTAGTTGGCCGGGTGTGCCATATGGATTCTCTATGCGTGATCAGGGCATTACAAAAGAAATTAAACTCAGGTTTATATTTACCAGCTGGAATGAACTTGTTCAGGTAGTTGTTGGAACTGCTGCCAGGAATAGCCAAATGCAGCTAGTGTCTCAACAGAGCCAGCTGAATGGCTCTGCTTCCCTTCTGTCCCTCTGCCCTAAGCCAGATGGAATGATGACTGCTATGTATTTTCTAGCCAAAGACAGTTGGTTTCTCAGCAAATGACACTACTGCAGCATGTTTGGAATTGCTGTGTTCACTGTGTTAGGACTGCAGCTTACGCAGTGGCTAACTTTGTGAGGGTTGCACATGCAAAGTCAGAGCAACCCCCAGAACCGCCCCCACCTTCCAAGATCGGGACTGTATGAAATCTCACAAAATCTTCTGGAAGCCTTCCAAAGCCTCATAAATAAGCAAGGTGGAGGAAGAGCTTTTATGCCTTTCACCTTGCTTACCAGTCTCTAGGAGGCTCCCTCAAGATATTGTGAAGGCCTCCAGACCCCATGTATGGCCATCACAGACCCCGGTAAGCAAGGCAGAGGGATTAAAAACTTCCCACACCGGGAAAATTAAAGTGGAAAGAACTTTCAAGCTCTCTGCCTTGCTTACCGGGCTCTGGGAGGTTCCCACAAGATCTCACAAGAGCCTCCAGAACAAGGCTTTCCTGCCCCCTTTCCAATTATTTATCTATTGACAATCTGCATAAAGCTGCAATTGCATAAGTAAAATTCTTTGAAGTTGTGGTCCCATTGATTAAACTGATTTGCTACTACTTTCCCCCTGGGAATCCTGAACCTTTGTAGTGTGCTAGGGTGCTCTCACCGAAAAGTACAATTCCAAGATTTCAATGGAAAGCCATGAAATGCAACTGAAAGCTGCACCATGATAGTTTCCTGTCTCCATACTTACTGGTCAGCTACCGCCCACCTTAAGTTTGACAGCCCCTGGTCAATAAAGTGCTGATCCGCCACAGTCTGTCTGCTTCAATGGGTGCTTGGAACTTAGAGTATCACTCGGACCAAACTACTGCACCAAGCAAAAAGGAAAAGAAACAAACCCTCTAGTGCCTAGAAACCTAGAATATCAGGACCATTTGTCCTGGCTTGTTCAGTGACCTGCTGTGGGTCAACAACTCACAGAAGACAGCCATCATTGACCATGAGCTGAAAATGCTCAACAGAGCTGCTGCTGTATAGGATACCAGACTCGCTTTGAGTGGCAAGATCCAAGAGAAGAGTTACACGTCTCTCAGCCCCACTCACCTCACAGAGTGTTTGTTGTGGGGGAGGAAGGGAAAGGAGAATGTTAGCCGCTTTGAGACTCCTGAAGGGGAGTGAAAGGCGGGATATCAAATCCAAATTCTTCTTCTTCTTCTTACAAAGATGGCATCCAGAAGAACCATGTGTTCATGGATCAAAGGCTCAGAATGCTTGCTTTCCCTCCTCCTCTCAACCATCTGTGGTCCAGTTAACATCTTGAGCATCCACTATGGGCTCTGACATACAGACCAAGGACCAGTTCTGCGAGGAACTAGACCAGGTTGTCGGGAGGGTCTCAGCCTGCAAACACCTATTCCTGCTGGGAGATTTCAATGCCAAGAGTTGGGGGCAATCATCACACATAGGACAACTTGCATAGGCCACTTTGGTATTGGCAGCATAAATGAGAACAAAGGCTGCTTGAACTGTGCTCGAATCACTGACTCAGGAACAGAATCACTCTATGATTCATCTGTTAATAAGCCCAAATTACTCTTTTGTGCTTTTAGTCAGGATATTCAATGAAATAGCTTTTAACTATTAACTCAGATTGTGTTTATTGGTAGATCATGATTCTAATGACTGATGACTGGGGGAGCGAGGAGAGGAGATACATAGAGAAGAATGAAAATGAATGTGGGTGGGTTTTTTTTAAGTAAACTGGGTCAAACTTGTTTAATAATTGTTTAATAACTGCTATTTCATTAGCCGAAACAGTATTGATAAGTTAATTTATTATTTATTAGGACTGGATGAAAGCTTTGCAAACATTTTGCAATTTACGAAAAACTAGTCCAGGAACATCGAATAAACGTCTACGTCAGGTAGAGTAATTCATTTTGGCTATTGTGGGATTTGTTTTCTATGTTGGCTGAGATGATACGTACTAGTAATCAAACATTCTTTGATAAAAATATCTCTTTGTTAAATATGCTATAAAATAATGTTACTTTATTTTTATTTTTTGCCCAAAATGAGCTTATAGTTTTACCACTTTTAACATTAAGTGTACCATACAGCTTCAGTTAGTAGTTCTGTAGGGCCCAAAGCAATAGAGCTATTCACTGAATCTAATACCAGCCACTCAGAAAACACTGTGAAAGTTTGTCCCTTCACAGCAAGCTTAGTAGTTACTTTCCTTTTCCCTTATAGGGCCGCCTCCTTTCGGTTCAGCATAGTTTGGCATTTTGCAGGGATGGTGCATTTCATTTTGCTGCAGGAGGTGAAACAGGAAATGGCTTGCCGCTGTCACACCACCCACGTCCACTGGCACTGCTTCCTGCTGGCGCTGCCCACTGCACTACTGGCAGAGAAGTGGAGCCAGTATCAGTGCTGATTGCTGGCGAGATTTCATCAAAATCTCATGAGACCTCTCATGCTTCATGAGATCTCACCAGAAATCAGCACCGGGGGCAGGGGGGAGGGGGAGCTCCTGTAGAGGCACTTTCTTGGGGGCTTCCGCTATCTGAGGTGGCTGCTTCACCCTGCTTCATGGGTGGGCCAAGCTTGCCTTCCCACCATGTACCATGTACCTTCAATAAGTTATCCAAAAAACTGTATGTAGGTGCAGAACCATTATGTGTAACTGCACAGGTGACTTTGGTCACAGGTTCATGGACTGTTTTTGTATTGGTGGTATTAAAATAGTGGATGCTATTCTGCCTTCCTTATATAGAAGCAAGGAATTTGATAGTAAAGAGAATTTAAATTCAAAGCCCTCCTATACTAATTAGTTCTTTAATCACTTTTTATTTAACTTCATCCAGTGGTTTGCGTTTCTCACTTAAATAAGTACCCACACCTATTTACTTCTGGGCATGGTCTCACTACGTAAAACAAAGTTTTTAATTCCATTTTGTATCTTTCTCTAGGTCAGCAGTCTTATACTACATGTTGAAGAAGCCCATACACTTCCAGCAAAACATTTTACTAATCCTTACTGTAATATCTACCTGAATAGTGTACAGGTAGCAAAAACGCATGTACGAGAAGGACAGAACCCTGTGTGGTCAGAAGAATTTGTGTTTGAGTAAGTCTTCTGCTACTTAAATTTGTTGCATTTAAAACGAAAAATTCTAAAGTCCTTCTTGGTGACGGTGTAATATAATTTTATTTTCTTTGCTTTTGGCAACAGTAAATGAATATTTTGAATGACTTACCGTATTTTTCGCACCATAGGACACACTTTTCCCCTCCTAAAAAGCAAGGGGAAATGTGTGTGCGTCCTTTAGAGCGAATGCAGGGGGGAGGCAGGCGGGAAAAGCCCCCAAGAGCCGCACACAAGCTCCGTGCGCTCTTGCGGGCTTTTCCCCAGGGGGGAGAAGGGACTGACTGGCTGCATCAGTCCCTTCTCCCACCTCCCAGAAAAGCCAGGAGAAGCCGCGCAGCCCCTTTAAAGAGCTTGCGGCTTCTGCCGGTTTAGCGGGAGGTGGGGGAAGCTGCAGCGGATTCCCTCCTCCCCGGCTCCCTTTGAAGCAGCAAAGTGGGAGGGGAGCAGCTTACACTCGTGTAAGCAGCTCCTCTCCCACTTTCCTGCTTCAAAGCAACCACGGAGGAGGGAAGGAAGGGGACATGGATCCTCTGCTAGCGAAGGCAGCGGATTCCCTCCTCCCAGGCTCCCTTTGAAGCAGCAAAGTGGGAGGGGAGCAGCTTACACTCGTGTAAGCAGCTCCTCTCCCACTTTCCTGCTTCAAAGTGGAGGGAATCCACTGCAGTTGCGAGCAGAGGATCCATGGCTCCGCTTCCTTCCCTCAAAGCAGGGTGCGGGGGTGCAGGGGGGAAGGAGGGCAGGAAATAGATGCCGGGCAGGAAGACACAACCACACTTTGACCACTGGAAAGTCCACCTCAGCCTCCCCAGATTTCCACTGAGACGGCCAGGCTAATCTCGATGGCCATAAGTCAGGCTCAGCATTATTGACTGGACTTAGATAAGCCATGGTTCCCCTTCCTACCCTCCTCTGAGGCTCGATTTAAAGCAGCAAAGCGGACAGGAGCCGCCCGCTTTGCTGCTTTAAATAGTTTAGTGCAACATTTGATTCAGAATATTTTTTGGTGTGTTTTCCTCCTCTAAAAACTAGGTGCGCCCTATGGTCAGGTGCGCCCTATGGTGCGAAAAATACGGTGTTTTGTCACAAATGTGTAATCGTACAGTAGAAAACCAAATGGCTGGCCTTTGGTTGTAGCTTTATATAATGAAATTAAATCTACATAAAATATCATTATTTTAATTTAGAATGTCAAAGCAGGAGTACAAATGTGAATTGTATTTTTCTGTATTTTTTCCTAGCGATCTTTCATCTGACATCAATAGATTTGAAATAACTCTTAGTAACAAAACAAAGAAGAGTAAAGATCCAGATATATGTAAGTTCTGTTATTTTTGACAAAAGTTTTTACAGTTGTAGTGCAAGCGTATTTCTCTTTTACATATTTATACCACTTGTTGAAACAGTCATTGTTTGTATCTCTTTCCTATCCAAATTGTTGGAACATGACAGCTTTTCACTGCTGTAAACTTATGTGTGTTTTTAAGGGCACTTCCCTTAACCTTCTAAGCATGTACTGAATTCTTTCATTTGAGGGTGGCTCACTATCTGCAGTTTACTTGCACTGCCCTTCTATCCAGCATGGTCAAAGAAGGCCCAAGTATGCAATAAAATATTGGATGGGGTGCTCAAGAACCCTTAAGGTTTCTCATTAGTATAAATAACTGACAGAATTACCCATTTAGCTATTTCTGTATTTTCTGTATCATTGATTTGCCTGATGTACTATCATTTGTTATCTTTTTCTTCTTACTTTAATTAATGTAATGTAGTTTAGAAACTCTTTTTAAAATTCTAATGGCTTTTGTTTGAGAATTCTGTGTTCTAAGAAACAGGAGAAAGTGAATACTATCTTCCTGGTGCTCCTTTTTATATATGAAAATTATAATTGCAATTCATTTCTTCTTCTTATTCTGAGAGAACTTACAGCATGAGAGTTGTTGTTTTTTTAAAAAAAAATATCTTTAGATCCAGTGGATTTTATAAGCTCATTTTGGCTTATACTCTCATATATGCCATTCTCCCCAAAGACTAACTTCTCTCTGAATATTTCTTTCAAGTGTTCATGCGATGCCAGCTGAGCCGACTACAGAAAGGGCAGGCAACAGATGAATGGTTTCAGCTCAGTTCACACATACCTCTGAAAGGTATTGAACCAGGCTCTCTGCGTGTCCGTGCACGATATTCTATGGAGAAAATAATGCCAGAAGAAGAGTACAGTGAATTTAAGGAGGTATTGAGACCCTGCATTTTAATTTGAAAGTGGCTTGAAATAAATATTAAAACACTTTAAAAGTTGCCTGTCAGCGCCTGAAGGCAAGGGTGGTTCTTCCAAAGAATATATGCTCTTTTATAGCTTGCCCAGACGGTGTTCGAGGTAGATTTGGGCCCCTCATAAATTACATAGCCTTTGAAAGGAGAATTTATTTATTTCAGGAAATAATTACACTCTTTATTTTGTGGTACACTCTTGGAGTAAGTTCATAGTTACTGTTTACTTAGTACTTCGTCATCTCTGTTTTTCAGTTGGTCCTGCAAAAAGAGCTGCATGTGGTCTACGCTTTATCAATCGTATGTGGACAGGATCGAACACTGCTTGCTAGCATTTTACTGAAGATTTTTCTTCATGAAAAACTGGAGGCATTATTGTTGCGAACACTAAATGACAGGGAAATATGTGTGGAAGGTACAGTATAAGTATGCTACTGAAAATAATTTTTCAGGCCATTCCCCTCCTTCATTTCCACTATCCACAGGCATTTGCTTCTCAATAATCTCATTTCCTCATTTAAATTCAACAGAGCTGAAAATTTAATATTTATATCTGGTGGGTTTTTGTTTGTTTGTTCAGATGAAGCCACTACCTTATTCCGTGCCACCACACTGGCAAGTACACTTATGGAGCAGTATATGAAAGCTACAGCCACGCGTTTTGTTCACCATGCACTAAAGGACTCTATTTTAAAGATAATGGAGAGCAAGCAGTCTTGTGAGGTAAGAAGTTATGACTAATGACTAATGAACTAAACCACAAACAGTTTAGAAATGTTTGAAATGTTTGAAAAATAGGTATAACTTGGGTCCCTCCAGAATGCTTAGAGCAACATTTTAGCCACAGAGAAACCTTGTGATGTAGGTCAGGCATTTGCAGGTCACACCAAACCACTGTTTAATATGATAAACATGGAGAAGGATGAGTTGCAACAAGTCTCAGGTTGCATACTACCCTTTTTCCTCCCACACAGCTGGAATGAGGTTTTGCTAACTGCAGTTTGTCATGTCATCCTGACCTAATGATGGCAATTTTAAAACAGATCTTCAGAAACCATGCTTTGAAGCTGGCGTATTTAAACTGGCTGGATCTAGTATCAGCTACATTTCGAGGTCCTGAGAACGTGGCACGCTATGGTTAACTAAAAGTGGAAGCAGAAGCTTCTGCACTCCTCTGCCTTGCCATGGGAACGGCATGTGAGCCCTGCATTCACTGCAACTTGTTCCTGCTCTTGCATATCAGACTAAAATGTTGTTTAGCATCATGTGCAGCGTGGACTGCTGAATCACCCAAGGCTGTGCAGTAAGCTTTGTGGCTGAGAGTGGTTTTAAACCTGACTTCCCATTGCACATCTAGCAATTTCTATATTTTGCCTTTGAACCGTGTAGTCAATGATGGTTTTATCTTTTGTCAGCATTTCAAGTATCTTGCAAATAACAGGCCTCCTACTTGAGGCTTTGAGGTGATATCAAAGATATTCCTTGCGATCTACCATATTTTTCGCCCTATAGGACACACTTTTTCCCCTCCAAAAATGAAGGGGAAATCTGGGTGCGTCCTATGGGGTGAATGCAGGCTTTCGCTGAAGCTTGGAGAGCGAGAGGGGTCGACCCCTCTCGCTCTCCAAGCTTCAGGAACACATCCGCAGCCTACGCAGCCCTGGTCCCGCAGGGCTGTCTAGGCTGCGGATAGCAGCCTGCTTCCCGGAGCGTCGGGCGCCCTGAAAGCAGAGCGCTCGGCGCTTCGGGAACACATCCGCAGCCTAGGCAGCCCTGCGGGAGTTCCCACAGGGCTCCCTACGCTGCGGATAGCAGCCTGGCGCAAGGGGCACCCTGAAGCAGAGCGCCCCTCGTGCCGGGCAGACACCCGCAGCGTGTTGGAGCCCTGCGGGAGTTCCGCGCAGGGCTCCCCACGCTGCGGATAGCAGCCTGCCGCCCGGTGCGAGGGACGCCCTGAAGCAGAGCGCCCCGCCTGCCAGACAGACATCGGCCAGCCCCACAAGCTCGGGGGACAGCAAGGAGGCGCAGCGCCGCCATCCCTCTGTTCCTCGACTTGGTTTGGTTTCCCCGACCTGGTTTTGGGGGGGAAATAAAGGAAAAAAAATTTCCTTTATTTCCCCCCCAAAAAAACTAGGTGCGTCCTGTGGGACGGAGCGTCCTATGGGACGAAAAATACGGTACAACCTGTGTGGTGGCTGCTGAAGCTAGGAGTCCTAGATGCCACCAATCAGTCTAACTTTTTAAAGAAGTTTGTTTTTACGTTGAGTAAACTTTGCTGGTTATCTTTGGAAGATATATTTCATTTATGTCTTACGGCTCTACATTTCAGTTAAATCCTTCAAAGTTAGAAAAAAATGAAGATGTAAATACTAATTTAGCACATCTGCTGAGTATCCTTTCGGAGCTGGTGGAGAAAATATTCATGGCTGCAGAAATATTGCCTCCGTAAGTTCACCAACATTTTTTTTAAAGCCTCTTTAGAACTTCCCATTTCAGTCCTATACCATCCTTTGTTGTGATAAAACTGCTTTTAAAAAGTTTTATTGTTTGGCCAAAATCTTCATAGTATCGTATTGGCCTGAATATAAGCCTCACTTTTTTTCCAAATTCTGACTGAAAAGTTAAAAGTGTGGCTTAAATTTGCAACCTTACAAGAATTGGCTTTTGCAATATCACTGCTGAAACAGACATACGGTAAAACAGAACAACAACAAATGTTTTGTTGCTAATTTACGAGCTTGAGACTGCTCATTTGCCATTTACAGGTGTGAGTGCCTGCAGAATTGTAGAAATTGAATAGCGATTTGCTATTTTAGCAATTGTATGGCAACTTTTGCAGGCTTGCAAGATCAAAGGCTTAAATTGACTGAGAGTCACAATTCTACCAACCACAGCGATTTTCGGTGTAACCCAATTTTAAGGCATTCCACAAATGGGGAACCATAACTGTAAATGCACAGTTTAGTATTGTAATCTAAAGTAATTTGATATGCTAAGGTTCTTAATTGCATTATTTTGACAGGACATTGAGGTATATTTATGGCTGTTTACAGAAGTCTGTTCAAAACAAGTGGCCAGCCAATACAACCATGAGAACAAGAGTGGTTAGGTAAGGTGTTCTCTTCTTTACTGTTGTTTTTCTTTTTTCTTTTTTTTTTAAAAAATATTTATTAAAGCTTCAAAAAATACAAAAACAGAAAATAAAAATAGAAGAAAATACAAAATACAAAAAAAGGATAAAGTTTTTAAGATACAGCAAAAAAGAGGGGGAAAAAGGAAACATACAAAATAAAAACAATTAAAAACACATCATTAGTTTTCCATAACATATCCTCCTTTCACTTATTTCCCCAGACCTCCTCATACCTCCCTTTTTTGTATTCCAGTTCAGTTTGTTAGTTCAGCAAGTCCTTGCCATTAAGCTTTTACCCATTTATAAAACCTTTTTTCGTATCTCTTAAAGCATTACAGCTGGAAACCACTTAGTTTCTATCCAACATCCTTCTAAAATTCCTTAATTTTATAATATTTCTGTAAATAGTCTTTAAATTTCTTCCAGTCTTCTTTCACCGACTCTTCTCCCTGGTCTCGGATTCTGCCAGTCATTTCCGCCAATTCCATGTAGTCAATCACCTTCATCTGCCATTCTTCCAGAGTGGGTAGATCTTGTGTCTTCCAATACTTTGCAATGAGTATTCTTGCTGCTGTTGTGGCATACATAAAAAAATTTCTATCCTTCTTTGGCACCAATTGGCTGACGATGCCCAGAAGAAAGGCCTCTGGTTTCTTCAGAAAGGTATATTTAAATACCTTTTTTATTTTATTATAAATCATCTCTCAGAAAGCCTTAATCCTTGGGCACGTCCACCAAAGGTGAAATAATGTGCCTTTAGTTTCTTTACATTTCCAACATTTATTATCGGGCAAATGATAGATTTTTGCAAGCTTGACTGGGGTCATGTACCGCCTGTATATCATTTTCATAATATTTTCTCTTAAAGCATTACATGCCGTAAACTTCATACCTGTGGTCCATAACTGTTCCCAGTCAGCAAACATAATATTGTATCCAACATATTGTGCCCATTTAATCATAACAGATTTCACCGTTTCATCCTGAGTATTCCATTTCAACAGCAAGTTATACATTCTTGACAAATTTTTAGTTTGGGGTTCTAACAGTTCTGTTTCTAATTTTGATTTTTCCACCTGGAAGCCAATTTTCTTATCCAGATTGTATGCCTCCATTATCTGGTAATAATGAAGCCAATCTCTCACTTTATTTTTTAATTTCTCGAAACTCTGCAATTTCAATTTGTCTCCTTCTTGTTCCAAGATTTCCCAATATTTCGGCCATTTGGCCTCCATATTGAGCCTTTTCAGGGCTTTCGCTTCCATTGGTGACAACCACCTTGGGGTTTTATTTTCCAATAGATCCTTGTATCTTGTCCAAACATTAAGCAGTGCTTTCCTGACAATATGATTTTTAAATGCTTTATGTGCTTTGACCTTATCATACCATAAATATGCATGCCATCCGAATACGTTGTTAAAACCTTCTAAGTCCAGAATGTCTGTATTTACTGTTGTTTTTCTTCAGATGGTGCAGCTCAGAACGTTATGCTGCAGAGTGGTGACATATTTTCAAAGCTGATTTCAGCATCTCACAACTATGTTTAGAACATTGTTGTTTAGTAGTTACTGCTAGAGACATACTGTTGCTCATAAATACCACACCAAACCTAAAAAGAAACACAGCAGCAATAAGCAGTATGTAATACTACAAGCCAGCAAGACAAGCAGTGCTTGCAAACCAGTGTAAATAAAAGAATTCAGCAGTTGGTTCTCAGACATCATTAAAAAAAAATAATTAAATGCCCTTGCCTTCAAAATACCAACAAGGAGAAAGTGGTACAAACTTCCCTTGTAAAGGAGTTACATTGCATCTGGGAGCAGCAGAAACAAAAAAGACTCTACCCTGATGGAATCTAAAGTCCTTAAGACCATGAAGATTCATATTGGAGGTTATTAAATTGGGCAGGTTCTATCTACTTACTCCACAAGACTCTGGAAAGTGGTAAATTACCATGAGTGCTTGTAGCTATTTAGTAAACTGGTTGTCTAAGTGGATACAAATTACAATTTTACTATCCATGCACACTTGATAATTTGTTACCTTGGCAAGGCGATAGTGTGAAAGATCTTCCCTATTGAACATCTTTTTGGACTTTTGTATTATCCTGCCAAGTAGTAGAGAATTTTACTGCATACCAAGTACAGGGCTGTGGTGAAAAAAGTCCTCTATTTCTCTTAATATTTTGGATTGGAATTGCCATGAGCCACCATATGAGAAAAGACAACCATGAGTTTCGAATAGAGTTCTTATTAATCATTGGTATCCTTAGCAGTATTTTCAAAAACATTTTAGTGATGTTTGTGATCAAGTATCAACTCAAGACATGCTCTTGCTTCCCTCTTTCAGTGGTTTTGTTTTCCTTCGGCTGATCTGCCCTGCCATTCTGAATCCAAGGATGTTTAATATCATCTCAGGTAAGTTCTTTAGATACTGATAAAATCATCTATAATGTTAAGACAGCAAGTTGTCTGCATTTAGTTCTTTATACACTGCAGAGAGAATAAATTCTGGCTGCTTAGTATAGAACTGGGATGAGTAGCCTTTTTGAGGTTGAGGGCTGCAGAGGAAAGGGGTTTAGGGCTGCATAATGGTGGTGGGCCATCAAAGCTCAAAGTGGGCAAGGGTGCACATTCACACAGGCAGAAACTGCTTCCCCCAGCCAGCCTGCTTGCTAAATTTCCTTTGGGGGCCCTACTAACTCCCTTCATTCAACCATCATCCACTCATTACCTTTCCTGCACATGCACACACACATTTCCCTTGCCAGCCCCCTCCACTGCTGCCATCCTCTCTTCACTGAACGCATCCCTTCCTTCTGCAGCTGCCACGGTTGGTCCTGCTGCCACTGAAGGAAAAAATGGCAGACAGGCATTATTTCACATGTGAGGGTACAGAACTATTGAGGAGTTCCAGAGGTCCACCCTGTGCCTGACAACCATTCTTTCCCCCAATAGCAGCAAGACGATAAACAGGGCCACACTGACAGAGTTGCATCCAAGCCACAGGTTGCCCACTTCTGGTATAGAAAGAAGCACTGCTAATGTGGCATGACTCTAACCATTGGAAGGGTGGGGAAAGATAATGGGCTTGTATTAAATATTTTGTGGTGGGTTGGTCTGCATATGAACTATCAGCTATCAACTTTAAACCACGACTTTGAACCTTCCTGAGTCCCTTGTTTACAGCAACTGGAACTTTTAATTCCCTGCTGCTCCCCCACTGGTGGAGACCAACAGATCTGGGCAGGGTTGGGCAGACTGATACCCCTCCCTCTTCATCTAAACCCCCTCGAGCATGGGGAATAATGCTCCCTATTATCTTTGTCTCTTTTAGAAGAGGAAGTGCTCCGGTTTGGGGACTGTGCTTAATCAGCTATGAGTGCATCACTTGAGGTTGTGGTGAGGAGCTTGAATTGGCCTTAGGAGGGAGAGAGGAAGTGCTTTAGCTGCTTACATCTGTATTTTGCACTTCATTGTCCTGCCAGTGAGTCTGGTTATCAACTGCTGTACTAGACTATAATCTCAGTTGACATCAATTGTGATTTTCAAATTGTTTATCTCAGATTCTCCTTCTCCCACTGCTGCAAGAACACTGACGCTGGTCGCCAAGTCTGTGCAGAATTTGGCAAATTTAGTTGAGTTTGGAGCTAAGGTAAATATAAATCTTAGAAGTTAATTCCCCCCCACACACACGTGTTCTTTGCTCTCAGTGAAAGAACGTGTGTAATCATGCCCCCCTCTGCCTGTACAAGTCAGTATGAGTCTGGAATGACAGGAGGGGTCATAGCTCTGTAGCAGAGTGCACACAAGAGATCCTAAATTCACTCCTTGGCATTACCACTGAAAAGGATCTTTGGTAGCTAGGCAGGAAAGAGACTGCTTGAGACCCTGTAGAGTCACTGTTAGTTGGAGTTAACAGGACTGGACTAAGTAAACCATTGACTGACTTAGTATGGGAGTATTTGTTCTTAGTATTTGTTCACATAGAATAGGCTCCCTTTCAATACAAACGGACAGTAGAGTCAGCACTGTATATAGTACATAATATTGTCGGTACAGAGAGCAGCATTTGGAAAGAGCATTTAAAACTCTCACGTTATCTCCATTCTTAGCAAGGTGTTTGAGAGAGGCTACCACAGCTCGTTTAAATATCAGTTTTTGTTCTTTCTGTATGTGGTTGCTCTTCTTCATCCTGACTGGTCAGAGAAAAGCCACAGCCATCGAGATTATGGAAATAATGTGTTAGGGTGACAATTGTGCAATAGTTTAGCAGTAACATCCAGGCTTGACTGTTGGAATATACTCTTCAATGGGCTTTACTTGAAGATGACATGGAAGTAGGTGCAGAATGTCACACCTTGCCTTGGTCAGCAGTAACATAGTGCAGCTAGTGCAAATACAGTTACAAATACAAATAAACTAATTGCCAGTTTGCTTCCATGCCCAATTTCAAATCCTGATTTTTAACCTTGAAGGCCTTGCACAGCCTGAAGTCTTTCTACCTTAAGGCCCATATCTCCTCAATTGAAACGACTCACCAGTAGGGGCAGACTGGCTTTTCTTGTCTGCTTTTCCTCCATGACAGATTTTTAAGGTGATGCCATGGTTAGGGTCCTTTCTGCTATCATCTCAAAACTTTGGAACCTCCTCCTAAAAAAGGTTAGGACTGGGGTAGCCAGTGTGGTTTTCTCCATATACTGGACTGTAACTTCCACCAGCCTCAGTCAACATGGTCAATGATCTGTAGGGCACTCCATGCTGGCTACCCCAGGGTTAGGAAGATAGCAACATTGTTATCAGTTTGTAAAAGCTTTTAAAACATCCTGCTTTGTCAGATCTTTAAAAGGATTTAAATTTTCTGTAGCAGCTTTATCTTATGTGATGCTTTTTATTGTGGTTTTCCATGGTGTCTAAATTATATTTGTGTTTTAGCATACACCAACTTGAGCATTGTGGAAAGTGGTGTAAAATACATTAAGAATAATTCAGAAGCCATCACATGTAGGATGAAAGTGATACAAATTTTGTGGTTTTATTTTAGGAGCCATATATGGAAGGTGTAAATCCTTTTATCAAGAGTAACAAGCACCAGATGATCATGTTTTTAGATGAACTTGGGGTAAGAACACTTCTTCTTTCTTAATTTTGTAAATATAGAGACTGTAAGTATCTGCTTCAGAAAATACAGGGGGAGGACCCTGTTAAAAAGAGGGCTTTGGGAACCATATCTCAACCATTTCTGGATCAGGATTTAAGGTGGCTTCCACAAATACTGTAAAGCAAGACAGATAATCAGTATAAAAAATAATTATACTCTAATAAAATTGAAACAATATAAAAAACAAATCTATTAAAATACAGATAATTAGCACAGCACTATTAAAAAGCCCTTTCTTTGAGAAACAGATAAAACAGTCTTTACCTGCTGGTGGAAGGTATCTCTCTAGGAAGGGAGTTCCAAAGTCTAGGAGCAGCCACTGAGAAGGGCTTCCCATGTGTGCCTATGATGGTGGCAGGACTGAGAGAATGGCCTGCACAAAGATCTCAGAGCAGAGACTGGAAGTATGGCTCCACTCCTTTCTCCAATGTTTGTCAAGGAGAAACATCTGGAGTACCTGTAACCTGCCAGATGTTGCTTGGCTGCAGCTCCCTTCAACCCTGCTCATTAGCCATGCTGGCTGGGGTTGATAGAAACTGTAGTCCAACCAAGCCTGGGTGTTGCTCATCCTTGCCACTGAGCTATAATAGCTAACCAAAAACTAGTTCATTTCTTTACGTAAGCATAGCTGGGCCTCACTTCTCTCTATGCTTAAGAAGCTATACCCCTGCTTTACTGGAAATTGCATACATACTCCCCTATCCCTTGCAAGCCAAAGCTGACAGGTGGGTGGGGCCATGGAGATGTCAGGTGGTAATTGTCAACGCATCATGCAGGGCTTGCAAAGTTCAGTTTAATTTTCACCTATGGACTACTTGTGTATTCGAAACAAGCATTCCCATTGCTCTTTAGGTGTTATATTCCCTGCAAGCAGAGTAGTGGCTGCACTCCTTCTCTGAATGGTAAACAGTGTAAGTTTTTTTCAGCTACCATGGTACTGTTTTATGAAAGGTGGTTCTAAACATTGTTATCATTCATGCTCTAGAATGTACCTGAACTTCCAGACACTACAGAGCCCTCTAGAACTGACTTGTCACGTGATCTAGCAGCCCTCCATGAAATTTGTGTGGCACATTCAGATGAGCTTCGAACACTCAGTAATGAGCGAGGGGCAATGCAGGTAAGAGCTGTTATAGAAAGAGGGTGTTTCCTGATAGTTACAGCAGCGTTGGTTTAACCTGTAGCCTTCCCTATGCTGCTGGATTATAGCTCCCATCATCTCTTGACTATTGGCCATGCAGACTGGGGCTCATGGAGTCCAACATTATCTAGAGCAGGCATCCCCAACCTTCGGCCCTCCAGATGTTTTGGACTACAATTCCCATCATCCCTGACTATTGGTCCTGTTAGCTAGGGATCATGGGAGTTGTAGGCCAAAACATCTGGAGGGCCGCAGGTTGGGGATGCCTGATCTAAGAGGGCCCTGAGGACTTATAAACACTAAAATATAGGGTTGCAGTTCACAAAGTGTGAATGCATGTTAAGGATGCAATCAAAGTGGTAGACATGAAGGAGCTACTTTGAAACAGTTTAGTAGAAAAGTATTTGCAGTGGTGGTGCATTTTGAGTGCAATTATTCCAATTATTATTTATGCATAAGTTATGCTGCCTGACCTACTTATTTAAATGTTTACATAATAGCAAACAGTAATTTGTTTTCCTTGGATTCATTAAAAGCTGTAGAGTCAATTCCAGCATGGTAAAATTAACATATTTACTATTCAGTAACTATAACTATTAACGTATTTAGCTATTCAGCTGGGCTACAGGACTTATGAATTGCATCTATGGAAAGGAAATCCTAAGGACAAAGGGGGGAAATAAAATAAGTTTACATTTCAAGAAAAGCTATGAACCAATCGGGAACAAGTATAGTTATTTTAAATCATACAGAAAAACTTTGCTGCTGAGCTAATTATCTCCTTTTTTAAAACAGCATGTGCTAAAGAAGCTGCTGGCAATTACAGAACTTCTTCAACAAAAGCAAAATCAGTATTCAGTGTCTAACAGCATCAGGTAGCAGCTTTCTGCATGTTCCAGCATGTCCAACATGACAACTTTCACCAATATCACTTCCTTTTTTGCTCTTGCCAAAAACAGCACACACATTTCACATTTCCAGTGATGTGTGAACTATGCAAAAAACAAAACAAAGAACCTGTTGGTGACTGACCATAACAACAGCTTTAAGCTATGTGTGCAGGACACTTGCACTTTCTTCCACTTGGAACCAATTTTCACAACCTCTGAGCCTTGGTGTACAGATCACCTTCCACAAAGAAAATACTGTGACTGTCTCTTTGAACTTTAAAGTTATTTCAACACCTCCAATTGCCAAAGTCTTGCTGTGTTTTGGATAAAATTAGAGTCAACTGCCAAGGAAATGTTTTGACAGCAAAGTATAACTGGATAGAACACACGTCTTACTGTAATTTGATTGGTTACAACTATATTAGGACTGTTCAAACACTTTAATTTGTATTTACAGCTTCCAGAGTTTGATAGGAAATCTTTGCTGTACACTTTTTATACCATTCTATTTCTCTCGTTTAGAGTTGTGCTGAAAGAATATGCAGACTGGATTTTGTCAGCTTTTTTTTTTAAATGTGCCACATTGTTTTGAATAATTTTCCATCAAGGACTGTATATCCAGATAAATCATGATGCTTTTTAAAAAATGTTTACAACAGTAAATAATTTGAACTCAGTAAATTTATTGATCATTGTATTAGGCATGCATGCATTATTAAACAGTTTTATAGCATACATCTGGCTGCTTTTTCTGCCTAGTGATTCAATATTTGGATATTTCCAAAGAAGAAAAATACAGTGCCTCTAGGTGATTAGAAAATGATTTGTCTTGCCTGTATTTTCCAATTTTTTGTTTGGTCAGTGATCAGTTCTGATCCAGTCTCAGTGCTTGTAAGTATGAACAATAAAGATGTTTTTTGGTGTGTGTGGAAAGGAAGAGGCTAGAATAAGATCCCCCAACCTAACCCAAGCCTCTTCAGGGGTTAAGCCTGTTGCATACAATGCGAAAACAACACTAGCAGGAGGAACCCATGAAGCAAGTACTCTACTGTCCTCTGATTTCTTTTCTGCCAAAGGCTGAGCCCCAAGGATTAAGTCAGTAGTACCTTCAACAGACCCAAGGATAAACTATTGCCACCTGAAAGTTTGTTTTCCTCATCACCACAAATATCAGAAACTAGTGCATTTCAAAAAAATTCCAATGTATCTCAAGTAATACCTATGAAAATATTTTAGATATTTTGACATTGCTTTTAAGCTTTTGGCTGGTATCCAAAACACGCTACCAGAAAACATGTTACAGCCAATTAAAATCCAAAAGAACAGTGACAGTTTTTAGCAATACCATTTAAGTAATTTCAAATATTCCACTCACACTGTAAAATAACTGCTTTATTTACATTAGTCATATCTTTTTCACTGCAGTAGTGGAATGTACAACATGTTCTCAAGCATTAAAGTTCCATTTAAGTATTCAGGATTTCATCAGTGGAGACATCCAGTCAGTCTATGAAATCATCATCTGTCCATTCATCCTAAACGAAAGAAAAAGGAAATCCAATCTTTCAACTTGTTGGGGTGGGTTTTTTTTTTTTGTTTTTTTTTTTTTTTTGCACATCTTCTATGAATCAAGTATGGCTGATGGGAAAATTTACAACTGCAAAATTACAAATATACAATCTCAGCTTCTATGCTTGCCCTTATTGAGGATTAAGGTCCTGTTTGATGTAAGGCAGAAAACAAATATAAACAATGTTTAGAAGAAAGTAGCAACCTAGTTTAGAGTTATCTGGTGACTCCTGAAACATTCAGCTGCCTGTTGTATGAATAGCAGATGATGTAAGATTATGTACTTTTTAAAAAAACAAACCCAGCCCAATCCTATGAAAATCTACTGTTTGCTGTAGTATAAGCAGTGACTTCCACAAATTACCACAAACCTTGATCACTGCATTTGACAGGTTAGAGGTTAGTGAAACATTTCTGCATCACCCTTTATTGTGCCCATGAACCAAATAAGTCTTATAAGATCCTAAGTCTTAAACAGCACTATCAGTACAGTAGTACTGACGAACCACCAAGGCTACTTATCAACTCTGTCAGTGATACAATCTTTACTACGATTCCTATGAACTTCTGCAACCAGCAAAGCAGGTAACTGGATTTGGCCAACTGTGGATAAGGGGACTAAAAGTACATCTAGAAGATTCTGCCAGTTAATTGGTTAGATTATCATAATAATTTTAAAATAGATTAAAGTGTGCTCCCTGTTAATTGGCATTATCTTAAGGCAGCAGATTTCCAAGAAGATGCATGTTGTGACAATTGCACATAAATTTGCATATAGAACTATGTTTTCTGTTCTCAAATATATACAGATTTATCCAGTTACTCAAAAGTACACAAATCCACTAACCTCCTCCATTTTAGGTTTCTTTGTTACGTAGTCTTCATCTTCATAACCTTTTCTCTTCTTTCTAAAACCAACCCCATAATACTAATATTAGACAGTATGTTCCAGTTCCAATAAGATCTTTTCTTCAACTTCATATTTTATATTGGAGAAATTGGTATGACATCAAATAAACGATTGAAACCTTTTATTGGTATTTGAAGTGAACTGACTATTCAGCACTAGAGGCTCCTTAGAGCTATTGATACAACACTCTTTTACAAGAACCAAGTGTGGCAGCTTCTTAAACAGATTATCTTCAGTTGTTTCATATATATCCATATGCTGTAGAATAAAATTCTCAACAGTGAGGTCAGATGAAAAATGTTCAGTATGCCACATTCGTGACAGTTACGTTAAAGCTTACGTTATGGAAAACAAACACAGTGAATACAACTGAACTTTAGCATAATCATTGCAGGCTCTTCCCCCCTTTCATTTCCCACTGACCTCGTGGGTTCACATTTGTTTTCCACACCCATGGATATATGTTGTAACTTATGATGAAGTGAACTTCAGGTATGGGCAATAGCTATAGCTATTATCCAAACAGGTGCTCTTCCACTCACAGATGTGCTAACCTAGATTCAGTGGAAGAGTGCTGCATGAATAACGCCAAATCCAGTGAAGTTCTATTTATGTAAGACTTTGCACAAACGCTTTCAATACTTCGTTCAACTGAAATTTATATGCTATTTGCAGTCTACTATACTGCAATCCAGCCCCCAATACATTGCAAGAAGTTGTCTGATAGCTTCCTAAAGAGCTTGTGGAACAGCTTTATATATATTTTTATATTGCTACTCCCCCCCCCTTTTCACCCACATTTCTTTGAATCCAAGTGAATACTTGTCTGAGAAGAAATTATTGACCAATGACTGGAACAGACCCTGGCTTCAAATCGCTGGTAAAGTAAGATTATATCATAACATTTGCACAGCATTTCCTGGTAATCAAACTTTTCAAAATTAGCTTATTGGTCCTCATAGAATATATGCTGTCATAATCATTTTTAGGAAAGCTAGCACTGAGGTACGATGTAGCTTTAAATTGTTACTTACACATTCATATTAAGAGCAAGTTCTGGGCTGTGACATTTCTCTAACTTCTGTTTTAGAAGAGCAACTCCTTCTGGATGTGGTAGCTCATATTTCTTTACCAGATTTTTCATGCCTACGAAGGAGCAATAAAACACTTTCAAAATGCTTTAATTAAGTGTACTATATACCAATTCATCTGAACCCCAATAAGATATGTACATTATCAAAAGTAGATCCAAAAGAATTCTAGTAATAGAGGTAGCCTTATCACACTCTCATCTTCCCACTCAAACCCAACCAATTAGATATGGCACATTCCAACTAGTTTTGATTCTACAGACCTGGCTATAAAGCTTTGTGTGTGTATGTAATGGAATGTTGTGTGCCTGTCTAAATATGATCTAATTGCTGTGAGTTGTACATGAAGCTGAGGAACACTTTAGCCAAGCTATACTATATTTTGACCAGTTGTGGCCATGAACATACAGGATTAATTGTGCGAAGGTGTGTCTGGGGAGGGGGCATTCTAACAAAAAGTACACCCGGCTCTCAAGAAGCTAGACTACAGCGCAAAATACTTTGCAGATTTTCTATGAAAACCAAGGCCTCTTGTAGAACAAGTGTTAAAGACAATTGAGATGTGCTCCAGATTTCCACAGACAAAGTCTTAGCTTAAGTTCCACAGACAAAGTCTTAGCTTAAATTTGCCACATAACACTATTTTCCCCTTTACAGAAGCTCAGATTACATTTGTAAGACTCTTAGCTGTCATCTTATATCAGAGGATTTATGCTAAGGAATGTCAAGACACAGCAAAAGTGTGAAGTAAAGAACTCTACTAAACTAGTTGTTCACATTATGGGGTTTTTTTTTATTTCCTGGAGGCTAATGGATAATGCAGTGTTAGCACTACTGTCCCAGGGAAACCTTCAGACGCAGGCACATTTTGAATATCAAGTCTTCAAAATACAGATCAACTGAAGGCTGTGTTGTGTTTGATGCAAGCATAAAAGCAGTATCAAGGACAGTCTTGCAAGCACCAGTCTACTGAAAGACTGAATACACATTTTTATGTGCCCTGGACTACAGGTTAGAGGCTATGAACACTGTCAAAAGCAGAAGAAGTTATCAAATATCCCCTTTTACTTGCTTATGCTAAAGACAGCTACGAAGTTTTGTTCTTCATTTGAAACATTCCCCTTGCTTTGCTGAAAATTCTGGTCTCATTTGACCCAGAAGACATTGAATTGCATCCATCACTATCTCCATTCAAGACAGGCTCTTTGATCCAGAGGGGCTTCCATAAATGGAATGTGGATGGAGATAATTTTTGCACATTCTCCCATCCCTGTGCCAGCACTCAAGTTGTTCTAGGGAATCCCCAAACCCCCTAGAGCAGATTTTAGAGGCTCAAGGGAGAAGGATGAAACAGTGAAGATTGCTGATTGGCAATGGGAATGAGTCTTCAAAGGATGTTGCTGTAACCCAACAGTCAGCTGACTGGTGGTTACAGCAACCTCCTCTGAAGTTAAGAGTCTGTTTTACAAGCAAAGGGGATACAATTGTGCTAAGAAAATAATAGACAATGGCTCTCCGTATTTTTTTGGACTCCAACTCACATTTAGCCCCAACCAGCATGGTCACTGTTCAGGGATAATGAGTCTAATATTCCAGCAACATGGAGAGTCACTAGTTCACATCCCTGAACTAAGCCATATTTCTTTTCTCCTATCACTTTATACAATTTCTAGGGGAGTAGAAGGGACAAGAATGTCCACTTAAGTTCCTTTTAATTAACAGTTGGATACAAGTTTAAATATGTGTCCCAATTATTCAGAAAAGTAAATAAAATAAAATATATCTTTCAAACGGATAAAGGCTTTTGCAAGCCTCTTCCATCCTTTTAAAGAATACTTTAAAATAAATATGTGTATGGTACCTCATTCTCAGAATCTTTACTTACATTTCATCCCATCCAGTAACTGGGAGAGGGAAGCTTTGTTCTCTTTCAGCATTAAGCATTCTGACAAGTAACTGTCAAAAGATTGTGGAAATTAGATCTCAGTACCACTGTTTGGATGCAGAGAAAAGTGAACATCTATGAAGAACACTTACATTAACATACACCCCATAAAGAGAATGACATTTAGCTAAATGTTAGGTGATGGGAAGGAATTTTTCAAAGTATATTAAAAAAACAAAAACTTGGCACACATTATAAAGAGTAACAATACAAAGCCAATGTCAAAATGCTAAAGTTAAATTAATGATTAGAATTATCTACAGCAATTTCTTTCATTCTCAAAAAAACCCACACCCCTCCAGGAATCAAAGATAACCTTCCGAAAGCAAAACAGTAGTATTCTAACATGAAGTAGCAGTCTGAAACATGAGCTTCTTTTGATAGTGTAAGATAGATGTTTTAAAAAGCTGTAAAAGTAACCATTTTATAGGCAGCTGACATATGACAAGTTGAAGGAACAAAAGATTTAGGGTTGTATGCAACTAAATCATTGTGTGCAGATAATGGCTTCCACAATTGACAGGGAAGGTTCCCCTCTACCCCCACCCTGCACCACCCTCTGTGTGACAGAGTTGGGGGAACCCCCAGAGCAGGTTTGTGGGTGCACCGGGGGGCGGGGAGAGACAAGAAACGTTTCACTATACTCACATACATAGAATCATAGAGTTGGAAGGGACCCCAAGGACCATCTAGTCCAAACCCCTGCAATGCATCATTCCACAGAGTGATTTAGTTGATACAACTTTTATTGCTGGGGGGGGGACCCAACATAGTAATTTAAATAGTGAAATGGTAGGATTTAATAAGCTATTTTTCTTCTCTCTGCCACACATTTATAGGTTAAGCAGCTGATCAAGTTGGCCACCAGTGTTTGAATCTGTGTGGACGATTCTTGAACAATAAACTCTTAATCCATGTTGGCGCAAAATCTTAACACCACCACAGATACAGCTTTGGAAGGATGTGCAGCGTTAGCACAAAAACCTACTAACTTAATTTGTATGTCCAATGCTTGGAATATTCTCTACCTTTCCATATTAATTCCTGCCCTCGATGCGCTGGACAAGATGGCAGTGAGAGCAATCTGAGACGGTGTATAAAGAAGGCAGGCATCTGTTAAAGCAACCCGATTGAGAAAGTCATCAGCAGTCTTCCTCAGTGTCTCAGGATTCTCAAGCAACGGGTAACGAGTCTAGAAAATATGCAGAATTGCTGAGTTCATTTTTCTAGCTCAAGTATTTTAGCATCAAACAGGCATGCTGTGATACTTAAGAACTAATCTGCTCTAGTACAGTGCTTGGTACTATTAATGATTCAACATTTTACAATAGTTACTGCCATCTAAGGTACATTTGTTAAGCAACAAAATGATTACCTTTAGATCGATCAAGAAGCCTTCAAATGGTCTGTAAGGGTTGTGCACTATGAGGTGGAAGTTCAGCTGCTGTATAAGTAGCAGCTCATATTCCAAGATCTGTTCCAGGGCCTTTTCCTGTCCTACTGCACTTTCACGAAGGTTGCCCACGAACTGTGTACTGGACACGTTAAATTCGTCTACTTTACATGCCAAGAACGCACATGTTAACCTTAAAAACAAACAGCAAACACATTTGGTTCTAAGTAAGACCATTATATATGAAGACAGGGAGTATTTTGAACAGCCTAGCCTAAATACTAGGACACAAGAGAAAGCTCCCTCTAATATAAAATCCAGCCCCAAATCCTTAGAAAACTTTTAGAACTTGCAAACTATCAGCAAATATCCAATGAAAAAAAGTGGACAGAGACAGTTTTATGGGGCAGTTGTTTTACCTCGAGCTGACCTGCATTGTATACTGGGGTAATAGAATGTCTCAAACAAAACCATGTGGGTTCTGTCAGAAGAGAACTTTAGTCTGCTTCCCCGTATTACTTATTGCTGGAAAAGCCTGTAGTTTTTTCCCCCAACCCAATACATTATTTTTTAATAAAAGAATCTGGCATAGAAAGCTTTGGGGAAAATGTGTGGTCAAATGTCCCCAAATAAAGCTATGTGTGATGTGTCAGAAGAAAGGCATTTAACTGCTTCTCAGTCCAAGTTTTAGCATGAAAAAAGTGAGACTGTTTTTGCCCTGATTCATTTACCTAAACTAAACTAAAAATATATATAAATAAAAATAAAAATTCATCCCATTTGATAAATTCAGTTTGGGGACATTGTTTACTATCATTTAGATGATAATAAACTAGGAGAAAAACATTGCTGCTCTACTTTTGTGTAAATTCTGCAAGTGCACACCCGAGTGGATTTCAGTCCTGCTTTTTCATGTGATGCAGTAACTAAATTTTTGGGATTGAAAAATACTTTGTAGGATTCAGCTTGTTTTCATGGGATTTTTTCTGTCCATGACAACTGTAAATGTTAAGTGGCTGAAATGTTGAAACATAGTTTACAACGGTGAAGGCAACAATATCCTTAGACAAAATAATAGAATTCCTGCTTGGGGAAAATAATTAAACCACAAGGGTATCCATTACTTACATAATAATCCGAGGATGATACTCCATCACTGAGTTATTGAGGTAAAAACGCTTGAAGTACATGCAAGCTGATCCCTAAAAGGAAACTATAATCAGAAAGTTCATTCACGCAAATAGCATGGCTGTGGTTCTGTGCTGCCACAAAGAACACATCATGATCAAATAAATACAAGATATGCTGGGCAAGTCAACTGAAAAACAAAGTAGTGCACAGGTTGACCCAATGTGTATTTAAGCAGCAGAAAATTCAAGTTCAGAAGAGCCAGAAGCAGGGGATAAGCAGCAGAAGACACAAAGGCCACTGGGTGCTGACTAATCTACCTGATGTCTATAAAAACTCAAGATGCTATTAGGAGCAGTTTGAACAGAGTCACTAGAATTCCCTTCCAAAAAACTCGTTTGCATTAGTGTTCCTGCCCCTCTTCTACTCAAAAGAAGAGTACTCCTGAGAAAGTCTCCACAAGTGTCATAACGCCCACAACTTTTATAGTGCCCTCACATGTGCTACATTCTTCAAATATTCAGGGTTGGTACTTTGTTTGCTTGTGCACATCACTGGATTCTGGCAGCAATGAAACATGGCCTTCGGTTGAGATCAAGTGAATGACAAGACAGCTTTTCTGATCCCTATCCCCCTCTCCAATGCTGCCTCCCTGGGCTTTTGCTGCAGGAAGCGTAGTAGCATTTCCTTTTGTTGCAATGGGAACAAAGTTGGAATGGAAAGTTGAATTGTTGCTGTGGCAAGCAGAGTTGCTGCATTCTTCTCCCAGCTATTTGCAATAATATTCTGAATATTATTACAGAAACGTTGGGTGTTTGAGCATCTATCAGCAGTGGAAGGGCTAATCCAACCGGCTCCCCTTATCAGTTCTGGCACTTGCTTCTCCTACTCTTAGGAATCCAAGAACAAGACTCCAAGGGAGGTGTCACTGTCCCTTGCAGGCTGGGTCCCACTACCTGATGTTTTTGAAAGTGCCTCCCTTGCAGGCATTCTATCTAACACACAAGTCTGGCCAGGAATAGCAAGTATATATGGCAACCCCAGTAACATGACTGAAATCTTGAGGGAAGTTTTTCCCTGTTCGCACCATCTCAGTGGCGATCCAGGTGAAAAAATTCATTACAATGCTCATATTTGCCCCTTAATATGTGTGTCTAGAGGCAGACAGGCATTGCTCAGTTATGAAGGCATGGGCATCGTGGGCATTATAAATGAAGGGTGGGAAATATGCAGTCCTTCAGATGTTACTGGACTACAACTCCAATCATACCTGACCAGCGGCAATGCTGACTGGGGCTGATGGGAACTACAATACAAGAATATCTGGAGGGAGTGTTTCCCTGTGTCTAGTGTAAATAAACAATGTTAAACATTACTTGGTGACAAATAACAGTTCAGGGACTTTAGATGCAGGAAGAATGGCCCCACAGTAGGTGGGGAAAGTTTAGGGGGGAAATGGGGAGTGGGTGGAGAAGAATGAAGTATGTGTGTGTGTGTAAAAATAATTTATATACCGCCCTATACCCGGAGGTCTCAGGGTGGTTTACAGAACAAAATTAAAATATAAAACCACTATACATATATATATATATATAATAATAATGATTTTTAAAAAACAAATGCCCCCCCAAAGAACCACATTTTAAAAAGGCATAGGATGTCAATCAAATCAACCAAACGCCTGGTTAAAAAGTGTTGTTCATAAATATTTTTACAAAATTAGAGAGAGCTTAAAAAACAAAACAAATACTGCTTTCTCCAAGAGAATGTTAGAAACTCACCACCACAGATCTAGGCATCGCTGGCTTGAAAACAGAACAGAAATCCAGTAGCCTTTTTTCATAGTATTTACAAATGGTCAACTCTTCATGCGGCTCAAGAAGAAACGGGTCAGTCTGTTGAACCTTGCGGGGGAACAAAAATTATCTTAACGCTAATCCAGTGGTTCCCAACCTTTTTTGGGCCATGCCCCACCTAAGCATCTTTCAAATCCTGATTGCCGCCCCGCCCCCGTGACATATAATTCTTATTATTCAAAAAGTGAACTCCTATTCAGGGGAGGAAGCCTAAAAGGCCATTAACTGTTCATACCTCATTATCAAGTTGTCCCCCATAAAAATCAAATTGCCCCCCTGTGGGTCGTGTGCCCCACGTTGGGAACCACGGCTCTAATCAGAGCCACCGCCGCCACCAACATACAAAGGTTACGAGTTGTACTCAGAATTAAAGAACCTTTGAATGAGGGTGAAAGAGGAGAGCGCAAAATATGGTCTGAAGCTCAACACCAAAAAAACGAAGATCATGGCCACTGGGCCCATCACCTCCTGGCAAACAGAAGGGGAAGAAATGGAGGCAGTGAGAAATTTTACTTTCTTGGGCTCCATGATCACTGCAGATGGTGACAGCAGCCACGAAATTAAAAGATGCCTGCTTCTTGGGAGAAAAGCAATGACAAACCTAGACAGCATCTTAAAAAGTAAACACATCACCTTGCCAACAAAGGTCCGTATAGATAAAGCTATGGTTTTCCCAGTAGTGATGTATGGAAGTGAGAGGTGGACCATAAAGAAGGCTGATCGGCGAAGGATTGATGCTTTTGAATTATGGTGCTGCAGGAGACTCTTGAGAGCCCCATGGACTGCAAGAAGATCAAACCTCTCCATTCTGAAGGAAATCAGCCCTGAGTGCTCCCTGGAAGGACAGATCGTGAAGCTGAGGCTCCAATACTTTGGCCACCTCATGAGAAGAGAGACCCTGATGTTGGGAAAGATGGAGGGCACAAGGAGAAGGGGACGACAGAGGACGAGATGGTTGGACAGTGTTCTCGAAGCTACAAACATGAGTCTGACCAAACTGTGGGAGGCAGTGGGAGACAGAAGTGCCTGGAGTGCTCTAGTCCATGGGGTCACGAAGAGTCGGACACGACTAAACAACAACAAAATAACAAATACAAATGACACGCAGGACTCGGCGTTTGGGAGGCCCGCGCCCTACCTTCCTATTGGCCACCGCTTTGCACCGGAACTTGCGGTTGGCGTCGGCCCGGCGCCGGACCAGCTCCTCTTCGCTGCGGAAGGTCCAGCGCCGCCGCTGCGTGCTGCTATGGTACATGGCCGCGGCAAGGACACCGCACCCGAGTGAGCCCAGGCGCCCGCGCCCGGCGCCCGACTAAGCGCCGCTAAGGCAACGACAGACGGCCGCTTCCCGCTTCCTCCGTCGGCGCCGCCGCCGCGAACCTCCCTTCCGTGATACTCCCGGCGTGCCCCGCGCCAAGGCCGCCGCCGCCGCCGCCGCGGCTTTTTCCCGGCATGCGCCTCTCCCTCAGAAGCGTCGGAAAGCGTTTTTCGTCCAAAGGGGTACGAGAAAGTCTTGGCTCCACACTTCCGGAACCGCCATATGCGGGGCAGGAGCGCACAAAAGAAACCCGACTTGATTTTAAACTGGGTGGCCGGGTAAATCGGGCCGTGTCCCGAAGGTTTGAAACAAGTGGATTCGAATTTCAAGTCCTCTCGATTTCTGCACGTTGAGTGAACAGGCTCCTACTGTTTCTCCCATTGAAATAAATAGCTACAACAGGCAGTGTATTCGTTGGAAGCCAAATCTGCTGTCCGAGGCGGTTGCCTCACCTTGGCTTGTGTCCAAGGGCGGGCCAGCCCTGATGGCTACATTCAGTTGAGTCCCATTACTGAGTGGCTAGTTTTTCTTAATTCTCGGGTGCAGAGCGGAGCAACGCCCCAATCGCGATAGTAAGCTGCCATTTGCGCGCAGCCACCCCCCCTCCATGGTGGCCCTTCCATTTCAGCTCTGCCATCGGCGAGGCAAGAACAAAGAGCAGCCGCTCTAAACACCTCGCCTCCGTTCCGCGCATCCTCTGTTTATTTACATCGACTTCCCAGCACATTCAGTTCGCAACCAGAGTATTTTGACAATTGCACCGAGTCTCTTGAGCCTCGCACTCTCCCGGTGTGGGGGCGGGGCCGGGGCGTGCGCTTTACCAAATGGGGGGGAGCATTCTGGGAATTGTAGTTAATAAGAATGGCGAGTAGGCATTTGCTGCTGCGTCAACGACAAACAATACCACAGAGATAGAAATGTAGAGTAACGCGCGCGGAGAACTTCCGGTTACACTCGAGAGCCGCTCATCATTTGGCCATGATTATGTGTGGGCGCAAAGCGGCGTTGCATCCCGTCTTTCGACAGTGGGGGGAAAGAAGGAGTGCTAGTAGTGGGAGCCAGTGGGAATTTAGACAGTGTGAAAGAGGCGTGACTCTGGGGATGCTTAGTGGGGAGAGTAAGCCCCACGTAGATCTCTGCCGGGGTTACTTTTGAGTAAAGCTGCAGAGGATTGGGCTGTAATCTCTCTCTCTGGAAAGCGAGGAAAAGAACCTTCCTCCTCCTCTTTTCTCTTAGCAATTCGATCCTTGTTCGCACATCAAAGTAAGGCAGAAAAAGAGTTGCCAGTCCTGCCCACTCTCTTTTCCAAAGCCAATAAATGCTAACGCTGATTTATCTCTCCCTCTCTCTCTTCTCTCTCTCTCTCTCTCTCTCTCTCACACACACACACACACACGTGCACGTTTTAACTTCGTGGCGCTGCACAGCTCATCTCTATGTGTTTAATCCGAAGCAAGCTCCATTAGGTTCAATGAGGTTTGTTGTTGTTTAGTCGTGTCCGACTCTTCATGACCCCATGGACCAGAGCACGCCAGGCACTCATGTCAGATTTGTCAGCCTTCGTCCGCACATGAGCACTTTCAGTTTCATGCCTCTGAAATCTATCTCAATGGACTGCGCTTCTTGGGATGCATTTGGGCTGTGCTGTTGTCTCCTCTTCTCAGTTCTAACCTCCCTGCCCACTATAAGTTCCAAAAACCTGAGATCTGTTGTTGGCATCTTCACCAGTGCACAACGCTCTCTCGCTCTCTGTTTGAAAAATACAAGTTTTTTGACCTACGACAGAAACAGTAAAAGAAAGAAAAGTGTTGCTTGAAACTAGGCAAGGATTTTGAGTAGGTCGCATGAAAGACTGCCACTTCCTTTGCTCCTCTTCTCCTTCTTGCCTTCTGTACCTGCAAGGGACAAAAGATGTTTAAGGGGTGAGCAGGCAAGGGGTTATAATGGATTTTTATTACTTGAGAACTAATACTTTCTGAGGTTGTAGTGCCACTGCCAGCTTTTGGAGTACCCATTTTAGCTCTGGGATTAGATCAAAATCATCCTTCTGGAGCCCAGTTTTGTGTATAATCTGCTTGTAAAAATGACCATTGGATATGGATAAATTTTGGACAAAAAAAAATAGGATCCCTGTGGCACAATTGGCTTTGTGTGTCCACCGACCCAAGTCACTTCCTTGCTCCGTGGTTAGAGATCATAAAAACACCCATGCAAAAATATGCTTTGCATCTCAGATTATAAACCATTTGGTGTTAATTAAATGATGAAGAAAAGATTTTGAATGGTCCTCTCCGTCAAATACTGAAACTAATATATATGTGACAGAAAACGCTAAAAAATGATGCAGCTTTTAGATGTGAGCAAACTGAGTATATAGGTTTCATCTGTTACAATCCGTAGATAATACTGAAATGTCCCTCAGCACACATGCAGAAACTATTATATTCAGTGCTTTTTTCTTTAAAAAAATGTTTAGGGGTACTCTTATTTTGACTCAAGAAAATCACCATTTTATAGTTCAAATTGGGGGAAATAAATACAGTAAATGGACAAAAGTACAAAGATTCACAAAACGTTTAGGGGTATGCGTACCACTGTGTCCCCTCAGAAAAAAAGCACTGATTATATTTATAGACTACAGAATAGTTTCAGCTATAGGCAACCACCATTGACTCCTCAATTGGTACCAATGAATTCAATTTCAGTGAGCTCAGTGGGGCTTGTTTCTGAGAAGGCACATATAAAAATGTGGGCTGAATACTAATGGAACAAAGGCGTGAAGTGGGTGGGGATTTGTTTTTGGGTTTTTTTTACCCTGATCTCTAGCCAAAAAGGCTTCCAGAGCAGCTTACCAAAATCAGTAATAAGCCAGCCTTACAACTTAAGAGACACAACACATAAGGAAAAAAGGCCATGAGAGAGGAGGGGGCGGGAAGCAAGCTCAGAAACCACTTCCTAAAGCTAAAAGTAGTTATAACTGTCAGCTGGAAAAAAACAGTGCAGGTAGCTGGATGGAATGGCGGCTGCTAATACTGAGAGTGCCAAAGGCAGCCATAGGAAATGGAACAGCCCTGCTCTGAAACCTGATGGAATGGTTGATGACAGCTGGGGAGAGCCAAAAGCAACTGGTCTAATGGCTGTAGGTTACATATACCAAATATCTGAACCAGCCTTATAAGAGAATCTGAAGTTGTAGATTCATAACATTGAATCATAAAATATCATATGATCTGTGCCTCTAAAAGTACAATTTCAACACATTAGGATGAAAGTGCTGTAAAAAGCAATGGTTATCCTGTTCTTAGTTTTATAAGTAGCAGAAGCAAAAAAATGTTTTTAAAAAGTGTGCCAGTCCATTAAAAGGGGGGAGGGGGAATAATACAAATAAATAAAACTTCAGTGCTTGGTTTAATAGCACAGTTTTAATGTATGAATCAGAAAGATGCACCACTGAAAATTAAACTGGAAACTGAAATGTGCTAGTTAATTATGAACGGCTGAATTGCTTGTTGTGCAAATTGTCCACAGGCAGGAGAATTAGAAATGCAGTGTTAATTTTACAAGTACTGTAATCTCATTTTCATAACTAGCTGTAAAAGTTATTAATCAATTGCTCTGACCAATCATGTGTAAAAGTTTGTAGTCTATGAAGATGTTTTATTTTGCCATTAAGCATTACATGTGCTGGAATATTTGGCTGGAATTATAGAATACTGGAACTGGAAAGCAAACTTGGGAGATAATGAAAATGATCCAATTACTTATGCCTTTAAAATGTGCTACCTGAGTTATTTCAATAACTGACAGCCAATGAGGGTTTTGCTTAGCTATTTCCTAAAAAGTGTACAGAAACTTCTAGACTTCTAGTTTAGTGCCTCTCCCACCCCACCCCCACACATCTAGAAAGAAAAGGGAGAGCAGGCTCAGCAGTACTTGGAAACACTGAAGGAGCAAATTCAGCCGCCCGCGCCTTTTAAAATACAAGTTCTATAGAAACATGGCCATAAATAATCCTGCACACTTTACCCATGTGAGCAAATGTAGTTGGGTTAAAATAATCCAGAATCAAAACACAGTGTACTTACCTTGAATTACCAGGGCCAGCACAACAAGGGGGCAGACGGGGGCAACCACCTCAGGTGGCACTGCTACCTTGGCTGTTCCCCTCTGTTGGAGGGCAGAAGTAGGTGTGTCAGATGGCCTGCCTTACACCCCGTAAACTAGCCAGCAGCCCTCATGGGTGCTGGGGGGTGGTATTATCCTGTTGCTAGCAATGACGTTTCAGTAATCTCTGAGGCCAGTCACTTCCTGAACAATGGAAGGGAGGTACCATATTGTCTTTTTTCTCAGGCAGCAAAATATCTTGGGCCATCTCTGCTAATTAAAAGGTAGGGGGTGCAACTGGAGTCTATGTTGAGGGTCAGGAAGAAAGCCCCCTTGGCACTTCCAGGCTCCCTGTTCCCTCTCTGTACATTTGTGCTTGTTCCCTCCTCGCTCCTTTTTGTCTCTTAGCTCTGTACAGAAGAACCACTTTGAGATCACTTGGAAATGATAACTGTATATAAATACTACTAAATAAAATAAGGTGTTGGTGTCGCAGCAAACAGCAGCACATCTTTTCCCTTCCAAATTAAACTTCTCACTTTAACATTCTGGGGCTAGCTTGTAAGTATTCCCCTGGTATGTATTAGGAGTGAACAAATTGACATGTAAGCAATGCAGAAGAACTAGGCTGTCTTATCCGGAATGGCTTCCCCTCTCTTGCCTCTGAAGAGCCATGCTCTCCGGAAAGCGGTTCTTGTTTATTTTCCCTGTAGCCTTCATTACAATGGGATTCACGTGTACCTGTGTCCTCTCTGGTGCTGTAGTTGTTGCCATGGTTATGTCCTCAACTTGCTTTCTCAACAGGGATCTCCCCTTGCCCGCTCACCTGCGTAATGTATTAAGCACATATAAGATGGAAGGGTGTGTGTGTGTGTTGAAGAGACTTTAGAGGAAGAAGAGGAAATGCACCAAGGAAGCTGGACTTAAGTGTTCCCCACTTCTTCGAGTGGTAAGAAGTCCACGTGCAGGGCTATGTATTCAGACTCCATAGGATAAGACACAGAAAACTGGAGACTTAAGGTGATTTTTTGTAACCTATCTGCAAATATAACCTATTGGAATCAAGGAGATGCCTAAAAACAGGCAGCAAAACCACTGATCCTCCATCAGGATCCCAGACTATAGAAAGGCTGCTTCCCATCCAGATAACCTCAACTGAAACCTCTTAGCTCTTCCTGCCTCAGTCTGCAGCCAAATTTAAGCTGCCACCACTTCTAGCTTTATCTCTGACCTTCTCTCAGTTCTGATGGGTTCAACAGGATGGAGTGAGATTTGTGATCACCAGGGTTCACTAAAGTGATTTTGCTGTATCTTTCATCGCTCATCAGATTTCTCAGTCAAAACCATCAGAAAGGTCCATTCATGCTAAATGACAACCCAATTCTCATTACGTAGCTCCAGCCATGTATCCACAGAGTGTATGTGGAATGAAAGGATTGACAGGTCGTTTAGTTGGCAGCTTTCTCAGTTTACATATTCATTTCTATCACTTAAATTACCACCAAATTTTACTGTAAGACTGGAGGCATGCGGCTGGATCAAGATTCTTTCCACCACCAGAAGGCTTTTGATCCATTTGAGGAATCCCACTGATGGAGGTGGGGAGACGATTTTTGCCAATTCTGCCTGCCCCTCCCACATTGCTCTGGAGGGCCAGCATTGGGGGCTGCAGTGGGAAGGGGAATTGACAAAAGCAGTCTTCCATCCCTTAGCTGGTGTTGAACTCGTCCAGGGGATTCTAACACATGATTATTTGGTTTATGTAATTTCCTAAAATTATATTGTGATAATTGTTCTATATTTAGCAGACTCATGACTTCAGGTTTCTGTTATGCATCTGTTACCTGAACTTTGCTTTTTCCTCTCTCTTCAGATTCATCTTCTGTTAATTGCATTAGGCTGGATTGAATATAACCTTGAATATTTAAAACTGAAGTGAACAATTCAGATTCTACCCAAGGAATTTAAAAATGGGTTCAGTAGCTTGAGGATTTATAGGCAAACTTTGGAAAGCACAGTTTTATAAAACTTCAGAGTCTCATCTCATTGCGACTCAGATATGTGTAACTGACTTGTTATATTGAACTCGTTTAGTTCATGAGTCACATATGTTGACAATATGAGGGTTTATCTGATAACTACACATGGATTTCAAAATACAAAATTTGTCAAAGTCTGAACTAAACTAGAAAAAGATGGAGATCCATGATCAGATCCCTCTTCCCTTTACATTTCTTTAAAAACCAGCCACATGTGGGAAGCAAAATTGTATTGGGATCATTAAACGAGGGGAGAGAGTTATCCTTTCCCCCCAATATTTGATGTAAATTCACCCCATTCAAGCTGCCATTTGCTGCTTTGGAGCAGTTATAGGTACAGTCATATGTTTTCCATACAAGGACAAATAGAAAGTTGAGAGAAGGAACAATTGGATCATCAAAATGGTATGATGTGAAAGGTTAATCCTCCCTCTACAGCACTACAATCCTGGTGCGCTTTGGTCTTGCTGTTGGTGGTTTTTGAAGAAATGCAAAGAGACCAAAGATCTGATCATTTCTACCATCTCATCTAGTTAGGCCCTCAGATTGACTGATGATTGGGAAGGTAGCCCACAATGTTCTGATCTAATTATTTGTCTGCTACTAGTGCTGGGTGTGAAGGCATCTTGCTTGGATATATTGCTTTAACAAGCCATCCATACCTGCATATTTTGAACTTAAATAGTAAGTTGCGATTCATAAAGGTTCTCTCCCAACTTATTTCAAAGACAGAGGAAAGGGTGTAATAGATCAGAATACAGCGGTACCTCCGGTTGCAGACAGGATCTGTTCCGGAGCTCTGGTCGGATCCCGAGGTTTTCGCTACTGGAGGTGCCTGTTCTGCGTGTGCGCACGGCACAATAGAGTGCTTCTGTGCATGCGTGCAGAGAAACCTGGAAAAATGCTTCCGGGTTTGCTGCATTTGCATCCTGAAGTTTACGTAACCAGAGGGTTATTTAATATGAGGTACTACTGTATCTGTTTTTCCTCACCTGTAAGAGATAGGTTAGGTTGGATATGTCTACTCAAGTCCCACTGAATTCAGTGGGGCTCACTCCCAGGTAAGAGGGGTTAGGATTCCAACCTGTATAGTTAGGGAAGGAAACATTTTGATCTTCTAAACCCAAGCCATCAGTTTTCTTAGATCTAATGATTTATCAAGTGAAACAATGAAAAGCAGAATACACAGAAATTTTACCTTTTTCCAGAAGAAGAGATCTGCAACCTGTTGAGAACTGGCAAAAATGTTTGGACCAATGCACTTTTTCTATTGCAGGAATAGACTCACAGCTGCCTCTTTCAAGGGACCATCCATATTTCCCATAAGAAATACATTATAACCAAACCATTTATAGTGCCCTTGAAAGAGGCAGCTGCCAGTCTATTCCTGCAAAAGAAAAAGTGCATTGGCAGGCAAGCACTGAAAGATGTGAAATGATACCAAACCTTTTCCTCGGGCTTGTGTGAGAACATTTGCATGAAACTGTTTTGGTTTTTTAAGCATCTCTCTGTGTTGTCTTCTAAATTAATTTGAATCTCAGGACTACAAGAAAACATTTTTTTGTAAATATAAATATAGGGGAGGAAGGAGAAATATTTGGTGTCTTGGGGTGTTTCCAGACAATCTATTTTCAGGTGGGATTCAGTCATACGCCGGCAAATTCAGGTAGCACATTCAAAGCTGATTTGGAATTATTGTGCAACAAATGTGTTTCCCCCAAAGATCAGTCTTTTTGCAATAAGGAAAGTGGGGAAGCATTTGCTTGGGTGCAGTGTCATCTAGGCACCCCAGAATCAATCACAGTGAGTGTCCATTAAGTAGCCATTGTTGTCTTACCTCCCTGAAAACAAATCAGGATACATGCTCAATAAACAGGTTGTCTGGGAGCACCCTTTGTGAAAGACTGGACTATCCTTCATTGGTGGAATTGATGAAAAGATCTACATTTTGGAAACAGTAAGTTACATGTACTAATGTTCTTATTCCAACTGCGGTGGGATCTGGGGCCGCCAAGTATATCACCAAGTATATCACCAATTATCATTGTCTGGGGGGGAAATGCATGCCATCTAAAAACCACTGACCTATGCAGTTTGTTTAGTTAGCAAGACAGAAAGCATTACAATTTCTGTAATTGGTTCTGATGAGTTTCTGAATATTTTGCTGACTAATATGTTTGTCTTTAGTTTTTGCATGAATTACTTTCAATGGTATTTCCTTTCTGGGCAAGAATTAAATGAGGCTTTGCATCTCATGGAGGCAGCTTAAACAATACACTACAATTAATATCAATAAATTTGGAAAAATGTATGCAGGGCAACTAACTTTATTCTTCCTAAATTTTGTTGCTTACCTAAGATATTTCAGTTCTCACACTGAAATGGTTGGAGTTAATTTAATCCAGATTGCTGAACCATGATATCATATCTTGCAGGTTCTCAAAGTGTGATATACATATTCTTTTCACTCCAAGAATTATTGCTGTATTAAGAACATAAGAAGAACTGGCTGCAGTCAGGACTTCTGGATCATAACGAGAGGTTTGGGTTATTGGTTTGTTTTGCTTTTGTTTTATTATGTATTTTGCATTTTCATTTCATGTTGTAATAGTAATAATAAGCCAGAGGGAAGCAAGGAAAGTGTTCCAACAAGTTTTCCCTCCCCACCTATCGACTTTTTAAAGATGAGGTGTGGTGTGCTCACTCACAAGACTCTATTCTCTTATGGGGATATCAGCATTGGTAGCACATTCTCCATCAGTGCTGTGATCTGGCCAGGTCGGGCCCAATATATTTTGGCACCTGAGGCGAACTGCAAAATGACGCCCCACCACCAGGTTTTGCCAAGAGGCCACTGCAGAGGCATCATTGGGGGGATGTTGAGGAGGCAGCAGATTCGACTTTCAAGCGCACCATTGCTGTCGCTGGCACTGTGGCAGCAGCAGCAGTGGGCAAAACATTCATTGGAGTCCAGATTTGCTGCTCCTCTAGATCCTGCCGCCCGAGGCAGTTGCCTCACCTTGCTTTACAGATGGGCTGGCTCTGGTGTGCTAGGTGTCAGTGCTGCATCCTCTTGTCCCAGCATTGATTCAGTTGTCTCTGTCCCCTGCTTGGCTGAACAAAGCCATCCCCAGCACCCACTGAAGCTTTCTCCCCCACAGGAAGGTCAGAGGGGGAAAGCCAGCATCTTTGGTTCCCCTTTCCAAAGTGTCTGAATTCATGGTAGAAAGGGGAGCTCCTTCCTCTTCCAACCCAGGTTCCCCCAGTCCAGTCAGCCCATTTTCCTAGAGCAGCCGATCAATATTGCCAGAATTGAGGGACTCATTGGGGGATCTGTCTGGAACAGTAGGAGATACTGCATAAGGAGCTGCAGTTGGAAAGGGGAAGGGGTGGAAATGGGGTGTCTCACCATTTGTTCTAGCAGAAGTGTTTCTGGTAGTGCTAAACTACCATTGGGTACAACCTGTGCAAAACACTCCTTCTGTGATTGAAAGATGAATTCCACATGTGGAAGGACATCTTTGGGGTTAACCCACTGTGTGGTTTTACAAAATTATAATTTCTCTGCTATGGATATGCTACACACATACACACAAAACTACATGCATATATACATACACACACACACAACCCCAATGCATTTTTAAAAATCAAAATACAGCTTCAAAGCACTACAGTAAATAGTTAGCAGTTGCAACACTGTCTTTGATCTATATGTGGCAGTATTTATTTGTTGTATCTGTTGGCGTTTTTCCTCCTTTGCTTGATATTTCTGAAATCCTGTGTGTCGGAGCTTCGTTTTCAATCACACTGTATGCAAATACGCCATAGTACCATGCAAGGGAGAACCACAGCTTGCAAAATAATTGCCAGCATTTTCCAGCAATTCCATCCTTACACATGGAGCAGCCTTTTGAGAAATTACATCTATAAATAAATCCTTGCAATTGCAAGAGAGAGATTCTACAACGGCACTTTCCCCCCACCCCCTGGTTCTTGTGTGGAGATACGTTAGCAACAAATTAAAATGGGAAAAGTGTTGTTTCATACAGTGTGCTCCTTCAAGACATTTAAGATGGCTAGATAAAAATTTGCAACCTGACTTCTTTTATCAAGCAGTGGTAGTTTTGAACACGTGAACTGCGGCTGTCTTATGGAATAATAGGGCATTTGGTCCATCTGGGTGTATCTCATCTTCTCAGATTGGCGGTGGCTTTTCTGGGTCTCAGGCAAAGGTCTTCTGAGTCCTGCTATGTGAGATATTTTAACTAGTGAGGGTGCGGACTGGATCTAGAAACTGTATCCGATAAGTGTGTGTTCTACCACTGAGCTGTGAGTCTTCCCCCGAGCAACATATGTTGCAATAAAGCGAGATGAGTGCCGCAACCCCAGAGTCGGCCACGACTGGACCTAATGGTCAGGAGTCCCTTTACCTTTACATATATTTACTCTTATCGGTCTTTTCCAGATATGAACCAATCCCAGCCAGAGAATATCTTGTGCAACATATGCATGTACTGCTCCATGAAACAACCTTTCTTCACCAGGGGGTGGGATCCAGTCTATCATTTCCCCCAAACAGCCAATCAGCATCACCAGAGTTGACACACCTAGTCAGCAGAACCATCAAGCAAATATCTACGCCAGGGAGTCAGCAATCTTTTTCAGCCGTGGGCCGGTCCACCGCCCCTCAGACCTTGTGGTGGGGTGGGCCAGACTATATTTTTTTTTGGGGGGGGATGAACGAATTCCTATTCCCCACAAATAACCCAGAGATGCATTTTAAATAAAAGGACACATTCTACTCACGTAAAAACACCCTGATTCCTAGACCATCCGTGGGCCAGATTGAGAAGGCGATTGGGCCGCATCCGGCCCCTGGGCCTTAGGTTGGTGACCCCTGATCTATGCCCTTTGACACACGTGTGACTAAGCCTAAGACCTGGGATTCATATGATTGATTGCTAGATAGATAGACAGATAAAAAAATGGGAAAGGTCTGTCTATTCATCCTTCCTATTTCTTAACAATATTTTTTAATAATATATTAGGTGCAAATCAGTAAAGATTCCTATCACTCTCAAATGAGTATATAAGTTATGGGATACCAAGAGGTTCCTCAGTATTTCCCAATTTGACTGTGATACTAGTGCCAGTCAAATGGGGCATTGTTCTAGAGAGATACAGAACAGAGAGAATCATCCTAGATCTGTCATGGTTCTGCAAACCAATATGGCAGGTTTCAAATGGGAACAGGAAGTGAGGACTGCATGTTACTTGTCTCTCTTCACCTTCCCATCACCACCGTTATGTGAAATACAGCCAGCATGGCAAAATTAATAAGCTATGTTTGACTAAATGAAGAAGATGGAAAATAAATTATTTTCAAGAAAAATGGCATTTATTTATCACTTTTTGGAGCAGCAAATAGGGAATGACTGTTGAATTGGATAATAGCTTTCATTAACTCATACTGAATATAATGCAAAAAAAAAGAAGAAGATAGCATCAGTCTTTATTTCGCAATGTGAAATACTTTAGTTGTGGAAATGCTTTATTTACTATTATTACTATTATTATTACTATTTTTTCACTACCACCAGTACTATTGTTTACCTTCCACATATGTCCCAAGGTTATATGCAAGATATTATGAAAACAGATTTAAAAAAGAGTTACAAAAATAATAGAAGGTGCTTTGAAAAATGATATAAAATAAACACCCATGACATCATCATCATTGTTGTTATTGTTATTATTATTATTATTATTATCATAATTTATTAATACAATTTCAGTTATAAGAAATAAAGTGAAGAAAGAGAAAAGAAAGAAAGAGGGGGAAACTAAAAAGTACAATAAAAATTACATTAAGAGAAGAAAGATCTATAATGTAATACATTATAGTCCATTATACTTCTATACATTATTATATAAGTAATATTGCTGTCCTAATACACATAGGATTATTAATAACCTACTATATTCTGTATAAACTCATTCCAATGTCAATATATCCAATCAAAGTCCGTGTTTATAAGCAATCCGTTCATATGTTGCGAATTTTGTCATGTTGTCTATCCATTGATTAAAGGGGATCATATCTTTATTCTTCCAGATCATCAATACCAGTCTGTTGGTCACAGTTAGGATGCATAGAATCCACTTTCGTTGTCCAGTTGTCACTTCCCTGCAATAGGTATATAATTCAAAATACTATTTTCCTCTGAAATTGTTAACTTTTTTCTGCACAGTCACATTTATACAGTCCGGCGCTTTCTCCCATATGTTTCGAAGGTGCGTTGTGAACTTGTCATATTATACTATGTCATACTATTTTATATGTTAAATTAGTGTACTGATTTTTACATTTTTTTTTAAAAAAGCAAAGCTTTTGTTTGTACAGTTTTGAAATATTTATAAATTATGCAAATTCTTTAGTAAATTTGAGAACACTGGGTTGTAGTCAACTATCCTTTGCTCAGAGTAAAGCCATTGACATTAATGGACATAAGTTAGTCATGGTGATTGATTTCAAAGGGGCCCACTCTAAGTAAACATTTGTTGACTACAACCAGGTGTGCCAATTCTAGGGGGCTGAGGTGTCTTTGGCCCCCTCAATATTTGTTGGAAGGAGGCCAGGACCCTTCAATGTTGACAGGGTCAAGAAAGCTTGATCTCCTTCAAACGTTGCAATATTGTGTGCCAGGCCACCTTAAATCTGGGGGCAACTTGGCACCTCTGACTACAACCCTGTTGTCCACTATTATCTCATCAACACAGAGAAACTACTTTGGCTCCTGTGGAGGACAGAGAAATCTGTGACATGCCATTGAACACCCAATCCAGCCCTGATCATCTTCAGAAGCATGGTCATCCTGGTTTGTTTTACTTTGACTGGCTTCATTCAGTACTACAGAGTGTTGGCTTTCATGCTATATATTAAATGCTATTCAGATTTTTTTTTTTAAGAAGTCTAACCTTAGAAGGAGAGCAGGTTAAAAATAAATGTTTTAAAAATACGAACCTATAAATAAATAAATAACTGCAAATAGCTGCATTCAGTAATATACTGAAGTATTTAATTAAGGGTCTGTGCAGAATCCAGAAATTGCAAGATTTCTAGTGCTTGACTTAACAAGAAATTGCTGGGGTGGGGGGAGGATATAGCTAAAGGACACTTCTTGTTTCCTTGTGTCTAATCACAATGCAGCATACATGGAAGCCTTTTGCAAAATAATAATGCTGTGTGTGTCTGTGAGCTTCACAGGGCCGCCCAGTCGACTCCAAGGTACAGAGCTCATGCAAATGAATGTTGCACTCTCAAGTCTTTCTTTTCCTCCCCTTTCTCCTCCTCCTATCACTCTCTGAAAAGAGAAGGGGGGAGCACACACACAGAGAGAGAAAACAGCCCTTCTTTGTGTCTGTGCGGAAGGGTTTACCTTTACCCAAATCACTCCAGCTAAAAGAGGGTTGTGTGTGTATTGAATGACACCTTGCGCAGTGTTTCTGCCAAAAAATAAAATTACCTCTTCTTTAACACCCCCAACCTCTGGCATCAAATGGCATCAAAGCCATTTTTGTTGTTATTGTTGTTTATTTTATCAAGTTCTTAGGCTCTCAATTCAGACAGTCTAATCTCCTAGATTGGCATGTGTTTAGCAATAATAACACTGTTGCATGTGCATCCGTCTCTCTCTCTCTCTCTCTCTCTCTCTCTCTCTCACACACACACACACACACACACACACTTTACAATCTGTAAAACCTTATTGTATCACTGGGTGCCTATACGTCTTTCTTAAATATAGGACCATATATTAAAATTTCTTCATTCCACTCTCTCTCTGTCTCTCTTGCTCTTTCTTTAAAAAATAAAAAAGAAGTAGGTTAAGGATGGCATCTCTGTTAACATACAGTTTAAGCAGGGTATTTCCCCCCATCATTATTTCACCTACTAATACCGCCTTACCATACGCTTCCGCCTTTGTTAATTTACATAAACATGCATAGGCGATGAATAATGCATCAGACTTACTTGAAATGCAGGGTTTCCAGCTTCCACAGTGCAGAAGTATACACAACAATTTGATTGGCTCTGCTCTGTTTTCATTACCGGCAATTTCTTGGAACACAAAGGAGGTGGGGGGGGGGAGGAAGCTGACATGAACGGACAGTATTTATTTCGTGAGAAATATCTGTTGCCTTTTCAAGGCAATTGTGTTGCAAAGTTTTTGTCTTGTGACTGTTGTTCTCTCTCTCTCTCTTTCCCCCCTTGAAAGAATGCATTTAAAGGCCTGCAATTGCTCTTTTGTACATTCTAGTCAGTCAGATCTCTGGTGTGTGGTGTGGTGTGTGTGCAGTTTTTTTTTTAAGCTTGCTACTGGATTTGTTCCCTATTTGCATAAACGTGAGCACAAGCTATAAATAAATAAAGAACCATCAGATTTCTTAAGGCTTCTCAATTAAACTGAAAGCAGCAGGGCAATACTGGGAAGAACTGGGAGAAATGATGCAATATTTCAACTTTCAGAATATCGAAAGAAAGTTGCGGGGACAAGTTTTAAAATATTTCCTCCTAAAGGGTTTTTTGTTTGTTTGCCTTCCAAGTGCCAACCCTGTTATTATTATTATTGCAAGTTGGTAGTTAATATGGGACACAATTGTAAGGTCGGAATTGTGTGTAGATCTCTTGTAATAAAAACTTGTCACCCATCAAACTGAATTCCACTTCACCAGTGGCTCAACTTTTGTTTACAAAAAGAAGAAATTTGGCATGCAGCTGGAAGCCACAGGATGACTTTATTGTAGCATATCATAATAATGTTAACCAGGGGCTACATGCATAGACCTGCATGCATGGAGGTCTGCATTATGTGGTTAAGGGCTATTACTCTGTGGTAGAGAATTTGCTCTTCATACAGACGGTCCCAGGTTCAATCCTTGAAATCCCCAAGTAGGGCTGGGAGAGAGGCCCAGTCCAAAACTCTGCCAGTCAGTGTAGGCGACCTTGAGCGAAATAGCCCACTGGTCCCATTCTGCAATGTGCCTCTCATTCTAGCTCAGGCTGTGTTACACACTATACCCTTAAAGCACATTCAGAGGACATGCTTTCCCTCAAAGAATTCTGGGCACTGCAGTTTACCCCTCACACAGTTAGAATTCCCAACAGCCCATAACCTATTACAGTGCCCAGAATTCTATAGGAGAGGAAATATGCTTTGAAACTGCTTTAAAGGCATAGTATGTATTCAGCCTCATTAAAGGGAAGGAGAAAGACCATGCAAATTACCGGAAGCCTATGCTAAAAGAGAGTACTTAAAAGTATTATGCTACTATCAGTTAGGCTAACATTTACAAATAGCTGCCCCACAACTATCTAATAAAAATTTGGCTCTATCGTGCACCAATGTTATGGAGGCACTACCAATCCAAACTGAACAGAGATGTCCCTTTCTGCTTTGCTCTTCACCCACTCATGGGAGCCTTTTGCTGAAATATTGTGAAAAGTCATCAATATAATGGGCTACTGGAGAGAGGGTGAAGAACATCAGTTGAATGTGTCTGCAGATGACTTTGATCATAATCCTGGAGGAGGCAGAGTTAGCCACACAGTGTCTTAAACTAGAGCTAGAACACTTCGTTCAAGGAGTGGGTTTGAAGACTAACTTTGATAATTCTAGCATAATGTTCTACAACCCTAGTCCCAGACTCCAACTGAAGAGCTGTAAAAAAAATTGGATCTCACCATGATATGATAAATCATGGGGCCTGATTTCCTAGAAAGCCATCTCATTTATTTAAATTGAATTTCTGTCCTTTGATTAAAAAGCATGAAGAAAGATATAACATGGCCTGAAACTGAATATTTCAATGAATGCTAGAATGGCAGCCATGCAAAGGAAGATAGTTCTGAGGTTTCTATTGCTGTTTTAGGTCCTCCCCATCTTAATCCATGCAGAATTTTTGAAAAGATGGCAATGTAGAATAAATATTTTTGTTTTTCAAGAGAAAACCATGATATTGGCAATGAAAATGTACTAAAGTACACCAGATAGAGGAGTATGGGGGTTCCTGAATATATCATTGTGTTATGACGCATTTCAGGGCAGACCATTGAGTTTTATGATTCTGAGAGCAAAGGAAAACCAGCTGGTGCTAGAATAACACATGCTGGGTCAAGGACCCCTTTGGGTTCTTCCTTTTAAAATATGGACACACACATTCCTTAAACAAATTGCTAACCCCTTTACAAAGGCAACATTAATTATATGGAAGAATTGGCAAGCGTGACTTTCACCAGCAATCTCCCCTTTGATCCCAACACAGTACCACCCTGGCATGCTGAAAGAGTCATTGAAAGGACCCATCTCTACATGGGACCAAAAGGGATACTTTTGATTGAGAGATCTGTTTGTTCATGGTTCTCTAATCACCCTGGATCAGCTTTGCACCAATATAGGGGACTTACATATAGGGTGGTTACAGGAATGCCAGTTCTTTGCTGACTCAAATGTAGAACTGCATGCAACACAATCGTTGATGGGGATTGAGTAAACCCTACTGAACTTGGGACTACATGGTAAAGGAATAGTATCTTAACTTATATAGCAATTATTGGAGATACACTCCAGACCACTTCTGTGGTTGAAACAAGTTTCGGAACAGGATCTGGGAGTTGATATTGATGAGGATTTGTGAAAAAAACATGTGGACAAAAAAAACCCAATCAAATTAGTCTCAGCAAATTTGAAGGAAACCACATTTAAAAAACACCACCTGCGTACTATACAAGGGCCCTGAACAGCTCTCTCATATGTTTCCAGCAGTTGATCCAAATTGTTTGTGAGGTTGTAAAGTAAAAGGCATGTATCCTCATCTTTGGTAGCAGTGTCATAAGGTGAAAAGATTCTACCTTACCTGTTCACCAGGAGCTTTGTTTATTAGACCAAAAGTCAATAATTACAAGAACATTTGCCAACAGCCACAGTAGAAATTTGGAGAGCATCAATCTCTGGCTGGTGTTAACCATATTACATCTTCTTTCCCCCCAAAATGTATGCATACTTGCCTACGGTGCCCCAAACAAAGAGGTTTTGTTCCTTGTTTTGTTTGCTACATCCAATAAAATATTAAAAAGAGCCAAGCCACACTCCCTTGCTTTCAGTATTTTAAACATGAGACAGCCAAATGGTTGGCTTGCTGCAAGTGACATTTTATAATAGCCCTCTTAGTTTGCACCTGCTTGGGGATTCTCTATGTGTTCCCCAAACCTGCGGGGAAGGGGGTACTTCAAGAAAGGGGGGATTTGTAGCTGCCAAACTCTCATCTGGAAAATCAGCTGGGGAGACGAGCGGAGGCAGAGTGAAAAAGGCAGGCAAATGGTAACTTCTCTGCTCTAGATTCCATATGCAGGCACACCAAAGCAATTTGCCTTTTTCAAAAGTGGCTGTGGGTCATGATGACACGCATATTTTGAGTATGGGGTACACCGTTTGTTTGTGTGTTCTGTTTTCACTGCCTACCTATGCTGTCCAGCCAGGTGACAGAATAGGAGGGCAGAGTTGGGGAGGGGACCTTCTCCCCACTGGCTCTTTCATTCTTTGTATGGGAACTAAGAAGGCAGGCTGTAATTTCATGTTTAGTAAACAACACTCCAGAATCCCATGAAGTTGAAAGCACTTCACAAAAATGAGGCATCATTCAAGTGGGAGGGTAGGAATAACTTGGTGCACAGGGAAATGGTAAAGCTTAGAACGGTGCTGTGCATTCTTACTTAGCTGTTACATTTGAGTTCAAAAGCTCATCAGGAGACCAGCCCCAGAAAGAGGATTTCCACCCAAACACGAATATTTGATGTACCATATTCTGTATTTGCTTATGACTGTTGCCTGGGAACCCTTCCTTAATCTCCTCCTCACTCTGCTGGCACTTGTTTTGACCAAGCTGGATATAATTTATTCACATTCTGTGCCTGCACAGCTTCATACGCCACAGCAATGCTCATCTCTGAATTTATGGACTTATTGTCTTCCCCTCGAAGGCCCCGCCTACTGTGACCAGGGCAGTTTCTAATCATATGATAAAAACCAGAGATCTGCAGCTCCCCCCATGCTATTACAGAGCCTGCTCATTTGCAGAAAGCATCCACAGTGCTAGCCACCGCTGTAAGAAAAGGGGGCTTATTACCAAGAAGCGAGTGGAGATTTTACATATTTTAAAACCAGCAAGTGATCTGCAACAAAAGGGGGGGGGGATCAAGGAGTGAGCCCCTCTCTTGCTCTCTTTTCTTTAAAGAAGTTTTACAGTAGCTCTGGGCCACACTGAAAATCTCAGCAGATAAATCTGACACCACAGAGTCTCCAGACATAGATTAACAAGGAGCATGAAGTGGGATTAAGATGGGGTGAGCTTGTCACCTGCTGTGATGCTGCAGGTTGTGGCCAATCTAATGCCAGAATTTAAACAAGGAAACAAACTACTCCTGATCCTGTTAAGGAGGGGGGTGGGGTGGGGAGAGAGAGAGAAGCAGAGAAGAAAGAAATGCATGCAAATCTGAAGTTCTCCATATGAGTGCCCCCATGCCCTGGATTTCTTTAGCAGGAGAGCAACACGAACTTGAACAAGGCCCTGGAAAATGTCAGTATCATCTAGTTAATGAATCACTAATTTATTTGCCATTTTCACCTTCTTTTTTTAAAAAAAAAACTGCTGATGTTTTCAGGTTCTCTCTCCTCCTCAGCAAAAGTGGAATGTGTTGATTACGAAGACCTTAATAGCATCACCCAAGCAGAAAGCTTAAAGATTATATGTTAAATCACGAGCATTTATTGGCCAGTACTGTGCCTTTCCAATATTTATATCTTATTTCTCCATCCTTTGTACAGGAATTGGAAGGGGAATATATTTTCTTTTCATTTTATCATTTTGTTGCAGGTGTCCGGAACACACACAAGCCAAGCTACTTCTTCCCTGTGCAAGACCAGGTTACAAGATCTCATCCTGCTGTCGTAGGGGGCACCAAAGAGTTTAAAGTTTTTTTTTTTAAAAAAATATTTTATTATTATTCAAAGCTATTACCTTGCCTTACAGTTCAGGAGCTTCCTTCTGAGGAACTACTTATCTTTTTACAATATTGGAAGTGGCCGACTTTTGAAACATTCTGTGCCCCCTCCTGCCATTTCACACCTCACCGGTATATCAGCACGTTGGTTGCTAGCTGAATCAGTTCCAACTCAAGCTCTATTCAGATGGTTTGGAGGGCACAAAGAATGAATGGAGCTGCTGGCTTTGCATGTGACCTTTGCATGCTCATCAGAACTTCAGCCTGACATCAGTTCATATGCACATAGAGCACACAGAATCTGCATCTGTCCTTCTGTAGGCTCTGCAAATCCAATCTGCATCCTGCAGGCAGTTATTCAGCATCACAACCCACCAGAGTTTGCATCTTATCTACGTCTGCACTGCTGCTTCCACACTGCTGATGTGCTAAATCATGCAGTTGGATTCCATGGGGTAGAAGTGGGTAATAACCACAGGCAAATGGTGAGGTTTGCCTGGGTGAAATGAAAGGGCTGGGGAAAGTATGCATGACTGGGACAATAAATCCATGCACTGCTTCCTCTGATTAGCTATGGTGCTGCACTCATGGGTTCAGATGGGGGAGAAATTAGATTCAGTTAGTATTTACAGGCAAAACTATGTAATTCTCACTTTGTGAAACAATAGAAGAACCAAAAACATGGTCATCCTTTGAAATTCACACTTCTTGATGCAGTTCTCCAACCAAATGGTGTTTATGAAAATGCATATAACAGGTAAAAGTGCACAGAAATGCATATATTGGTGAAAATAGCATACATATATGCTATTTAGTTTTTAAATGAAAGCATATAGTTTTTTAACTAAAAACTGATGTAGAAATGTGGGAAACTGAATTGGGGGGAAACAAAAAACAGAGAGAACTGAAATTGACAGATCCATCCCTACACATAGGCAGGCATGAACATGCAATAATAGGTAAAGGATCTCTGGACAGTTAAGTCCAGCCAAATCCCACCACAGCATGCACACGAAAGCTCATACCAATAACTAACTTAGTTGGTCTCTAAGATACTACTGGAAGGAATTTTAAAATTTTGTTTCTCCCAAACTTTGTTGCTGAGGGACTGTATCCTGCATTTGAACCCAAGGCTTCAAGCATCCCAAGCCTTCTGTTCCAGTAAGAAACTTAGTGGATCTTCAAGGGACAGAACTTCTTTGTAAACTTGTTACCAGTTCTGCTGAAATGGGGGGTTTGTACAAATGTAGATTGAATGTCTCCAGTATACTACAGCTAATAAGAATCATATTTAATTTACTGTTGAAGTTGCATGATTTATTTAGCAGCGGTTCAGAATTCATGGTTTTTGTTGGTGGCAGTGACAGCTGCAGCACGTCTCTTGAAGGCCAGCTCTGCCCCCACCTTATCACATACACCCCCCCAGTGCCACCTCTACAGCAGCCTCCTGGTGAATAGGAGGGGCTGCTGGTCTCCTCCCACCCACGTTCCCAGTGCAGATCTTTAGTCTTCCCTTGTTTCTGATATAGGGGTGGAACAGGAATAAACCTGTGCTGGAGGACAGGCATTGCCAGCCAGAGATGGGCTAAGCGACTTGGCTCAGGAGTAGGTGGCTTTGTGTTCTTTAGGATTGGGCTTGTGTGAATTTGTGAGTCCCATGGTGAAACCTGGCAAGAATTTATATATAGCAGGCATCCTTCCAAGGCAGCCAACAAACAGCAAACTTAGTCCATCTCCCCGAAAACTTATTGCAGTTGTTTATGGGCCTACTCCAAGGCCAATCCAGAGGAAGTGGCTTGCAAGCTGTAGCTGAAATATGATATGAAAATCCACCAGAAAAAAATACAGCTATTAATCACAATAGCATGCACAAGGGGCAAGAAAGGAGAAAGCAGCAAAGAGAATTATTGTGGAAACAGATTATTTTTTCTGTTCTGATCCAATTGCCTTTCACTCCCTTAAAAAGAAGTGCTGCTGCATTTAGTCAATTAAATCTAATTTACAAATTTGTGGCAGATTAAAAAGATATCACTGCCATCATGGTGCATTTCTCTCTGTGTTTAAATGTTAACTGTTTGATCATAAATACTTAAAAATAAACTTGTTGAGTTGCAAGCTCTCAGCCATAGAATGAAATTCCTCTTTTTCCTTTTTATTCCTCTTTTATTTTCCACAATTTTTTCCTGCTCAGACCATGATGATAGAGGCTCTTTGCTGAAAATAAGGAATATATATGTCTTGAAGCATATTAAAGCTGCCTCAAAGCTCAGACTGCATGATGGGAACAGCAGGTTTAATTGGCCTAGGAGAAGCCCACCTTTAAGGACATCTCATAGATATCTCATAGAAGTCAAAGATCAGGGCAAGGAGTTCAGAGTTTGGATGAAACAGAGTTGTCCCCAATGAGTTGACACGCCCACCCACCAAACTTTGAAAAGTGAGACAAGTTGACTCCTGGGACTCTTGTGCCTTGCAGGAATGTCAAGTGGGTAGATATGCACTGTGTGGGGAGGATGGTTTTGTTGCTAGTGGCTTTGTTTTGAGTTATGCATGTGTTTTGCAATAACAAAAAGCTTACTAAGTAGTCTGCCAAGATCCTCTGCAATTTCCAAGTGGCTCATGGGGGGAGGGAGTTTGAGAGATGCTGTTTGGAGCATGAACACTTAGGTCATAATCAATGTGTTGATCTTTAAGGTATAAAAATGACAAAAAAAATGTTCAGCAAAGATATAGTTCATCTTGAAAATGTACAAGCCTTCACATAATTAAAGGTAGGATTGTTCACAACAGGTAGACATAGTAAACACTAATATTGCCCACCTACCTTTGATAGTAACACTACCCACAAGTAACTGGAGATCAGCCAAAACAGGCAATTACCCCACTCAAGTTTCAAATCCTCTAATTGGCATCTGTATAGATAGAGACACTTTAAAAATACTGAAAACTGATTTTACAGCTGAGAATAAAATAAATGCAATTAGCACCGGGGGAAACCTGTCGGCAACTTATTCTATGAAGATAATTAAGTGGTCTGATGATGTGCTGAATGATCTTGATAGATTAAACCTCACTTATGATGAAGTTCAGAAGGCAGCATCCAAATGCCATGATGGAAGACATCCCACGATCTGAAGGAGGGGATCAGTATGCATGCATGCACTCTGCAAGCAGTGAGATACGAAAGTACCATATCAAAGTTGCGAAATGGTTTCAGGGCATCTGGTCCCCCAGTTCTTGAAGCAGCTGATGAAAACTCAATCCCTTTACATGCGCAGAAACAGGTGGTTGGTGATGCCTCAGCATTTCCCTCCCAATAGTGGCATTGCTGCCACTTACTAGGAAGGTGCAGAGCAGAGCAAAGTGGCAGTGAAGTTGAGGCTATGTGGACACACTAATGGAGGCAACCCAGTGGAACTCATGCAGCTCCAGTCTCACAGCAGCCCTGCTACACACCCAGTAAGTGGCACTGACAACGCTTTTGGGGGGGCAGCAGTGCCACCTTGCCTCACCACGCCAGCCGATTAAAGGAAGAAATCAAGCACGGAAATCTAAAGGCACTCATGGGAAATACTCAGAGAGTTGTCTTGACAGACAACGTTTGAATGTAGCGTCTTCAGAAAAAGTGACTAAAAGAAGATATTGGATTGAATGTTAGTTCTGCACGCACGCACAAACCCCCAGAGGATAGTTTGATATGCATTAGCAATAAATGTATGGTATGTTTCAAGTTCTTAAAATTAATGGAAATGAACTGCATAGATAAACATGTGACTAATTAATGATGAACTGCCATGCTGTGTGTATTGCATGCCAAACCATTCAGAGAGAAAAGGCTGAACTACCATGTACCCACAATGGTGTGCAGATCATGTTCTAAGTTGCATATGATCTTCTCACGTTCTGGATATTACACATCATACTTGTGTATTTCATATTGTTATTTTTTTACTTATATTGGTTTTGGAAGCAGTCAGACACTCCCCTGGTTGAAAAACACTGCTTTAATGATGGCAGGAGGTTCACTATTAAAAAACTGAAAATTTCCAAACTATTTAAGGCCATGCAAGCCTGAAGCTCACCTAGGTGCATTCTTGCACCTAAAAACAACAACAACAACAATTTTATATGCCACCCCAGTCAGATCACTTAAGTACACAAACACAAACCAGTCACTTAAGTACACACACACATTTCACATATCGTTTCACCTGAAAAATATTGAAAGTATGGCCCCAACCTCATGACTGAATACTTTCAAAAGCTGTTTGCCAGAAGAAGAAGAAATCCCCTGGGAGAGTGTGATTTTTGTATGGTTTGGAGTTTCTTCTCATAGGCAGTTGTAATTCATGGTGCTAATGGGCATCTCTGCCCAAGCACCATTCAGACTCCCATGAAAGTGAATGGAGGATGCAATGTTGCCTGGGCTCTGCTTATGCTCCCTTCCCTCCTACTCGCACACCCTTGTGCCAGGTCTCCCCTGACTCAGCCTTCCTGAGAAAATTAGAAATAAAGCCAATGATCCTACTGAAAAACACCACCAGGCTGTTAACAGAGGAATGATATTACCATGATGTGTAAATCTACACTTCAAAATTCATTATTAACTTTAATCAGACTTACTCAGGCTCATGACTCTAATGACTCTGGTGACCTTTAAAAAAATGTCAGGCATGTTTGCCAGGTAGATTTTCAGTATTTGAAACATATGCAATTATCATAAAAGTTATGAAGATGGTAGATATTCCTTTTCAGATTATGGTCTAGAGAAGATTGCTTCTTTGAGGTCCTCGTCTTCAGTAACAATAGCTTGGACCCCACTTGCAAATGCCTGGCTTCTTCCAGACACTTCTATTCAAACTTGTTTTAACAATAATTCTTTAGATGAGCTGATTATGGAGGGGTTTTGCATCCAGACATTTCACATAACATGTTGATACAAGAATTGCCACAATGGATCAGGTTTGCTGCTCTTAACAAAAAACAAAACAAAAAAACCCTGTCTCGGACTGTGATCAGTGGACCTTCTCTGAAAATGTAGGTACCTTGGATTTTGGGACTATTAGCACAGTTGGGCAGTTATAGATTCTTGCTGCTGTGTGAAGTGACAAAGTGATTTCTGTGTGATCTGCATTTTATCTCACTTAGATATATTTTTAACCAAAAAAAAAAGGGGGGGAGCTTTCAAAAATGATATCCTTTCCCTGGCTTGTTGCTATCCATCTGATCACCTCAGGATTCTCCTACTTCATTTCCACCTCATGTTCCTGCATGTATTCAGTTCCAGCCTCAGTTACACATTGGAAGGCTTGACTGATGTTTATTTCATTTGGAAATATAGCTATCCTGCTCTAGTTATCTTGTCCGGAGGTAGTTCACTCTCGAAATAGAAAAATATCCTGCTCCAGTTCCTGGGATTAGTCCCAGCCCACTCCTCTGATCTTGGCTCTCAGCTCCTATTTTCACCCTCTTAAGAAAGGGTGTGGGACGCACCCTGTCCCAAAGCAAAATGATGCCCAAGACCCAACATATCAACCTATCCACCAGAGCTTCATAATTCATACTATGGGGCCTCCTAAGACTTCTTGAGGCACCAGTGTCTTTTTCCTTTTAAGATTGGTGTGATGGTCACTTGCTGGTCAAATGCTTCATACCACAAGACCAGGGGTGCCAACTTAATACAATATTGGGGGAGGGAACCCCAGCCCACATATTCAATCGCATGATGTGGTGCATGAACATTATTTGAATGGAAATGCCCATCAACTTTGGGAGGACGCAGCCCCCTCAAATCTTTTTTTGGGGGGACCAAAGGGACCTTGGCCCCTAGGAGTTGGCTCCTATGCACAATACTGCCTTTTAATTTCATTATAGTGTTATTCGTTCATTTAGTGCATTTATACCTTGCCTTTCTTCTATCAAGGAATGGGATTCCTACATGGCCTTCCACTCAGGCACAAACCAGACCCAGGTCTGCTTAGCTGAAGCTGCTCATTGGGTGGGCAAAGAGGCTATGCTAGCTTCCTGATGGGTGAGTTTCTGTTTCTCTCCAGGAGGGAGAAGGGGAGAGAAGAGGTAGCAGGGAGGTGTCAGCACAGTGCCAAAACACACCTGCAGAAGCACTGGGTTGGCTCTGCTGGTGCATCTGCCTTACCTCTCCCCCTCCTGACAAGCAACAGTGACCCACCTGCTGGGAAGCTAGCATAGTGGATCCACCCTATCCAGTGAGTCCCCTCTGAGTCCAAGCGGGGTGTGTGTGATTCCATCAATTGGTACCAACCCCAAGGGATGGAAGTCTCATTATTAGAACACTGCCTCGTTATTCCATATGAAAAAGGGTACATAAATATTTTTAAATAAATAAAAATAAATGGCAAGCCTTTTCAGAATGTTCAGCAGCCTATTTCTTAGTGACACAAAGAGAAAGTGCCTGAGGTATGTCAATTTGAAGCTCCAAGGACAACAAGAGAGGAGAACAGTCAAACTGGAGAGTCATTTACAGGGCAATGTGTTTTTCCCCTCCCCCTACTGAAAACCATGCAGATGGTTGCAAGCTTTGCTATAAACCCGTTCTAACACTCTTGGGTGCAATCTAGCCTTCTGTTTAAGCCCTATGGTTCCATTCCCATGGGCTCCAACAGGATATGTAGGCAGTACTTATTATGCTTGGTCTAGACCTTTTCACGCACTTGGATATGACCCTGCTTCTTTCTCCCCAAGTTATTAAAATTGGTGACCTGAAATCATAATAGTGCTGAGTGAGATGCATTTTCATCAAACCCCAACAATAGGAAAAGGGATGGAGGGAAAGGAAGATTTAGGGAATGAAGTTATAAAAATAAAAGCATAAAATATTATTTTGTGTTCAAGCTCGGCTTGTTGGTTTTGGAAGAAATGGCTTATCCCAGAAGTTATTAAAACTATTGCTCTCCTGAGGAGTGGCTGAGGTAGCACTGTAGAAGCAGTGTAAATTGACTCTTGCAACGTGTCATTCCAACAGCGATGCTGGGAATCTTGCTTTAAAAAATATGCTATCAAGGATAATCTATGCCACCTACTTCATGCAGGGCCATAGGTACATACTTTGGGAATAATTCATAGGTTATAAAATTGGCAAACATGTCTGCTCTGCAGAGTCAATATTTCTCTATGCTCAGTGCTTAGTAAAATTTGCAGAATGATCAGGATGCAATTACTCTTGTATGTGTTTTATTGGCATTTATTTATCTCACTTTTAGATCAGAGTTCCCTGTAGGCATCTAGTTGTGTTCAGAAGGACAAGGTAGAAATGTTCTAAAGAGCCAATATGTTGGTCCCGTTTCTGTTCCACCTTCCTACCATCATGGACTTGTGATTATTTAATTTGATGCATGGCGGAAAAATACCATGGAAAATCACAAGGAGGAGTGATGGAAGCTTAACTCAGATTTTGTTGGATTTTGGATTCTTCACTCAGCATGATATAACTTCTAAAATGTGCGGATTCCATTTCCTAGGAAGATGGTTTCTTCTGCCATGCAGACCAGCTTCTTATGTCCACAAAGCCAATGTCTAAAGTAAAACTCTCACTCACCAATCCAAATTCAAAAGTGAATTTGAGAATGAACACTGGTGGAGTTGGGTAAGTATTGAACACATTAATTGTTCAAGAAATGAAAAGGATACAGTGTGTTATCTTAAAAATGCACAATAATATTCTCAATCTAATATGTCTTCATGTCATCCAGGTTTTGCACATTTTGGCACAAACGCACAGAGTGAGATGGCTGCCTCAGGTGGCAAATGCTGGGGGATGGAGAACAGTGGTGAGGTGATGGGAGCATGGAGCTGTGTGTTTTTCTTTTGTGGCTTGCGCTGATGCCTCCCAACTAGCCTCCTGCTCTAAGGTTCAGAGGAGGATGCTGTCCCATTGCCAGTGCTGAAGTACAATTCAATTGCTAGTCCAATTGGCTCTTTTTTGTGGATCGGGGGGCAGGGAACCATCTTCTACTTCATCTCAGCCAGCAAAATATATTGGACCAGCACAGAACACAAATGGACACAATTCACTGGAAATTCCTACTCTGCAAGCACTAATGGAGTGAACGGAAGTAGCACAATAAAACAACTATGAAATCAAGCTCAGCCAAATGGTCCAACTATTGTCACCTGTGGTCCAGAACAACACAGCTCATTTGTCTCCACCGGTAATCTGTTTTGACTACATTATCAATCAAAATTATTAAGGTATTGACTTTCATTTTTATATGCTTCCTCTTCCGCAACTGATACAGGGCTCTGTCCGTCATGGAAAGAAAGCCTTTACAAACTATTGTCCAGACACAGTAAATTTGTTCTTGTGACTACTGTGTTTTCTAAGTGTCCTTAAAGCTGAAAAGTACTGGACTATATATGTCACCGAAATGGTCTGCTTGCCTCTGAAATCTTTATAAATCCTTTAAAAGCAAGTTTGTTCCAACCTTGGCTTTTAAGTTATAGCCTGACAAAGCAAATACAAACCAGGTTCTTGGAGCTGAAAAATAAATGTTAGCTATGCCACAATGAATGGAGCATCACATTTCATGTGCTTTTATTTTTGTGCTCTTTACGGGTCTTGTGCAGCACCACTATTGGTTTCCTGATGGCACCATAGAATTTTAATAGTCCCAATTTCAGGCACAATTTGTTTTGTGTTGACGTGTCAGCCCTATTTTAATGGGGGTAAAGCCATGCAACTAGTCAGGTGCAAAACAGCTTAGGGTGTGAAATCTAAGTGAGTGGAAATTACTTTGACAGACAATCACTTACATGGACATATGCACTAATTCTGGTAAATATACATTTCTGTTTTTGAAAAGAACAAATACAACACTTTTGTGTTCACTAAGGCATCCAGCATAAACAAAAAAGCACATAAAGGTAAATGTAAAGGACCCCTGGACGGTTAAGTCCAGTCAAAGGCGACTATGGGGTGTGGTGCTCATCTCGCTTTCAGGGCATAGAAGCCAGCGTTTGTCCACAGACAGCTTTCATGGTCATGTGGTCAGCATGACTAAACTGCCTCTGGCGCAATGGAACATCATGATGGAAGCCAGAGCACATGGAAATGCTGTTTACCTTTCCACCGCAGCAGTACCTATTTATCTACTTGCACTAGCATACTTTCAAACTGCTAGGTTGGCAGGAGCTGGACAGAGCAACGGGAGCTTACCCAATTGCACGGATTTGAACTGTCAACCTTCTGATCAGCAAGCATAAGAGGCTCAGTGGTTTAGATCACAGCACTACCCACATATTGGAATAACAAAAAGTAACCAACAAGAGCAGCACACCATGAAGAAGAGCTACTAAGAAGATACTCACTGTGGTCCTAGAGATATAAATGAGACATCAAATAAAATCATAACGTAATAGTGGCATGTTGCCAGTTTTCCAAATTTGACAGGAACTGAGGCAGGTGCCTTTGAGATCTGCCATACTATGGCTGTGGTGCCACAGAAGCCTGAAAGAGCTCCCAGAACTTCTTATATTGAAATAGCTGATGAAATTGCTATGGTATCATCTCATCATACTCAGGATATGGAGGCATTCATCACAACCTGTGCTGTGTGTATCCCCTTGTAGTTAAATCATAGGAAAATAGCAACAGATTTGGCCTTCTCATAAATATGGTAATTGTGGGGAGGATTCAGCATGTGACCCCTTTGTTCTAAAAAATTGGACCCTTCAGCTAACATTTCATAGGGTGAACCAGGGTTTAAACAGGTCTTCTATCACCACATACAGCCCCTAAGTTAGAATATATGCCACCCATATTAAAGCGGTTTGAAAAATGAAATGTGTAGGGTGGGAACCTGTGGCTCTCCAGGTGTTATTCAACTTCATCTCCCATCAATCCTAGTCAGCATGGCTAATGGTCAGGGATGATGGGACCAGTAATCCAACATCTTGAAGGCCACAGGTTCCCCATCCGTGGTGCTAATTGTCCCATCAAAGTATGTCATCACTGAAATTAGGCCTGAGTCCCCACTATTTACTCTCTGCCTTTTTAAAGCAGAAAAATATAATGGTTAGTAATAACAACCTGTCCCCACCCTCCTTGTAAATTCTGCTGAGTTTATTCAGGGCTCCCAAAGAAGAGGATGAAGGGAGAGAATGAGAAGTATCTACTCACTCCTATGAAGTTTCCCCCCCTTCCTCCCCTATATTGATGTCATGGCCCTTGAAATGGAATACGTATATTCAGAAAGAAGAGCTAAAATGGAAAGTGGAACAAGTTAAAATGAACTCCCAATTTTTATTTTTATTTTGTAAAACTTAGTCCTGTCCTCCCCCTCCATATGATTTCACATGAGATGACAAATAACTACCATAGAATGCATATTTTGGTGTGTTTTTTGTATCACAGAATATGATCCACTTTATTAACTGACTTGCAATATTACCAGTAATGAGTGGGTTAAAAATACTTGTATAAAAGAATTATTATTTTTTTCTAATAGCACTTGGACTGAGTGATGTTGGCACATCTGTGAGATTAATGGTATCATGCTTCAGTGCTTATGCATGATAAAATTCTGTCAGCACAGTCACAGAATAGGTGAACCAAAAATCGGAAGGATCTAATGGCAGATTCCCTAAGCAGTGGCAACATTACTATGCCCAAAGAGTCCCCACTGATAGTTTAAACCACCGCCCTCAGGTAATTTGTACACCAAGACACTTGAAATTACATGTTTGGGGCCACAATCTCTGCAACTAATTTAATTTTCTTCAGGGCCATCCTGGTCTAGTGTAGAATAAAATATTAAGGCTGAGACTGAAATGTGAATAATGCTGATTTGTCACAGGCCAGGCTCAAAGTACATTATTGCTTTTGACTGAAGTACAGAACCGCCTCTTTCCTTGCTGTCTTGCTTCTGCCATCAAGAAGAACTATATAGCGGCCTCTGTTTCTTTTCCTGAGAGTTTGTGGACATGCTTTCCAATTCAGCCCTTGCCTATCTACCATCTATGGCTGTATCAGTACAGCAATTGCTGTCTTTCTGTACATAAACATTTCTGGCATACCAGCAAGCCCCACTCCTCATGGTAGTTTCTGTGGAGGGAGCAGTGGAAGGTTCCAGTAAGGGGGGGGGGGTCTTGCCTGTTCTGGAAAGGTTTACACTCCCTTTGAAAGAACAAGTTTGGAGTTTGGGAGGATTTTTGGATTCATCTTTGTCACTGAAGGCTCAGGTAGCCTCTGTGGCTACAAGTGCCTTTTATCAACACTATTATTGCAATGTGCTGTACGTCAGGCTACCCTTTGCTCAGGTCTGGAAGCTCCAGCTGGTACAAAACACTGTGGCTAGAGGGTTGATAGGGACAGACTATTGCCAGCACATAATTCTGGTTTTTGAGAGGTTGCACTAACTGCTGATATGCTACCAGGCCTGGTTCAAAGTTCTTGATTTAATTTACAAGGTCATTAACAACTTGGGTCAAGGAAACCTGTAAGCCTGATCCCTTATACCTATGCTTGGTCACTGAGTTCTTTGGGGGAGTCAAGGTTAGTGGTCCCCAGTGGCTCTGGTGTACAGCTCATGTCCACAAGGATTCAGAATTGTGGGCTCCATTCAGGGGAGTCTTTAGCATATGCACCACCAGGGTGCAAAGATCTGCCCAGCACCCCCAAATTTAGTTTAGCCCCCAAATTAACTTTTATTATGCTTATGTCAGACACCACACTTACATCTTATCTCTTGTTTACGAAAGAAGGGAGGAAAAAGAAACAAACTTTTTTATTTGCTCATTTATTTGCAGTACACTTATATTCGTTGAGTCTGACAAGCGCTGCCGTTGTGACTGACAAGCGCCGCTGCTGGTGCGGCACGTCTTTGGTAAATGAGTGCACAAAGTCGAAAGTCCTTTAGTGAAACAGTAGGTATACATTTTAGTGATACCTAGGTATATATGTATTTTGTTTTTCTAGCTTGATCAAATTATTTATTATTTCATAACAGGTAAATAGTTAAGAGCTTAGGCGGTTTCAGTAGCGGGTGCCCAGCAACCCCCCCCCCCCCAGAATTCGGCACCCGGGTGCCCGACACCCTTTGCACCCCCAGGTAATGACGGCCCTGGCTCCATTTTTTTGATCACCCCCCCCCCCTTCTAGTTGAGGTCAGATGGCCTCTTCCCTGTTAAAATTCTTGAAGACTAAAAAGAAAAAGAAAAATCTCAAGAGGTGTCTTTTTTAAAATTGTATTCTGATTTCATAGTTTTAACACATCTTTAGTATACAATTTATTTATTTCAAACTGTATACAATTTATTTATTTCAAACAAAAATATTATTGAAAACTGAGATAAATTGTGCAACTATCCCCTCTCCCCAGTCCAAATCCCAGTTTGGTGCTTTAGATTGGGCCCCTAGTTGGTTCATATTCTTCCTGGGCATGGGGGCATTGCAGACCCTTCAAGTGTCCCTATTTTCCAGGGACGTCCCTGATTTAGAGAAGCCGTCTCAGTTTCTGATCCCAGAATGCCCCACTTTTCCTTAGGATGTCTCTATTTTGATTAGAGAAATGTTGGAGGGTATGGAGTTATCCAACCCCTGAGCCGTGTGAAGGCAATCCTGTATAGGGAAATTTTTAATGTTTATTTTGTTTAATGTTTTTATATATGTTGGAAGCCGCCCAGAGTGCTGGGGCAACCCAATAGGATGTGTGGGGTATAAATAGTAAAATTATCATTATGGAATGGGGCATCTCTATTTTCACTGGAGAAATGTTGGAGGGTATGGCATTGCGGGGCTTCATCTTAAACTCCAAGACTGAACCAATATTTGAAAACTGAAGTTTCAGTCCTCTCACAGATTTGTATTGGGAAAGCAAAACAGCCATAACTTTGGGTTTCCCCTCCACATAGGTGCATGAAACCTGCTGACATTTTAGCCCCCAATATGGTATTGACCCTGCCAAAATTCAAACAAGTAGATCTAAGGGTCTCTCTGTCTGTTTTTCAAAGCATCCCTTTTCCCTCACAACAACTACTACTTTGTTGTAAGATGACAGTGCAAACAAACCTAACCGAAAACAACTTAGCCCAAAATTAAAAATCCATAGAAGTTGGTTGCCATCCTGTATTTTTGAAATAGCAGAATTGAGTTTACTGTTAACATATGTAATACTTAAATCTCTTAATCTCTTTAAGGTAACTTGCGGGGGACACCAGGGGGCGCATTGGAAGATGGCCGACAATAACATCTCTCCGACCCACATGAGGTAATGAAGAGGCTGCTATGGGAGTATGTAGCCTCCCTTGCCCCCCCAAGGGGATGGGGGGGACTGCCTTGCCAGCTGTGTCCATAATTCACCCCCGGATTCGAAAGAAGGGGGTGCGGACACTTGGCACGAAGCCCTCGAGTGAGATCGGCTCTCCCTGACGCTGTCTCCAATCAGGTCACTGGTTCGCATTAGCTTGAAATATATAATTGGAAATATATAATTGGAAAGAAGCTAATGCACATACATCAAGTGAAGATCGGGAGTAAAGACTGCTGATTAATGGGATCTGTGGGAGCGGAGCAACAGGCTGGATAAATAAATCAAGTGAAGAATCATCATTAAAAGACTGGTATGTCAGAGTGAAACGGAAAAGGGGGGGAGGAAAAAACTTTTCTTTTTTTGCCTTATGTGAGTACCAATAACCCTCCCCTCCAGAGAGAAGAATCGATGTGATTATTAATCACAAGCAGGAGACTAAGAACTGTGTGGGAATGAATTACTGATTAAAGAGAGAACTGGTGGAAACATCGGGGAATGGAAGGAAAGTTTTATGACGCAGCAATAAATGGAATCTCATGAAGACAGGCTTGCCTAAGGAGGACGAGGGGGAGGAGGACCAGGGTCATTGAAATGTAAATGTATGGTTATCGGAACGTTATCTTGACCTGGCAGGGCCCTCTGAGATATAGGTTGGCAGGCCTGTAAGTCAACGGACGGACTGTGGGAATGTTTTTAACGGAGGTGTGGAAATGGCGTCTGTCCTTTATGTGATATGATTTTTGGAGAGTGTAAAACCCACACAGGAGATGTTTGTCTTTCACCCGCTTGTGAAGATTATCAGAGATCACAAAGAAAGGAATATATGATAACAACAAGAAGATGAAGAAAATAACAAAAAGACTATCTGGACAGAACTGGATAGAACTGTTTAATCAAAGCAGCAGCAAGAGTGATGTTTGGACCCCTTTCGGAGCTTGAAGTATGGGTACCCCCAACAAAAATTTTAAAAATTTGGCTGTATAATTTGGAATTAATGTGATTTGGAATTAATGTGATTTGATTGGCCTGTTAATAAAAATTATTTTAAAAAAAATCTCTTTAAGGTAACTTAACTAATTGATATTGATTAAGGGAGGATACAGCTTTAAACAAAATGCACAAAAAAACCCACTATGGGAAAGTGGGGTGTGGGTGTGGGTTAAGTGAAGTGTCACTGCCTAAGTAACTATTCTAACTGAAGACAAAAAGTGTCTGTAACTAAGGAACAAACAAGTGACAATAATCATTTTATATAATAAAGAAGAGACTGGAATGTCTTGGGAAAAATTAAAAAGTACTGGGAGAAAACAAGTAGGTAGATAGGCTGGGTGAAGGATATATAAAGGACAAACTGAATTAAAACAACACTTACCAACTCTTTGTAATGTTCAGAGAACTAGATTGCGAAGAAGGGCACTGGGACAAAGGTTGAAAGCAGGTCCCTGTACGAGTTCATCAACACATTCGAGCAAGAGAAGCAAAGTACTGAATCAAAATGTGGTATGAATGGAATAGACTCACCACTATGCAATAGAGATGATAGGAATATCTTTACTTCTACTTGGAGAAGCTAAAGGACTTGAGAACAACAACGAGAGATCAGTGGCAATTATATGTTTGCTTACAGAAAATATTTCAAAACATTCCACAAACGCTTAAGTACAAGCAAAGCTCTAAGAACAGAAGATGGTCATAATAACATTAATAATGGTGGTTTATACTCTACCTTTCATCATTATAAAAGAATATCATCTTCAGGGAATGGATGTGAATAGCCCTATTTATTACACTCTTAAAGTAGGCTAAAACAATTCAAGGTAATTATCCTTGCAATTTTATGTGCCCCGCTTTTGACACTTGTACTGCGTCTCAGTGTTGCCATTTCCTTTCTACAGACTTGTTATTTACTGGATTTCTCGAATGCAAGCAATAAAGCAAAATCTGAAGTGGAAAAGACGTTGAGATTACTATCATTCTGTGACTAAGACTCTCTCATTAAAATAGGGTGGGGGGAAGAAATCAAGTTTGCAGTAGTAGTAGTAGTAATAGTAGTAGTAGTTAAACCAGCCTTTTCCTCCAGCCAACTTTAAATACAGAAATTAAAGGTGCCCAGCATCACAATATAAAATGGATATGAGTGGCTGCTATTAATCCTTTTGGAAGCAAAGAAGTGCAAATATAAATACCCAGATGGGTGGGGTATTATTATTATTATTATTATTATTATTATTATTATTATTACTGATTGCATATGTGCTGGAACACCATAGCTGAAATCCTGCCATGCTGCTGTATTGCTATGATGAGCATTAATGCAGCAGAGTAGGATGTGTATGGTGCTGTGGTCTAAATTACCTAGCCTCTTGGGCTTGCTGATCATAAGGTTGGCGCTTCAAATCTGCACGATGGGGTGAACTCCCATTGCTTTGCCCTGGCTCCTGCCAAGCTATCAGTTCAAAAACATATGAGCGCAAGTAGACCATCGGCTGTGGGGAGGACTGCAGGGCCTGCTCCCTTCCAAGGCCTTTTCCAACTGGCCCAGGGGGCGTGGCCCAGGCCCTCTCTCCCAGCTATAAAGGGACTCCTGCTGCGGTGAGGCCTCGGACCATCGGCTGTGGGGAGGACTGCAGGGCCTGCTCCCTTCCAGGGCCTTTTCCAACTGGCCCAGGGGGCGTGGCCCAGGCCCATATTTGGAACAAACTTTTGGGGAAGTGTAGGAAGAGTTCTGCCATTGCTTCCCTGTTCCAAGTGGTTAATGTGTTTTAAAATGTCCTCAAGTAGTCTGTGGCAATTTAAATTTTTATTTCTTTTTTCCTTTTATCCTTTGTTGGGGGTGGGAGGATGGGATGGATATTTGGTTGAGGATTAATTTTAGTATAATTGTTCTGTTTCTGTTTTTTGTTGTTTTATTGGTTCTATATAGTTGTGTTTTGTTTTTAAGGGGCAGGATCAGGGCTGCCTGGGAGTGGGGCCCCAGCCAACACGATGGCTGGGACAAGGTCCACAGGGGGGGAAGCACTGGGACATCCGATCTCGGTGATCATGGGCAGGAGGAGGAGTTACGCTAAGACCAGACCATGTCATTACCGAGAAGGCAGGTTTAGTCGTTGTTTGAGGACTATCCCTGCCTCCGGGTCTGGCCTTGACCGGATGGATACTGGAATCAACAAGCGAAACCCACATGACCTGAAGGTGTTGCTGTGTAATGCCAGGTCAATGATGAATAAAACCACTGCCATCCACGACCTGATTGTGGATGGAGGATTTGACCTGGCATGTGTGACAGAGACCTGGTTGGAGGTGTTGAATGGTTACTTTAAATGTAAAGGTTCATCATTGTTCCACCCGATGTGTATGTCTTTAAGGGGCCAGAGCAAGGGCCAGAGCAAGATAATGAGATCCGGCTTTACAGTTGTGAAACATAGCAGGTGCTGCTGAGTTGTACTGATTAAGCTGTGTTGGTAATTGGGTGTAGTATATAAGGAGCAGCACCTAGCTCTCCCATTACCCTGGGGGATGGGTTGGTGGTTGGGTCTGGTTTGTTGTTGATGTATTTAGTGTTTAAGGAGTTTTTGTTTTTCTTATTAAAACCTTGTTTAAGTTATTTTTGAGTCCCTTTTTAATGCATGGTCTCCCCAGCAAGCTCTCTGCAGCGCTACCATACTGCAAAAAGCCAACATCTTTGGTTATGGGCCCAGCTGCTGAGTGGATGACTGCATATTTTTGGACTCTGAGAAAGGTTTGAAAACTCCTTCTCCTGTTAGCGTAGTTCTGTGGGTCTGGAAGAGTTCCAGAATGGTTGACCGGGTTCCTGAAGCTGAGAAGGCTCTGGTCTTCCCACAGCTGACAGATGAGAACTATAGTTTATGGTCTTTTCAGGTGGAGGCGCTTTTGACCTCTAGAGAAGTATGGACCTATGTAACTGATGACCCTCCTGACCCTGTGACTAATGCTTGGTCGAAAGGAGATGCGAAAGCCAGGGCGATAATTAATTTGACAGTCAGCGACCAGCAAGTAGTCTATATAAGAAATAAGAAAACTGCCAAAGAAATGTGCGACAGTCTTGCAGCAGTGCATGTTAGAAAAGAGTCAGCGTCTGCATTGACGTTTTTCAAGCAGTTGTACCAGACGAAGTTGCAGCCTGGTGGTGATTTGGCAGCACATTTGAGACGTCTGGAGGCAATACGCTGCGAATTAATTCGAAGGGACATGGAGATACCTGATATTCAGTATGTTTTCATCATTCTTTGTTCCCTTAATGAGGACTTTGATGGTATAGCTAGCCAGATATCTGCCGTTCCACCAGCACAATTAACTGTGGAAGGGGTAACGGCAAGATTAATGGGCGAGTTGGACAGAAGGGAGGCTTGTGCCATAAGCACTCCTATTTCCAGAAAGAATGAGGAACGCCATATGCAAACTTGTGGTGATACAACTGCATTTAAAGCTGCAAAGTGTTGTTGGTTCTGCAATAAGCAAGGACATTTTGCAAAGGACTGCACATCCAAAAGAAAGCAAAGTACTCCCAAGTCTGTTTCTGTTCGTCAGTCACGGTCGTCAGCTCAGCAGCCGGCATCGTACCGTAAAGACAGGATTGGATTGGATTGATCTTTATTACGGCCATTGGCCCGTCACACGACAGTTTCCCATACCAACATAATGTACTTGAACCTCCAAATTTAAAACCGTCAAAACTTACAAAAAACAGACAAGAACCAAAGCAGAACAAAAACAAAAGACCAACATCATACGTTGCAATAAATTTGTAACATAACCATCACCATCTGCTCACAAATCAATAGAAGACATCAATGGTGATTCACCTAGTTACATCCTAAAACATAGATCATGGTTTAAAGGGATTTTCCGAGCCACACAGGAGTCCGTTTCTCTTCTTTAGGGATAGGACACTGATCAAGAATCTGGCAACCGTGCGTGATCTTAGGGGGTCATCATCATTTAATAGATATCTCAGTTTGGCTTCATTCGTATCATCGGCAATTCCCTTTAGATATTGGGCAAGAAACTTGCTCCTGGCCGATGAGTGAAAAGCACAGTCAAAAATTATGTGATGCAACGATTCCGGTGCCCCACAATTACAATCACATAAGAGCGATATCTGACCGTAAAGACAGAAACGAGCCGCGAGCTTTTCACGCTAGCACAAGAGATCGTAAAAGAATTAAAGGTGCCAAGTGGAATTCTTTTATTGTGGACTCAGGAGCATCTCAGCACGTTTGCAACGATCGAAGCTTATTTCTTTCGAAGAGGAAATTGGTAATGTACATTTAGCCAATTCACAAGTCTTGCAGTCGCTTGGCAGGGGTACTGTTAAACTTGACTCTTTAAACATTACTATAGCGAACTGCATTTACTGCCCATCAGTGGACAATTTATTGTCAGTAAGGTGTTTTGCTCGTCAAGGCATAACTGTGCGTTTCTTAAAGTCAATGTGTGAGTTTTTCGAGGGGAACAAACGTCTATTGTATGCCCGGGAATCTGATGGTTTATATAGACTGTATTTTCGCACCTACTCCCAATCGCCTATAAATTGCAGAGCAGCACAGTCAAGCCAGGGGTTGAGGAATGTAAGGCCACATTCTGGGTGTGTCCATGAGGCGCACAGAATTCTGGGACATCTGAATTTTGCTGATGTAATTAAGACCAAGAATATTGTTAATGGCCTCAACTTAAAACCATGTAAATTCTTTATGCAATGTCTATCCTGTTGCAAGAATAAGATTAAGGTTGCACGCAAGGGTAGGTGCTCAGATAGGAAAGTAACTGAGCCATTTGAGTGTGTACATTGTGATTTAGTTGGGCCACTCCCACCATCCTTAGGAGGTTCTAAGTACTGGCTTACCCTGATAGACCAGTATAGTAGATATTGTTGGACTTATGCAATAGCTGAGAAGTCCCAAGCATTTGAGAAGTACAAAGTTTTTTGCAACTGGGTAAAAACACATTTTAACAAACCTATTAAGAACCTTTTTCTTGACCGGGGCGGGGAATTTGTTTCTGAGGATTTTGAGAAATTCCTGGAAGCGCAGGGGACTACTCATGAGTTATCTTGCCCCCGAAGTCCCTGGCAAAATGGGCTTGTTGAAGTTGTGCAGCGTGACCTGCAGGCAGGGGTTAAAACTTATCTGCACGATGCTAATCTGCCCAAAGACTTTTGGACTGAAGCGCTCAATGCCTTTTGTTATGTTAGGAATCGCAGTTATCATTCTGGTTTAGATGTCACCCCCTATGAGAAGCTGTTTAAAAAACGCCCTAATCTGAAATACCTACGCATTTGGGGTTCAGATGTAATAATGCATTATCCCGCTAAGCAGAAATTGGGTGAACGTAGTGTCCAGGGAAAATTAATGGGCTACCAGCAGGGGGCGTACAGAATTTACATACCAGCAACTGGCAAATTTCATATTACCAGAAGCATGATACAAACTGTAAATTGGAATGGCGTTGCTATTTTCCAAGATACTAACGGTATAGATAATGCTGAGGAAGAAGAGGTAGAAGAAGAAGCAGCAGCAGCAGGAAATGGTGCTTCTGAATTAATGGGAAAAGACGAAAAGCCTGTTGAATCTGATAATTTGTTTGATGATTTAAAGTCACAGGCACCCGAGGGGAGGTTAGATTCTCTTGAGTTTTCTGACCGTGAGCTTAGCCAACAGGCATCTCTTCAGTCTGACAATGATGATTTACAACCTGAAACTAGTAGTTTACATAGTCCCATTAAGTCTGAGGAGTCTGACTCTCCTTCCGGACTAAGACGTTCAGATAGAAAGAGACAGAAGCCACAACGTTTTGCAGATGAACATTTTAATACTGTGTATGCCAATAAGGCAGTTTTTGAGCCAAAAAGCTACAATGATGTTCAGAATTTACCTAAGCACCAAGCTGTAAATTGGTATAAAGCTATGAACTCTGAAATAGCTTCTTTAAAAGAGCATAACACTTGGTCTCTTGTACCACAAACCCCAGATATGAGACTTATTGATTCAAAATGGGTTTATAGAGTTAAAATGAATGACAAAAATGAAGTTGTAAGGTACAAGGCTAGATTAGTTGCTAAGGGTTTTCAACAAATTCCAGGTGAAGATTATGATTTGTGTTATTCACCAAGTGTAAAATATGAAACAGTTAAGCTTTTGTTAAAAGATGCATCACAACGTGGACATTCTGTTTATCACCTAGATATAAAAACTGCATATTTGTTTGCAGATTTAAAAGAACAAATTTTTATGCGTGTCCCTGAAGGCATAGACGCCGCTGAAGGTTTGGTATGCAAATTAAATAAATCCCTTTATGGTCTGCACCAAAGTGGAAGGAACTGGCACCAAACTTTAGCAAAAGAATTGCTGGATATTGGTTTTTCACAGGGAAAGGCAGACAATTGTGTGTTTATAAAGGAAAGGGCAAACTCTGTAGCAAAAATATGTGTGTATGTAGATGACGTGTTAATTTCTACAAAAACTAAACAGGAATATGAACAGGTAGTAACACAGTTACAGAAGAAATTTGATGTGGTGGAATTAGGCATAGCTAAAAATTACTTATCCATGCAAATTGAGAAAGGCAAAAATGGATCTTTTCTGGTTCATCAAACTGCAAAAATTGATGATCTTGTTGAAATGCTACGTTTAGAAAATGCAAATGGGAAGGAAACGCCCATGGTGTGTGGTTTCACTTTTACAGGTGAAGATAAGCCATTTCCTAACAAAACTTTGTATCGTTCTGCTATAGGCAAGCTAAATTTCATTCAAAGAATCTCAAGACATAACTTATGCCTTTCACTTTCTGGCAAAATTTGTGGAAAAACCCACTACACAATGTTTCTCTGCTCTTAAGAGAGTGGTGATGTACCTTAAACATACCAAACATTATAGGTTGCAGTTTACATCAAGTATTGACAAAGGTTTTGAAATTTTCTGCGATGCATCTCATGCAGTGGAACAAAATAATTGCAGGGGTGTGTCTGGTATGGTGTTTTGTTATAATGGTTGTCCATTTGAATGGAAGTCCCAGACACAAAACATTATTTGTCTCTCCACAACAGAGAGTGAATTATGTGCATGAGTTCAGGCCACTCGTGATGTAGAATGGTATCTGCAAGTATTCGCAGACCTACAGATGCAAGTAACACTACCAGTAAAAGTTTACCTTGATTCCCAGAGTGGACTCGCTATTCTATGTTCAGAGACCAATACGCAGCGCACTAGAGTCTTAAGGTTACGTTTGCAGTTTGTAAAGAAACTAATTGCTGATGAAATGATTGTATTTGAATATGTTCCAGGTGATAATCAAATTGCGGACATTTTTACTAAAGCACTTCCAAAAGGTATACATGAAAAACATGTACAAAGTATGCTTTATGTTTTTGTTCCACAATGATGAACCGCAGGGGAAATGTTGAATGGTTTCTTTAAATGTAAAGGTTCATCACTGTTCCACCCGATGTGTATGTCTTTAAGGGGCCAAAGCAAGGGCCAGAGCAAGATAACGAGACCCAGCTTTACAGCTGTGAAACATAGCAGGTGCTGCCGAGTTGTACTGATTAAGCTGTGTTGGCAATTGGCTGTAGTATATAAGGAGCAGCACCTAGCTCTCCCATTACCCTGGGGGATGGGTTGGTGGTTGGGTCATGTTTGTTTGTTGATGTATTTAGTGTAAAAGGAGTTTTTGTTTTTGTAATTAAAGCCTTGTTTATTTTTGAGTCCCTTTTTAATGCATGGTCTCCCCAGCAAGCTCTCTGCAGCGCTACCATACTGCAAAAAGCCAACAATTTTAACGTCCATGCCGACACGACCTTACAAGGGGCCGCTCGGGACTTCGTGGAAAGCATGGCCTCCATGGGGCTGTCCCTGAATAAGTTTGGCCCAACTCATAGTCATGGACGTGCCTTAGACCTGGTGTTCACCTCTAGTGACGTGGGTGATCTGACACTAAGTAAAAATGAAACAAAAGAAGTGCCATGGTCAGATCACTTCCTGGTGCAACCTGACTTCTCCGTGACCCTTCCCCTCTGCAGGGAGGTGGGACCAATTTGGATGGTCCGCCCCCGCCACTTAATGGATCCAAATGGTTTCCAGAGAGTGGTAGGGGATGCTTTATCCCATGTTGATGGCCGTTCAGCTGATTCCCTGGTGGCCCGCTGGAATGCGGAGTTAACCGGGGCTATTGACTGTCTGGCTCCGAAGCGCCCTCTCCGATTGCATGGAGCCTGGACAGCACCATGGTTTTCTTGTAAAGACCCCAAGATCTCCTGCAACGATTTTGCAAAGTTTTTTGCAGATAAAATCACTCATATTCGGAAGGAGCTAGACACCACCGTGGGAGCAGGGCTGGGGCGGGAGAGTGCTAGAGCTCTGTCTGGTCAAGTTGCATGGAATCAATTTCAATCCGTTACCCGCGAGGATGTGGACAGGCTGCTTGGACGCGTGAAACCAACCACCTGTCTCCTTGATCCTTGCCCATCCTGGCTAATAAAAACAAGCTGGGAAGGGCTGGGCGATGGGCGAGGGAACATTCCCAGATCCGCTGAAAGAGGCGGTCATTAAATCGCTTCTTAAAAAACTATCTTTAGACCCGGCCAGTATGGCCAACTATTGCCCAGTCTCAAATCTTCCATTCTTGGGCAAGGTGATTGAGCGTGTGGTTGCTGAACAACTCCAGGCACGCCTGGAGGATGCGGACCATTTGGATCCCTTCCAATTGGGATTCAGGCCTCATCATGGGACTGAAACTGCCTTGGTCGCGCTGGTTGATGATCTCCGGGGAGCTAGGGACAAAGGTGAGAGTTGTTTCCTAGTTCTGCTGGATCTCTCAGCGGCCTTTAATACAATCGACCATAACATCCTTCTGGACCGTCTAGAGGGGTTGGGAGCTGGGGGCACTGTTATACAGTGGTTTCGCTCCTTCCTCCTGGGCCGTGTTCAGAAAGTGGTGGTGGGGGATGAGTGTTCAGACCCCTGGGCCCTCACTTGTGGGGTACCTCAGGGTTCTGTCCTCTCCCCCATGCTTTTTAACATCTATATGAAGCCGCTGGGAGAGATCATCAGGGGGTTTGGACTGGGTGTCCATCAATATGCAAATGATACCCAGCTCTACCTCTCTTTCAAATCAGAACCAGTGAAGGCGGTGAAGGTCCTGTGTGAGTGTCTGGAGGCGGTTGGAGGATGGATGGTGGCTAATGGATTGAAGTTGAATCCTGACAAGACAGAAGTACTGTTTTGGGGGGACAGGGGGCGGGCTGGTGTGGAGGACTCCCTGGTCCTGAATAGGGTAACTGTGCCCCTGAAGGACCAGGTTCGCAGCCTGGGAGTCATTTTGGACTCACAGCTGTCCATGGAGGCGCAGGTCAATTCTGTGTCCAGGGCAGCTGTTTACCAGCTCCATCTGGTACGTAGGCTGAGACCCTATCTGCCTGCGGACTGTCTCGCCAGAGTGGTGCATGCTCTGGTTATCTTCCGCTTGGACTACTGCAATGCGCTCTACGTGGGGCTACCTTTGAGGGTGACCCGGAAACTACAACTAATCCAGAATGCAGCAGCTATACTCGTGACTGGGGGCGGCCGCCGAGACCACATAACACCGGTCTTGAAAGACCTACATTGGCTCCCAGTACGTTTCCGAGCACAATTCAAAGTGCTGGTGTTGACCTTTAAAGCCCTAAACGGCCTCAGTCCAGTATGTCTGAAGGAGCGTCTCCACCCCCATCGTTCTGCCCGGACGCTGAGGTCCAGCGCCGAGGGCCTTCTGGCGGTTCCCTCATTGCGAGAATCAAAGCTACAGGGAACCAGGCAGAGGGCCTTCTCGGTAGTGGCGCCCGCCCTGTGGAACGCCCTCCCATCAGATGTCAAAGCGATAAACAACTACCTGACATTCAGAAGACATCTTAAGGCAGCCCTGTTCAGGGAAGTTTTTAATATGTGATATTTTAGTGTATTTTTGGTTTCTGTGGAAGCCGCCCAGAGTGGCTGGGGAAACCCAGCCAGATGGGCGGGGTACAAATAATAAGTTGTTGTTATTATTATTATTATTATTATTATTATTATTATTATTATTATAGATAAATAGGTACCGCTGCAGTGAGAAGGGTAGCATCATGAATAGAAAGAGAACCTACCCAAGTGATGCTGACACAAAACCCCCACGCATACACTAAGTAAAAGAACATAAGCTTTACCACCCCACCCCACCCCTCCTCTCCCGCCCCCTCTTTTCTTTCCAACCCAATACAGCATATAACACCAATGTCTCACCACAAATGTAACCAATCTGTTGTAAACACAACCTAAAGAAAGAGACAATGCATGTGCTCTTTATTAATTTTTTTTGATAAAAAATACTTTTTTTAAAAAAAGAGAGAGATCTTTTATAATAACCATCCATTAGCGTGATGGTTTCTACTAGCAGCAAGGTTTTCCAAACACTGGTCAAGGATGATCCATTTACACAGCCAAGTGCTGAACTGTGCTTGTTACACCGTGTGCTGCTGGAAAGAACAGCTCTGCTTACCAAGCTTGAGTTAGGCTTCCTTTGAGCGATTACCTTTTTCTCAGCCGTTTGATACCCAGAAAAAAATCCTTTTTTGATTTTTCTACTCGCTCATGTGCCTGGGGTTTCATTGTACCAACATCAATTGAGTATTAATTGGTAAGCATTAGACAACCAATTGCTATTTTTCAAGGCCATTTTAAATAACAATTACTAGACTTTGAATAGTTTATATTATCTGAATTTATGCATTCACATTAGAACAACATTGTGTTGATGTATTAACTGTAGGGAAAACAAAAATCTTGAGATTTCTTTTTACACTGCTATATATTTCTCTCTTAACACTTGAACCTGGAACACACAGGTCTTCAGAAAGCATTTCTCTCTACTCTCCAGAAAATGTATTATCTTCTTGTCCTTGAACTCTTGGTGTCTGTGCTTCCTAGAGTTCTGTTTGTTATAAACCACTTAGAACTAGGCATTGTAAAAAGTTATTTCAAGATGGCCCTGACCAAAACCTCTAACAAATAGTTTAAGATTAAAAATAGAGAGCAAAGGGGAAAAGAACAAAGAAGGGAAAAGCCTGAGAGTAAAATTAAATATGTACCAGGTAGGGCAATTAAGAAAAAATTATGCGAATGAAAACAGTCTTCTTTAGGAAGCTAAATGTACATAAAGAATGAAGAGAGAAAGGGGAAGAAGAAAGAAGAAAGAAGAAAGGTATGGAGAAGCTGATGCATTTAAAACTAAAACTGAATAAAAATATTTTGAATAGAAGTTGGAAGGACAAGATAACCAATGGAGATGGGTTGCCATGTCACTCTCACTTCCTCAAGTTTCCCTCTTGCTTTTTCCCAATGTTCTGGTCATTCTCCTCCTAATGTATGTTACTCTTTCCCTTGGTTTTATTTCTCTGCCTGTAATTCATAAATCATTAAGGACTCTTTGTTCTCTTCCTTTTCCTCCATCGTCTCCTGTTTCTTCAATAATAATAATAATAATAATTCTGTTTTTGGCTTCTGCTAAGCCTACCATGTGCTCTTTCTTCCTTTAAGGAGGTTGCTCCTTCTCTTCATCCTCCTCAGTTTTTACCCTCTCCATATCTACCGGGATAGAAAGGGAGTTCAGACGTTTTGTGGTTTCTCTGTTAATAAGTCTTCTGACCAAACACTCTTTCACTACTTCTGCTACTACACTCATGGCCTCTGAGAAACATGCTTTGGAATCAAGAGAAAGAGACAATGCTGTATATCAAAGAAAGCAGAGAGAACCTTATCAAAATAATGATACAACGAGAACTGGAAACCGGCCAGCAGAGTGCAAGAGAGCCAACGAATGAAAGGAGAGTCAGTTTGCAGCAAGACATCATGCATGATTTGAGGCATATTTTCAAAATAGTCTTAGAATTGGAATTATATGAGATAATTGAGAACTGGAGGAAGGGGTGTGAGCATATTGCCTGTAAATTGCATTAAGAACACCCAGAGCAAGCCCAAACACACACAAAAGTACCAGTAGTCAGACCATTCCAACTGCAGACAGTGTGTGAACACTGATGGCGAAGATCATTGAAAAGAAATAGCAAATCAATTGAAATCTGAATTTCACAAACCTTTAAGAGTTTAGCAGAGAATGCAGTTGCAGAAGAAGAAAGGCAGTGTCAAATATATCTGGATGAAAAAGTTGAAAGAACCATTAATCTTTGCATAGATTAAAAGGTTCATTTTCAGTTCATTCTCTTTCATCTCCCTGGTGAAAATAATTTTTGAACCCATGCACTAGGTTGCATGCTCCCCACATCCTCCCTGCAAAAGCTATTTTAGGACACCACCAGTGGATTGGTGTTGCTGTTGCTTAAGGTATGAGTGATCAATGTATATGGTTATAGGGAGCATACGACACTCTTTCTACAACAGCTCCGCTGGCTACTGGTCTGTTTCTAGGCACAATTCCAGGCACAATTCAAAGTGCTGGTTATAACCTATGAAGCCCTACACAGCTTAGGTCCAAGCTATCTGAAGCACTGTATTCCCTTATACGAACCTGCCTGGGTTTTGAGGGGAGGCCCTTCTTTTGGTCCCATCACCCTCACAGGTGGGGGAGATGGCCTTCTTGGTGGCTTCCCCCAGACTTTGAAATTCTCTTCCTGGAGAAGCTAGATTGGTTCCCTCCTTGTCCTTCTGCCAGAATGTGAAGATTTCCTTATTCCAAATGACTGTTTTTAATGAAAGTGCTGGTGCTGTGGTGTTTTTATTGTAATTATTGGCACAATTTTCATAGATTTTTTAAGAGTGGTTCATGCCACATCAATTTCTGAGTGGTGCAATATTCCAGGGGTTCTAGGCTTCATGTTTCCTTTAGGAAATGAGGCACAGCAGAGACTGTGGTGTCTTTATTATATATGGTTTATTCACACATACAGTACATACAACCTGAATGTGCAGGTAAGGTAAAAGTGCAGGACCCCTGGATGGTTAAGTCCAGTCAAATTGGACTATAGGGTGCATCACTCATCTCCACTTTCAGACCGAGGGAGCCGGCGTTTGTCTGCAGACAACATTTCTGGGTCATGTGACCAGCATGACTAAACCACTTCTGGCACACGGAGCACCGTGATGGAAGCCAGATTGCACAGAGACACCATTTACCTTCCTGCCGCAGTGGTACCTAGTTATCTATTTGCACTGGTATGCTTTTGAACTGCTAGGTTGGCAGGAGTTGAGAAAGAGCAATGGGAGCTCTGTTGGGAAAAAGCACCAAGGCAAAAGCCAGCTCCAGATGGCTGGAATGTAAAACAGGTTTGCAGATGTACTGTTGGAGAAAAGGTGGAGCCTATTCTCTGTACTGAGCACCGGATGTTAGCTCAGTGTGTCATCTGACCTGTACTGGAAGTACAGGGGTGGAGTGTGTGTCTCTTCTGATGGAGACTGAAGGGTGCAGTCGCATTTCTATGTACTGTTGAGTGACAGGAATAAAACATGTAGAAAGGACTCCTGTCTGTCTCATTTCTCCTCCCTGGGAGAATGCAGGGAGGGAGAGAAGCAGAGAGAAGCAGAGGGTGTGTTTTCCTCACATCTAATGAGGGAAATCGCCGGTTTATGACCTAGCCTGCCGGGAGAAGCAGCGGAGAGGTCATCCAGTATCTCGCTCAATTGCCTCGGGGGAGGCCAGGTACCTCTGCCTGTGAGCTGAAGATACTAACAAGCTCACCCCTTTGATTGGATTCAAACTGCCGACCTTATGATCAGCAAGCCCAAGAGGCTTGGTGGTTTAGACCACAGCACCACTTGCATCCCCTTACCTGAGTGTGCAGTAAAGGGGTTCACATCATTAACACCCCAAAAGCATTTTGTTTCTCCTATAGTCACAGCCTTGGTTTCAAACAGAATTTTAACATTGTTCTCAAGCATTGCTCTGACTCTCTCTCTAGCTTGCCGCACATCGCTGCAACTTTCAACTCTAAACTCTGCAATGGGATGGGCCGTCCATATTTTGGGCATGTGATTGGACTATAGCCTGGTCCCTTCCAAGTAGGAAAGGAGTGAGATTAAGGTCCGTCCTTGGAGTCATTAAAAATTAAATGGCAAGATTGTCACAGGCTGCATCCACAATGCAATTTATGTTTTCCTAACCACTAATTTCCACATTGTAGTTGAACTTCCAGAAAACTAATGGAATATAGTACATTTTTATCTCTCATTTCCATGTTATTTCAATTTAAAACAAATTGGTTTGTAGTCCTCTGAACCCAGAAAATTGTGGGAGTAAAGTGATGAAATTTGAGGCAGTGTAAAGGTAAAGGTACCCCTGACCGTTGGGTCCATTCGCGGATGACTCTGGGGTTGCGCGCTCATCTTGCTCTATAGGCCGAGGGAGCCGGCGTTTGTCCGCAGACAGCTTCTGGGTCATGTGACCAGCATGACTAAGCCACTTCTGGCGAACCTGAGCAGCGCATGGAAACGCCGTTTACCTTCCCGCCGGAGAGGTACCTATTTATCTACTTGCACTTTGACATGCTTTCAAACTGCTAGGTTGGCAGGAGCAGGGACTGAGCAACGGGAACTCACCCCGTCATGGGGATTCAAACCGCCGACCTTCTGATCAGCAAGCCCTAGGTTCTGTGGTTTAGACCACAGCACCACCCGCATCCCTATTTAAAGTGATGAAATTTGAGGCAGTATACTGGCATACAATTCTTTCCTACTGTTTTCATGGTTCCCTCCTTGTCCTTCTGCCAGAATGTGACAAATCATGGGGCAACAGAAGCACACATGTGCAGAAAGGGTGGGGATTAGTGATGTTGTCCAATGAAATTTAGCATGACATCTCGGTATATCAGTCAAAAATCCACAGTTCCAACAGGTACTGAAGTGTGAAAGGAACTTTAGAAAATGGAGCAGAAGCACTAACTAGCATTATAATCAGGAAAATGAATGCAACCTCTGAATACTCTTCCTGGGTATCTTAGTATGTTACACACATTTATTGCAATTTCTTAATATATTAACTCACATTAACTATAGCAATATTACCAGCAAGAGGCATTGTCAAACACTTGGCAGGTCACAAGCTGATGAGCTACACTGGACATGTTAGCTCACAGTTTGTACAAGCCTGAAAAAGGTGTTCCTGAAGAACAAGTGTGTGAGATGGGGCTTAACTATCACCAGAAAAGTAGAAACAATCATCCTCCCTGGAAGGGCAAAAGACATAAATTTGCATAAGCTTTGCATGTGCTAATTTCTATGAGAATTTGGAGACAATTGCTATCATTTAAATAGAAAGACAATAGTGAGGAAGACTGTGACCAGGTGTTAATTCATGGTGGGCAACTTCAAGTCTCTTTCTTTCTTTCTTTCTCTTTGAATATATTTTATTGAAATTTGAAAGAAAATACAAAAATTAATATCAGGTATCTTTATATGAAGACAAAAAAACTAATCTCAATAAAAACACAGATCAGAAAGGGGGGGGGGGAAACGAAAAACAAGATGAAGAAAAAGAGAGAAAGAAAAGAAGAAGCAAAAAAGAGAACTTCTGATCCTTCATCTCTTGCCTATATGTAGAAAATTATTCTACTCTCCCTTCTCAATGTTTAAGCATGGCTTTGACCAGACAGCTCCTCAAAGACAGGACTGCTTCCTCAAGTAAAGAACTGTCCTCTGCAAAGGAGGATACATGTTCACCCTAGATATGTGCATACTAAGCAGACAATCACATATTCCCTAGCACAACATTAACATATTTTGCATGTGCCTGTTGTGCAACAAATACATTTCCCCCATTGTTCACAGAATGTTGATTAAGATAAACAAAAGACCTTTTGATTTTGGACGGCTCTTACAGGAATGATCAAGGTGAGGGCAGGCTGGGCGAAAGAAACCTTTAAACAATATCCAATTCCATCCAATGCAAATCATTATTATGGTCATAGACCAGCATAAGATAAAATAATAGTATCCTTTCAAATCATACATGTTACTTTCTATGGGCTTCCTTTTGCCTCAGGCTGTACATTTACTCAGTGTAAATTCAAATTGCTTTTAACTCCCAAATTAGGAAGCAAAGCAGAAATTGTGTGTGCTATTCCGTGTCTAGCAGTTATTGCAGAAAATTAAAACAGATGCAAGATGATGGATATGGAAAACAATGTTGCCATGCATTTTCCACTTTGCCATTCCTTGTGTTACAATTGCCTAATTGTTCATAAGCTGCACAAAAGAAATGCCTTTTATTATTTTTTTCCAGGCACTTAAAGATGACTTAAGTGTCACTTAGTCAATTGAGGGAACAAAGAAGTCAATTTATGGATCAGGTTATTCTCTCCCCTACCCAGGTTCTTTGAAATTATTTACTTTATTGGTTTAGTGAGTCTTGAAAGGTGAGGGATTGACAGGACTATATTGTAGAAATATTTCACCCATTCAGGTCACACACACACATACACACAAACACACCCCTTTGCTAAAACTGGGACTGAAGTAGTAAGACTTTGTCAGCCTCTCTCTGTGTTATTTAACTTTAAAGCTGTTTCATTTTTGGAGGTGAGGAAAGAAATACAGGTGCCATTTCAGTGTATTTTATGCAAGCATTATAAACCAACAATTTATGAAACACGTAGCAATTGCACCATATTTTGGAGTGGTGGAGGCAGACAGGGAGGTAACAGAACAATTGCAATAGCTATATGCTACCTCCAAGGTCAGAGGCAGTGTCCCTTTGAATATTAGTTGTTGGGAAACACTAATGGGAAAGGGCTATTGTCCTCACGTCTTGCTTTTTGGATTCCCACCAGCATCTGCTTGGTCACTGTGGAATACAGAATACTAGACTAGATGGGCCTTTGATCTGATCCAGCAGGGCTCTTATGGTCTTATGATGACAGAATTTTGAGTTGAAGAGGAAGTAATTTTAAGTTTCAGTTCTGCAATTAATAATGAATTTGAACATAGTTGCACATAGCAGCATTGTTTGTTTCAGCTGTATGGGCCTAATAATCACACTTAACTCTGTGTTTGATCTTCTCCAGGATATGTAGATGTCACTACCTGCAGAGGATGAATTCCTCTGGTGAAGTTTTTCCACTGGAGTGGCCTGATTTGACAGTCCCCAACTTGCTTGCAGATAGGAACACAACATCCAGTTGAATTATGCACATTGAAAAACATGCATTTTACATAAAAGTGTACCTCTCATGTAAAAGTGCATACATGAAAATGTTCACAGGAGGGGCATGAAGAGTGTGGAGAAGTTAGCACAGTCTCAGATTGCTTGGGAAAGACCTTGGAGATGGGGCACTTAGGCAGCTGCAGGGAGACAGGGACCTTCTGTCTCAGCAACTGCTTCATGAGGGTAAGACTTTCTGGAGATGAGTTGCTGTGCTCATGAGGGCTGATACTCATGTGAAGGTCCTCTTTTTGCTAATAAAGAACTAACTCCAACTTGCTGGGTGTGATTTACTTCTGGCTCGCTCCTTCACTGACCTTGGTTGCCGCCGCCACTGATAACCATGAAGGCTATTGTATCCAAAGCTCTCCCTCTAAATCTCTAGCCAGTGTTTTGTTTCTTGTTTACAGTGATTAGAGAGGGTCATAGAAAGTTGGGCGTGGCTTTGAATGAGAGACAATATGGGGATGAGGGAAACCCCTCCACAGTTTAAATGTGTTTTAATTTTTTGCTTAGTGATATATGGAAGTGAGAGCTGGACCATCAAGAAGGCTGATCGCCGAAGAATTGATGCTTTTGAATTATGGTGCTGGAGGAGACTCTTGAGAGTCCCATGGACTGCAAGAAGATCAAACGCATCCATTCTTAAGGAAATTAGCCCTGAGTGCTCACTGGAAGGACAGATCGTGAAGCTGAGGCTCCAATACTTTGGCCACCTCATGAGAAGAGAAGACTCCCTGGAAAAGACCCTGATGCTGGGAAAGATGGAGGGCACAAGGAGAAGGGGACGACAGAGGACGAGATGGTCGGACAGTGTTCTCGAAGCTACAAACATGAGTCTGACCAAACTGCGGGAGACAGTGGAAGACAGGAGTGCCTGGCGTGCTCTAGTCCATGGGGTCACGAAGAGTCGGACACGACTAAATGACTAAACAACAACAACAATTTTTTGCTATGCACACATCCCTTGGGTCCACACTTATATTCTGTCTTTGATCGCCATGATTCCTTTCCACTTATTTCTCCCATTTATGTTTTTCTTCTTCATCATCACACATACATGGTAGGGTTGCCATATTTTGAAGAGCAAAAAAGAGGACACATTTGCTGAGTTCTACTTTTAACTATCGATCGCCATGATGACTTTACTCATGGAAAAGAAGATGTGTCCTGGAATAAAAGGACATATGGCAACCCTACCATGGGCAGATATAAGCTTCTTCTTCTGCCCCTGCAGTCTATAAGGTAAAGGTACCCCTGCCCGTACGGGCCAGTCGTGTCCGACTCTAGGGTTGTGCGCCCATCTCACTTAAGAGGCCGGGGGCTGGCGCTGTCCGGAGACACTTCCGGGTCACGTGGCCAGCGTGACGAAGCTGCTCTGGTGAGCCAGCACCAGCGCAGCACACGGAAACGTCGTTTACCTTCCCACTATAAAGCGGTACCTATTTATCTACTTGCACTTAGGGGTGCTTTTGAACTGCTAGGTGGGCAGGAGTTGGGACCGAAAGATGGGAGCGCACCCCGCCGCGGGTATTCGAACCACCGACCATGCGATCGGCAAGTCCTAGGCACTGAGGTTTTACCCACAGCGCCACCCGCGTCCCATGCAGTCTATAAAGAAGTGTGCTATGTCGTAAGGGTAGCTGCAGAAATTGCAACGAATTTCCACCAGCCAAATGAAAAAGTTCTTCACACCTATCAGGCTACTAGTCAGCATGGCCATATGTTATCTGTAGGATCAGAGGCACTATGTCTCAATACCAGTCTCTGTTGCTCCCTTCTGGGGAGGAAAAAACTTAAGCACGATGCAGAGTTCCCAAAAAATAGACCAAAGGCAATTGTACTACATCCAGCAGAGCTTTACTGCTACTGAAGGCAAATAAGCATAATGGTCACAAATCCAGTACAATCAGGATTGGCACAGTGCATAAAAATCCAGTTGCAGCACTTACAATAAAACTTACAAAACTTATAATAAGACCTTAACACTATAGCATACAGAACACCAAAACAGAGATAGAAAGAGAAAGTAAGTGAAATCCAGGCTCCTCCTGGCCTTACTATTATAGCCAGCATGACCTTGACAGAAAGATAACAGAACCAGTTTAAACCAGCTGTACTCAGCTTCTCAGAAGGAATAACCCAAACAAGAACCTTCCAGAACACTCTTGAACCAAGCAGAACAGGAAAGATCTCAACACATCAGATCAATACTTTATGTGCTAAGAAATGCAAACTGACATTTCTGGGGGACAGCTGTAGGAGAGGGCTGTTGCTCTCATTTCTGGTGTGTGGGCTTCAAGGAGGCGTCTGTTTGGCCACTTTGGGGGAACAGGGCGCTGGACTAGATAAGATTGTAGTCTGATTCAGTAGGGCTCTTCTAAGGTACTTGTGAATTGCTGCTTCCCCTTCCTTTATGAAGTTCCAATACCATTTGAAGAGGTGAAGCATATTTTCTGGCTCTCTACCAGGTGGGGGAAAGCAGCTTGACTGAAAGTGATTTGGAACAGAAAAGTGGCAGCAGTTGGAATGGTCAGACATTCCCTCCTACCACTTCTTCAATGCAAACACCCTTCCCAAAGTTGCTTTTTCCTTGAATAGAAGTCAGCCAGGTACACACAATTCTGTGAAGTGTTGCCAGATGCCAACAGATGGCAGTAGAAATAACTGGATACTAGATGTGCAGGTTTTAAAAGTAGCAAAATAGAATATAGGTATCATACCACCATTATTGGCTCTCAGTAGGAAATTGTTTGCTGGTGCAATAATCTTTAAGCGACCATAAGACACAGCATTTGACTAATGATTGAGAAACGGGGCTATTAATGCCATTTGTGTACCCACAAACAGGAAAGGAGGAGCAAACCATGCACATATCAGTTTCTGAAATCTCCCAAAGTCTTAGATAACAGTGATCAGGTTTAATAATGGATTGCCCCTAATGGGGATCATCGAATCAAAATCTGAATTTTGTATTGACTGGAATGGAAAACGTAAGACTAAGTCATATGCAATTATCTAAAGGGGAGGAACACTTTGTGTCATCTTACATTTCTTGCCTATCAGAAAAGCAGTCGAGCTGGTACACCACAGCATTCCAATTTGAAAACGTATCAAATGTTATTAACATCATGGGGCTGCTAACAAGAACATATGCAAATACAGTCTGTCCCTGAACAAGACAGAATTTTTGGTGTAGCCTTCAAACGTAATCTATAAATAGTTTTTCCCCTCTCTAGAAAAGCCCTTTGAATGGTATGGGGGGGGGGGAATGAAGTGACGTATCAGTGCAGAAGGCTAGGAACATCAAAGAAAATAAAGGCACGTCGGAAACAAAGCATTCTTTGCATCCAAATTAAGAAAGTCAAGACCTAAATCCCTCCTCAGCAGTCTCCTGCTGACACACCAGTTTTTAGGATCATTTTGCTTGAAAAGTCACCCTTAATAAAGGGTGGCATTTGCCTATGGGTTTTGTTCCCACTGTACTTACACCAGCAGTTCTGTTGTAATTATGATTCTCCCCTCCCCCTCCTACTTGATATGCTTAAGGACCTTGCTTACATAAATAGTTACAGAATAAATAACGTTGAACACACTTCTGACAGCACCTCTTAGAATGATGATAATTATAGATTACTGCATGGCAGGCAAATATCTGATAGGCCTAAAATGATATGATTAGATAAAGCTCCTTAAAACAGTAATTCATGTTAGACTTCTAATATTTTACTCTACTCCACATTGCTATTTCCGAGCTATGAATTTCAAGATTTATTTGTTACCATTCTCTCTCTCTCAGTCCCCCCCCCCCTTCCTGCTGTACACAGTATTTGTGGTCTATGGCAACCAATCCCCTTGGGCTTTCTTTTGCCTTAATTTGCATAAACACAGGCATCATATGAATATTCAGTGAGTGGCTTTGCATTAAGTAAGTGCCCTTAATCAGCTTTTCAGTTCAGTTTTATTGGTTGCACCACAGTTATTTCATCCAGAAAATCTGAGGGCCCTACAAAGCTAAGCAGGTAAGGGTTGTAATTCTTTTTATGTATTTAATGAAAGAGTATTATCATTTGATTATATAGATTCTGGAGAATGCTTAAAGATTGGTGGTTTGCTTTAGGTTTTGGTTTTTGTATGCATGGTTTTGGGTTTCTGCCCCCCCCCCTTACTATCATTAACCCATGGCGGTCAGGTGGGCATATGCTTCGGAAATTTGCATAAACATCAACTCTCAATGAATAATTCATCAGGGTTATTTTAAACACTAGCTAGGCTTCTACTTTGGATGTCTCTATAGCATCACAGTTTGATTGGCTGTATGGTGTTTTCATCACCAGCAGAATTCCTATAACATAAAAGCCATTTCTTTTTTTTTTCTTTTTTTTTAAAAAAGGAGAAGAAGGCTGGGTTGAACATATCAGGAGGGTGTGTGTGTTAAAATATGTGATTCTCTCTTTTTTGTTTTCACTCCCAAAGCAAATTGTACTGGGTTTTCCTGCCAGATATTTGTATATCTTGGTTACTGCTTTTGTTTCTAAATGGAAAAAATGCATTACTATGTAGACAGTAGCTGCCATTTGCAGCCTTTTCCTGTATAGCTGATTGCAATGGCCACTACTGCTGCATTTGCCAGTAACTTGCATAAACATGAGCAACATGTAAATGAGATGCCATTGAACTCGTACAACATGGATTACCAAACACTGTGATCTTACATCCTGCACTATATTCTTTATTACTGTACTTTATCATTAGAATTTTTGGTGTATGCCAATATGGGCTTGGCAGGGGGGTGTATTTATTCACGGAACGAAGGGTGTTTTTGTTTGTTTTTATGAATGGCATTTAGAGAAAGAAATGGACCTTTTATTGCTTTGAAGATGGAATGGGTTAATGAAAGCCTAAGGGCCCTGAGAAATTAGAGGATAATGCATTTGTTAGGACTAAATACCATTTCCCATTTTACCTTATAGTCACTTGAGGTTAAGGGTATGCAGTGTTATGCTGTTTGTGTAAAATTAATCAGTTTAGAGCAGAGCATCACAGCACCAGGTGGTTAACAGAAAAGGTTCTGATCCAGAAGGATCACAAAAATGAGGATACCGGTGATAATCATTCAGATCTAAAGCAAGAAATAATAAAGAGCAGCCACTGTTTTGAATATTGCGTCGCATGCATTAAACGTACTCCACTCATTTAGCCATGAAACAGTACAAAATTGGTAGGTTGGATACATGTCATAAATCTTGTGGGTAAAAGCATGGCATTGATAGTGGGTTTGAACCAAAGATATGTTTTGTATTTAGGTGATAATTTAACACTGCTCCTTGCAGAAGAGGAGTACACATTGCAATCGCTTGGTATACCACAGTAATGTGATGCTGAGAATGCAGATGTGTGCAGATGTAGTGTGTTCTTTTATCTAGGAATCTCTAATGATGTGATGCTTAATTTGAATAGAGAAAGAGCTTTCCAGGTCTGATAATAACCATACTCATGAATCTAAGAGAAAAACAAATCCCAAGAGAGGAAATCAATTTGGTGGTGATTTTTTATTATTATTATTGATTTACTTATCTGGGGCAACTCTCTTTCTTTCTTAATTACACTTTCTTCATTGTAATGGAATCAAAAGACATATTCCAAGACACGAACTGAATGGAGTTCTTCCATAACAAGGATATTTCAAAACATTTATTTAATTACCTGCTTGTCATGTCACCCCCCCCGCCCCGCTACAAATTCTTAGCACATGGAATTTTGAAAGGGAAACTGATGGAAATTTCAAAGGTTTAAAAGAGTACAATGAAAATCCCTTCAAGATCACAGAAAATGAGAAAATGTTATATTTAAAGCAGAAGAATTGTTTAATTAAATCTTGCCGGATTTAATAAACAATTGTGTATTCAATACTCAACCATTAGATGTTTATAGCTGTAATAAACACCATGACATTTTAAATAGACAGTGTGGCTATGGCAGTTTATATACGTGTATTACACACCAACATGTACATGTGTACTCTGTCTATAGCTGTTTTCAATATCAGTAAAAATAAACTACAAAAATTATAAATGTTGTATGCAGGATTTTATATAATGCAAGCATTCAAACCTTTAAAATTAAAATCAAAGCAAATTAACACTTTGTTTCTACATCAGCACCATAGTGCTTGGGTTGACAAGTTAAATATGACCCATTAAACATCCAAATCTAATAAAATTACATGTACAGTGTTTTTCTATGTTTCTTTAAAGCTCCCTATGGCTCTGAATCAATCCAAATTGTTCCAGCTCCCTGTGGGACCTTGGCCTGACCAACGGCCCAGTCCTAAGGCTTGCTGCACCAGCAGGTAAATGGGAAAGATACTATACATCTTCATGTTGCAAGATAGTTTTGCAGGTAGGGAGACAGGTGAATATTTTAGGACGCGGATGCCAGCAACAGGAACGAAACATTCCACTTAGATCCTGTGAAATTTGTATCCAGCAACCTACCATAAAAATGTGATTACCCTAATTCAAGAACTTTTTCCAAATCAAAATGGCAAAGTACAATGGGAATGCTTCTGCAATTCACTCTAGAGTGTTAGTCGCAATATGGGAAGGTGATACCTTCTCAGAAGAAAAATTCTGAGCTTTCTTGTAAGTGCCCCATGTACAAGCCCTTTCCATTGCATGACTGAGCAAAGACAATGACTTTTGAGTGGGAGTACACCATTGGCTATAACACTATAATCTGAAATGTAGTTACTAAGGAATTTTTGTTGTTGGGATGCATCTGTCTTGGGAAACAGTGGGAGATTGCGCCTTCAAGAGTAAAGTCAAACCATTAGAGAGTTACAACACCCACTGTGGCTGTAGAGACTGATACATGTTTTATTGAAGGAGGGCATCCAGTTTTGCTGCTACTGGAAAGCCATGGCATCTAAGGAAACATGCGCATGATTTCACTGTTAATTCACAGTGTGCGAAACAGTCTAGAATTCACACATTACTTTGATAAGGTTTGATGATTAATATTTTTGTCATGAGTTTAGGAGAATTTAGTGAGCTCAATGTGCCCAAAGCACCTCCAGAATACACTAGATAATGTTTGTGGTAATAGTTCCTTGATAAACTGAAGTTGTAACTGTATTTCAATGTTAAATATTAGGCTTTCACTAGGAGTTCGTTCTTTTTAATTTCATCCTGCACCTCATCACTAAGGTTTGGGGTAGTGGGGTAGTGAACTGTAGTGGAGATCTGTCTTCATTTGGAGAAGGAAGAGTGGTCGGGATACAGAGTAGCTGTGGACCCAGCAGATGCCACAGCTGGAAGTTCAGTCAGCCTAGGAGCACAGAAACATCAGGTAGAGGGGAATGTTAAGAACCAAGACCAAGGTAGCCAATCCAGATGCTGGACTGAAGCTCCCATCAGCCTCAGTGAACATGGTCAATGGTCAGGGTTGATGGGAATTCCTGTATGTGAAGCATCATTCATTCATTGCTTCAGTCATCTTGTCAGAAGACATCTTTTTGCCTAGTCTTTCTCTAAGCCATAAGACTGCTCTGAACGTCTGTCCTTGTCTGGTTTTATGGTACCATTTTAGTGAACATATGTTTGTACCTCTGATTTTAGGATATCATTTTAGTGTTTTTATGTTGTATTTTAAAATTCACTTAGAGATTTTAAAATATTAAGTGGTTTAGAAAGTGATTTTAAAAATAACTATACAAACAAATGAATGAATGAATAAATAAGCTAACTGAACACGGAAGGGCCTATGGGAGAATACATGATTGTAAATATAACGGGCTTGAGTCATTTAAGGTTGTATAGGTTGAAAGCAGAAATTTTGGAGGTTGGTTGGCAACATATGGGAGACAATATATCCCCTTTTTGGCAATACTCTGCCTTTTCCATTTGAGATGAACTAAATGCTTTTAGGCACCATATTTCATAATCAATGGGAATATTCATTTTTTGTTTCACAATATAATTACAGAGGGGAGGGGAAACCAAAGAAATAAGAAGAGTGCAATTAGCATTACTGTCTTGACATTAATAAGGCTCTTCCGACCTGCTTCTTCTTTTAAGCACAGCATAAAATAATAGGAGAATGAATGCCAGGCTTTATATATCTTAGGGAGAAAAGCATGGCCTTGACAGACAACTCTAAAACAGCTAGGCTTGGAACTCTCTGTCACAAGGCATGTTGCAAGATTTTTCACCATATAACTGAACTGGTATTGCAAATATGATGATGGATCTTCAAGAAAAAGAACACTTTATTCCATCTGATCTTATAGCCCTTCTTAAAAAGAAGCGTTATTAAAACAATGATAAAATCTCAGAAAGGCAATTATATACTCACTTCGTTTTTTTTGCATGGTGCTTCTGTGATACTGTAGGTTGTTAATGGCTATTGACTGAGATGATTATTTCACTTTGTCTTTGAGTCTTATATGAAACCTTCTCCAGCCCCCTACATAGTGCCAGCTATGGAAAAGAAAGTTCCTTGAGCACAAAGGTCTCTCATCCCAGACTCTGCCACACAGAGGTGCTGGCTCCAATAAATTTTACAATGAACAGGAGCTGCCCATTTTGTAGATACATAGATTCTCCAGCCAAGACTACAGTGTCTGGCCAATACAGAAAGAACAAGGCTTGAATTTTCAGCATGAAAATGTTTTCTGCTGTTCAGATCTTCTTTATATATCTCATGGGCAAGACTTCAAAGTTCCTGGAAAATTATCACTTCTGAGTATCTTTAAACTAGCTATATTTCTATGCATGATGTGACTGTGAACGGCTGATAATCAAGCTGATCAAGGAATTTGGCCATATGCCCTGGGTGGGAATGAGAAACAGAAACAGACCGTTCCATAGTTCCCCTGTGGTTCTTCCTGTTGCAACCAAATACTTCACTTGTTTAGGGTGGTCCCACACATTGTTTTATTGATCTCCTATATTTGATAAGGCTTTCCATTTTACAGGTGGGTGGCCATTAAGGAAAATAGGACTTTTACAAATTCAGTTGATCAAGAGAAAACTGGAGGGGCAAATCTGTCAATTTTGGTTTCTCTCAGTTTCTCATTTTTCCATTCTTAAATACAGTTCTCCACATTTCCACTTCGGTTTGCAATTTATTTTTTAAAAGAAGTTCACATTAAAATCCACCAGCATTTTAGTGGAAATTTATCCCAATGTACACATTTTTGCAAAACAATTTTCCCCTATATAATGCACTATTTTGACTAATATGTGAATTTGGCAGAGATTTTTAAAGTCAAATTTGAAACTACTTATATTTTACTTAGTGGTGACTGCTGAGTCTTTATGTGTACGTTTTATGTGTTTAATATGTCTGGATTACCAATGTTTTATGCATGGTTTCTCTCTCTCTCTTTTATGATTTTTATTGTCCAAATCATGCCAATAAAGGTTGAATGAATGAATGTGAATTTTTACCCCACCGTATGCATTTTTGTACCCTTTACTTTGCTGGAGAACTGCCCTGAAAAATTAAGAGAAATGGGAATTTTGAAGGATGACTGTCTCAGGTTGTGTATTGTTTTGGAAAGTATGAATTACATGAGTTCACCTATAAATCTGAACTGAACCAAAATTCTCCCTCATCCATACATGTGGGTGGATCATGATGTACAATATATACATATAACAAAAAACCAACCAACCCCAAAACCCATTGAAAAGGAACAAATACTATGTTGGCCCAAAGTTCTTGCATCCTGCTTAGTATGACACATTTTAGGATTTCTAAAGGTTTAAGCACAACCTCAATAGTTGTCATGGACTTGAGTGAAGAATGTGTCAGTACTGACACAGTACTTACCACTTGCCTTTTCTTGAAGATGTTTATGGCGCTATACCCCAAGAGAACAAGGCCTTATGTTTTCAGAGTAATACTAGTGACCCAAGGCAAGTTAACTAACACAAGCAAGCCACCAGGGTGCTTGAAATAAAACAATGCTATGGAATATGTGAAATTTGGGTGAATTTTATTCTCCTTTTCCTCCCATGAAAGGGGGGGGGGGATACTGACATGTAGCAAGTATTCTCAAACCATTAACACACCATTTTATTCTTCCATAATGCATTTGTAGTCATTTAATTTTCTGCAAAAAAAAATAAAAAAAAAATCTCTATTTTCTTCTGACAGCATCAAAAATCTGAGTACTTTTGGAGACATTTTTCTGCAAACTGCTGATAATCAGGATTGGAAATGAAAATGCTGACAGATTATTAACAATAGAAAAATAGCTGTAATGGGGTGGGGGGCATTTTACCATAATGAATGAATTGTTAGCATATCCAGACTTTCATAGCTGATCAGACTCATATAATTTCAGTTTCTCTAAATACCAACAGTTCAAATTATTATTAGAGCTTTTCTTCTCACAAGCAGAGCAGGTCTTATTAAAAAATGTTTCAACTTAGTATTGGCACAATTCTGCAAGAACAAAAGATATGCAGAATGCTTCCATCTCACAGATTGTTATATATATGTGATACACTTGCTTTCTACCAAGGGAAAAGATAAAATGCTTTAAAAACTTTAAAACAGCATTACAATTATTGCCTATTTATGTATATTTTAAAAGCTTTATAAAATAGGATATACGTTGGTAGAATTTGATTTTTTATATATATAAAAAAATACAACTGTGATTTTCCATGAGGCATTTAAAACTTTTTTTTAAAAAAAATCATGTTGAAATACATACTTTTTATTGATAATTTATGTAGCAACTTTCTGTTTTGTATTGCACTTTGCAGCCTTTGTTCTATTATTGATCCACATAAGAAACTCTGTTCCCATTTTAAAGATTGATACTTGTTAATGGGCCACACTTGAAACCCAGCCTGACCATTTCTAGTCCTTCTTTTTGCCTCTGGACAATTCTGATTCTTATGCAGACTAAATGAAAATAAAACAGTGTTTTCATAATCAATAATTATTGATTGGGTGGTAGGGTACTTCAAAATATCCAAAATGGGTTCCCCCTTACTGTGGTGCTTTGGGTATGTCATTTTAGTTCTTGCTTCTGTTGTTTCCATTAGCAAATAAACATACCGTTGGCACCAATCATGTCTCACAGTTTGACACACATCTTGGGCTCTCTTACATGTGGCACAGGACGTGAAGGAACTGTATGCAGTCCTTTACGTTCTCTGAAGTATCTAAAGCAAAAGATAGGGAGGCGACTAGGCAAAGTTCTTTCCGCATGATCCCTATTGAGATCTGTGTGGTGTAGTGGTTAAGAGCAGTAGACTCGTAATCTGGTGAACCGGGTTTGCGTCTCCGCTCCTCCACATGCAGCTGCTGGGTGACCTTGGGCTAGTCACACTTCTTTGAAGTCTCTCAGCCCCACTCACCTCACAGAGCGTTTGTTGTTGGGGAGGAAGGGAAAGGAGAATGTTAGCCGCTTTGAGACTCCTTCAGGTAGTGATAAAGCGGGATATCAAATCCAAACTTTTCTTCTTCTGTGACAATATGTAATGTAGCCTGAGAATGACCACAACTTTGCCCATACTTGGAAATCCTAGGAACCACTGCATCTTGTGGGGAGAGTAAGACACAGTGGAAACAAAGCGAATTTCAGAGTGGCCTACGATTCTGTTTTTGAATGGGATTTTGACAGCACTCGTTGATTTCCTGTTGGCAGACGGCATCTCAGCTGTACAATATCATTGTTGCAATTTTGTTGTTGTTGTTGTTTCAGCAGAGATGGTCATTAGACCAATGGGTGACAGTAAAGAACATTAAACTCAACATGATTTTTTGAGCTCCAAGCCACTTGAATTAGCGATTTCCAAAGCCCTAGTGCCGTGATTTCCAAATAGTGAGGTAGATTTTCACCGGTTGGCTGTAGGCACCTTAGAAGTGGGCTTCAATGTGCTAGTTTGGGCAATGAAACCAAATTCCTATGAGAGGGTGGGCCTTAGCCCTGCCGTCAGTTTTCCTTGTTAGATAGGACAGCCACATTTTAAGCTGGGGCATTTATTTATTTTTTGATGGGGAGGCACATAATGCCAGCCAACTTCCCCCACAACCCACTGGTGGCGAAGATGTGAAGGCCAGGCTGAGGGAAGGGGAAGGCAGTGACCTTCCTCTTTACTATTCCTCCATGCAGAGTGCTAATGGGCTATGTAGAAGACAAATTAACAGAAAATCTAGCTAGAACACCAGGCATGAAATTTTTTTGTTTCAGAAGAGGGGGAAAAAAGATGTTAACGATGCAGTGAACAAGAGGATACCAAAAGGCATAAAACAAACAAAATTGTTTATGCTGTAACTAAGAAGTTAAAAACTAGTGTGGAGCTTATTTCCCCAAAAGTTCAGTTTTAACCTTGTATCACAACAACACCAATACAAAAATAAATAAATAAATAAATAAACAATAAATAAATAAAATGCAGAGAAAAAGAACATTATTATTATTATTAATCAAATTTTGATACTGCCTTTAATCCAAAAATCACAGGGTGGTTTACAATATACAAAACAAATATATACCATAATAACAAACAAAGGCAATACCCTGCTCCACACAAGATAATACATTGTTTAATGAGCCAAATGCCTGGGAGAAGAGTACAGTCATACCTCAGGTTGAAGTGGCTTCAGGTTGAGCATTTTTGGGCTGCGCTCCGCGGTGACCCAGAAGTAACAGAACGCGTTACTTCCGGGTTCCACTGCTCGTGCATGCGCAGATGCTCAAAATGACGTCATGTGCATGCGCGGAAGCGGCGAATCACGACCCGTGCACGCACTGATGCGGGTTGCATTCACTTCAGCATGCAAACGGGGCTCCGGAATGGATCCCGTTCGCATCCAGAGGTACCACTGTAATGTTTTTTATAATAATAATAATAATAATAATAATAATAATAATAATAGTTTGTTTATTTATACCCCGCCTATCTGGCTGGGTTTCCCCATCCACTCTGGGCGATTCCCAATCAAATATTAAAAACACAATACAGCATTAAACATTAAAAACTTCCCTAAACAGGGCTGCCTTCAGATGTCTTCTAAAATTCAGGTACCGGTAGTTGTTTATTTCCTTGACATCTTATGGGAGGGCATTCCACAGAGTGGGCACCACTACCGAGAAGGCCCTCTGCCTGGTTCCCTGTAGCCTCACTTCTCACAGAGAGGGAACCGCCAGAAGGCCCTTGGCGCTGGACCTCAGTGTCTGGGCTGAACGATGAGGATGGAGATGCTCCTCCAGGTATACAGGACCGAGGCTGTATATGTAAAGATATGTAACAAAGGCACCAGGCGAGCCTCCTTGGAGAGAGCATTCCACAAGTGGGGAGCCACTTGTGCAATCGCCCATTCTTGTGTTGCCACCCTCTGGACCTTGTGATGGAGGCACATAAAGAGGGGCCTTCAATGATGATCACAATGCAACCATGGTCAAGCATTTAGGGAGAATAATAGGCATAACATTTTTTGTTGAAGTCAGTGAAATTGAGCCCTTAATTGCACAATAGACTTCCTTTCCTAAACTAATAAAGATGCTTGATAATCATGGGGAAATTTTTCTTTTTAAATACTTTTTTATTAAAGATTTTAGTAAATGCCTTGTTTCTTCTTCCAGGTTGTACAGTCTTTCCTACATATCAGTTACATTTGCTATGATACATTAGCGTCAAGTACATTATAAGGTCAGGAATAAGGGGGCGGTGAGAGGAGTAGTGGTGGTGAGATTTAATTTTTTTACAGTGTATGTGTGGGGTTTTGTGTCAGGGTCAACTGGATAGGTTCTCTTTCTAGTCCCTTGTTACATTTCCTTGGTTGTGAGAGGGATTGGGGGCCCAGGGTGTGGTTGGTTGTCTGTGGTTGGCTGCAGTGGGGTTTATTTGCATTTGTGAGGGAAGGGAGGGCTTGCTGGATGAGGTACCGAATGGTAGTTTCACAAGACACCTTTTCAGAGAGAGAAAAAATGTGTAGCACCTAAGAACCATACCTTAGGACAGTTGCGGTTTTGCATTTTTTTCTAGAATCAATGTACAATTGTATCAAAGTTAAGGTTAGCTTCCCTTTCTTTTTCAAATGCAAAAAAAGGCCACAAATTTGCTAAATGTGATTTTAGACAGTAAAGGATAGCTTAGGATAAGCACCCCCACCCTCAGTGCAAAATAGCATTTTCTAGTGCAGTCAGTTCAGATAGGGAAGTCCTGTGTCCTACTTTGCAGAGGACAGTCCTCTGTTTGCAGCACCCTGTTTATGAAGGGCTATCTGGTCCAGGTCTGATTTAAAGACAATGAATCATAAGAAAGGACAGCAAGGACCTTGAAGTTGCCCAATAGCAGTGAACCCCTGGACTGCAGATGTGGCAGGCACATATATGGCCTACTCAAAGGCATCTCCACTATAGAGGTTTGTATCATATTTATTTATAGAGGAGTATTACATAGTTCAGCTGGTGTGGACCATGAGTCCATTAGTGCTTCAGATATTTGGAAAGTATCTTACCCATGTATGCTTGGCAGTGACCCTTTTTATGGAGGTCATAATATTGTTGAGTGTGAGTGGTTTCTGTTTGAGTGGTTGACAGAGGTAATATTTGAGGTAATGAATGGTTGTAGCAGTTGTGTAGAGTGAGATTGGGTGAGTGATTGTATGTATGCGTGTTGATTGAAATTTTATATTATAGCACCTTGTTCTCCTCTCTCTTTTTTTGGTAATCCATTTCCTTTTCTTTGGCAATGTATAAGTGCCTGCACTACCATCAAGAAAACACAGATGTTATGCATGTCTGTTGCAAAATATGGTTATTGTTAACTGACAAAGCACAGACTGCAAATGTTCACAGGAACAGGAAAAAACACACCCATCAGATCATTAAAATTAAGCAGCCACACTTCCAGAAAATTAAAAATGGCTGTTTCCGACATTTTATGCCACATTAACCATGTTTTTAAGTGTTAAGAGACAGAAAAAATGCAGGAAGAGACCTGGAACATCCATTCCCCCTCCCTCTCCTTCTCTCTCTCTCCCTCTTTCACACACACACACACACACACACACACACACACACACATCCTTTGGAGGAACATGATTTTGAATGGGATGAAGGCAAAAATCCCTAAGAATGGAGAAAGTAATACCACCTTGATGTGTACGGCACAATAGGCTATGTTGGAGCTTTTCATAAATGTCATTATTTCTGGGATTTGTGCATAAAATTACCCTGCAGGGCTTTCCAAATGTACCCTGATGTGTCTTTACATGATTACAGATGTATATGACATGATGGGGCATGAAATGAATAAATATGGAGTCATTTAAATCACATAATTAGCTATTCTCTTTATAGCTGTTTAGATCTGTCTAATTTGTCGGCACGAGTATTTCCAGGCCATTCCTCCACCTCCACAAATTAAGGGAAATGCCAATAAGATCTCTTTGTGTTTTCTATGTTTATTGTGTGCACTTTAATCGCTTTTTAAATAACTGCAAAGAAGCAGTTTTCTTCTATGTCTTAAACAAGACCCAAACAAAAATAACTGGGGGAAACAAAGAGGCTAGAATGGTATGTAGCTATACGATGCTTCATTTTACTGTGCATTTGGAAGGGTCTGTGTGGATTCTGATATATTTTGGAAGGTTTATGGGCGGCTTGAGTCGTTGGCAGGCAACCTATTCAGTATGGAGGACAATGCAAAAATAAATGGAGGGCAATGCAGAGACAAATACTCATTTTTCTCTAGTTGTTTTAAGTCATTGACAGTCAACCTGTTCAGCATGCAGGACAATGGGGGAGAAAAGAGCTAGAGGACTATGGATAGTCCAGTTCAGCCTTCTTATCCTGCCCCTTTCTGTATTGTTTTAGTGTAAGCAGAAAGTGGCACACTGGCACTCTGGGGAAAAATAATTCCATGCTATGCTGTTTGGCATCACAACCTATACTTGGTGAATGATCTGGTTCCACAGCCGTTCAAATAGCACACTGAGACCCTGAGCCTCTCCCATCCCTCCTCTATGCATTTATTTGTATGGCAATAGCTATGAAGGGCAACGTTGAAGGAAAAACTTTGGCTCTTTCCTTCAAAATATTCATGACCAGTTTTTCTTTGAGACTCTGTCTTGCCATGTGATCTCCAAAATCTTCCATGTGGAAGGCGCTGAGGTGTTGCTCCTGACGTTTCTAAGTTGCCCACATCTCACTACCTGGTGACCTTCATCTTGATATTGGTTGTTAGCATTTTCCCATTCTCTTTTTTTTTTTATTATAAATATTTTATTGAAATTTTTAAGTTAGAATATAATAATCAAACAAAATTATAACAAAACATAACATACTTTCTTATCTTCTTGTGACCTCCTCACATCTCCCGCCCCTACCTTCCATGTTAAAAAAAATTTAATCCAGCAAATTATCACCTTACTTCCATCCTCACTGTCTAATTATCAATTAAATTTATCCAACTGTTTGTCCAAAATAAAAATTGTTTTTTCTTACATTTTCTTATCTTCCTACTTCTCTTCATCTATTTTGATGGTGCCAAATTGTTTATGATCAAGCATCCTGCTTAGCATTCATACAGTTTGCAATGTTTTTGCAAGTAAATCTTAAATTTTTTCCAATCTTCTTCTACCGTCTCCTAGCATTTTCCCATTCTCTTTGGGAAAGGTGAGCCATTGCCATAGCTACTGTCAGAGGCTTAGTGCTGTCCAGCTGGCCATAGATAAGACTCCGGGCTCCCAGCCAGTTCCAAACAATTGATTTATTTGACAAAGTTCAAACGTACATCTCCAGTGTTTCCATTAGCGTCCTTCCCCTTGTGCGCAGTTGCTCCCTCTAATCTTTCTTCCTCCTTTTCCGCACCCAGCATGCAAGTCTGCGAAAACTCCTCCCCTTACTTCCTCTGTGCCCAGAATGACTTGTTCCCGGCTCATCCTCCTCCCCCTCTACGTCAGACCCACTCTCAGACAAGAAGCTACTGATAATCTCTTTAGGCTCTCTATAACTGCTGGTTTCTGTCCTTTCATCTTTTCCCGTTTGCCTCTCCCTGACAGCTACCTTGCCAGTACACCTGGCCAGCTCAGCACTGATGGAGAAGCTGATGGTTTTGATGGAACCCGGCTGGACAAAATTGTCTACCACCTCAATTATCTCAAATATGTGGTCACCAATGCTGATGCATGGAATGCTGGCAATGTCTTGACCCAGCATGCTGGTCTTTGACAGACTGATGGTAAGGCCAAACTCCTTATGATGTGGATTTTGTAATCTCCCCCACTTGCGCACACCACATCTATGATGGCCATTTCTGGAGGCAGTGATCCTCACAGTGTGATGGCATCACATAACATTGGACATCTTAATACATGTTGTCTCACTGTGCATGAACTCACCATAAGAAACTGGGAGGGACTTTAGATAAGGGAATATATAGAACAGTTTTATTCTTCTCTTGTGTCATAAGGCATATTCAGGACAATGTGATTTGTGCCACTATAGTGCTTTAATGTGATGTGCGACATTAGTGGGTTTACTTTAATAAAATAAAGTATCTAAGTGGTAAAAGCGCCACACAAGCAGGCAGAAGGAAAGAGCCATGAAATAAAATTCTTGTTATTTTAATGTTTAAAGGGTTGTGAGTGCCTTCCTGCGCTTATTAAGTATAAACCAGAATCTATGGTGGACTCAAAGGAATGTGGATTGCACCTCATGTTCTCTACTTGCTTTTTGTAGACATCCAGGCTAAATAGAAGAACAGTGTGGGATTGCAATACACTTATATTAAACGTAAAAACAAAAAACAAAAAGTATGGTGTTATGAGAGTGACCAGAAAATAATCATATTGTAAACAATATCACTCATTATTTCCCCCATAATTTGTATAGGAAGCTGCACGTGAAATAATAATTTGCAGGAGAGGTGAGGCTAAAGCTGTGAAAATAAAAGTAATCACTATTTACTACTGGGCATAATGTTCATGTAAGTGGAAGCCATCCAGGACTATTGAGCTGGTCATCCCTTAATGTTTCCACATGCTTTTGTTGAAATATCATTCCATGTGGATAAACTCATCTTTAAAGAAAAAAGAAAAAAACCCATACACATACAACTCCTGAAATAGGCTGGCAGCCTTGAACAGTGTCATATTTGAAATAGGATGCCATACCTTTCGTGTGAGTTATCTCAATATCATCAGAAATGTAGACATTCAGAGGGAGAGCAGCATATCTGGAAATTGACAGGTTTGTGGATGAGTTGAAAGCAGAAGCAGGATATGTTAAATATACGTGTGCAAGAGAGAGAGAAGCACAGTAATGCAGAGAACCCAACAATTAAGGGTGTTGTCAATAGAGTCTGACAGTAGGCTAGCACAGAGAGCTAGAGTATTTCAAATACAGATGCTATCATGCTGGAAGGGTAAACACTCATCTCTAGTAAGTGCCTCATCAGATTTGACTTATCTTACGTTGGTTCCTGAAGTCAATGGAGTCGGGTGTTAAATGAATAAGAGGAAATTAATTTGGCAGTGGCATCAGCAAGCCATGTCGTAGCCTTTAAATGGTGACCATACATTTCTGTGGCTGTTAAAAGTGGTAGCTTATTTCCTTGGTCAGGATGATCTTTGGAAAAGGGAGTTTGAAGCAAAGTAAAATGCTTAATGCCCTGGGTTTTTTTCCTCCCCCTTAAAAAAAAAATTTAAACCCCTTTGCTCTGAGCTGTTCTAGTTATCTCCTCAAAAAGAATGTATAAACCAGAAGGGAAAAATCAGTTTAAGTAATATTCAGCTTTGGATGCTAATTACTTCCTGTCTGTTAAGTGTAGAATCTGCCTCTGGCAGGGCCAAGGAACATTGGTTGCCTGAAGGCATGCACGATGACACCTTTCATAATCCATCTAGCCAATTGAGTAATGACATGGGATACCGTTCCCTGCTAACCCCAGCAGGTAATCAGCTTCTTGCCTAATGCATTTGGTCTAAACTCCCTTGTATCATTCTAGTCACCCACATAAGAGCAAATGTTAAAAGCTTATAAAATTATATCCAGTTCTTTGAAAGTCCCGCTGAATTATTTTTTCAATGACCTCTTGCAGCTTGACTGTAACAAATTGCAAATTCCACAGTTCTTTGGTATGTTGGACAGCATGGATTCCGCCTCCACCCCAATTTACTCATTTTCCCCTCTTTCTTTTTCTAAATCAGTAGAAGAAAATAAAAAGGGAGCTTGGACACCAGTGTCTTTATCTCTTTTTTCAGTTTTTACCTGTCCCAGCTATATCCTCTCTTCCTTGTCAATAAGTCTTCTTTCATTACAAGCAGAACCATAATTAATCTTATTATTACTTTTTCCCATGAGTCCTTGCTACTGTGGTCAGGGTCGATGTTCCTGAAACCAAAGCTTGCAATACATCTGTTAAAAAAACCCTTACCTCAGGATAAGTTCAGCTACAGTGAGCTGTAGGCAGTCTCTTTGCCAATGGATAATTTTAATATACCTAAGGTTTTCTGCCTTTCATTTCTTCTCTTTTACAAAGCTTCTCTTTTACAAAAGAGAAAGCTCTGTAATTTTGACTCAGTTCCGTGCATGATATACATGGCATTCACTTCTTCTTCTGTGACATTTCTTTATTGACATAATTATCTTACATTGACAGCTAATAAAACTTAAACTCAAATGAGGGACTTCCAGGTTGGCGCCTCTGGCAATGGCGGATTTCCTCCGATCGGGAGGAATCCGCTCCGTGGAAAACAGGGTCTGAACCGCCACGGCGAGGCGGAGACCCATCAAAAACCACAGGCGGGAGAAGCCTGTGGACGTGGGATTCGGCTGGCACCTTTGCGCGCCCCTACTCGCGGGGAAACCCTGGGGTGAGTGGCGCGGTGCTTTGAATCGACTGCTTCTTTCACGGAGTGAAGCCGCATTGCTGTTGCCGGAGAGCGCTGACTTTTTCCTGTGGACAATTGGATTTTAAACAACTGCCCGTGAGTAGAACGGAAAATTGGATTAAGAAATTTTTTAATTTGGCACTGAAGCGGGAAGGTCTAAACAGGAAGTCCGCCTTCCGCTTTTGTAGATAGATTGAAGCAAAGACACGGCAAGCTAGAGTTTAGAAAGTCGTCTGTAAAGGACCAAAATTTCATCATTTAAAATTACTGAACCCCCCTTGGAAGCAGGAGAAGAGGGGGGAACCTTTTTTAGACTGTTTAAACCTGCAGAAGAGAGAGTAAAGAAAGGCAATTTTCCACCGCCTTGAACCTGGGAGCGGGGTGTCAGGACAGACATTCTGGGGAAGTTCATTGTCTATGGACAAACGTTTTTGACAGATAGTTAAAAGAAGAGAAACATATTGGGAGGAAAAGAAGATGGTGACGAGGTAAGACGCATTTGCCGGAGTTCATCTCGAATCCTCCCTAAAATTTGTGCTGCGGCTCCCAGCCTTTCAAGTTTTTGCTGAAGATTGTATCAGGGTGTTGGAGCCCATGCCAGGAGTTCACATTGCATTCCATTGTTCCCCTTCGCATTTAAAAGGAACAAAATATTGACAAAATATCTGAAAAAGGAAAACTTTGTTGCTAGATCTGCTCTAAAAAAAAAAAAAAAAGGATGGATACAAATAGAAATTGTTTCCCCTAGAGGGAGCTTGTGAAACTGTTATTAAAACTGAACTGGAGAGCTTTGCAGCTGTAATAGATTAAGATCGTGGGACCAGACTTCGACCTTGAACAAGAATGTACTCGGAGGCTCTGGTGCTTGCCTTTTGCAAGACAAGTGCTTTATTGGAACAGTTACATGAGAAGATGGATTTGATGACTGTTGCGATCGGAAATTTTGGACAGGCAGTGGGTACCTACATAGAACCCACTCAGGAATTAATCCAGGAATGTGCTTTGACAGATGAGATGAAGGAGGAGGTTGTTGTTGGACCTCAGGTGGCAGAGATGGAGGGAGCTGTGGCCCAGCAGGAACATGAGTTGTTGGATTTGACGAATGAACCTGGAAAAAGTCAGATTTGGAGAGATGGAGTTCTGTTTGGCTTGGAGATGGGGGGCTGGATGGACCCCCCTATGCAGGGATGTTTTGATTTTTCAAGACTGGCTTTGGGCTGGGGGGAGCTCGGAGTTGTGGGGGCCTTTAACTTTGGAGGGGCCTTGAAACATGCCTTCAAATACCACGTGGATTTCAGTGTTGACTATGGAAAAGGGGCTGACTTGTCGAGAAGGGACAAAAATATTGTCAAGCTGGAGTCTCCTCGAGTGAAAGGAGCAGAAGACAAAGTAAAGTACAGGTATAAATATGAAGAAGACCTGCGGAAGGGACATGGAAGAGACTTAAGAGCCTCGGACATAAGGTCACCAGGTTGATGGATTAGATGGATGGGATAGAAAGGACTGACAAAACCCAAGACCAGGAAGAAGAGACGATGGATGAAGATTGGAAGAAAGTTTTAAAAATTAATTTAGAAAAGTATTGTAAAATTAATGAGTATTAGAAAAATGTTGGAATGAAATTATTGGGCTTTAGCAGAAATGTTTAAAAGAATTATGTAAGAATATGTAATGGTTAAGAGAATTTGGTATAAATAAGATTTAAGTTTTAAGTTTTAGGATTTTTTATGGTAAGATAAGGTTAAAATAGATTAAGGTAATTTAATGACAGAATATTGTGAAAGATGGAAAGGATTTGCTGAGATAATTAATAACTAGAATACAAAAAAGGGAGGTGTGAGGAGGTCGATGAAATAAGGTAATGACAGTTAAGAATTTGGGAATATTGGATTTGTTTTTTAATTTTTTTTATTTTTGCTTTTTGCTTTTGATGTATTGTGTGTTTTGTGTTTTTTTTTTGACTTTGGTTTTTACTGATTTGTATTGTTTAATTGTTACGTTTATCTACTTTTTTCTTTCCTTTTTTTCTTTCTCTTATTTTTTCCTTCTTATTTCTTTGTAACCTTAAAATTCTCAATAAATATCATTTAAAAAAATAAAAAATAAAACTTAAACTCAAATAAAACCTTAAGCCTAGGAATCCTTAATTTTTTAAAATAAAAAACCCCCATTAGTTTAAGGTTTTACTCAGTCACTTGTTGGTGTTTTAAAAACAGAACTAACACCATTATGGAGAACGGTTTGTATTGTGGGCTGCACCTGCTGAGGTAGTCTAAGCAACTGTGAAGGCCACATTGTCTGAACATGGAAAGCAAAAAAGCCAGAATGAAGAGCTGTCTCCTAGTTTATCTATCACATGCAGAGATTTGGGTGCTACCATAAAAATATTGACCAATGCCAAGTGTTGGGATCTCATGACCACTTTGCTGAGTGCAGGGATGGGGGGGGGGGAGAGAACGGTGGGCAGCAGGGGCACCCCACAATATTTTTTTTCAAGTTGGTGTTTATGAGCCCTACAATCAATAGGGCCCTATTGGAGGTGCCACCACTGGGGGTTGCCCTGGCCTGGTGGCAATGATATGTGACAAGGCCATATTGATGGTGGCTCCCTGTCTGTGGCATGTCCTCCCTAGTGAGGTGTGTCAAGTCTCCCACAATATTAACTTTTAGGGGGGGAAATTAAAAACATTCCTCTTCATGCAGGTATTTAGTGGCTGGAATATCTGTTCCTGACAGTCCTAAAATGGTAGTTTTTAGAGTAGGTAATTTCTTTTAGGCATTTGTAATCTTTTTTTGAAGTTTGGTTTCACTGTTTTTGGAAGTTTTAAATGGATAGTTTTAGTGCTGATGTATTTACCATGCTGGGCTCCTTTTGAAGGGTGGGATATAAATCTAAACAACAACAACAGCAGCAGCAATTTACCAGACCAGAATACCAGTGTTGCATTTATGATAAACTGTTAAAGGGCAATTAAAGTATAATTACTTTTATATAGACATACTGAGAGACAGGCACAATCACATGTCTATCTGTCTATCTATACATATCTCAAGGTGTCATGATTTCATTTGATATATTAGACACCTCAATCCAAACCCTCATCTCCTGTGTGCACAAGAAAATCCCAGTGCACACACTGAGAGAGTTCTGAACAAGCAGAAGACTTTCACTGTGGAAAGCTTGGAATTTACAGTGAGAGTATTCATGTCAATTTGCAATCTGCCCTCCACACACCTTTTCCAGGAAGCTAGATCATACCCAGAGTGACTTGAAATTCACATCTTACAGTTCAGTCTAAAAAAACTGTATTGGACAAATACATGCTTTGTAGTGCTATATTGGCCTATACAATTCAATGAGACTTACTTCAAGGACGTAGATTTAAGCCAAAATATGTCTTATGACCATGCCTGTGTAAAATCACACACTGTGACATTAGAAACACCATTGAAGGGACATTAGGGTTTTAGGTTCCTACAACATTATACAGCAGAAAATCTGTTTCATGGTGAAGAGACTTTCACCTTTCACATCTAAATTAATATCTTTTGCCCCAAAACCACAGCAGTGAAAGTAAAAGTTAAGACTGTTGTTATGTACTGAGTTGAATAGGATCCAAACTGTAGCAGTCTGATTGGTCCTAGAACAATAGGATCCAAAAGGCAGCAGTCTGATTGGTCCTAGAACAATAGGATTCAGAATGCAGCAGTCTGATTGGTCCTAGAACAATGCAGCAGTATGATTGGTTGGCAGGAACCACCCAATCCTGCTCCAGATAGAAGTGAATCCACAACCTGATTGGCTTACAGTAGAATTCCAGAATTAGCCAATCATGTGCAGCCCATTGTGTAATTAATGTATATAAAGCAGATACTGTGAGGGGACATTTATTCATTCCTCCTCACCACTATGAGCTGAATAAAGAGCATGAAATCACTTTGCGACTCTGAGTATATTTCACTGGCGACGAAGGTGGGATCCCGCTGAGCTGACTGCCACACACAGCACCGCAGCACCGCCAACTGCCGCACCGCTGCCTCGCACCGTGTATCCAGGCTTCAGCTCCGGGGCACAAGGAACTCAGAATGGCAGCCAACAGCAGCTTCTCGCCATTCAACCCAGCATCTGGAGACTGGGAAGCGTACGCCTCCCGTTTCACCTTCCTCCTAGAAGCCAAAGGGGTCACCGACAAAGAAGACGCCAAGAAGAGGGCGATATTCTTCAGCGTCTGCGGAGAGGAGACGTTTGAAATCGCCCGGGCTCTCCTTGCGCCTGAAGACGTCGCTACTGTTCCATACAAAACAATAATGGAACAGCTGAAGGGGCACTTTTCGCCGCAGCCCTCAGTGGTGGCTCGTCGAAATGCCTTCTACGCAAAGCGGCAAGCCCCTGGGGAAACCATAACTGGGTTTGTGACCTCTCTCCGCCAAGCCGCCCGGTTCTGCAACTTCTCAGAGCTGGAGAACATGCTTCGTGACCGCCTCGTCGGTGGCCTGAAGGATGAGAAGCTGCAACGACGCCTCTACGCTAAGAAGGACCTAACGTTCCAGGTCGCTCTGGAGGAGGCCCTGGCAACAGAAGCTGCCGAGAGGTCGACCCAAGAGGCACGGCCGAGCCTGCCATCCCAACCGAGGGTCCACCATGAAGACCTCACCGACGACTCAGGATCCGACAGGGAGGAGGTGCACCGAGTACAGCAGCGCACTCAAGCAGCGCACAGACCACAGCTGCCTCGACGAGAAGGAGGGAACTGCGCAAGCTGCGGGGAGAGTCACGAGAGGAGGACCTGCCGTTTCCGCAACGCAGAGTGCAGGCAGTGCAGAAAATCGGGACACATCGCCCGGGTGTGTCGGGCTCGGCCCACCCGACACCAGGCATCAGATGACCAATCCAAGAGCCCCAGGTCCCGGGGCCCAACGCACCAAGGCAACTCGACGGAGCTCACGGACTTCCAGGTATACCAGTTGCCCCACCCCAACGTAGAGAAAATTTATGTAGAGGTACAGATAGAGGGGGCCCCATGCCGCATGGAGCTTGACACGGGTTCAACTCTATCCATAATCTCGGCAAGGACCTTAAGGAAACTGTGTCCCACTGGGGGTCCCAAACTCAGGCCGGCCCCATTCACCCTCCGGGACTTCCAGAAACGTAAGGTCCCCACAATGGGGGTGGGGACCTTCAGGGTGCAATACCGAGGGCGGACGCGGCAACTGGACTTGCTTGTGGTCAAGGGCCCCTACATTAGCTTACTGGGATTGGCATGGTTTGGACCACTGGGGCTAGCTGTCACCGGGGTGAACCACACTAGCTTACAAGTGGACGTGGACGCCATATGCAAGGAATTTCCAGGGGTTTTCGATGGGAAATTGGGACAGTATACGGGCCCCCCCATTGCGCTACAGCTTGACCCCGCAGTACGACCGGTCAGGCTCAAGGCCCGCCGGGTCCCGTTCGCCTTGAAACCCCGTATAGACGAGGAATTGGACCGACTCGTAGAGCAAGGAGTGCTGGAGCCGGTGCCTAATGCTCCCTGGGAAACCCCAATCGTCACACCCGTCAAGCCTAATGGTTCGGTCCGCATCTGCGCAGACTACAAATGTACCATAAACAAGGCCCTCACGGCCCACGCATACCCAGTGCCAGTGGTCAGCCATGTCCTTGCCACCCTGGCTGGGTCGAAAATTTTTGGCAAGCTGGACTTGGCCCAAGCATATCAACAGCTGCCAGTAGATGAGGCCACAGCAGAGGCACAGACGATTGTGACGCACAGAGGAGCGTTCAGGGTAAAGCGGCTGCAATTCGGTGTCAGCGTGGCACCAGGCATATTCCAGAATATAATGGACTCTCTCCTTAAAGGGATTCCTGGCGTCACCCCCTTCTTCGATGATGTGTTGATTGCCGGCCCCACACCAGAGGAGTTTGAGGACCGCCTCCGCACCGTTCTGCACCGTTTCCAGACGGCGGGTCTCAAGGTGAAGCGGGAAAAATGTCTACTAGGAGTGCCTCAGGTGGACTTTCTGGGATTTATGGTGGACGCAGAAGGGGTCCACCCGACTGGGGACAAGGTACGGGCCATTTGTGATGCCCCAGCGCCCAAGAGCAAGACTGAACTTCAGGCCTTCTTGGGACTATTGAACTTTTACCATTCCTTCCTTCCCCACAAGGCGGCGGTAGCGGAGCCCCTACACAGACTCCTGGACAAGCGGGCCCCTTGGGTGTGGGGCCAGCGCCAGGAGGCCGCATTCCAGGCAGTCAAGGACTTGCTTGTCTCAAACTCGGTCTTGGCACACTTCGACGAGAGGCTGCCGGTGGTGCTAGCATGCGACGCCTCACCCTATGGCATTGGAGCTGTCCTGGGGCACCAACTCCCGGATGGAAGAGAGGTACCGGTGGCGTACTTTTCCCAGACACTCAACACAACCGAGCGGAACTACTCGCAAATCGACAAGGAGGGTCTGGCAATCGTAAAGGGAGTAAAAAAATTCCATGATTTCTTGTACGGGCGGCCCTTCACCGTGGTGACTGACCACAAGCCGTTGCTTGGCTTGTTTGCCCCCGAAAAGCAGACCCCCCAAGTGCTGTCTCCTCGCGTCCTCAGGTGGTCAATTTTCCTTGCCAGCTACCAGTATGCACTGATTCACCGACCTGGGAAGGCGATGGGCCATGCGGACGCCCTCAGCAGGCTACCACTACCGGAAACAGGCCCTGACCCAGCACCTGCACAAGAGGTTATGAGCCTGGAGCTGCTTCCCGACCGCCCCATTCAGGCACAAGAAGTTGCACACCATTCCAAGAAAGATAGGGTCATCTCCCGGGTCCTGGACTGGGTGTGGAGGGGATGGCCCAGCAGCAGCCCCGGGCCAGAATTCGCCGGCTACACAACCCGCAAACATGAACTGTCGGCCCACAAGGGGTGCCTGTTATGGGGAAGCAGAGTCGTTGTTCCCCAGCCCCTCTGCAAAAGGGTCCTCACAGCCCTACACGAGACACATCCAGGGGTAGTAAGAATGAAGGCCCTTGCCAGGAGTTATGTGTGGTGGCCGGGGATCGATGGAGAGATAGAGGCCTGGGTCAAACACTGCCAGGCCTGCCAAGAATCCCGCCCAGATCCCCCAAGGGCCCCAGTCCAGTCCTGGGAGTCCGCCCGAGCACCATGGTCACGCCTGCATGTGGATTTCGCTGGCCCCTTTCAGGGGAAAACATTCTTCATAGTGGTGGACTCCTACACCAAATGGCTGGAAGTCGCACTGGTACCGTCCACTTCCACGTCCGCAGCCATCCGGGTACTACGCAGGCTGTTTGCAACCCACGGGCTCCCTGACACTCTCGTCTCAGACAACGGGACTGCATTTACGTCAGGAGAATTCCAAACCTTCACAGCGCAGAACGCCATCCGCCACATCCGTTCGGCGCCGTTCCACCCTGCCACCAATGGCCAAGCAGAACGCATGGTGCGGACCACCAAGGACACCCTTCGCCGCATGACGCAAGGGGACTGGGAGTACCGCCTTGCCACATTCCTTCTAGCACAGCACAGCACCCCCAGCTCAACGACTGGCCGGAGCCCCGCTGAACTACTAATGGGTCGGCGCCTTGCAATCAGATTGGACCGCCTTCACCCCGATAGAGCTCAGGATGAGGTAGTGGTGGGGGAAGGCAGGAACCCCCGGACCTTCGAGGCCCAGGACCCAGTGTACGCAAAGAATTTTGGGGCAGGCCCAGCATGGGTACCCGCCACAATCACCAGGGTCACTGGCCCCGTGTCGTACGAGGTGCTAACGGATGGGGGGCAATGCTGGCGCCGCCACTGCGACCAGATACGGCGACGATTCCCGGGAGAAAACCAGGAGGAGGACAGGTCAGAGGAGTCCCAAGGGAACAGCGGGGCAGTGAGGCCCATAGAGCAGGAGGGGCCAGCAGGAGAGGCAGAATCAGTAAATACAGAGAGGACCCGTGAGGCCGAAAGGACACCGGAACCAGAACCACGACTGAGCGAGCCGGTTGCACCAGACCAAACAGCCGCATCACAGCCAGCATCCTTGGAACACGAGCCAGAACCCGGAGCCCGGACCAGGGAACACCCCAGGCCACAACGCACACGTAGGCCGCCGGCATACCTTGAGGACTATGAATGCGACCTCCCGGGCAGGACTGGAACTTAGAGGGGAGGGGTGTTATGTACTGAGTTGAATAGGATCCAAACTGTAGCAGTCTGATTGGTCCTAGAACAATAGGATCCAAAAGGCAGCAGTCTGATTGGTCCTAGAACAATAGGATTCAGAATGCAGCAGTCTGATTGGTCCTAGAACAATGCAGCAGTATGATTGGTTGGCAGGAACCACCCAATCCTGCTCCAGATAGAAGTGAATCCACAACCTGATTGGCTTACAGTAGAATTCCAGAATTAGCCAATCATGTGCAGCCCATTGTGTAAATAATGTATATAAAGCAGATACTGTGAGGGGACATTTATTCATTCCTCCTCACCACTATGAGCTGAATAAAGAGCATGAAATCACTTTGCGACTCTGAGTATATTTCAACTGTAATTATCTGATTTATTGATAGACTATTATATTTAGATTTTATGTGCTGCAAAGGTTTAAGGGATTTTTCTTTCTTTTCTATATTTTTTATTTAATTTCCAAAAATATAAACATAGAACAAAAAACAATACAAAATCCAAATGGTTTAAGGGATTTTTCAAGCTATGTTGACAGGATATACACTTTGATGCATCGTATCCAACTGTGTCTCTTCTCTGGAAAAAGGCCCTTTGATTCAGCATTGACTCCTGTGAATGGACAGGAAGGGAGATAATTTTTACATTATAGTATTCCACCTTTGTCTTAAAGTACCCCACACCAACTTGCATGGTGTTCCAAAGATTCTTCAGCCTTGTGGAGCATATCTGGAGAGCGGGGGCTCCGCTAGATTCAGTGAAAATGGCTTCCCTTCATTTCTGCTCACACAGAACTCCTCTGGATTGAAAAAATATTTTGGTTGGCAGAGGTGCACAGTTGGATACAATCCAAAACTACTACTGTTGCTGATGCTAACTGCTGTTAGTGCGATCAATTAAAAAAGGGTGAATTATTTTATTTATTTTGCAAGCAAGTAATTAAACTATTTTTACCACAAAAACCTCAGGCAGGCACCATATTAGTAGAGTGATTAGTAGAGAGGCCGCTCGCCAATTTCACAGAGGGCGACAGTTGGGGCCCCTCGCACCCCGCCTGCATGCCCGGCAGCCAGAACACATTCGCTCTCTGGAGGCTGGTGAGAAATTCCTATACAGCCAGTGGGACTGAGGGGCTGGCTTCCAGCCAAAGAGGGCAGCTTCAAATGGGCCAATCAAAGGCCTCTCTTGGAGGGCAGTTCCTTGCTGATTGGCTGGGCATTGGCTGCTGCCCTACCTGGCATGGCAGCACCATATTAGTACAGTCGTTCTGCTCTCTTTCACATACAAGAGAGAATGCTTCTTCTAAGATGACTGTGACTCATAAAAGCAAAATATTTTTACATCTAGACTTCACTGCTCCTAGACAAAGGCCACGGCAATCTATAAATAGATAGAACATGACATCCAGAAAAAAGTCTGGAGTCCCCACCCACCCACTGCCCAGCTGTTCAGTGGGATAGTATGCTGTGGGTGATGTAACATGAAGCAGTGGGACAGGAGCAGCCCAGGGAGCACACCTTGCTCACTTCTGAGCAAGAAATTGGAAAAAAAGTCTTGCTTCTTGGAGGTTGTGGCTATGGACCAGAGAATATGCACATTTCCCAGAGAATGAAAAACTGTCAGCAGAGAGATGCACATTCCCCAAGACTCTTTGGAAATTCTGTATATTGATTGGGAAATATGCCTAGGTCCCTCTTCATGGAAAGATTATATGGACATACTTCAAGAGGCCCAGTGAATGTGCACAATGGCTCAACTTGCATTCCTCTTAATATATACATAATGAGCAAATATAATAGCTTTGAGGTGCCCCATAGGAAGCAATGCATAAACGGAATAAATAAACAAACCTTTCCTACAGATTTTTTAAAAAACAGATGAACAACCACAATTTATTTATTTCCTGTTTTAACCATGTATCGTGTGCAGTGTTGCACAATATCCTCTAAATAATGTTCTAGTATTTTTGAGTGTAGGCTACCTTTTTGTTTCATTTTGATTATGGCTAAATCAACAGAAATTTTCAAAATGGATAGATACCTTCCTGGGCTGACATTTTGATTTTCTGCTAATCATGAGTTTCCACTGTCAAGGTAAAATATTCTAGAAGCCCCAATGACATGAATGATAATATAGCATTTCCATTCATATATTATCTCTTAACATAAGAAAATTATAATCTAGAAAATAATTCCATGTGGTATGACTTCACCATACTCTGTTTAAAGGTGACTCGTGTGATGTTTTAAAATTCTACTATAGCAATACTTTCTGGTGTGATATCAGGACCTCACTTATTTCTTTAAAATAATTTAAAATAATGTGTTGGTGTTTATTTAAATCCTGTTTTCAACTTTCACACAATAAGCAATACTTCCTATTATACAAATAGAGGACAAGTTGGATAACCGTAATGCTTGCTATTATTACAATGGTGTAGCCTAGTGTTTTGTCTGTGGACCTTCAACTGTATTGCATTAACACTTTTTTTGTGCTTTTAATCTCTTGTTACTGCAAAGAAGCTCAGCAATGAGTAGAAAACACAATATGCCAACATTTTCATATCCCATTGATTCTAATTTTAGCTAAGTAGCACTGCAGTTTAATGCAGAACTGGAAAACAAATCCTCCAGGGTGAAAAGAACAATGTATAGCTACTGAGCATTGTAAATAAACAGATGGCAAGGGAACCAACAGATCATGTAGAGTGGGGATGGGAAGCCTGTGGTCGTCCAGATGTTACTGGACTCCAAATTCCATCAACCACAGCCAGCATTGTCAGGGAAGATGGGTGTTGCAGTCCAAGAACATCTGGGTGGCAAAGCGTTCCTCATCCTTTACCTAGAGGAACTTGGTATGGTTGTACACATATTGAGCATCTGTGATGGGACTTTGAGCTGCAATTGATTGTACTCTTATCTGGCTGCCTTGTGGTTAAAGCCAGTGTTGGTTTTTCTTCCCCCACAAATGTTAAAAGTGTGGCATTTACTGTAACAAGTTCATGGTGAGTGCTAGCACCTTTTTCCTTAAAAAAAATGCACTGGTAGAAGTCTCTTCTTTTTCTTGTTAGTCTCCTTAAACTGCTCAAGGAAATTGGGTCCTCCCTTAAAGAGGGCACGTATTGCGGTGAGACCTGGAAAACCGACACCCTGTGTTGTGGGTGGGTACGATTGGTCAGCCACAACACCTGATTGGTAGGTCCCTCAAAGCTGGGTACAATCTGGCCAATGAGACGCAGTCCAAACGGTTCGAGGGACCTATTTATGCCCATGCATGTGACCCAGAGCTGCTTCTTTCAGTGTGTGCATACGGAACACCCACCCACCTCTCCCTACTTTTAGGGCTTTGCGCTTGACCTTGCTATGCCATTGTGTGTCATCTGTCGTTGGGACAGGGGCACGGCAGGAATTTTCCCCACTTGGCTGATTGGCTGGTGCCACTTGGGTTTCACCTGCCACGTAGCAAATCGTCACAACTTGTAAGGTTGAGGATAGGCTCTGGTTCAGGCGATGGGGATGGGAGAACGCTCTCGCCATCCCTATGTGAAGGGTATTCCGTTAAAAGAATCCAGGGGCTCGATGGTTTGGTCCCCCAGGGGGAGATTTGGGTGGTGGAGTTAGCCCGTTTCCGGCTTTCCGCTTATCCAGGTGTTCACCCTTGGCTGACCTATGCTGGAACCCTGGGTCAGCGCTACCTGCATGGCAGGGAACTAGTCGAACCAGAGCCTATGCAACCAGTCACTTTCTGTAATCAATAAAGTTGTGACCTAAATTCTGCCAAAAACCAAACCAAAATTTTGAGTCAAGTGTGAATTTATTTAGGGGGGGAGGTTTCTGGGTCTGAACACACGAATAAATAATGGCATAAAATATTACTCAATGAGAACTATAACTATCTACAGCAAAAGAATATGTTAATCTCGTGGTGCATGAGGGCTTTCTCCTCCTTTTAGCACAAATTTGCATAGATTGGCATGAGAAATAACATTAGCTCAGTCCCAAATGTCGCACCAAGTTTGCCGGTATTACTATTCTGGATGGAGTTGAAGAAATGTGGCTCTGGCAGGACCCCTGACGGAACTCTTCCCAGTACTATTACCTCTTCCAGGCAGTATGGCCGCTTGAGCCATTCAGCAAGTTATCAGCTCCTGAACTGATTCCTCATGCAAAATGAGTAATTGTAAAGCACCTATTGTACGACGGACCCAGCTCTTTTCAACCTCTCTGTGTAATGATTGCAACAGTTGAAGTGCTATGAATAAAAATAAATAAATAAATAAATGCACACACTTCCTAATGAAATAACTTTTCTGAGAAACTAGCCAGTTAAGCCTGAGCTCCGGAGCAGATTGAAACAGATATAAGGAAGGCAAACTTTCTATTGGAATTTTACTTCCAATAAAATTAATGGAATTTCCCTTCCGCGGTATACAAAAGACAGAACGAAGCTGAGGAAAGAAGTGAAATATTTGGAATGGAGGAAATGCTGTGGTTAATGATGAACAGAAGACCGAGGGCATGGTGGAGAATTAGTTTTGAAAGGAAATGAGGAGAGACTAATAATAATAAAGGATGAGCCAAAATCTCCTACAGTTCTCTCCTCAGTTTCTGGGGGGGAAATGGGAGGGAGCAGAAGAGATTGCAGTTTACCTTACTTGGCCCCACAGGAAGTGCAACTAGTGGGAAGCCAAGGAGAGAGACTGGCCCTGCTTCCTACTGGCCACACTACCTGAAATGCTTTGGGGAAGATGCAGTATAAACCTTCCAAGGCTGGTAGGAAGCTGTGGAGAGAGGCTTGTCCAACTTTGGGTGGTGCAGGGCCTTTTTTAAGTTAAAAAAAGCAAGGAAGGTCCTTAGCCGCTCATAAGATTTATTTATTTATTCTTTATCACCTTCACAACCCACCATCCTTCCAAGGAGCTCAACGTGGCATACACAGTTCTCTTCCTCCCCATTTCATTTTCATGGCAACCCTATGAGGCAATTGTGGCTGAGAAGGCCCAAGATAACTCACTGAGCTTCGTGGCTGTGTGGGGATTTGAACCCTGGTCCACTGGTGGAGGAAGAGTAGTGCGGGGGGGAGCACAGTGCCCCCAGCAGTGCTATCCCCAGGGTGCCATCGTGGCTGCCCTACACCCACGCTGGGCACCCCGCCCCTGCAGGCGGCACACCATGCCCCTAGGATGCGCACCATCCCCACCCCCGCCTGCTTTCCGCCCCCCAGTGCCAGAGCATGAAGCTCCGCCACTGCCCTGGTCTCCCCAGTTCCTGGTCCAACACTCTTACACCCAGAGCTGCCATACGTCTGGATTTTCCTGGACACTACTGGCATTTCAAAGGCAGAATTGACATCCGGGGGGGATTTCTGAAAGGCTACGTCCTGGATCTTACCCAAGTCGATTGAAAAAATTGTTTTTTCAAGTGCTCAAAATTTTTTGGTGGTTTCCTAAAAAAAAAAAAAAAGCAAAAAAAAGCTCAACAATTCTGGGGACTTTTTGGGATGTCCTGGTTTTTACTTTTTGAAATATGGCAACCCTAATTACACTACACAGGCTAAAGTTAAGTAAGGTAATTTCTTCACCCTCTCCCCCTACTTAAAGCATTAGGTTTCATCTCACTGCCACCCACCCTATGAGGTGTTTAAAAAGTTGACACAGCTCCATCTCTTGTTAAAGGCTATGATAGCATCCACTAATACAGTCTAAAATAATTGAAAATAAAAGGCAATATCTATATTTTTAATAAAGCAAAGAAATGTTTTATTGTATAAATGCCTTATTATCATTAGATCCCTTAGATCTATCCAATTACCGCCCGGTTTCGAATCTTCCATTCCTGGGTAAGGTGATTGAGAGAGCGGTTGCTGAACAGCTTGGTAGGTTTCTGGATGAAACATCGGCTCTGGATCCATTCCAGTCCGGCTTCCGCTCTGGTCATGGGACCGAGACGGCTCTGGTCGCCCTAACAGATGATCTCCACAGGCAGCTGGATCGAAGCGGGTCGGGGCTGCTGATTCTTCTAGACCTGTCAGCAGCCTTCGACATGGTCGATCACGAACTCCTGGACCACCGACTTGTTGACGTGGGGATCCAGGGCACAGTCCTTCAATGGCTGCGCTCGTTTCTCTCTGGTCGGGGACAGAGGGTGGCGCTTGGGGGGGAATTGTCATCCCGCCACTCCTTGGTGTGTGGAGTGCCCCAGGGTGCGATACTCTCCCTGATGCTTTTTAACATCTTTATGCGCCCCCTCGCCCAGCTTGTCCAGAGTTTTGGGCTGGGCTGCCATCAGTATGCTGATGACATCCAACTCTATCTGTTGATGGATGGCCATCCTGACTCGGCCCCAGACACACTGATCAGATGCTTGGAAGCTGTGGCTGGATGGTTACGTGGGAGCCGGTTGAAGTTAAATCCTTCAAAGACAGAGGTCCTCTGGCTGGGACGGGACGATATGGGATTGAGGGGGCAACTCCCATCTCTTGCGGGGGTGCAATTAGTGCCAGCACCGTCCGTTAAGAGTTTGGGTGTAATCTTCGATACCTCCCTCTCCATGGAGGCGCAGATTGCAGCTATAACAAAGGCGGCATTTTTTCATCTCCGCCAAGCTAAGCAGTTGGCTCCTTACCTCTCTCGCCCTGACCTAGCCACTGTGATCCACGCGACGGTCACCTCCAGACAGGATTATTGTAACTCGCTCTACGTTGGGCTGCCCTTGAGACTGACCCAGAAACTCCAGCGGGTGCAGTATGCCGCAGTGAGACTCCTTACGGGGTCTTTGCTGCGAGATCACATTCATCCGGTGCTATACCAGCTGCACTGGCTCCCTGTGGAGTACAGGATCAGGTTTAATGTGCTGGTTTTAACCTTCAAAGCCCTATACGGCCTAGGACCCTCGTACCTACGGGACCGCCTCTCCTGGTATGCCCCACAGAGGAACTTGCGGTCTTCAAATAAAAACATCTTGAAGGTCCCAGGCCACAGAGAGGTTAGGCTGGCCTCAACTAGAGCCAGGGCTTTTTCGGCTGCGGCTCCAACCTGGTGGAACGCTCTGTCACAAGAGACAAGGGCCCTGCAGGACTTGACCTCTTTCCGCAGGGCCTGCAAGACAGAGCTGTTCTACCAGGCCTTTGGTCAGGGCGCAGCCTGACTCCCTCCTTTTGGAATCTTTACAAAACTTTAGTTTATGGTTGCCATCAATTTTGATTTTAATTAATTTTTATAACCTTTTTATAATGTTGCACTATTTTAGTGTTGTTAGCCGCCCTGAGCCCGGCTTCAGCTGGGGAGGGCGGGATATAAATAAAATTTATTATTATTATTTATTATTATTATGAATAACAATAACAACAAAACACAAAATTTTGAGAGGTGATTCGGAGGAGCAAGCTCTAATTCTGTGTCATTTTCATTGTTTGCTTGTTTTGTACATAGCATTAGTTGTCCAACACAAATGCACACTGTTGTGGCTGCGATAGTATTTCAACCATAAATTCGCAATTTCTTTAGTGGCCAGTTCTGATTGTCGAGAACTGCCACTTCTTAAATTCATGGAAATAGAAATATTTACATCATGTGTAACTCTACTCAGAAATACTCAATCATGACAATGAAGAAGATCAGAAATGGAATCTAAAACAGCCCTTTCAGTTCAGGGACAAAGACAAAAAATCTTTCTATATACTTTGGAGGATTATTAGCCTATGAAAGGAGGAGACTTATGTTGGTCGTGAATCAAAGGAAATCTCTGGAATATGTGATTATCTTTAATATACAGGGTGTCACATCACATTTATCCCAGTCAAGTTGAGGCTTGTTTCAGAATGAATGGGGTGAATAGTGGACTTCTGGGATATTAGAGGGATATTAGCATTTTTTAAAAAAACCACCACCCTGAATTTTGTGTTGGATTGGAGAGCAGGAAAATTATTTCAAAGTTCCTTCCATTTTCTTTTTCTCCCACACCCATGATATATATCAAATTAACCATCATTTTATATTATAGTTATGACTAAGAATATTAATTTGCAGGATGGGCCACTGAGATATTCGTGTGAATAATATCTATCTATCATCTATTAATCTATCATCTATCTATCCATTCATTTATATTATACAGTTAGGCCAGGACTTGCCTAGGACTAAGTCCTTACTCCTAATATGTAATTACAATGTGGTTTACTTCAGAGTACATGTGTACAGGACTGCACTGTTAAATAGTCTTCAATGAATTCTTCAATGAGTGGCTTGGTTTGCACTCAAGCAAAGGTTTGAAATACATGGCCATTGCTATTGAGGAGCTTTGTCAAGGTCCCTGTTGTCCCTAATTGGACAGCCCTAATTGTTGTCCCTAATTGGACATGTCATCCTGCATCTGGGAGAAGAAGATGATGGTGATATTTATACCCCACCCATCTGGCTGGGTTTCCCCAGCCACTCTGGGCGGCTTCCAACAGAATATTAAAAACATAATAAAAGGTCAAACATTTAAAAAATTCCCTAAACAGATGACCCTTCAAGCATCCTGGTACCAAACCCATTCAGGATTGTAAAAGTAATGACTTTAGAAGCACTTTGAATTGTTCTCAGAAAGTGGAAGTCTGTGCTGCTCACATGTAGAGGCTACACATGAGCAGGGTGAATGGCAATGAGAACACCAAACTCTGCCCTCTGCTCATTGTCCATGAATTGTGGAGGGTCTGAAGCAGGGAACCTCTTCTACACATGGAAGCTCACAGCATGATTGAGAACCTCAAAACAAAATACAGCTCCCATAACTCTTCAGGGGGAAGCTTTGGACTGTTTAAAGTGATATGTCGGCATCCGTCTGTCTCAAGAGACAATGGAGTGCACCTCCAGGAGTGAAATCAAACCACTGCGTTTGAAGCACTGAAATGACCTCCCTGGGGGGCAAGCTCGGGCACTGTGTATGGAGGTCCTGGGCTACCCATATTACAGGACCTGCCTCTCAAGCCTCATTGATATGGTCCAAAGAAAGCAGAGCAAAATGCTCAGCACCAGCATGGCTGCAGGAGTTGCCAGAAGGAGGAGTACAAGACACTATCCAACTGTCTTAGGGACTCCACTTCAGATTTGTGTATGTTTTATTCCTTAACCTTTTCTTCTCCTGAAAATATCCCACAAAGCAATGGAGGTTTAGGACAAGAGTTTTCCTACTCCTAGATGGACTACTTTCCTAGGTTGATGAGCCCTATCTGACCCTCACTTCCCTCTACAGCACATGCAGAAGCTGCCTTCTTGACTGTTAGACCCACTATTGGTCTTGTCTGCTCAATCCGCTGGAGCCTGTCTTTGCATGCAGGGCAAGTCCCTAACTCACTGAGGATTTGAGACCCATCAGCTACCCTCACCTGGTTTACCAGGCCCAATAAAGTGGTCTTCCAAGGTGTGGTCACTGTTGCATGCAGACAGCTTCTGGGAGCAACAGGTGAGGGCTGAGTGCAGGGTGGGGATCAAAGGTGGACAGACTACCCCAGAAGGAGCACAATGTGTCCCTCACCAGAAGTACTACCCCTCCCCTAACACCCCAGTGGTATGATGCTGCTTTAAATGCATAATGAAGATGGGGCCTTAGTTTCATTTTTCTAGGGTTCTTATGCTTACAGAAAGGCTAGAAGACTTGCCATGTACCCATGTACTCCCCCCATGTTTTGTCAATGTATGAACATGTTCAAGTGAAGCCCCACTGCTATCCTGCCCCACTTCAGCTTATCTTATTTCCAGGACACCCATTTTTGGTGTTTGATAGCAAAATGTTAATAAATGACTGGTGCTAGTTGGAAAACAAATGCAGCGGAAGAAATACCCTGATGAAATGGTATCCTAACCTTTTGCCTAGAAAAAAAAGCTTGAAATTCTAGTCTTTTATGATCTCATTGGCCAGCTGACAACTGAACATCAAAAGTCTTTCAATAATTCTTCATCTCATTTTAAGTTTCTCACAAATGAAGGAAATAATGGAAAAGTTAAAGATGAAGAAAAAAAAGTAGTATGAATTTATGTCCACTCCTGTGAATAGTTACTTAGCTCAGGAAATGATTTTTTTTTAAAAAAAACAAAACAAAACTTGAAATCCAATACGTTAGTCAGGTGGAGCATCATCAATGATCACCAGCCAGATTCTTTTTCTAAAAGAGATGTATACTATTCCCACCTGCCTCTCTTCTGATATAAAAACCACCAGCAAATTCCACATCCTGTTCTAAGATCTCCTTCTGTCATAAGGGTTTGTTTGTTGTTCCCTGTGTGATGAGCAGCAATGCTAGCCTCTGGAGACAATGTTCCTCCAAACTGGTAAGATTATCTTGTGAAGAAATTATCCTGGTTGCCTGCTAAGATTCCTGGAAGCTAAAGACAAAGAGAACTAGTTTCATAGTGGGATATTATTTTTTGACTTTGATTATGCCTGAGGAATGCTACTTTAAATTAGTCTCATGCACCTTCACCTGAAGCCCAAAGTTCTGATGGCGAAGGACCATGCTATGCTTAAACAGAGGTGGGGGGGGGGACATGCAGATCTCCAAATGTTGTTGGATTTTATTTCTCATAATTTCTGATTTAGCCATGCTGGCAGGGAGTTGGAGTCCAACACCATCAGGAGGGCCACATGCTCTCCTTCACATATCCTGATCCACCCTGGAGCTCTGATCCAGGAGCCCCCATTCAGGTTGAAGTCCCCTGGATATAGTCTAAATTAGTTTAGGGGTGGTGATAATGTTAATTACTTCTTCTTCTTCTTCTTCTTCTTCTTCTTCTTCTTCTTCTTCTTCTTCTGTCCATATTAAACATACAGCCCTGATTGATAGTGTGCAGGCAAGGGCCAGTTCCTCTGCATTGAAGCCACTTGCAAAGAAACACTCTGGATTGATGCCTCTGTTGAACAGCTGTTGTGCAGAGGCATCAGTCCTGTGTGGTGCTGCTTTGCAAGTCTTTCCTTGAGCGGAGGCGTTGATCCTTGAGGCAGGCAGGGCATCAGGCAGGAAGGAGTCAGGCAGCTGGGGGCTCTTCTCTTCTCCCAGGAAGACACCAGTGGTACATCTTGGCCTTTTTATGGGATATATGATGCCTGCCTCTCCTTCCTGCCTTGTGCCCTTCTCTTCTTACATCATCAGATCCTTCTTGCTCATCCAACCTGACCCACAGCAATCAATCTCAGACGAGGCCTGAATCTCTTTGAATAGACCCAGTTTGGCTGGGTAAAAAGTGCACACCTCTACATCACACTTTATGGTGTTAATTGGAGACACTATCCAACCAAAGTGGTACTTGGACACTTGAAGGACACACGTGCTGGCAACTTCAGTCCTGGCTTGCCCTGCCTCTGTTCTTTGTCTTCACTGCAGGATCAGCTTAGGTTGTATATGAGGCCACAGAGGTAGCTTCCTCTTCTGGCTTTGCCCCCACATGGCACGCTTTTGTTTTGGGATGAAATGATAAAGTGGGCAGCTGCTTAGCAAATGCACCCAAAATTTCTGAAATCACATTGCAGGACTTCTGGTAAGTAAACGTTCTGTCCATTATGCTTCAATGGATAATGGCTGACAACATCAGTCACTCATTTTTAATCATTGCACATTTAATTTATTGCAGATTAATTAAGGTCAGCTTTCTAAAGTATGTAAATACAACCTTCTGATTTCTCACTCACATCTCTGCTTTGTTCACCAATAAAGCAGGTGTGTGTCTGTGGAGTATTACTTAAATAGTGAAGGCAGAAATAGAAAAAAGTAGCCTGTTGAAAACTGCCTCTTAAAGGCATAGACAAATAAATCATATCTGTGATTTGCCCCTATTCTTGCTTTAGGCTGCACTCCTAATCCCACTTACCTGGGGGAGTAAACCCAACGGAATTTAATAGCTCTTAAACATGGTTCGGCTTAGGGTTCTCAGGCCACCTTCTTGTCCCTCTTACCATTTCCCCTCCTCTGCTACCCAAATATTCTAAATTTATTTGTGTGCTTTGCATAATTTATTCTGAGAATACGTTTGGTGTTTCTGTAGTGCCAAATTCTGATACTCTTGGCACCATTATGAAAATGATGCCGTTACGATTTGACTAGAATTGATTTGAAAAGAGACATCTGCTTCTATTAAATATTTCTCATCTTTCATCAACATTTCATTAGAAGCTTTTTCCAAGCAGCTGTCATAGCAGGGCCTTTAAGATTTGGTCTTTTGATAGTGTCCTAGCTCAGATAGAGGAACTGCAAAGATAAGAAAGTTGGGGTGATTGGATTGAATTGTGACAGCAGAGAAACTGTTTTTTTTCATTGCTATGCAATTTCCCCAGAAGAGCAGGGATATCATTTACACTTAAGACAAATTCATTTGAAGGCAGTGAATGACACAAGATGGATCTGCTAATGACAGAGTCGAACTTCAATTAAGCAAACAACAAAAGCACAGATATCAGTGATGATTGAAAGATGCTTACCAAACTGAATGGGTTTGTACTGTTCCAGACAGAGCGTATTTTGTTTTGTTTTCATCTTTTTTCATGTTCTCTTGTTGTCTGTTGATTCAGAATCCACAATTCTTCAGTCACCTATCCTGGATTTTGATTGTGGCAGTTCAGACTGTGAAACGGTACCACAAGAGGAAATATTGAGAACACAATGCTGACAAACAGGCTTAGTGATTATGTTGATCGAGTCTCATCACTCTGTTCATAACCTGGTTAAACAAGAGTGATTCGTGAGCCGATGGGGGTACACTGGATCCATGGGGCTTCCACAGATGATGCAAAGACTGCGAGCCTGTGTATTCTTACCTGGGAATAAGCCCCACTGAATGCAAGCATAGGTGCCAACTCCCTGAGGCCCTGGGTGCCTGAGCACCCACAAATTTCAGTGCCAGGGCCATGCATGCCGCATGGCACTACAGCCCCAGGCACCCAATGTCACATGGCCAAATTGGCGCTCCTGAATGCAAGCATATGTCTGCGTAAGCAACTGTAGGATTGTGCTTGTACGCTGCAATCTTACGCACACTTAACTGGGGTTAGGAGTATTGAACTTCACAGAGATGGCTTCCTGGGGATTACTGGAATACATGAACACTTTAAAACTGCAGTTCTGAACACATGTACTAGGGAGCAGCCTTACTGAACATAGGGGGCTTACAGAGTCTCTCTCTTTTCCCTTTTCTCTCTTATGCACATTGAAACAAACATGCCAGTTTCGTTGATACAAGAGTTACACTGCAATCATACATCCATTTACCTGGGAGCAAACTCCATTGAACTCAATGTGACTTACTTCTGAGTAAGAATAGACAGAATTGCGCTGTTCATGTGGAAAGCAACTGTTTGTAAGAATGAAGCCTCAAAAGATTGTTAATCTGGTAAACACATGTTTCCTTGCGTTAAGTAAGCTACAGTTTTAAAGATGTGTCAGCTGCTGATTTATTTCTTCCTTTTTTGACAGCAGGGAGAAACAAGCTCTTTTTAAGGAAAGCTCTTTTTCTGGTGGTGATGCCGCTAGAAAGGTGCACTGGAAAACTCTGGGACTTGTATTTCTGAAAGTCCAAATGCTCTTAACATCTTAACATACATACATAACATGGGTTGAAGTCAGAGGGGAAATGCAGATAGATTGATTGTCTGTTGTGAAAAGCTGCCAGAAGAGCTGTGTTCAAATCCGCAAGCAGCAAGGAGCCTGAAGGCAATTCAACCATCTCCCAGCATCATTATCCAATCTGTAAAAAAGGAATACCAATGGTCCATGCTATGGGATTTATTTTGAGGGCAAACAACAACAAAAATGCCAGGTCCCCACCCCCACCCCCCACAGGAGATGTGACCTACTTGAGAAGAAAAAATAAAAGCACTCGCACATTATAGATACCATCCACAGCAAATCATATCCAGCAATGTCATGATGTACACATAAGCACATGTTACTCCATATTTGCTTGTTTTTCATTTTTACATTTATATCTCAAGGATATAAGGATATCTCAAGGATATTATACCTCCAAGGAGCAAAAAGTGTAGCAGGCATCAATCATGACAGGAGGATCACATGATCTACAGATCTACAGATCTCTCCATTTTGTTTTGTGATATGATCTGTTGTTTCCTGATGCAATATTTTGGGACTTCAGAAAACAATGAAAACAGTTCTCGGTCCCATCCACTCTTTCAGCACATCACAGAGCTATAAAGTTGTCTGGTTCAATTCACTCAGATTGCCTGTATCTACTCCATACTGGAATCGCAAGGGCATTCTGTAGGACAGGGGTAGGGCTTCAGTAGCAGAGCTGTGCTTTGGAGACACTGAAAAAAACCCCAGCTGCGAATCTGAATTTTGTGCATACTAGAATTCTTTCTTTCTCTGTGTGTGTCTCTTTTACCATTCTCAAATAAATTTCAACCTTTTTATAAAACAACATTCAAACGGCAAAAATATTCCACAAAATTATGGGGGGGGGGGGAGAGACCATGACAATCTAAAGTGACATCATAGCACTTTAAATGTATGGTGTGGATGTGGCCAGAATACAACTAAATTAGCATCACTCACCTTAACTCCCCCACCCAGATGTTCACACCAGTATGATTTCAATTTATTATTTTTGTTTATGTGCGCACTAGAGGGCACTAAAGGGGGGAATGTCCTCGCCCTTATGCAAAGACTAGAGATGAATTAGGAACAGTTTAAGGACCCCAATCAGTGTGAAGCTGGCTTGAGAAACACCACATCAAACAGTAGTATCTTATAGCAAAGTGAAGGGTACAGATGCATTTGAACTGATGTCACGTGAACATGGATTAAAAACCCAGCACTGGAAATGCAGTAAATGGGAATGTGAACACAGCCCAGTTTGTGGAGCAGGGCACCAATGGTTAACACCTGCTGTGGAAACTAATAAGTCTCAATCAGGAAGCAGATAGATGGATGGCATCCTCTGAGACTGACACCAACCTAACTCTGCCAACAAGTGCTCAGAATAACAATTGACCTTCCACTTTCAAGTACTGACAGACAGTTTAAGGATCAATGAGATATAATCAAGACTTCAGATAATTTGCATCCTTAATGCACATGGCAGCTTATTAGTGAAAAAGCTCATTTGTTAGAGCTTGGGAAGACCCAGCAGATCTGGCACTGACATACAGTATATGGTGCAGGCAGCTCAGTTGATGCACAAGAGGACACTGACCAATGTGACATCTTGTTCATACCTGCCTGGTACAATTCCCAGTGTGAGTAGAAAGGCCATGGAACATTCAAGGGAAAACTTGACTTGGTACTGCCTCTTTCATCCTATGAATAGGAGTGTATTTTCAATAAACAGAACATCTGTGGGTATAGGCTTTTTAATGAAGAAGGGGGGATCAGTCTTTAATTATTCCAGGTTTTACTATTCAGACCTATATGAGGACATTCCCATGTCTACTCCCATATGAACTTGCTAGAAGTGTGCATTGTTTCTATGTGAAATGTAAGGTATGAATGGTAACAGGGTGCTTTTTACTTACCTGGGTTGCGTTGCAATGTTAACAGGACTGGCTAAGTCAAAGCTGAAGACCCCACCGCCACAAAAACTTCATGTTGCTTTGTCAACCTGATGTGCTTGGAAGTGCTTCTACTTTACTAATAGTATCATCAGATACATCCCTTTGGAAACTACTTGAGTAATTCTCAGAAAATTCTAACAACAACAACAACATTCACTATACTTTGCACTAAACTAATAAATAGAAATTATGCATCATGGTAACCCAAATTCTACACAAATTCTGCAATCTGTATAATTAAGGGAATGCAAATATGATTGATTATTTTACATAGTTTATTTTTCATCTGTTCATCATAGGTAGAGCCCCCCCAAAAAGTGTTTTGTTGAAGACCTAGTCCTTTATCATTGGCAAACCTGCTGAGTGCAAACACATACAGCTGGTTGATTTCTGAGATTTCTACAGATATTGCACACATGCCTGCATTCAAACCTTACCAGCTTAAGGACTAGAAACACAATCCTTTTAAACAAAAAGCTAAAACTCTCAGGATAATGAATTTTATGTCTAATAAAACCAGCAATGTTTTGCCTGAGTTCCGCCCCCCCCTTTGTATGGCACAACTGCAGAATTAAATAATTCTCAAAGGCCTTGCTTATATTAGTTTCCTTCAGTCAAATTTTATACAAGGCATATATGTACAAAACAGTCAAGTAAATAAATGGGGGGAAATTAGAAACTAGAACTGGAAACATTCAGGACTAGTAAGGAGAGCATTATATTTTGCCATGACAGTTTATAGCTGACCTTGGAGTCACCATACTCAAAGAAAAATTCAGAAAGAAGCTGGAACGTGAAGCTGTAGAGTTAGAGTTCATTAGCAAATTTGATACTTCCCCCTCTTGGGAAGAAAAGGCATTATGAATGGTTTTCTCACTGAGGACAGTAATTGTCCCCATGTGGTGTTAATGCTATCCTTCTAGCTACACAGACGGAACACTAATTGACATGAGTTGGGTGCCCCATATGCCCTCTGGCAACGGTGGGAGTGGGGCCCACCTACGTCTGAATGAATCACAAAGCATCTATATTCTCAGACTTCTATAATGCTGGGATACCTAATTCTGATTATATCATATACTGTTATCTCTTGAACTTCCTCTGCTTTAAGTTTCATGACACAGAACTGTTTTTCATCAACTGCATTCATACTTACATACGTACCTACAAATTTTCCATACTGCTACAAGCATCTGACAAAATAGACTGTGGTTTAGGCTATGAAAGCTCATGCCATAGTCCTAAACACTCTTTCTAGGAAACAAGCCTCTTTGAATATAATGAGATTGACTGCTGAGTAAATGCATTTGCTTTGTGCTGTTTGCCTGTAGCTCCTCAGTTGTTGTTGGACTACAACTCTGATCATCTCTGATCATTGGCCATGCTGACTGGGGTTGATGTAGGCTGTTGTCCAATAACAACTAGAGGACCATTCCTACTTTACAGTATCACACAATTATTTGATAACACCCCCCAGACATTTAAAGCGCATTACATTCCTCCTGTGAGTCCTATGAACTGTAGTTTGTCAAGATGCTGGGAACTGTAGGTCTGTGAGGTGTAATCTACAGTTCCCAGGATTCTTTGGGGGATGTAATATATGATGTGTGTGTAACCTTTTGGTTTTTTTCACATGAAAGTTTTACTTTGAAATAAAGTTGAAAATGACAGACAACGAACAGGAAGAACACCATGTAATAATACAGTAAAACCACTTATTAAGAGAAAATAAGTGAAAATAAAAGCCCCTAATTTCAGTCTTAATATATGGTGGGTGGGCTTATAGGACACTTATAGTAAAGCAACTTGAGGAAAGGCTTGCTAACCATTGTGGGAGCTTGGATGTTTAAGTTATGGAGATGACTCATAGTCAGAAAAAATAAGCATCCATATTTGACTGGAATGTGAACAGAAGCATGAGGGTCTTTCAAACAAAAGATTAAGAAAACCAAGGTACCATAATGGAAAGCTCATTTTCAACATCAACTTTTTAAAAATTGGAATTCATTGCTTGCTGCGCTTATGGAGAAGGTTTACACATAATCATGGTCTCCCAAATTTTATCAATCTACTGCTTTTTATAAGATTGCTTGGAAGATTTCCAGTTGCATGCTATACATGATTTTAGCTCAATAAGCAATTGCTTTAGAAGATCTTTTTTTCCCTGGAATCCAGGGTCACTAGTTTCAAAGCCATGATGAAGCATAGCTTTGGTCCCTGCTGCCTAGAGAAATTCCTGGTAGAGATCATCAGCCATGGTGCAGAATTTCTACACTGCTGAATGTTTCTCTTTGCTGTTTCTCCATCACCTGTGATAACTTCTGATGCACAGCAGCAATAATAATAGTATTCTGTCCCAGGTGACGGTCTCAGTCAGATGTGCTTCAGCTCAAGCAGAAAGTTCTGGATGAGAGTCTGGGTTTCAGGAGGGCAAGCAAAGTAAGGCAGTTTTCAGGAATGCAAAACAAAAAAAGTTCATTTTCAAGTTCCAATTAGCACCCTGGATAGCTCCCTATTAACACTCAGGCTAAACTAGAGAATCCTTTGACCAGATGCAGCTTCAGTCGCAAAGAACCCCAGACTGAGACTTAAACAGGACTTTGATCCAGTCTGGGAAGTTAGTTCTGTTCTTCTAGAGACACCTCTTCCTATAAAAGTGGCCTTGCCTGCTTCAGCAGCCGTTGACTCACAATATAAGGAAGACTTTCCTCAGAGGTAATCAGAGTGATCTCATCAAGCTGTGACATGGGTTCCTGAAAATGAGAGGCTTCTGGGAAAGCAGAGTTATCCAGCGCCAAATCTGAGGACTCTTTCCCCACTAGCTGTAGAGTCTCATCCCCCCGAAGTTGGAGAGTCTGGCCCCAGACTCAAGCTCTTTTTTACTTGTTTCTGTTTCATTTTCCACTTAGTGTTTCCTCCAATTTCCTCAGCCTCAAGCCCATTTCAGCTGTTCTTCTTGTTAGAATTGAAATACATAAGGGAATTGAGGTTATATCTGCCAACATTGCCCCCCCCCCCGCCACGGCCTTCATATATGGAGGCAAAAAGCATACATCTAAATCAGGGTCACTAGCCTGGCACCTCTGGATGCCAGTGTGCCATCTTATGCCACCTGCAAAAGTACTCAACAAATAGTTCCTTAAAAAGCTACAATGCGCATGCAACTATTTGCTATTCCTGCCCAGTTCCTGTTTACACTGACTTGACCTCCTCCTTTGAAGTTCTCATTCCAACATGCCTACATTTCAGTAAATGCCAGAATTGAACACCCATTCTCCCATCTGCTTTTAACAAAGGAGAAGCACCAGGAGCAAAGGCAGTGGTGGCTGTTGTAGGTACCTTTTCCCATTGGCAGGGGGGGGTATGTTTGCATCATTTTGTGTGCCTGCCTCTTCTTTTTTGTTGTTGCTCTTTTAGATGCTGTAGCCATTTTGTGTTGTGGCTACGCCCAGCAGCCATTTTGTGACTGACAAATGTGCCCACTAGCCCCAAAAGATTGGTAACCCAAATGTCTGGGTTAGTATTTTGGGTTGCATGGCTTATTTTATGTGGCCATTTTATTCAGTTAGCAATTTATAGCAAAGTCTGAAGCACCAGCTCATCAAGGCACACTAGACAAAAAATCCAGAAATTTGTATTAAAACAAGGAACTTTTTGTTTTTACTGCAGACTCAATAGCAGATTATTTGATATGCAGAAAAATGATCTTGTCAGTGGAATGTGCACCCAACAGTTTATTCTGGGAGTAAAAATGGCTTATGTATGCACATGTGTTTGGCTTGTAGGATTACTTAGGACTATCAAAAATGGCTACATTGGTCATGTCAACCCATTAGAAGTTTTATAGATAGATGATAGATAGATGATAGATGATGATGATAGCTAGATAGCTAGCTAGATAGATAGATGATAGATAGATAGATAGATAGATAGATGATAGATAGATAGATGATAGATAGATAGATAGATGATAGATAGATAGATAGATGATAGACAGACAGACAGACAGACAAATATGTGACACTGTATTGTGAAGTAGCTTAATTCATTTCATTTAGTGTGAAGAATTTGCGGGGTGGGGTGGCCTTTTCCTTTAACGCTGTTAGAAAGCAAAATTTTGGAAAAGTGGGTTGAATCTGAAGTCACTAATGATTGGATTTTTCTCTGTAATAGAAAATATACATTGTACTTGACCTCCTCCCGCCCTCTAACTTTAATAAAACTCTGGTCATAGGTAGTATGGCGTAAAAGAAACCAAACACACATTTTCTTTACATTAGCTTCTGGTATATTGATGGCTCTGGTATGAAATCTATTTATTATGTTTGACTCTCAGGCGCTATACTTCCTCTCTAGGATTTAGCCTCTGAGGCATCTACACAGAGATGTAGCACCATTTTCCTTATGGGCCTTGGTGTTTAGCATTCGGTCATAGACAACCTGCTAATCTGAGTATTTTATAGTACACCTCTGGATGCCACATAAAGCAGCGAAGGCTACACCTTTGGAGCAGGTGATCCTGCGCATGTAAAAGCAGAAGGCAATGTGTTTTGTTCTCAGGAAAGTGGTATACTATGAATTCCTAAGAGAGAAACACAGCTGCTCTCCAATTGCACATGAGAGCATCATAAAAAGCATATTCTCATATGGTGGACTACCTTGTAAAATCAAAGGGTGTGGGTGTGTGAGAGAGTGCATTGCATAGGGTGAGCCTACACATACTAAACATTCTCCCAGCTTTCCCTGTTGTAATCTTTTATTGTTTGTCTCTCCAATCTCCAGCCTATCTAGGAAACAGAGATTTTCTATGTGTGTTTACAAGCGTGTGTTCTGTGTGTATGTGCACGTGCACACACACACATGTATGTATGTTGGGCAGGGTTGAAGGATGGAACAGAGAAAGAATTGGGAGTGACTGCTGAATTAATGAAATTGTATATGATAGTGCAGACTTGGCACACATTTGGGATTTGTAACTCCCCCCCCCCCCCCCCGACTTTCCAGCGTAAAAAAGAAAGAATTCCTAATGGTCACATTTGTCATTGAGAATTTAAGGGATCCCCCCTCCCCTTCTTACTTAAACACACACACACACACACACACACACACACACCGCAGAGACCAGATCAAATAGTAGGTTTTCAGTTCTGGAAATTACAGACGCTGGAGAGCCAATTAACCACAACTCCCATCTCTTGGCCCTAGTTTAATGTCTTTATTGCCCATTCAGATTTCTTTCCCTTGCACAATCCGGAGAGATGGTGTAATCGGGCTAATTTTGGGACAGTTATCGTGCTAATATAGTCTTTACAATTACGCGGCAGAGCAGGTGCCAAGGCCGCATGGCTGTGCATTGCCAAGGTGCAAAACAAATTCAGCGTTCAATCAACCTGAGAGAAAAAGGACAATTCTCATTTGCATAAACATGTAGCCACGGAAACTGAAGGCACAGAGGTATAAGGAAAAGAGACCTATTTTACATGATGTGCATAGAATATTTGACAGTTTAGATTGGAGGCGTCATTGATGTGCGTAGGAATGGTACAGTTGGTTGCCATGGATATGGTTTTCCCTACTGGCAGCGCAAAGATTGGCAGGGATGGATGCAGGAGGGGGGGGGGGAGACACACATACACATACAAACGCCTAAACCACTGCAACTCTCTGGCAGACTCATTCTTTTCTTTTGTTGAGAAGCTATGTATCCTTTCTATGCTAATGACAGCTCATCTAGTATGCTGTGTAATCTAGCAACACTGATATTTCTATAATAAATCATTTATGTGTAATGTGTATTTATATAGTGCATGAACATATATAAAGTATAATTTCATACATACATATTTTCATAAAGCGGTGACATAGACAGAAATAGGAAGTGAGCTGAAGATGCATAATATATAAGGAAACATACTTATATTTAGTTTAATTTGTTTTCCTGATTTGACATAGAATAGAAACACCCCCAGGTGTGTTTTTAATGTAATTTATTATTAGTATTTATTTATTTTTTTAAAAAAATCCTTCACAAGCTAACATAAGCAGCATTCTACAACTCATTCTGCAGCTCATTTACACTGGAGTAATCTTATTAAAATTGAAGGGTTTACAGAGGGGTAAAGAAATAGTCACCTGAATGCCTAACATTCAGGATAAATATAATCCTGTAGAATGCTTGCATTAAAGGAAGAACTTTTAAGGTTGGTTTAATAGTATAGAGTAAATCAAAATTGAGAGATGGTTTCTCTGATTTCACTCCAGTATATGGATTTAGGCATATGCTTTTTCTTTAAAATGAAAAGTCAGGTGGAAACCTTACAGCTATTCACTTCATTAAAATGAATATGGATTTAAAATCCTGATCTGCAGCCCAATTAAGCAGTGGGTCTGGATATAAGCTGATTGAGTCCATTTGAACTCAGTGGAACTAAACAATTTAAAAATAAACATATTCCTATATATTTTTAAAGTTTACACCTTACTTTTTTTCACCAGTTATATTCTTAAAATAAGTATGTGTTAATATTAACATGTCCCAGTTTCCAAACGGAAGGTCAATAAGCCACAAAAACGGTGGCACAATACCAAGCAAGCACCTTGCATGACAAATTCAGCACTCATTTGTCATTCATTATAAAATGTAAAACAAACAAAATAAGTAGCTGACCTCGAGACATCTACATGCATCTGATTTGGCATCTATAGTCACAGCATGATGATCATTCGTGCCCCAAAGAATTTGCTAGATTTGTCGTTTGGCATGGATGGCAACCCACTAGTTGCAGGTGATTTGTTGTGTGTGACTAGAGCTGAATTAGGAGCAGAGGACATTTGTTAGAATGACTAAGACTGTGGGCCTAACCCTTCTTTCCTGGTGGTAAACTCCATTAAAGTCAACAGGATGTACTTCTGAGTTAACAGGGTTTGGAACGCAACCTAAAGAAATAACACAACATGGTAGAAAGGAAAAAAGAATAAAGGGTCATGGGGCAGATGTATTTGAAATCTCAACAGGGTACATCCTTTTCATATGAGAAGAGACGTCCTTGTAGTTTTTCAAGGCCTTTATGTTAAACAGGGTCATTTCTTTCACAAATGCAGTGGCTGAGACTGGAGCTCTTTCAATTATTCTTTGTATGAAAGTGGAGTTAGCAGAATTCCACTTCATCACAAGCATTCTTTTAGCAAATATTGCAATTCCCTTCTTGATATTAGCTGATAGAACCAGGTTATCCAGAGCTTCTAGTGTGCACAAACATGCACAACACTTCAGGACTTGGGAAGAAGACATTCATGGCTTGGCAGTAGTGAAATATGGATGATTGTATGTGAACCTGGTCCCAGATGGTTCCAAGTGCTTTGGAAAGGCAGCTTCCCAGTGTTTGACTAAGCCCACAGTTGTTCTCTCATTGATCTGATTATGTCTTCTGACTCACATGAAGCTCTCAGATCTGGAGGTTGGGCTGTTGACCTCACCTCCTGTAATAGAGGTGGGTAAGATTATACCTCACCTATGCTGTAGAGCGGGACACGGGTGGTGCTGTGGGTTAAACCACAGAGCCTAGGGCTTACCGATCAGAAGGTCAGCGGTTCGAATCCCCGCGACGGGGTGAGCTCCTGTTGCTCAGTCCCAGCTCCTGCCAACCTAGCAGTTCGAAAGCACGTCAAAGTGCAAGTAGATAAATAGGTACCGCTCCAGCGGGAAGGTAAACGGCGTTTCCATGTGCTGCTCTGGTTCGCCAGAAGCGGCTTAATCATGCTGGCCACATGACCAATAAAGCGAGATGAGCGGCGCAACCCCAGAGTCGGCCACGACTGGACCTAATGGTCAGGGGGTCCCTTTACCTTATGCTGTAGAGCAGCATTTCCCAAACTTGGGTCTCCTGCTGTTTTTGGACTACAGTTCCCATCATGCCTGACCACTGTTCCTGCTAGCTGGGGATGATGGGAACTGTAGTCCAAAAACAGCTGAAGACCCAAGTGTGGGGAAACCCTGCTATAGAGGATAAAAATATCATTATAATATTATTAAGTCCTAACTTAAAGGACTTACAGGAAGTCTTGGTGTGGGGAACTTTTGGTCTTCCAGATATGGTTGAATTACAGCTCCTCTTATCCCTGGCCATTGGTCATGCTTCCTAGAGCTGATAGGTCTTCTGCAACATCTGGAAGGACAAAGGTTCCCCACTCCTTTCTTAGTGTTTACTCTTTATACAGTTGTGAACTCTGTTCTTGTTGTTTTAGGTAAATAAGGTGCATTAAATATATTTCCCCTAGGTTTTCCCTTCTGTTTCACAAACTCTTCTGTGCCAGGATGTTCAAGGGCACAGGATTAAAAGACCAGGGTGTGTGTGGGAATGCATATGCAATTAATAATAATAATAATAATAATAATAATAATAATAATGTGCCTCAATAAGCCAGTATGCTATAACCAAATTCTGAATTCTGTAGAAACATAGCATGGATGTTCTCACAGTGTTTGGATAACCACCTCCAGTATTTCAAGCTGTGAGCATAATTCTTAGCATTCAGAAAAAGAAATTCTGCAAAAATCCGGTACTTGTGGACAAGCATATGCTTGCCTGAATTGCAGCGAAATGTTGGCATATATTATCATGCAGAGTTCCTTGAATATAATTCATTTTGAAGCCATCATAAATATGAAGTGACTTGTTGAAAATCAGTCATTGGACATTCATTTAAAAATCATGAGCAACCTTTGTTGAGTTCAGAGGCCTGGGGCTCTTAGAATCAAGAACCTGGACTGAGGCTATGTTTGTTAATGAAGAGGTCTATTTTATTTCCTTGCTCATAGTTACATACAGACCAGTGTTCTTCCTTCCAGAATTCCCTGTAAGTCCAGGAGTGATCATTGACTAGGACCTAATAATTCTGAAATCCTGGTCTAGATCGAGGAATGGATCTGCCGTATGCCTTACAGCCTCCTTCTTCCATTTCCACTACTGACTATACACTTGAATTCCTCAAGGCTTCTACTGGTATTATTCAAATGCCCTATTATCCCACTCCTGCCATGGTCCAACTCACACACAGCCCTGGCATGATACAATTGGCAGGGTAAGGGAGTGATTCTTGGGGTTTAGCACCTATCCTCACTGTGCGTAGATCTTCTTGAAGATGGGAGGTTGCCTTATACTGAGTCAGACCAATGGTGTGAGTAGAAGCAACTCTCTAGCCCTACTTTTGAGATCTTTTTAATTAGAAATGGCAGCAACTGAATCTGGGGACTTGCACATCTGCTCTACCACTGAGTTGTAGGTCTTGAATGTGCACCGGAGCCTATCCTCCTCACACATATTTATGCCTGTATGCTCCAGTTCATGTTCAAAATTCTAGGCATGGTGGAGGAGGATTTGAAAGCCCAAGGCTCCTCCTTTGCTTTTGCACCCCAACACATGTAAAACCCACATCAGGGATAGCCCAGCATGGTGGCTTCCAGATGTGTTGAGCCCCAGTTCCCTCCAGAACCCTTGTGCCGAGTTTGGCAATGATATCTCAAGAGCCATCTGGACACATAGAGAAGAAACAAATGGGCAAACCATTTTCAAAATATTTAGTAAATGTCAGTCTCTCTCATTAGTTACACAGACTAGAATATCTGTATCTGAGAGCATTGTTGCCAACACCAGCATATTATGGATTACATGTCCCTCTGGTTGGACTCCTGGCACAACCATTAAGATATTTCCTTTCAAAACAAGCATTTAGTAGATTACACTACGAGTCCATCAAGGAATAGGGTCTTACACACACACACACACACACACACACAAAAAGAGAGAGAGAGAGACTTCTGTTTCATCCTGGCATAGCTGAAAAATTATATATTTCAGATTTTCAAAATGTCAAATGTGTCACTTTGTGACTGGCACTGAATTGTGTCACTGTGCATGAGTCAACCTGCATGCCCCAATATGAACTTCTCCTTATCCATGCCTCTAGATTGGATCACCAATCATTTTCAATTTGAACTCTGTGCTAGTGTTGCTTCACCACTGTGCATCCATTTTAATATTGTTTAGTAATTCTGCTGTGATGCCTCTAATATGTTTATCTCTATCTTTAATTTTACTTATAGATGCATGATACAATTTACAGTTGAATAGGATGACTTTAAAAAACACACACACACACACCTCCCATCAAGATATATTTTTAAAAATCAAATTTTATACACTCTGCAACTTCCAGATTTGCAAGTGAACTCAATTTCCATCCTTTCAGCAGGATCCCAAGTAGTTTAACTGCTATCATTTAATGAAAATCTGATCTGGTTCTATACTGTTCTTTAAAAAATATAAACCATACTGTACTGTTAAAGGAACCCCAGTTCTGGAGTTTTTCCTCACAAGGTTGTTGTGATGATAAAATTGAGAGGAGGGATCCACACATGTTTCCTTCAGTTTCTTGGAGGAAAGGCAGGAAAGAAATGTAATAAATAAGCTCATCTATCTACAGATTTCTGTGATCTTTACAGAATGCAACTATCATGATGGTATCTGATTATCTTTGTACATATATCACTTTTACAAATTAATACTAGGGCTGTGAAAGCAACACCATTTTACTATTCCCAATTTAGCAATCCTGTTCAAGCCACAAGCCAACCCAAACTGCTAAGGCCCTGCCTCACTCTGCTCCAGGCCTGATCCAAGCTACAAACTGAATTGAGGGCCTTGCATAGTTCTAATATTTAAATTCTAATTAAACAATAGGTATGGGGAAGGGGAATTTTCATGCAGAAAATGCTATACAGCTATTAAACATAGAGGAACCCTTTCTGCTTCTCCACCTGACTCCCCCCCCCCACTGAAAGCTGTTTGGTCAGGACTGGCCAATGACATTCTTCTGCCTGAAGGAAGGGACAAAATGATGCCCTTTCTATTTCATGTGAAAAAGCTGAGTGGCCTGCCAGCTGAATCTGACTTCAGCACTGACAACAGGACAGCATCCTCCAATGTACTTGAAGGCAGCAACCCTCCTTAGGAGGTGCAGAGCTGGCCGCGTGGCACACACAAACCAGCCCACCACACTCCCCCACTGCTCTTCACCCCTAATCATCTTCTGTCAAAGGCAGTAGCCTCAGTCTGCCTAATGATAGGGGCGGCCCTGACCATGATACATGTTTTCCCACAATAAAAACTAAACAAGGCACACAGGTGTGCGCCTTTTGAAATCAGTAGATTTAAATGTGTTTAGCTCTTTTGTGCCTATTCATGTTCAGCTACCAGCCCATAAATGCAACTTAAGCAGAATTGAAATGGGAGGGACCTTTAAAAATTCAAAGGCTGGCGTTAGGTTTTAGTCAAGAGTTTCCAAAAAAGAAAGGAAAAAGGCTGTGATAAAATGGTCAGTCTTTAAGGTGCTTTCAGCCACCAGTTCTCTAATACCAGGTTTCTGCTTCCTAAATTGTTAATACATTTCACAGGCCAAATAGTTTTTTCTTATTGCTTTATCTCCACATAAAGTCACACTATTGTGTCCTCACCCCAATGATCATGTGAAAAGGGTTTCTCATACATACTACAGCTGTTTGCATTGGTGAATCATGGAATTGTACATCATCTAGTCCACTGCACTGAGTTTCTTCAAACTCTATAATCCAAAGCAGGATCCCTAAATCTTTAACATTTCTGACAAATTTAATGAATGGAATCAGTGAAAAATAACATCTTACTGTCCATGTTATAGTTTAGCACAAGCAGACAACAGGAAGGAAAATGTGACACTGCTTGCCAGAAGTGTTGCTATGAAAAGGAATCGAAGAAAATGAAGAAAAATTACATACTGAGTCAGTGTGTTGTTCCCTCTAGCTCAAAATCAGTGATATCGACTGGCAATGACTCGCCAATGTCATCAGGGATCAGACGCAGCATCACACAATTTCAGGGGCAAATCACTGCTAAATCATAACTAAACATAACTATTAAGGGTTAAGGGTGGCATTCAATGAAAGCTCAATTTACACTATACATTAAAAGCAGTACCATACCACTTTAAACAGTTATGACTTCCCCCAAAGAATCCTGGGAACTGCTGTCTGTTAAGGATGCTGAGAATTCCCATAATTTTTAGGAGACTTCATGGTTAGTAAAACTGGTATGATACTGCTTTAAATGTATTGTGCACATGGGAGCCTAAGTTTTATTTTGAGTAGACCTTTTGAAACTAATGTAACGAATTTAGTCAATTTCAGTGGGTCTACTCTGAGGAAAACTTAATTGACTATCACTGAAAGTTCTGTAGTAAAATATGGGAGGGACTTTTTTTTTTCAAAAAACGAAACTTAACTCTGAAATGCATGCAAAAAGCATGTTGTATATGGGCCACTCAAGTAATGTATAACAGGTGATATGATCTATTCTGAAAGATATACAAACGTTAAGTAATATGGAATGGAGATTTCTCACTGTTGCCATGCTCATAGCAAGAGATCATTTTTCTATGATCCTCCATGATGTTTCTCCTCCAAAATGGGAGAATGGGTGCCTGAATGATGGACAGGTAAGTAAAAGTGTGAAAAACCCACAAGATGACCCAGGAAGTGGTTTCTCCATCAATGAAAGAACTGAAGTCTCCAAGATAATTCACCCAGACAAACCATCAAGGAAGGATAAAATGAGTCACTCTGTTTTTCACATTTCTTTGCATTACAACACTTTCCTAAGCTTTGCTGCGTTGATTTTATGTGTAACTTACCACATGGACAAGAGCCAGAATCCTTCAGAGTTATTTCAGGGAACAAGTCTTAATCCACTTAATTTCCCTCTGTTATCTCTTTCTACAGCTTTTCTGTTCCAGTTTTTGCACCGTTTCAGGAGACATTTCCCCCCCGCTCATTTCTTGTACGCAAATTGCACGCCATAAATATTCTGCGCTTACTTCGCTGCAAAATCCAACTCTTACAAATGGATGTGGCTGCATTGCATTGCAAACCTGTATCCACTGCCTAAAAATTTCCCAATGCTTGTGGGAATCCCCTGGGATCAAACTATTGTGCATATTCTCACAAGAGTGGGAAAGAAAAAATATAGTGAATTTTACCCAGATAAGTAGTTGTTTTCTTTTTTTAAAATAATTTTTATTAACAGACCAATCAAATCAAATGAAATCACATAAATTCCGAATTACAGAGCCTAATTTTAAATTTTTGTTGGGGGTACCCATATTTCAAGTAGTTGCTTTCATTCTGTGTACCAATTTGATCACTGAGATGAAAAGCCACATTCAAGATTATTTGGGGGAAACTATGACTGTATCATTACCACTTAAATATACAGTGGTACCTCGGGTTATAGAAGCTTCAGGTTACAGATGCTTCAGGTTACAGACTCTGCTAACGCAGAAATAATACCTCATGTTAAGAACTTTGCTTCAGGATGAGAACAGAAATCGAGCTCTGGAAGTGCGGCAGCAGCGGGAGGCCCCATTAGCTAAAGTGGTACCTCTGGTTAAGAACAGTTTCAGGTTAAGAACGGACCTTCAGAATGAATTAAGTTCTTAACCCAAGGTACCACTGTATAGTGCAGATGTGGCCTGTATCCAAAATCAATGGCATGAGAGTTTCTGCATTGATGTGACCAATGGAAGGGTTACAAAGCTGAAGTCATCAGGGAGAACATCAGTTTTGGTCAAGCAGGTTTCAGAATCCACAATCAGAGTTTTAAAAATGCACAGATGCAAACATCCCTTACACCAGATATCCAGAGGGGGGTAGCCAGGGTAGCCTATTGTAGCCAAAACCGTAAGGGATTTTGCGGCTTCTTAAAGACTAGTGCATTTATTGTGGCACCTGCTTCCATGGATGGTGCTCCACTTTATCATAGAAGAATGGACTTCTACTTCATATGACAAAATGATTGATCTGAGGAAGTGAACTCTAGTCCACAAAAACCAGAGGCAGTATGATTCTGAATACCAGTTGCAGGAGCGGAGAGTGCTCTCATGCTTCAATCTTGCTTGCAGGTTTCCCACAGATATCTGAATGGCCACTGTGAGAACAGGATGCTGGACTAGATGGGTCATTAGCCTGATCCAGCAGGTTCTTCTTAAGCTTTATGTTAAAGTCCTTATGGTGCCACAAGACCCATTATTGTTCACACCAGATCCATTGTGTCCTGATGAGTCCTAAATTTCAAACCAAACTACCATGCGCTTGCTGATTTTTGTAGCATTCAGCACTGACATCAGGCAGGAGAGAACAATGAGTGAGGCAGCTCCTTAATCCACACAACCCTCTTCCATGCATTTTGATTGTAAGATTTCTACTCATCCTCTGCACCAAGAGTTAGTATTTCTCATTACTGTTCTTCAGATTACTGTGCTTCTAATCATTTGCATTTTAAGCCAATGAAGAGGAGGAAGGGAATGATTAGGTTCACAATACAATCTACCCCTTTATAATTTGTAGGAAATTGAGAGCAAAACATTAAAAATTGAGTGCTGCTCAATAATTCATAATTCCTCAAAAGTGAAATCCACCACCGAAATTCAAAGGCTTTACTCATCTCTAGTAACAGCAGTGATGGGACTGGAGGAGCTCCAGGCCAAATTTACCAACAGTGGATGACAAATTATATTTTCCAGTTTCATCACTGGAGAAGGATTGCTGAGAGACACAGAGAGACACTTCCGGGGAAGGGCTGAAAAAGCTGCCCCAGAGACACCTCTCTATTAGACCTCAAAGGCTCGCTTTAAGTGGCATTTGCACTATAATCCCAAACTGGGCATTTAAACAAGGGCAGCAAGCTTTAACTGATTAATCCATATGATTTATTGATTTAAGCACTTTGGTGGAATTGTAAGTTTTCCCACAATCAGTTGGTTAAGCAATTTCCAATGCATGTGAGGGTCTCCCTTCCTCAGTCCAAGCTCTCTGTGGATGGAAGGACAGCAACTAAGCAAACAGGATAACAGGAGGATGCTGGTGTAGCAATATGGCTTCAACACTTGGGCCAACACCTATTTCTCTTCTCTTCCCACCTTAGGAAAAGCTGCAGACAGAACAGATTCTTTCCTCTCTCTCCTTTTTGCAAATTTTTGCCACATAGCATAATAATAATAATAGTAATAATAATAATAATTTATTATTTATACCCTGCCCATCTGGCTGAGTTTCCCCAGCCATTCTGGGCGGGGAAACTCTGAGCTGCAGGCCTCATTATGGCACTGAAATGGTTTTGGTTCCTCTCAATTATTACTTGTATCACAGGAGATATGGAGAAGCTCTACAGGTTGGAAGCTTGAGGTATGGTTTTCCAGTGGTTCCACTCCACCACCAGCACCACTTACAGAGTCTGATATTGGGGGGGGGGGGGTATTGTGACTTTGCAACACAACTAGGGGACATGTCACTATTCTGCCTCCCATGCTGTTCCTATAGACATATGAGGCCATCAGGCACCTTCACCAGGTTATTTGGGGCATAGTGTCACCAGTAAGCAGACAACACCCAACCTGGCCCTCTGAAACAGATGAGGCTGTGGCAGTGCTTCGAGATAGTAAGGAACTGGATGAAGCTGAATCCTGACAGTTTTTGAAGTTTTGGGGTCAGTGGCCTGTTTTAGATGGGGCCTAACCCCCCCTTAAGGAGCAGGTTCAAAACCCAGTGGTCTTCCTTTATCTATCATTGTCAGTGGAAGCCAAGTGGCTTGGGTGGCTTAGGAGAGCCTTTGAGCAGCTCTGCCTAGTTTACCAGCTACAGTTATTCCAAGAAAGAGAGAGAGAGAGAGAGAGAGAGAGAGAGAGAGAGAGTCTAGTTGCATGTTATGGTATCGTAATATCTTAATTACTGTAATGTCTTAAAAACCATCTGGAAACTTCAGTATGTGCAGAATGTTACTGCTAGGATGCTGTCTGAATTATCTGTGAAAAATCATGGTACACCTATTTTGTGTGGTCTGCACTGGATATTTTATGTGTCACCAGGCCACAATTAAGATGTTAATGTTGACAAAGCACTCAACAACTTGGGACCTCATTATCCCATTGGCGTGTCTTTTGCTTTACCAAGTAACATGGGTCCTAAAATGGGCAGAAGAGACCCTTCTTGTTGTCCTGTTGGTGAGAATGGTTCACAGTACACTAACATGGGATTGGGCTCCTTTTCAGAAGTGGTGCCCCCAGAATGAAATTCAATCTCCCTAGAAGCTCAGCTGGTCTCTACATTGATGGTCCTCTGGTGCCAAGTCAAAACAGACTTCTTCAACCAGGCTATCGGTAGTGCTGATTGCACTATCCAAGGTTCTGCAACTGGGGGAGTAATATGTCTGCTGCTGTATCTATATATAGTTAAATCTCTATTTGCTGCTACTTTTTCTTGTTCTGAAGTTTAGATTGCTATTTCAATGATAGGTTATATTTTTAATCTGTATTTCGTTGACTTGTTTGTAAACCACATGGAGATTCATTTGTGAAAGGTGGTTAAGAAGTGCAACAAATAGAAAAGTAAACCTTGCTCTGATTGCAAACTCCTATGCTGGTGTCACAACTTGTTGAAGTCGGCACACTTGGGAAAAGCTTGAACTGAAATCTACAAAGCTGATTTTTAAGTAAATGGCCATGTTTATATGGCAAGCCCTTTGTGTACATGTCCCCATTTTTTTATTAGTGCACACACACACACACACACACACACACAGCCACACACACGTACAGCACCATCTGAGATCACTGGTTCCTCTGGCTCGCTTAAACCTTTTAATCTTCCCTAGCCCTCCGGTCTGTGTCATAAAATGAGGGTGCCTGGGATTGAATTTAGCACCTTTAGTACAAAAACCTGGTGCAGAGTCACAGTGCTACAGTTCCTTTGCTCAGTGCAAATGTGTCCATATGGGGGTGGGGGGGTGTCCTTCTTGGGGGACAAATGGGGAAGCCATGCTTGCACTATAAAAGCAATGCATTGAAGATTAGGGAGGAATCTTCATTTTGCATTCCGTTCTCCTCTTTGCAGTTTGTCCACAAATAGCTCCTAGGTAAGACAAAATATAACGTGACAATATGGGCATTAATTGGTTTCAGTTTAGAACATCTTTGAAATGGGCTAAAAACTCTGATTGCTCCAGATAACGTTTCCTTTTCAAGCATTTTTTTGCCACACATATTTTTGTCTGAAGAGCTGAGAGAAATTAAATGATATACTGTATTATATCACCTTGCTGCACTAGGTGCACAATTGATAATAGTTATACTGTTTCCGAACGCATAACCTCATACAGTTACAGCAGTTAGCGGCACTAAATTTTCCTTAAATGAATGTCCTTTGACATAACATAGTAATCAATGGGATGGATGGTCTTTCCCCCCCCTTTGCTGTCCCCCTCTTCTGTTCACGTTATCCTGCAACTATTTGCAAAGTTCTCAAAATATGTTGATTTTGTATTGTCCATATAGTGATGCCAGCATCTTATTATGGACATGTGGCTCATTAGTTGGCAGTTCACTGTGTAGTCAATATATACACACACACCCGCCCCAATGTTTTGCTTGAATTCATTGTCTGGGAAGTGTATTTGTATTCCACACTGCGTAAAAATAATTCCCAGGGTTAGAATTCTGCTCCTAATAATAATTTCAAATTCACCCTTTCTAAAATTTACTAATATGTGATTTAAATAAAATTGCAGTGTATCTTCTTCCCCATGATTAATTTTATTCAGAGAGCTTTTCTATCATAATCTCCCCCTGATATTTACAAGGAGAAAAAAGGAAGAAAGGAAGGAAGAAAGAAAGAGAAAACACAAGGTGATGATCCTACAGAATTAAATGCATCTGCTTATAATCTGAACAAATATCCTGGAATTGTTACTTTGCAACATCAGATGCCCCATTGTTGAATCACTTTGCACCAGATAGCCATTCCTTTGTGGACGTATCTGCATCTAGACGTGCGTGTAAGGCAGAACATGTTTGCTGACCGTTTCCCACTCATGGTCTGGTACTGATTTTGAGCACGCTTTGTAGGGTTTTATTTTAGTAATGTTAAAATATTGTGATAGATGGCAGCTCGTCGCCGTTAATTGCACTAAAAGCAAAAAGGCTTATTCCTAAGGAAAATTCACAGCTTGTATAAATACAAATCTCTCCCCCCCCCTTCCTTTTCAATATATGTACTAAGCCTCCGTTAGTCGAAAGGATCATTCTGTCTGCAGTCACAGTCCTTGGTAAGCTGCCAAGCACAATAGGGCATTAATTAACATGTGCCAGGGATTCATCAACATGCACAGTGGTATAGAGCCATTGCAAGCTCCCCCTCCCCCCTCCCCTCTTCTCCTTTGTCCATGTAATTCATGAAAGATCTTCTCCAGTATGTAAATCACTTCTTGCTAAACACCCAGCAATACAGCTCCCTTTTATTTTCCAGAACTATTGTCGGTTTTCTTAAACATACAAGGAAGGCATTGATTCTCTCTGTCTCCTTCCCTAAATAAATATTTTAAAAGGGAAAAGGTAGATGTTTATACGCATGCTTTAAATACATTTGAAGGTCGCTGGGATAATAATGTGAATGCATTTGTTTACTCACTATACATTGCTCCATAAATAAATCACTTGATGAACTACAATTTAGAGGGGGGAGGGGGAAGAAGCAGTATGTGATTCATTTTGCTAAATGTGGTGCCACAGGGAATTGTGGAATTATTCTTCCCATTAGCTCAGAATGACAGTAAGCTGACCTGCTAACTTATGGGGATGCCTACAAAAATATCATAAGTCATGCTGTATCGATGACCCACCAGTGACAAAGCAAATAAATCAAAGAATTAAATTAAATTTCAATTAGCTGTTGGGTTGCCCTCATTTCCTTTTATTGCTAAGGATTACCCAACTCCCATCCTATCTGCTGAGCTGCTATTAATGTTGCTCCGATAACATTTCATCCACATTTAAGTGAAAATGCACAAAGCTGTTGACTAAACTGTATCATTACGTCATTGTTTTACTATATTATTCTTTTAAATCATAGCTGCACCTTTTGTCTGAGGGATCATTTCCTATTCTAGACTATAGACTGGGGGATGTGTGTGAGTTAGCCCGCAGTGTGGTTAATGTGTGGTGTGCATGTGCATTGTTAATTCATGGAATAGCCTGCTTTGGATTAGGGGGAGGGAACTAGATTACATTCAGTCCTGTCTTTTAGGATTTCCTGAAATTCCCAGCAATCTCCTTTCATTATTAAGTCGTGAACTTTGTGGTAAAGCAGTGTCCACATTCCTCATTCAGGCTATTATCCTTAGCTGTGTAACCTGGGAATAGTGCTTAAGAAAAAATACTAACAGAAATTTGGGACTCTTTTCTGTGTCTATCAGGCCAATCTATAACCTCATCTACAAGACCGTTAGGACAGGGAAACCATGGATTCCAATCAACCAAGTAGAACGTCATGTTAAGTCACAACCGCTGCTCACGGACAAGACGGTAAGTGGCCATTCATAATCTAGGTGCCTGTAAGATTATAGGTTAGAGCTGTAATAACACCTCCCTCCACAAGCACAACTAGTCTTTTATAGTTCCTTGAAAACTTATGTTGAAAAACACAGACTCCCCCATCAAGTTGATATATGCAGGTGTGGCCAATGTGGTGCTCCCTAGATATTTTTGGGCTACCACTCTCATTGTCATTGACCATGCTGGCTGGGGCTAATGGGAGCTGCAACCCAATAACATATGTATGGAGGGAATCACACTGGCTACTCCTGCTTTAGTGTGTATAAAATCAAGAGAAGCTTTGTATATATGCAATGTTTTGGGTTCCAGTATAAGAAGGAGAAGAAGAAGAAAGACAGCTATCTATACTTTTATAGGGTTGACCTCTAGGAATCATTGTTATGCCATGACACTTAGTCCATGATGGAATGTCTTGTCATGAAGAAATGAAGGTAATGTAATTTTAAAACTTGAATCTGAACCACACCAGTTATTGAAGGGAATGAAATGTATAGCTTTGCTGAAGTCTTAAGATCTAGCAACTTAATGGCCATAACACAGTGCACTATAATGTGCATTTAAACCCCATTTAATCCATCGGGCTCAAGCATGCTGGGCTCCATGTTGGTTTGCAACAGGTGAATCTTGATCTTTTACTGGCATGGACCGCAATGATCAAGCTACATAACACATTGAAGTTCATAATACCAGCCCAGAATATTTGGAAATCTAAGTGCAATGTTGAAAATGAGCTACTGCCTATGACATTATGCACAAAACAGCCACTATTTCTCAGCTGCATTCACTCTCTTAACTAAACTTTTCAGGAAGCAAATTGGAGGCCAACCAAACAAGAGAGAGACAGAGAAATATTTTGCCAAAGTGGTTTACTGTGTTATATTTAACAAGAACAAGATGCTCTCCTGTCAACACTCATTTTCTCATACCATTTATTTCTATTGTTGCTGTTACAAAGTCAGCATGTGCTTTCATTTTTACACATGGTGCTATATGAAAAATAATGCCAGAATCTTTTGTTTTCACCCAGAACAGCAAATAACGGCAGTTAACTGTGCAGCAACAATGCTTATTTAAGGATGCTCCCTTGCTAATGTATGTGGATATGTTCTCAGATTTGGGAGTCAGGTGGTGGTGAAGTATAATGAGAAATGCAGGGTACTGTAAAGTTCCTAGGTTGGCCAACCACATTTTTAAAATACAGCACAGCCCCTGGTTGGAAATGGGCTCTATAAAAGAACATTGGCACAGCAATTGCATTTACAGTGAGCGGATGACATTTTCAAAAGCACTTAAGGGTGTGATTCACTTGAATGGGGGCATCCATGATGATCTGCTGACTTCAGTAAGAAAACACAAGAGTTAGCGATCAATCTTAATCACTCTGGCTATGAATTGAAAGGGCCCAACCCAATGGGAGAGAAGCCGCATCATTCTTTTCTATAACAGGGCAGGGGCATTTCTGAAGACGGAAAGAGGATATCTTTGTGCAAATGGGCTCTGAATCCAGTGGTGCACTTCAGTAATATTAGACCATCCTGGTCTTTGAGAGGGCCCATTTCAGATGGTAGGTATGTGTGTTGCTTCAAAATGTGGCACACCAGCCCTGCTTCATTAGGGGCAGTGGAGGCTAATTCATTGGGGCAAATCAAATCAAATACCTTTATTGGTATCACAGTATAAAACATTTCAAGTCACTGGGATAATTAAAAGGACAAGGGTGAAGCTGTCGAGGGTAATAAGGTCACACTGTGATGGTGTGCACTTAGATATTCTGCTTTGCCCTGTCTGTTCCCTGAAAGGATGGTTCGTTGGGAACCCTTTCTGGTAAAATTGTGGCTAAAAAAGAAGCTACTAAGGCAGTGATATCTTTGTCCCAATCTGCCAGGAGAAACCTCATTTGACTTCTTCTCGGATTTATAGTCTGGAGGTCCAACATTTTGCTCAGCATCCATTGGGGCTTATGGGGCATTCCCACTGGTGGAGGAAAGTGGGGCGGGGCGGGGCGGGGGGAGCGCACCGCCCCCTGCACCATTGGGGAGGGAGATACCATCGTGGCTGTTCCCCGAACACACACCACGCACAGCCACATGCCACGCACCCCCATTGTGCCCCCACCGTGCTGGGCACCATGCCTGCGTGGGCAACTCCCCACGCCCTCAGGACACACACCATGCCCCCGTGGGCAGCACGTCACGCCCCTGGGATCCATGCCACACCCCTGCAGATGGCATGCCACACCACGCCCCCACGGGTGACGTGGGGCCCCCAGACACATGTCATGCCCCCGGGACATGTACCAGCCATGCCCCCACCTGCTCTCCACCCCCAGTACCAGAGCATGCAGCTTCGCCACTGGGCATTGCCCCACCGACCTCAGTCTGTCTTCAGCCAGCCCCACCACTTGCCTGCTTACTTACATCCTGTCCAGGGGGTGGCACTGCCTGTCAGTGCTGCCCTTGTAGAACAAAGAAGGATGGGGATGAAAATTAGTTGGCCGTGCCTGTCATTGGCTCTGGCTCCACCTAGTGTTGGCCTCCCTACCTTTCACCCCACCAGTCTCAATGTGCACCAGCCACCTCTGACTAGGGGACCCTCTGCTCTTTCTGCTAAGTGAGACCATGGAATTTTGACCCAACAGCACCATGCTCTGGTTTGTATTCACTGATCGTGTGGAGTACCTTGGGGTTGACATTTCTCTAAATAGTTATTTGGGCATTCAACACACTTGTATGTAAGCACTCAGATGAGGCATGCAGGGACCATCCCATGCTCTTTTCATTCCATCAGAAGGGAAGCAGGGCTCTGCAGTGAAACAAGATTTCTTCTGTGTTCACATTCCTGTTTACTGTGTGCTCACTGCATTTCCAGTGCCAGCTTCACACTTTACCCAAAATGCATATGTACTTTGTTATAAGGTACTACTTATCCCACAGTCATCTGGTTTGCCACTGTGAGAAAAAGATGCAGAACAAGATGGGCTGCTGGCATGATTCCTCAGGCTCTTCTTGTGTTTACCACAAGGGGCAGCAACATCTGACTTCCAAGGTCTGCAGCACTAGACTCCCAAGTCCATACAACTTGATAGTTGTGAAACCCCATGACAGCTGCACATCAATTTCGGCAGACCTCTGAATCCCCAAATATTTTGGATTATCCATTTGTACATGCTGCATATTAAGTAGCCTAGAAGCTACTTCAGTGATAAAAAGAACCCCAGTAATAAAAAATAACCTGGGAATGAACATAGCAACAAATCAATAGTTTGAATTAGTGTTTGTGCAAGAGTGTAAGAAAAAAATACCAGGAACGGAAAATATTCACATCCCTCCTCAAAGAGGAGGACCAATACTGTTGCTAAGTGTGGCAACTGCTGGCTTAGAGAGAGACACGCTACCTTAAAAAAATGTCACTAGGGATGTGCTTGCCTTAATTCAGGGGTGGGCAACCTAAGGCCCATGGGCCAGATGCAGCCCAATCGCCTTCTCAATCCGGCCTGTGGACGGTCCAGGAATCAGCGTGTTTTTACATTAGTAGAATGTGTCCTTTTATTTAAAATGCATCTCTGGGTTATTTGTGGGGCATAGAAATTTGTTCATTTCCCCCCAAAAAATATAGTCTGGCCCACCACATGGTCTGAGGGGCAGTGGACCGGCCCACAGCTGAAAAAGGTTGCTGACCCCTGCCTTAATTTAATGTGCAGAGGTAATATGCTAGGGACTAGGTAGAGATGACTATCTTTCTATCCTACAGGCCTTTAGAACATCACAGTTCCAGCTTTCTGAAACCACCTTATATAATTTCTACTAACTGAGACATACCAGAGTTGACTTGGACACTGACATTTGTAGCTATGTCTACACATGCCACCCTCTGCTAAACACAGCAGCTACACAAATATCTAGGATCCAGATGGCAATGTACTGGAATGTCCTTTTAGAGCCAATACTTGTGTGTGTGCCAAACAGTCCATTGAAAACTGGTCCAAGTACAGTAATTAATATCGCAGCATGCTGTGTAACACACACACAGAAATGCTAAAAGAGGGAAGGGTCATAATAAATACAGTTCAGTGAGAATTGCATCATATTGCTGATGTGATGGTCATAATGGCCAAAGCAGTAAATGTGTGGAGAAACCATGCAGCTATAAGAGGCATGATGCTAGAGAGAGCCCAAGCCTATTTGTATGCAATAATAATAATAATAATAATAATAATAATAATAATAGGAGATTATTATATTATAAAATATTATAAAAGGAGATGGTGTGGTCAAGAAATAAATATTAGCAGAGCACAGAGTGTAGAAAGATGTGACTGCAAAAACAAGCAGGAGCTGGAGAGGCAGGGGAGCCTTGTAATGGGAATGTAAACAAACGTAGAGCGAGAGAGAAGGCAGAATGGAGGAAGTGAAGTAAATGACTAAATAAACAAGAAAATATGAACAGAAAGGCAAATATGTAGCAAGATGCACTAAGCTGCAGCTATCATTGCAGAGAATCAACATCATCACTTGAAAAATTTCAGTACGGGTTCCAAAGTTCATCTAGGCCTGGCAGGGACTATGGGGATAAAGTGTGTCATTCATACTGAGCACCATTAAGAAACAGGCACACCAAAGAGCTACAACTCCAAACCCATGAAATGATCACACAGAGGAAGTAAGGTGATGTATGTGTCTCTTGACCTTTAGCCTACCAGTTTGGGAAGGCAAATGGATAGACTGTGACAAAAACTCATGGAACACTAGCTATTCTGATAATCACAACAATGAATATTTTAATATATTTTATCTGAAAAAGTTCTTCAGATACATTGGGTTGCATCCATCCTTTGGCCTCCACAAATGGCTTTTCATTCAGTGGAGGAGCCCTCCTGATGAAAATTGGAAAGTGACTTCTAGTGATTCCTCCCCCTCTGGGCAGTCCAGACTGTTCTGGATTATTTCCCAACCCTCTGGAGAATATTTTTATAGAGGAGAAAGTGCTGCAGGGTGAATGGGAATCAGTTAGTGTCACCTGTCTCTCCTTCTTTTGGTGTAAGTGAAGTCTGGATGCCAGTCATTATTTTAGTAATCGTTTCAGCAGCCCTGCAAGGAAGACCAATATTAGTACAGTGGTACCTCAGGTTACATATGCTTCAGGTTACATACGCTTCAGGTTACAGACTCTACTAACCCAGAAATAGTGCTTCAGGTTAAGAACTTTGCTTCAGGATGAGAACAGAAATTGTGCTCCAGCAGCACAGCAGCAGCGGGAGGCCCCATTAGCTAAAGTGGTGCTTCAGATTAAGAACAGTTTCAGGTTAAGAACGGACCTTCAGAATGAATTAAGTACTTAACCTGAGGTACCACTGTATAGGCCACTGACAATTCTGGGTTAGATTCAGACTAAATTCATTGCAATTAGTTCAACAGAATTTGAGTTAGGCCGTGTCTGATTTCTCCCATTGAAATTTAGTTAAACTGAGTTTAACTGATTTACAGTGTAATCCTATATATATTTACTCTGAAGTAACCCCCACTGTGTTCAGTGGGGCTTACCCACAGGTAAGTGGGTATAATATGACTCCCCAAGTCTGTATCTGCAGCATTTTATATAAAAGGCACAAATACTCTCATGAAATTAAGATTAAATATGCATAATTCACATAAAAACGTTGGGTGTGGGATTTACTTATGTATTTTTGGAGGGGGAAGTTCTTTATAATACCTTGTCTATATCCATTCTGTCTCCCATATAAACTCACTTCCAGCACTTTCCCGAATCTGCATTTCAGGCATGCATAGGTGTTACACTGTCTAGTCCCCCACACCAAAGTCACCCCATGCAAACAACCCTTTGACCCACCCTCATACACAAAGCATTCACCTAAATGCAATTCATACACAACACAGACCACTCACACCCCTCATTTATGCCATCATTTTTAAAGGATTTGAGTTTTCCAGGTCAGGATTTACAAAGGCCCAACCCTCAAGCCACATACCCTATCATTGTCATACTGTAATCATTGGTACTTCAGCGTATCTGGAGTACATAGTTTGCAGGAGCAATTAGGCCACACTGTTGTAAGTGTTTTAAGTGTTCAGCGAACTGCCTCGTAATCTTCAAATCTTCTCCTGCTTCATTTGGGAGTAGGATCATACTAGTGTAAGTGTTCTGTTATGTATATGCTCATTGTACTGAGCAGAATAAGCCTTTCATCTGGATTAAGGCATCTAAATGCAACGGAAATACAAACAATCATCAAAAAGAATATGACTAATGAATCAAGTGTGCCCCCATTTAGAAATACACGGTACATATTTTAAAAGGCAATGACATGAATGAATCAAAGTACGGACTTGGTGCCATTTCAAAGGTTTAGGTTCGCAAGCATGTAAGTGACAGGATAATTGGACCCTAGGACTTTGAGGCTAAAGAAGAATCCAGCTAGTAGAATGATGAGCAATAAATACAGACAGTTTACTTTGAGTCTCTAATGACACCTTCTTTAGAAAAGTGCTAGCTTCCATGAATAAATGGATGTCCCCCCAACCATAATGGAGTGGCAGTAACAAATAATGGAGCAGCGTAGCAAAAACCAACAAGACAAAGACATACATTAGCATCAAAATGTTTAAAAAATAAAGAAATGATGGGGATAGATTAATTTCAGCAGTCTAAAGAAATGAGAGAATGTGAAAGTAAAAGAAGGAAAGAGGAAGAAGGACAGAGGAAAAGAGACGTGGGCCCTCTGTTAACCCTAGCTTAGCCTAAATGAGGAATAAACATGCTTGGTGGCCACAGAATGCTGACTGCTTGAAAGATAAAGAGGACAGGATGTGGTGGTGGGCAAGGGTAGGTTGGAATGGCTGGCTGGCATCCTAGACAGGCAGACTTCCTTTAGAGAGGAAGGCTACAGCGCAACATTTGTTTGCAGGTCCTGCTTGTGGAGCATAATGAGATGCTAAAATTGATGGCACCACATCAAATGGGAGATTCCATCTGTGTCCCCAAACCTTAACCACTTCATAAAAAAACAAACAAGAGTAAACAGAGAGCTGGCTAGACCCTTTCTTCTTGCTTTGCTAGTTTTCAACAATAGGGACCTTACAGCAAGTCAAACCTACCCTTGTCCAGGCTTTCAAGGGACATTCTCAGCCCAGTGTGGAGGTTCCTGGGGTGGAACATTTTACATGCACAGCAGATGCCCTGTGAGTTGTAAGCCACCCAGAGTGGCTGGGGAAACCCAGCCAGATGGGCAGGGTATTATTATTATTATTATTATTATTATTATTATTATCCTTCTTCCACACGTTCTCTGAAAGGATGCAATTGATGCTTTAAATATATATTTTTCATTTTTTATAATTTACTTTTGCATTTTCAATTTTACATGCATGAAATCCCCTTTGATTTCCCTCCCCCCTCCCCCTTTGTGGATCCTCATATAATGATTTCCCCTCTGCAACTCTTCCGTAACTCTATTGTTATAAATCCTTTGCCAATCCATAGTTCAAATTTTTGTTGCAAGTTTTCTGTCAAATCTACCAATGAATGTAATTGTTTACAATAATTTTTCAAATAAATTATGACATTTCCCCATTCTTTATTAAAATCTGCCTCTTCCTGGTTTCTAATTCTTCCTGTAAGTTTTGCCATTTAAGCATAGTTCATCAATTTTATCTGCCACTCTTCCTTGGTCAGAATTGTGCCTTCTTTCCACCTCTGGGATAGAATCCAGGTAGCTGTGGTTGCGTATATAAATAGTATCATCTGATCCTTCGAGATCTCCGCACTTAGAATTCCTAAAAGAAAAACTTCTGGTTTCTTAGGAAAAGTTATTTTCAGCATTCCCCCCCCCCCCAAATTCATTATACATTCATTTTCTAAAAGATTGGACTGTTTTTTTTTCAAATTCTCCAAGGAGCAACGTCAAAAATCCTTAAAGAGCCCTGCACATAAGTACCAAAAAGGGGGGAGGGAGTCAGTGTCGGATTTATGTATAGGCTAAGTAAGTAAATACAGGGGGCCTCGCCAGCTTGCGTGTTCCCCAGCGGGCAGTCTCCCCTCTCCCAAAATTGCAAAACCAAGACTTCATTTGAGGGCAGGACAATTTGGGCATCTAAATCTAGGGGGGCTCACCAGCCTGACCTCTCCCCAGTGCCGCAGTCTCCCCTCTCCCAAAACTGCAAACCCAAGACTTCATGTAAGGGCAGGGCAACTCAGGCCCAGCAACTATTAGACTCAGGGCTAGCCAGTGGGACCCAATTTGAAGCAGTGGGGCACAACTTGATTTTTTTTTAATAGGGCCCCAGTTCACAGCCAAAGTCTGTAAATAAAATCCATCTAGACTGCCCTGGTGTGTGTGGGGGGGCCTTAGGGGCAGCACGCGGGGCCAAATTGCTCCAATTGCCTTAAGGTTAGCCCTGATGAGACTATGCAGGGGTTTGACTGACAAGCCCTGAACCTTCTAGGTCCCTGGTGTCACTATTCAGAGTACAGACTCAAGGGCTTGTTATGGAAATAAAGGGGGGCACTTATTGGAAATCAGTTTCGTCACCTCCCCCCCCAAACCCTGAGACAATGAGCCCAGCCACCTTTTATTCACAGTTGTATAAGCACTACACTACAGCATGGCCATAAACCTGTACGTTCAACTGCTGAAATATACACCCAATATATAGCAATGGAGATTTATGTTACTGCTTTATGAATGAACACTGTGTTTTATGAATGGACTCTGTATTTTGTGAATTACCTAAGAGTCATCAATAGGGAGCTCTAGAATCTGACAGCTAACCAATGGGGTATTACCAAACAGCGACCCCTATTACTGAAAGCAGGTAACCAGCAGGGAACGCTTCAGCTCAGCCTTTGCATTGTTGACTGAACACCCCCTGCTGTGCAGATAATGGAGAAAGCTTGTAAATTGTATCCCTTCTGGCATCCTGGCCAACTCTATTATGCTGGTGTTAACCCTGGTGCACCAGAAGTACAGAATAGCAGCAAATAAAATCCACTCATATGTCAGCAACTGATAAGACTTGTCAACCAGTTCTTCCAAAGTCTTCCGAAATTATAAAGCTCCAAAATACAGGCCAAAAGAGAGCAGGTCTGGAAAGAGCGAGGCATACAATGGAAACCATCAGTGAAAAGGCCCTGCTCTGTGTAGCTCCTGCCCTGTCATTTGATAGAGTGCCCACTTACCCTCCATCTTGACATGGAATGCTCTCTCTTGAAGTCTCCAGGTCCAGTACAAAGACCATAAGAAGGGAGAGCAGGGACCTTGAAGTTCCCAACAGCTGTTAATCAAGCAAGCAAGCACACAGGTCACCTTTGTCACAGTCAGGACGCCTATGTCCTGGCCAGGCCTGCGCCCAATCTTGTTTTTGTACAATCTTGTTTGTTCTCAGTAACCAAAATTATATTATCAACATATACAAGCATAAAAGTTGTTTTCCTTCATTTGCAAGGAATCATGCAAAACAAAGTGACACTAATAAAGAAAGGTTCCAGGGTGGCAACAGAAAGCAAACTAAAAATGCTTTTGCAGTTCATCAAAACTGTCCAGCAATATCAAGTTATAGGAAAACTGGTGCTAATAACAGTAATCCTTCAAGTTGGTTAATTGGTTCGGCAACTTCCATGCACATGACGTGTGATGCTAATTCTTTCCCAAAAGAGTTAAATGATAACTAATCAGAGGCAGCTACAGTTGCAAATGGCAACAAAATATCTGAAAGGAAGAAGAGAAGGTTTGCTCAAGTGTGCTGCAGGTAGAAAGAATGTTTGTAATGAAGTGAGCAGTAGTTTACTTGCTCGAATTAACAAATAAGCAAGTTTTGAGAATTTAAATTCTAGATTAAAATTGATTACTTCATTGAGAAGGGGATTGTAACAAAAACACTGGGACCTAATTTGAATAGTAGAGTGCCTGGTATCTGGTGGGCAATCTCATCCTTTATTTCCACACTGTGGCTGCAGACCAAATCACCTGTCAGGAGAGTTATGAGATTCAGGTGAGGGTCAGATGCCTTGTCAATCCCAGCAGGTATATAAGAGGACGACCACCCAGGCCAGGCCTTGCAAAGGTTTTTCAGTACTAATTTTATGCATTTTTCAAAATCACCATGGCATTTAACAATAATATATGTCCTTTAGAAGAGAAATTGTGAATTGGAGAATTTTTTTAAATCACCATGGTATTTAACTATAAGCAAAGGCCCAGCCAGGGTGAAGGCCTTTAGAGGAGAAATTGTGAATTGCAGAATTTTAAATACCCGTCATCATCCTTGGCTTCATTCAATTTTGCTTATAACACTCTTCCATTTTCTTCTAGTTGTCAGGGTGGGGAATGGAGAGGGACCTCACAAGTAGAGTAGCCTAGGGCCTAGGGCCTCTCTTCATCTAAATCCAGCCTTGGAGGGAGGACAGGTAGGCTTGTTTAGAATATTATTGTATCTCTCACTAAATTTTACTCCTCTGCTGGGACAAATTTGCGCAGATATTTTATAGATTCTGGTCAGTGACATAAAAACTCCACCTTCTAGGCTGAGGCTGCCATTCAACAAGAATATTTCTGCAAAGAAAGAAATGTAGAAATGTAGGCATTCAAGTGAAAATTCAATCCTTCACAGTACAGAGCCTCTGCGAAGTCTTTTAAATGACCCTTTTTATCATGGTGCCATGTCTTTACCTTTCTGAATAGTGAGACCTGGTAAGAAAAATAAATGTATGTATACAAGTGGTTGAGTAATGTATTACTCATGTGCACTTTGTTCTTTTTGGCAAACTGACCTTATCAAAGGGAAGAAAGCTATACATTGTGACAAGAAGAGCTTTACTGGAAAGTCTAAATTAGAAGCCAGGGAGATTTTTTTTTTGCTGTTATCTTGCTTAAATTATGATGAGTTAGAAGCATCTTTTCCACTTCAGGGAAGTGATGAAGCTAATGTGATGCTCCTTCCTTCTGCTCTCCTTTCAAATTATCCCCGCTTTGATGCTAATCAGGATATAAATGCTAATAATGGATTATTGTTATAATAAATAAATAAATAAAGAAAGAAAGAATGAATGAATGAATGTTGGGAGGACATATACAGTTTCTGATTTTCAAGACTATGATTTACAATGTTTAATATTATACTCCAATGCGGGGGGGAGGGATCTGAATTGTAATTACCAGTCTGTGACCCATTTGGGTTGCATCTATGTTGCTAACATTCCTGATAATTCTTTAAATTCTTCTAATTTTAATTCTCCTCCCTCCTCTCTTAATACATATCTATAAGCTACCCATCCTTCCATTATATATGGTTCTAATGCTGAAAGTCAGAGTGGTGTTTTCGTCTCCAATAAGTTTTAGTATTTATCCCAGACACCATCCAAGTTTTTTCTGATTATATGGTTTGTAAATCCTTTGTGTACTTTCACTTTTTTCATACCACAGATGGGCATGCCAACCAAAATTATTATCCTGACCTTCAAAACCTAAAATATATGGGTTTTTCAACGTCAGCCACTCCTTCAACCAGTACAGACAAGATGCCTCATAATATAATCTCATATCCGGCAGAGAAAAGCCTCCTCTCTCTTCATTCAGAAGCATTATTGCCTCTGATCATGGAGAAAGAGTACAAACATTGTGGCTTGTAGCATTGATACCTACGGGACCGCCTCTCCTGGTATGCCCCAAGAAGGACCTTAAGGTCCATAAATAACAACACTTTGGAGGTCCTGAGCCTCAAGGAGGTTAGATTGGTCTCAACTAGGGCCAGGGCCTTTTCAGCACTGGCCCCGACTTGGTGGGACGCTCTGTTACAAGAGACCAGGGCCCTGCAGGATTTGACATCTTTCCACAGGGCCTGCAAGATGGAGCTGTTCCTCCTGGCCTTCAGCTTGGACTCACTCTGACCCCTTATATGGGATTTGGTATATAAATTTTCTCTTGGCTTTTTTGCTGGCCTGTGTAGGACCAGCATGGATAGCTGGCTCGGGTGAATATCTGTGAGATCCTCCCTTTATGGTCTTGATTTATGGGCTACTACTAAAATGAGGCTGCATTTTAAGCTGTATTTTAAGCCATATTTTAATTAACTGTTTTTTTTTTCTTTTTTCTATTACGTTTTATTGTAATTTATATTTGGTGTTAGCTGCCCTGAGCACAGCTCTGGCTGGGGAGGGCGGAGTATAAATAAAAATTATTATTATTATTATTATTATTATTATTTATTATTATACTTTCCTCCTTGAATTTGCCTAATCCTTGTTTTAAAGCCATCTGTCTTGGTGGTCATCACTGCCTCCTGTGGGAACAAGTTCAATAGTTTAACTGTGTAAAGTACTTTCTTTTATCTTTCCTGACTCTTCCAGCATTCAGCGTCCTTGGATGTCCACAAATTCCAGCGTAATGAGAGAGGGAGGAAAGCTTTCTCTGCCCACTTTCTCAATTTTATAAACTTCTATCATGTTGCCTCTTACTAGCCTACAACCTGTCTTCATAGGTTGCCAAAAGGTCATTTTGTTTGCTTTTTCCTGAACCTTATCCAACTCTACAATACAAGATCATTTTTGAGTTGAGGTGTACAGAGCTGTACGCAATATTCCAAATGCGGTCAAACCAGAGATTTGCATAATGGCAATATGATACTAGCAGTTTTGTTTTCAATTCTTTTCCTAGGCATCCCTACCATGGAATCTGCCATTTTCACAGCCACCACATACTGGGTCAACATCTTCATAGAGCTATCTACTATGACCCCAAGGTCTCATTCCTAGTCTGTCACCTCCAGGTCAGACCCCATGAGCATATATGTGAAATTATTATTATTTATTTATTTTTGCCCCAACATACATCATTTACACTTGATTATATTGAATTGTATTTGCCATTTTACTGCCCATTCACTCCATTTGGATAACTCCTTTTGGAGCTCTTTACAATCTCTTTTGTTTTAATGACCCTGAACAATTTAGTACCATCACCAAACCTGGTCACCTTACTTGTTGTTGCTGTTTAGTCGTGTCTGACTCTTCGTGACCCCATGGACCAGAGCACGCCAGGCCCTCCTGTCTTTCACTGCCTCCCGCTGTTTGGTCAAACTCATGCTGGTAGCTTCGAGAACACTATCCAACCATCTCGTCTTCTGTCATCCCCTTCTCCTTGTGCCCTCAATCTTTCCCAACATCAGGGTCTTTTCCAGGGAGTCTTCTCTTCTTATGAGGTGGCCAAAGTACTGGAGCCTCAGCTTCAGGATCTGTCCTTCCAGTGAGCACTCAGGGCTGATTTCCTTAAGAATGGAGAGGTTTGATCTTCTTGCAGTCCATGGGACTCTCAAGAGTCTCCTGCAGCACCATAATTCAAAAGCATCAATTCTTCAGCGATCAGCCTTCTTGATGGTCCAGCTGGTCACTCCTAACTCTAGATCCTTTACAAACAGGTTAAAGGCACAGGTCCCAATACTGATGCTTGGAGGATTCCACTTTTTTACTTTATGTTCTTTTGTTCTCAGAGAAGTAGTGACAGAGAATGAATATGTGACTCCCTCTTCCTCTTCTCCTGCCACTTCTTCAAAATGCCCAAAGTGGTCAAAAGAGAGTTATGCATGCTTACATTTTATGAGAGCCAGAAGAATCTAACTGTAAAATCATTTGCATAAACCCTACTTAAACAGGATTTAAGCATGCTCAGCTTTTTCTGGATTATGCTTTAGCACCTTTAGAAAAAATATACACCTGGATCCACCTCTGTTCAACCATCAATCCGTGTTACATTCCTTCCACTCCTATTTCTATGCTGGTTTAAATCTCTGCACAGTGAGGAACTGGCGAGAGATCTGGCAGTCTCCCTTAATGTGCCAGATTCAAATCCTTAGTGTACTAAGGTAGGGCGCTACACCCATGCACTTATTTGTGAAGTGCATTTTTTAACAAGTTATTTTCGGTCATAGACATCCTTAGAATCAAGTCTTGCTACTGCTGCTTTGTTATAGATACAATGTTTATTGCTGTAAGCTGCTCTGGTTTCTTTGCCTAAAGAAAGGCAAGGTGTATATTTGTCTAATGAGTGAATGAAGATGTGGATTTAAGAGACGTTTCCCAAGAATATGATCTGTGGATTCCTCCAGCTACTTAAACGTGTTACGATCACAAAATCAATCACACTATCTTACTTGTATTGCATATTTAGCAGTGCTTCTACACATGTTGGACATAAATTTGGCATGTGAGCTAAGAAACTGTTTCACGAAATAGGAACATTATTGCACAATAATCATAAGCAGCTTCAGCCTTAATTAAAGAAATTATGAAAAAGAAACAGCGGCTCCATTCTTGGCAATGATTGGCATTTAAAAAATGCAACGCTGAACTTGCGTGTGAAAGATGCAAGAGCTAACTGCACTGTTATTCAGATATCTGAGTTTTCCATCTGTACTTCAAAATGGGGAGAGAGAAAGGAGTCAGAATGTAAGAATATGCAGGGTAGAAAAATGCATATGCGCTGAATACTGTATTAGATGTCCAGTCTATTGTGAGTAGACCATGAGTTCCCACAGGTTTGGTAGAATCTTGTTTTCTGCATGTGTGAGAGCACACATTTATGGAATACCAGGTGTCATGAAGGGAAATAGGAGGTCTGTGCATCTATAGCTAGTCTCCCCTCTGCATGGCTTATTTACACTCTAGAACACAACAGTAACCTTCCCGGAGTGCAGAGCATGGGTGAGGATATGGGAAGTGTGTGAGCACATGTGTACAAGTAGGTGATTTCGAGCTTGTGAATGTATGCTATCCTCTCTGTAATCCTAGTGAACCTGCAGAATCCTCTGCACAAGGGTGCTAAAGCTGCATTGGATGGGATTGCACCCATACTTTCAATTTCATACTTTCAATTTCAGTTTGCCATGCCAGGCGTCCATTGAGGATACATGCAGTAAACTGATTAAAGTAGTTCGAGAATGTTTCAGCCCATGACACCCAGATTGCTGGGACATCGTTCATGTTATGACAGCCGGTAGCCCAGCTGAATTATTATGAACTGGGGAGAAGACCATACTGGTTTCACTCCAGTTGCATTCACAAGAGATTCTCAGAGCCTAAGAATGTGTGGATGTTGCCAGTGCAAGATAGATAAAGGGACCCCAGACCATTAGGTCCAGTCGTGACCGACTCTGGGGTTGCGGTGCTCATCTTGCTTTACTGGCCGAGGGAGCCAGCGTACAGCTTCCAGGTCATGTGGCCAGCATGACTAAGCCACTTCTGGAGAACCAGAGCAGTGCACAGAAACACCGTTTACGTTCCCGCTGGAGTGGTACCTATTTATCTACTTGCACTTTGATGTGCTTTTGAACTGCTAGGTTGGCAGGAGCAGGGACCGAGCAACGGGAGCTCACCCCGTCACAGGGATTTGAACTGCTGACCTTCTGATCGGCAAGTCCTAGGCTCTGTGGTTTAACCCACAGCACCACCCGCGTCCCTTGCCAGTGCAAGATACCTAACATAAATTACAAGTTTTCCTATTGTATTGTCATTCTCTCCAATGTAAGTTTCATTGTCATAATGTGAAAGACACCCCTCACTGCAAAAAGAAGGGGAAAGGTTCCGATTCTAACAACATTTACTTGGCTAGGGTGGAGATACTGACAGGTTGACCTATGAATTCGTTAAATAAATCAAGAATACTACAACAGAAATCAGCTCTAGAAATCTGGGTGGTTATTGATGATCCTACAGTCACGTTAAAGCACAAACTGTGATATAGTGGAAGTGATCTGCATGCAGAAACAGATGTCTAAGCACTTCCCCCAATTACATATGTCACATATTCAACACCTGAGCAGTGTGCACAATGTATCCCCAAGCAGCACTGAATGCATAATTAGTGTTGTCTGTTCTGATAGCACTAATGACTGTGATGATGTCACTGTGCAGGAAGGAGATTCAGACCAGCCTCTCGGCTCCAATAGGTGAGCAATGCTGTTTAGCTGGCATAGGGTGAGGGGCAGGATGCCATGAATGCAACAAGGTGCACTCTGGATCACAGTTATTTACTCAATGAATTCCATTGAGTCATATGGGCTTGCTTTCAAGTTAATGCGTTTAGGATTGGGATACTTAAGCCTCAACAATACACTTTAAGACCAGTAGTTCAGTTTCATGAGCAGGTAATAAATTTAATTCCAGCACTTAAATTTGCCGGTTGTGGGAAGGGTTCAGGAGGAATTCAACTGAGACTGGATTACTTTTTTTTTTCTTAATCAATATGAAAACTAGTGACAGGGTTCAGCCTAGAAATTATTCTAACAAGTAGTAATAATCAATTTTAGTTTTTTTGGGGGGGAAGCTAAACAAAACCCTGATGGCCTGATATGTTAACACTTATTTCACATAAAAGTGGAGAGGGGCATGTAGAGTCTCACAATGATTCAGCAATTTAAGAAGGCACTTGTGACTTTCTAATCATCAATCAATCAATCAATCAAAAAAGGCTTTCTGAACCACTTAAGTCTTAAGCATACAGGGGCAGCCTTTCTAGTAACCCGGTGTCAGGTTGTTCAGGCCTTTATATGTTACATTATTATTATTAGTAGTAGTAGTAGTAGTAGTAGTATACTGCACTGTATCTGCAGGTCTTAGGGCAGTTACAACATAAAAATCACAATATAAAAACATGAAATACTTTTATTTCTCCTTCCATTACTCCTCGCAGACACTAATGTAATGAACAGCTGTTCCAGTTCCGGTAGAGTAGGGATTCTAAAGTAAGAAGACACTTTGAGTATGTTCAGACAGATATTGGGCTGCACTTTAGAACTGGGATCAGATGAGAAAAGGGCTCAGTCCCCACCACCACTACACACACACTTTGTAGGCACCTTCAAAAAATTATTATGAGTTCCGGAGGTGATTCATAATTGTATGTATGTGTGGGTTAAACCACAGAGCCTAGGACTTGCTGATCAGAAGGTCGGCGGTTTGAATCCCCGCGACGGGGTGAGCTCCCGTTGCTCGGTCCCTGCTCCTGCCAATCTAGCAGTTCGAAAGCACATCAAAGTGCAAGTAGATAAATAGGTACCGCTCTGGCGGGAAGGTAAACGGTGTTTCCGTGCGCTGCTCTGGTTCACCAGAAGTGGCTTAGTCATGCTGGCCACATGACTCAGAAACTGTAAGCCGGCTCCCTCGGCCAATAAAGGGAGATGAGCACCGCAACCCCAGAGTCGGTCACGACTGGACCTAATGGTCAGGGGTCACTTTACCTTTATGAATAAATAAATTAATGAATGGATAGCCAAGTAAATACGTAACACTGAAATATACACTTGGATTGCAATTGGCTGGAATTTAAATTAGGGTGCCAGTTGGCTGGAATCTAAGGTATAGTTACTCAACTGATCTGTGGCAATCTGTTGCCTCACAGTCTGTGAGAAGGGAGAAATAAAGATATGTGTGTTTGTTGCGATTCAAATGCTTATTTGTACACTTAGGAATAAAATTCTCTCACAGTGTGCTTTAAAGTGTCGAGGAAGGCTGAGAACACAGAGCAGGAAGAGGGTTGGGCAATATTACACCTGTACCTAGGCAACATCTATGTACATTTATAAATATGTGTAGACACATTCAAATGTGTTTCTGATGTAGATGGAAGCTAAAACGCTTAACTAAGGCTCAAGCCCACTTTGCTGGGAGCCATTGCACAAAATAGCAGTTACTTTCGAGTAGACAGGGATAGGATTATTCTACAACAGTATTAAACTCATCGCTGTCTGGTCGCACACATGGTGGAAAAGATTATGGCAGCTTTTCATAACAACAAATTCAAATCACCCCAGAGTGCTGACTAGGCTCCGCGCTGAGTGCATTTTGTGGACTTCAAGGATTTAGGAAGCTTCCTTGACTCCCTGTCTCCACTAGATGGCGGGAGAGCACTGCCCTGGGACATCCCTGCAGTGCCACATGGTAAACCATTTGTGTATATTTGCTATCCAAGCCCTGTTTAGTCACATATGATTCACCTGCTTTTTTTGGGGGGGGGGGGTCCTTCTCATGCCTGATTTGAGCACACACAATCGTCGCCCCCGCCCAGCATAAAAATAGGATTAGCTTTGAACTAAGACAATTAATTGGGTAAACCTCATTATGCCACCTTGCTTAGTAAATAGTTCAGGTTTTCCTTAACATTATTCTGTGCTGGAAACAGATAAATAAAGTTATGATGTATTTTGCCATTCCTCACAATGGCCTATTTTGCATATGCATGCAGAGAAATCACACACACACATGCACACATTTTTCTTCCTGCCACTGATTATTTTTTTCTTCTTTGTTAAGGGTTAGATTGTGAAGGATGAGAAAATGACAGCCCAGTTCAAAATTATCATTTCCAAACTGGTCAATTCCCAATCCATTTCAGTTGAAACTTTAAGGTTGGTGCGTGCCCTTTCCCCAAAGGGCTAGATCGGCTTAATTCCATATATTTTGACAACCAGATTGTCGACAGACAACTTGTCAAAAAAGACACACGGAACATAGCACTGGTCAACAATACAGCCAGTCCATAGATGAGTTTGCTCAGTCTTCCATCGCTGAGTATGGGACTATGTTTCTAACTTGGTTTGCAGAGTCACAGTCAATATCTGTGGGGTTTTTTTCACCTTTCCTTTCAAATACTACATTTGGACCCTTTCTGTTTATTACAGTCCTCATCTGAATTTTCAGATAGAAACTGAGCGTTCTCAGCATATTTCTATACTGGCAAGTCCCAATATTGGCTGATGGAGACAAATTTAGCCCTTCTGTTCACTGGGCAATGTTATTTAGATTGCAGGAAGGATTAATTTTTCCTGGCGCAGGTTTATGTTCATGGTACCTATCTTTACTTCCACAGTAGGAAAATTACCATATTCCTACACATATTATCATTTCCCCCATCACAAAAATGTCCATTTAAAAGCTGTTTTGATCTTTTGGATAAGTGCCTTGATTTAAAATAATAGCAAAAAAAGTAAAATTAAGCCTCTATGCTCAGCAGTGCATGAATGACAAATCTGTTGTAGTTTGGAGTATATTTTAAGAAACTCCTTTTAAACCTCTTAAAGCAAATTTACATATGCTCAGAAAAGATATTACACCCTGGGAAAGTGAGCAGCATAATTTATTTCCCTGTGCTACTGATATCGTTGTGTTTATACAGAGACTGCATAATACATTTTATACTTTTTTGAACTGGTATCATATGTATTTCTTACAATCTAAGAGGTTTTAAAAATGCATCTCTATTTAAGGATAGTTAAGATCTGCATGCTGCTTTCTAACCCACCTAGGAATCAGAACTAATTCTCCTCTGGTTCATTTTAGAATGAGGGAGACACTGTTAATTTCACCCAATTGTGATTCTAAACAGTACATTGGGTGTGCTCAAAATTTGGGATCCCCCCCCCCCAGTTTTTTTTCCAAATCAAAGAAAACAAATAATTAAGACAAGGATAGGAGGTATGAATACTCAGCCTCGTATGCAGCAGCCTAATCCAGATCCATGAATCACCTAGACTAGGGATCAGGATACTGTGGCTTCTAGATGTTGCTGAACTCAGCATCAGCTGGCATGGCCAATGGCCAGGAATGATGGGAGGTGTGATCCAGCAGTATCTGGTGGGTTTGTTTCTGATCCAGATCAGTTTTGACCCATGTGTGTATGTGTGTGTGTTTGTGGTGGGGAATTCTTGGGTAAGATGCTCTGTCTGCTTGTCCCTCACCACTAAGAGGCTAAGTTTAGGCAAGCGAACAGGCAGTGTTACCTGCTGCTACTTCTCCTTTCCAAAGGAAGAAAAGTGGGTCAGTAAGTAGCCAGTGCAAGAGGAGGAACACTGGGGATGTATGAATGTATCTTGCATTTGCCACAAACGGCGCTGTTTCCAGCCCAATGTACTTCGGCTTCTGCGAAAACATTGTTTGGCTTGCTGTCTGCTGATGCTGAACCTAATGCAATTATTTATATGTGACCATTATGTGAGGCCACACCATTCAATTCAATGGAAGGGAACATCAAGAAAAGGGGGTCAGGAATGCCATCACTCACATTACATTTGTGAACTTTAAAAAACCAATGGAAGTAAATACCCATCACATTCACTTGCCAGATTTCTGCTCTGGGTTGAGAATGAACACATTAACTGATGCTGTTCCAGTGCTGTTTCCAAAGCTGTTTAAATTCTCCACTATTTTTAATAGCACCAAGACCAGGGAGCTCCTGGTGACCAGCAGTGAGGTCCATGTCTAGGTGTGGGTCTCAGCAGATGCCCAACAATGTCAACCCTTAATTCTGGACCTGATGTTGAACGTTACTGACACCACACTAAAAGGCAGCTATTTAATATTTCAGGAGGAGGCTTCTTTGGGAAGAAAGTGGTTTGGATTCAACACACTTGGTGGATTGTACTGTAGATTGAGCTGAAAGCTACAGATGTCAGCAGTGGCAATTTCCCTCATAAAAGAGTCTGTGCTCAAGGCTTGACTGCCCCACAACTCTCACCAGCCAACCAAAGCTTCCCTAGCTTGGTTGCTGCCAGACCTCTCCAGAATTCCTTTACATAAGCAATGCTTTCTCAAGGAACAGAGATAAAAGTTTGAATAAGATTTTTTTCTATAACTGTAGTTCTTAAGAAAGTTTCCAAAGAGCTAAACATGCATACCCATTATTCCTTTGGCAAGTCCACAGAGAACAGCAAGCTGACCAATTCAAATCAGCTTGCTGAACTCAACTGAGGCCTACAAAATAACACTGGAAGAAGCAACCAGTTACCTTCTGCTCTGTATGTAGAGGGACTGAAAGCAACTTGCCCCAAACCAGAAAGCACATCTGTGGTAAAAATTGTTAAACGCGCAGAATGAGTTCATAGCAGATAATCCTGATTCAGAAAAAGGTAAAACAATGGGGAGCATTGTAAATGATGGAGGGGCGGCCTCATTTTGACACCAGATAGCCCTAGGTTTGCTTAGTAGGTCATCTTAGGCAAGGCAATTAATGTAATCTCCCCCAGCCCTTCATTCTTTCACGAACCAAAGTTCCAGAAGTCTTTTCCATAAGTCAACCCCCCCCTTTTTTTTAACATAATAGCTGGTGATTAAATCCATCTGCAATAGTACAGCCATCCAACACATGAAGAGGTCAGTGAGATTGCACCTCTCTTCCCCAGCCCAAATAGCAAGTGCTCTGGAACCCTGATTTCAAATGCCTACATATTTAGGAGGGTGAAAAGGTGAGCTTTTGTGAGTACAGCTCTCCACAGGGAAGTCTCCCATGCAACCCCTAAAATCTGACCATGCCAGATTGTGAACCAGTTCTTTTTTTTCTTTTTTTCTTGAAGAAATTCCATGGATCTTTACCAACTTGGATGATCCAATTTTACCTGACAACAAGGCTTAACAGATTTATTTTGCAAACCATTGTTGACAACATACACACATGCAAAGTGTGACCTGTCACTGGGCATAATTCAATGAGGAGGTAGTTGAAACCAAATCCCATTGAAAGCCATAGGTTTAGAATACCCAAGTCTGTAACTAATGTTCCATTTCCACCCAGGGATTGCTCTTTAATCTAGCAGAAGTTTCCAAGAGCAGAATTAGGGGAAGTAAGTCATTTATTTACTGATTCCCTTTCCTTCTGCAATCTCTGGTGACCTTCTCCATCTGTTGTAGAGTAGACTTTCCAAAATATCATAGGGGTGGCTTGGAAAGCTTTAGAAGAAAAGTGAACTTGAGGAAATCACAGCCCTTCCCCTTTCATTCATGGAAGTCTCTGCTGAATCAAAGAACTTCCCATGAATGGAGAGCACTGAGAAGCATGAATTCCACTGAGATATAGACATAGGGCTCATATACACTTCTGCTTGTGCCATACCTGGAAAGCACAGTTCCAAGCAGCTTTCTGCTTGTTTTGTGACTTCTGGCCATAGGCCCAAGCAGTTTTGCCTTTGATCTGCTGCATTCCCCCAGAAAACCCACCCTTTAGTGGTAAATTCGAGCGAACGCCAATCCTCAGAAAACACTATTGCCATTTGTTCTGATTCAGCTGGTTTTCCCAGGGGGAAGTAGTGGGGCAAATGGAAGTGCAGGTGAGTGCATCGTTAACTCTGGCTGCATTTATTTGTTAAGCTTGCGCCACACTCTTCATCTAAAGAGCTCAGTGCAGCTTACATATGCCTCCCCAGTGTGATCTTCCACCTACACACCTGGACTGAGACCATCTACTTCAGTGGGAGTGATAGGACATTTCTCCCACTGAATGGAAATAATTTCCATGCAGAAATATATAGGTATGCCATCAGAATTTCTGAAAAATACACAGCTAGTGTATCCCGGCTAACATATCACCCTGCGTAGTCGCAGCAATCATACTTTAAATGAGACAGTATGCATGCTTCTCCACCTCTATTCATAAATTGTATGGGAATGGCAGGTAAAGTGACCTTGAATGTGCCTACCTGGGTGCAGGATTGCATCTTTAAGCTGTGAGCCTACAAACAAATCCCACTGAAGCCAAAGGGATTTCTTTCCAAGTCTGTCTGCTTAGAGTCAAAGCATCCTGATAGTTTTGAGACTATCAGTATATTTGCTTTAGATTTTATTGGCAGACTTGTACTGTTTTGTCAGTAGGGAACCTTATTTGGGGTTAGCTAGGGCCAAACTAAATGTTAAATGCAGGAATTTACTGCACTTAAACACAGAACTACATTGGTCACAAAGGAGGAGGAGCCTAGGGGAGGTATCTGAGTTTAGAAAGCAAAGAGGTGCATGTCTGATGCATGCAGAGATCTTCCCACAACTTTCCTCCTTCACTGATCTCCAATACCAGAAATGGCTTCCGTGCAGGGAGGGTGAAGGGAAAGCACTTGGAAGCAGGGAGATTACAGGGATGTAAGAAGTGGCAAGCTCTTTCCATGTAAGCAGGGAATTCCTTATTTAAACTCACGAAACTGGCCATTAAATCTAGTCTGGCTCTTGTCTTTGTCAGAGTGTCTCTATGCCTACTCTCTGACAAAGTAGCCAGCAACAAGGATTTCTAATTTTCTGAATGTGGGACATCTGATTAGGAATATTGGACTCAGTTCCAAAAAGTGTTGGCATACATAGATGATAGATAGATGATAGATAGATAGATGATAGATAGATAGATAGATATAACAATAACTAAATACACAATATTACAAATATGCGGGAAAACTATTAAAACAGCGCCAAATGAGATATGAACGGGATTGTGAAAATAAGAAAACAATAAATACTTAGATAGATTATAGATTGATTTTCCAAAATCTAAGAAATGTGTTAGGCATTAAGTACAGCAAAGTTTGTTCTTTTTTTGATGCCAGGTCAAAACTTGTCTGTTTGTCCGCTGGGTGTATTAGCTGCATAGTCTCTCTTTACTGCCTCTGAAAGTTGTTTTGACTGCTTGTTTGCTGTTCAGTTTCATGGCTGTTATTTACAGTTGTATAACCATCTTCGGTCTCATTTTGTACACCTCCCTGATATCTAATTGACAAAGGGGCAGTTATCAGAAATCTCATAATAAATAAACAATAAGAGAAAATAAATAAAAGATAACGGAGGCGGAAAAGATGAAAGGGAAAAAACTAAATGAGGTGCTAGTTTTGTGAATTCTACCTTCCCCCTACAGTGCTGATGAAAGAAGGCGGGAGGGTAGAGGGAGAGGGAGAATGCCAGAAAGAATGCAATTTATTCCCTGTACAAAACAATAGCAGCTCCAGAAACTGTGTTCCTTTCTGGAGGGCCAATTGTATCAGCCAGAAATGCTGCACAACATGAAGGAAGGTCTATTATCCTTCTTCCCATTTGCTTCTCTGCACTGAATTAACAGTAGAATTTGACTAACAACAGCACTTGGTCCCCTACGCCTCAGTCTGAAACAATCTGCCAATCATTTTTTGTTGAAGGGTACAGAATCTGACATGGACTCAAAGCCAGTGTTGGGATGAATGAAACTGAGACCATAGCACGTCTCGATCCATCATGACAGTGCTGTATGGTGCAGAAGGCTATTCTTAACAAATATCCGTGAGCACCATTGGAGGCCACAATCCCAGGCACATTATTTACTGTGCAACTGATGTTTCTTTGTACTTTTTTTTTTAAAAAAGAACTCCCTTCATCACAGTGTTCTCGTTGCCTCTGATGAAAAAATAATGACTTTTTCCTCACATTTTGTGCTTTAAAAAAACAAAAACAGAGGTCCTGATCCACAGATCCTTACAGATGTTTCTGTGTGCAGAGATCTCCATGCATGTAATTTCTAAATGGAAGGTCAACAATGTCACCTTTAACAGCTCCATCAACTGATGGAAGGAGGAACAGAGGCCTGGATTTAATCTCCTACCTGCCCCAACATTGTTCTTGGCACTGTCACTGAGGACTGCTCCAACCATCTGGGAAGGGTATATGTATGTATGTGTGCAGGCACATGTGTCACATTGAATTCAGGAAGCTTTAAAAAAGCACCCTAAGCAACTTTTGGGGGTCTACAAATACAGTGGATCTATCACATAACTTTCAACTCAATCTGCTACTAGTTATACCAAAAGAGTGATTCATGCAAACAGCTATCCTCCTAGAGTGGATATTTACCAATGGTCTATCAAAACTAGAGTCAAATGCCAGTAGCAGTGACTTTAATGTGATAGTTCATGACCTTACATTGGTTCAGGAGATGGAATAGAGCATTTTGTGGTTTTCTTTGCAAGTGTCACTAAAGGATCATTAGTCTTGTTGATTTCAATGGGACCAGCATCCAGGTCTGTAATAACTTAAGCCATAATTTTAGATTTTAAAGTTCCACTGTAATCAATGTTCTACTATTAAGAAGCAGAGAGTCATGGGATCAGAGTTGAAGTCTCACCAATATCCAATATCTGCCAGAGGAAGCCTCCATTCGATCAAACTCCCTTCCCTGAACCCAGGATTCAGCACATTATGGACCTTGAAGCAACCATGTGCGTGCCATGGTTCCAGCGATCTGAATTTTCTGCTTGGGCTTCTAAAATGTACACTGTCTTCTCTCCTTTCAAAGCCACTGTAATATCACTGCAGTGCTTGCCCAACATCACATTATGTCATGCTTTGGTGTACTGTATGCTGAAGCACCACGTTCACCAATTATATTGGGGACATAACTCTCTAAATTCCTGAAATATATTCTGAAGATCAGGAAAACTGCTGCATCTTTGATCTATGAGCTACCCACTCATATGTGAGGTTGATCAAGTGCATGGATAAGTCTCGTGACAAAAGAAAGAGGCCCAAGAATGTGCAGGAGCCACTTATTAAGACAGAACCAGAAGATTTGTTCATTGTCGTTCAATAGGGGTTAAATTATCTAGACTGTGCTTGAATTAAAGAGTTAAGGGCTGAGACCAGTTTCACTAAAACCAGAGGGAAAGGATAGCTAGGGTATTTAATTGTATAGAGACCGATGGAACAGAATTCTCAACAGAGGTATAAGCTTATGTCAGTTTATAGAAATGTTAGGTGGTGAAGTAAATTCTAACTCATTGAGCTCGGGAAAGGGCTTTGAGCACCTTCCAAAAGAGGTTGTATAAATAACAAAAAATATATAAAATGAGTGTTCTGTCGCTCCAACCCATTACAATCTTTCTTTCGACATGTAATCAATTCAGTAAGAAGAGGGAAAGATTAATGTGCAAATGTAGGTTGGTGCAAAAGGAATTAAAACTAAATTAGTTGTTACACCATAGTTGTTAACTATGTAAACATTTCCTGTTTATTAAGATACAGTTAGATTTTAGAAAGATAATACAATATTGTGCTGCTTTAGTGCTTGTTCTCTTTCTTTTACTTTTCTGTATTTTAAAGACGGTATCACAATTGTTCACCTTTTCTGTCATCTGCTGGAACATTCCACTTCTCTCTGTCTTCCATTTGGATGGTATCAGTCAGTAATTACAGTTCACGTATACTGTAGTTTAGTGAAGCTGTAAAGAATTGGTTTTTTAAAAAAATAAATCCCTGGCAAAGCAGTATCCCATTACATCACTGCTTCACATGCATTCATTCTCTTCAATATTGTTGGCTATTTCAGGTTAACTACCAAAATTATTTGCCTGAGAAGCGAGATTTAATTGTCTTAAAACTACCTCTGTGAAATACAATAGGGATAACAAGTACCCATTGATTATACTATTGGATAGAAAAAGGGACTCTTATTCTTGCATTTTTCATTCATTTTGTCATTGCATTCTCTTTGAAAGAGACCAAATGGGTCTCAGCAGGTGAAAGCAAAGATATGTGAAAGGGCCCCTTTGATGAATGACAATAACACAACTGCCCTCCTCTCTCCTTTAACCCCCTCCCCCCATTTTTTTGGAGATTATAAAACCGTATTAAATCATGCCCTGTTCGATATTGATTGAGAGGGAGCTAAACTAAAACCAACAATAGTAGACTGAATCAGAGAATTGCAATTTCTTCAATGGGCACTAAATCCAGCTAACCTCCCAGTGCTTTTTCCCCCATGCAGGCACTTAATAAATAAATAAAACTATTTACTTACCATCAAACTATTATATAAGGAACAAATTTACATTTGTGCCAGCATCATCAGTTACAGCCGTGTCAACATCTTGCAACAGTAACTGCAAGAAGATGTGCCCACAATCTTATAGGTGGCAAATTCAAGTCAAGATTTGAGTGAAGGGAAATTTGAAATATTCGTAACACCTGTTGCTGAGTTCAAAAGAAGTACAAAGCACTTTTAAAACTACAAAAATATATGTCGTTCAAAAAAGGCAGAATAATATTTGATGTTAGACCTAGATAATATTTGATGTTAGACCAATTGTGTTTCAAGGCTATTTATTATAGACATCAGTATTCACTATGTGACAATCAGTTTGGTCTTGCTTGAATATGTTAGCTTAGAGGAGCTCTTCATGATAACATTGGGTGTTAATTTACGGTCAGTGGAGAACACCCCCTCCCCCCCACTCTTATTATCACAATGCATTTCGAACTGTAGCTGCAAATAACATAATAAAGAAAAAGAAGAAAAAAGTTCTTACATTGTACCAAAGTCAATGACAGTGCTTTTAGTCTGAACGTGCTGTTTCTCAGTCACACTCAAGCTATAGACTTGAGCTGTAAAGGTCTTTTCCATATTTTTCACTCTTACGTGTATATCAGAAATTACAGCAGTTCTCTGTCAGAGGTAATTCCTGAGCATAGTTTACAATGTGAGGGGGGGAAATACTGATTTAAACAATCCATTTCCAAATAGACATTGTATTATGCCATGATAATAAGTGATGGCTAGATTCAACAAAATGTTCTGAAGTGATACTTCTCAAATTAGCCATTAGTGCAGAATGAAATAATTGTTCAGATAATAATGATACCAATATTAATTCTGTTCCTAGTATGTAATGATAAGAGCTTTTGGGGTATTTATTATTAATAGACTTATTTGAAAGAACAGCACACAGAGAGCCAGGGAGGGGGAGCATATAAAAAGCTTTCCCTAGTAGTCAGCAGCACAGTTATAAAAATTAAGAAAATGAAGCAAAGTAGTCCAGCATTCAAAGAAAAATATGTGTCACCTTTCTAATAGCTAAAATGTTTTGATGTTTGATGGTTAGAAACCCTTCAAATATGCACTCATCAATGAGGTGATTCATGATATCCATGCAGAAAGTATATTAAGACTTTTGCTGCTACTAACATGCTGCATGTTTAAAATATTAGTATCAAAAAACATCTGACAGATAAAAATCTTTGGAGGGATAGAAAATACTGCAGTGATAAAAAGAAGTGTGATGAGACATGAAAGAGCTGCATACAAAGCAAGATGCTTTTGAGAGGAACGCATACAAAAGAAAAGAATTAATTATCTTTTCACCATATGTTTATGACCGTATTGATTTTTTTGATTGATCTATATGCTTTTTTTTTTTTTACTCTAATAGTTGCTTTGCCTCTGTTTATTTACTTTCCTCATGTGACATCTATCGGTGTTCACCTTTGATTTCGTTCAATGCCTGTTGCAATACTTCCATCCAGCAATACTTTCTCTGTGGAATGCACATCATTAATAAATATTTTGATTATGAGCTAAATGTGAAGGTTGAAACCACTTGTAATTGCATTTGGCTCTTAACAACAAAAAGATGCATAGAGCAATGGCAGGTTTTGAAGCTTCTAGTGCCGAAACTGCGGTGATTCTCTTCGACACAGTTTCCCAAGCAAATTTTTATAAATATAGCATACCAGCTACAGAGCTTTAATTTCTTAAAATGCCACTCAGGATGAACTGGCTGAATTATAATGCTAATTGTATTTTAATTTGATTTGACTTTTCAAAGGAAGATACAGCATGCTAGGTTTCTATTAATAATTATCAAGGTGTGGGGAGGTGGTTGTGCAAGCTTCATGTGCCTTATTTTTCAGATTGTGCAAAAAATGTGCTAATTCTTCTGTTGTCCAGTTTCTTGCAAATATGTTCCTGTCCCTTACCTAAACAAGCCTAAGCTACCTAAAAATGCACCTGTCCTCTATCTAAATAATAAATTCTGGAGAAAAGAAGACTCTCGCAGTTTTTTTGTTCCTCGTTGTCTAGAAATAGACACACCTTCCTTCCAAATTACATTATGTATGCTGAGAAATACAGTCGTCAACAAATTGAGGATAAGCTGTAATGAACTATTGTGCTTGTCCTTATTGCCTACCAATTATCTACGGTGATTATAATTAGGACCAATATTTTTTTTTCCTTGGGAGTGTTTGGGCAATCATCATTTGCTTATGGGTGCATTGTTGTTGTGCTACATTTTGACATTGTTCTCCAGATATGATCAAGGGAAATATAGTCTAGATAATGTGTGTGTGTGTGTGTGTGTGTGTGTGTGTGTTGCAATGAATACATGCTTCATCTACATTTAGTGTTTGAAAAGACCTTCAATGTATTTACAGTGGTACATCAGGTTAAGTACTTAATTCGGTCCGGAGGTCCGTACTTAACCTGAAACTGTTCTTAACCTGAAGCACCACTTTAGCTAATGGGGCCTCCTGCTGCCGCTGCACCGCTGGAGCACGATTTCTGTTCTCATCCTGAAGCAAAGTTCTTAACCTGAAGCACTATTTCTGGGTTAGTGGAGTCTGTAACCTGAAGCATATGTAACCTGAAGCGTATGTAACCTGAAGCGTATGTAGCCTGAGGTACCACTGTAATAGAGTGACGTCCACCACTTAGGATGCCTTTGAAAGAGAATTAGACAAATTTATGGAGGATACGACTATCAGTGACTATGAGGCCTTGCCACCCTGGACACCTTCAGAAGGACGGGTGGGTAAACTGGATAAACAATAACAATCATGATGGGTATGTTTCTGCCTCCATTGTCAGAGGCCAGTTGCTCCTGAAGATAAGTTCTGGGAATCATGTGTTAGGAGAATGCTGTTGCACCCAGGTCCTGCTTGCTGGCTCACCAGAGTGGTACATGCTCTGGTTATCTCCCGCTTGGACTACCGCGATGCGCTCTATGTTTGAAGGTGACTTAGAAACTAATCCAAAATGTGGCTGCCAGACTGGTGACTGGGAGCAGCTGCCAGGACACCAGTTTTTAAAGGATCTACATTGGTTCCCAGTACATTTCCAAGCATAATTTAAAGTGTTGGTGCTGACCTTTAAAGCCTTAAAAGACTTTGGCTCTGCGTACCTGAAGGAGCCTCTCCACTCCCATTGTTCAGCCTGGAGACTGAGGTCTAGCTCCAAGGGCCTTCTAGTGGTTCCCTCACTGTGAGAAGTGAGGTTACAGGGAACCAGGCAAAGAGCCTTCTTGGTAGTTCTGCCCACCCTGTAGAACGCCCTCCCATCAGATGTGAAGGAAATAAACAACTACAGTCATACCCCTTGTTGCGTTTGCTTCATGTTGCGGCTTTTCGGGTTGCGAACGCGGCAAACCCGTAAGTGTATACTTCTGGGTTTTGCCGCGTGCACATGCGCAGAAGCACTCTATCATGCTCCGCGCTTGCACAGAAGCGCAGCTCTAGTTGCAGACGTTTCAGGGTGCGAACATCACCCTGGAACAGATTGTGTCCGCAACTAGAGGTACCACTGTATCTGACTTTTAGAAGACATCTGAAGGCATAGGGACATTTTTTATGTTTGATGTCTTACTGTGTTTTAATTTGTTGGAAGCCTCCCAGAGTGGCTGGGGCAAACCAGTCATATGAGCGGCACATAAATAATAAAAATATTATTATTTATTTATTATTATGGGCTCCCATGGATAAGGACCTTTGGCCTGATTCAGCAGGACTCTTCTTATGCTTTTATTCTGAGACAGCCAGTTTGGTGTGTGAGAGAAAACCATTCACAATTTCTTTAAGTTTTAAACAGATTAGAGATTGTTCACAACAACAAAAGTCATCTTCAACACCCATAAATGTAAACACCTGATCAATCATGTTCTCATCTCTTACAGACATCCTTACGCCAGTGAAACGGAAGCAGCCCGCTGAATTCAACCCAAGCATTTAACACCACTGCAGCTTGAATACCAGGTTTGGTAAACATAAAATAAAAAATATTCATGTGTAGTTATGTATTTTTCTGGAGAACAGTCAACCCCAGAAGCCAGTCAGGTAAGTGGAAGAATTTTGGATTGATATCTAATGGGAATAAACATGATTCCCCCTTTATGTGCCAGATATGTGCACAGATATGTGCTTGTCCACAGAGTATCTTCTGACAAATACTCAATATTTGATTAGGATGCATGTGCTGCCCACACTACCACCATGGCAGACATGAGCTGAGTGCCCTTTAAAGGCACTCAGTGTGCTTTAGGAAACATGTATCTCACAAGCAGCAAACTCATCAGCTGCATAATTCATCAGGCCGAACCACATGGATCTTTTTAGTGATGAGGTGGTGGGGCTTGAGCGAATGTGGTTTGAATGATCCCCTTTGTGGTTAAATGGCCACAATAGCACTTCACTACAAGTCTAGATGCTATATTTCCACCCTCTCACAAGATGCGGGGATGGGATACAGTAGCTGCATATTGAACTGTGGCCACTTGAAGATGCAATCTCTTGACAATTTTGCCATGCTGCCTGAAGGGGGTAAAATTTACACTTCATTTTTATTCACAGAAATTTCCCCCCCCCCCCAGTCCAGATGATCATGCTAATTAGCCCCTGGACTTTGATCCTTAGAAAAATAAAAAATAAAAAATAAACCAAATCCTGCCTTTCCTTCGTGATGCTTCCCAGCACAGAGAGAATCAATCACATAAAGTGTGACATCACACCTTTTCCCAACATACCATACTTCCAGTTCTCCAGCGCCAGAGAGAAACTGGGTGATATATTGCACTTCTCATGATTACCCATCTACATAGTGTGGATCACCACATGGGGTGGGGGGAAATCCTCTCGAGATTGTCTGCACTACTCCTTCATTCCAAATATTATGTGAGGAGTGGGGTGTAAATTGGCCTAATTCTTCCGTTCATCTTGGTTGTTGATCTGACACATCAACATCTTTACAGGGTATGCAAAATTATCAGAAACTATAAGATATTGGTCCACTAATTGGGACTCCTGTTACAAAGTTTTGTCATGATTTCTAACCAAACAGGTTTATACTCATGAAATACTGCAAATATAGGAAAGATCATGGTTTTCTAGATTGGTCTCCCTTATTTTTCTCCCCACATCTGATTACATGTCCTCCAGTTGTTACCATTGTATTTAGATTAATTAATTTTCACTAAATGCCAATTTACACATGTGCATCAGAGGGAGATTATTCCTTATAGGCCAATTAGCATCTCCTACGGAAGAGCTCAAATGAAGAGGTTTTGCTCAACTGTGTGTATGTGTGTGCACATTTATGTGTGTGTTGGGGGAAAAGAGAAACCATATTCTAACCATATTGCATAGGTCTAGAGAGAAGTTCCCTTTTGCTACTTTAATGTACCAAACCTTTACTATTCTCTAAGTTTTCTTTAGCTCCTTCTCAGACCTTCATGCTCAGAATTCTAATGATTAGGTCTTCCTCATTGACACTCCATAAATTCCTACCCATTGCACTTCCATTTCTGATGTAGTGCTGTAGAGGCTTAAAGCAAGGAAACAAAAATCCTAACTGGAAGTAGAAGCAAAAAAGCATTCTAGTGAGGAGTTAAAGGTAGCTCCTTTCCCCTAGTTGTGATTCAGTGACCTGCTCTCTCATAGTGCCTAAGTAGCAATAACCAGGATAGTAGCCAGTTCTTTGCACCCATCCAGCATTCCTTGGAGTGAGTTTCCAATGCTGGTGCATACTTCAAATTGTTAATTCTCAAGGCTTTCCTCTTACTTTTATCAGAGTTGGGGCAGCCTGTCCCATTTGCTATCTGAGGCAAAACAGGAAGATGCCCCTCTACTTCTGCCACCCCCACCAAAGCCTTGCTTGCTGGGGACACACAGCGACTTCTGGTGAGATCTCACGAGAAAATCTTCCTCAGAACTCTCACAAGATCTCGCTGGAAGCTGCAGCTGCCTGTGAAGCTGTGTGGCTCTGGCAGCAGGGGCAGACAAGGGGCCTACAGGGACACCGCTGCCTTATAGGATTCAGCCGCCTGAGGTAAGTATTTTGGTCAGCCTCATAAGCAGGCCAACCTTGATCAGAGCAGAAGTGGCCACTTCTTTCTACTCGTGTCATGGCTTATACAATAGCAGCCCTACTGCAAGTGTAACAGTGAAAGTCCAGGATACGTAGCATATTTGCATGCTTCTCATGATGCAAGGTTGTCATCAGAAGGGTCCTTCTGGATCAGGCTGAAGCCCCATTTGTTGAAATCAAACAAGCACATTTGCTATAGTTTTTTCAGTGCTTGCTTAAAACATATTTGTTTTGGCAAACCAGGGCTCTTTTTCAGCCGGAACTCACCAAAACTCAGTTCCGGCACCTCTCAGGTGGGTGCCAGTGCCATTCTAAGAGAACAAGGGCCATGTCCATAGTGAGTTCTGGCACCTCTTTTTCTAGAAAAATAGCAGTGAGGTAAACCCATTCAGCATAACTGTCAACATTTCCCTTTTTTTAAGGGAAATTCCCTTATTCCGAATAGGATTCCTTGCAAGAAAAGGGAAAAGTTGAAAGCTATGCCATTCAGACATGTGGAAGTTACATGTGTTTTATCTCTTTTTAGCTACTGCTGTCTTTAATCATCTTTTGAATGTTTTTCAATACTTGCTTTAATCAGGCTGTGTTTTTTTAAAATCAAGAACCTTCATGTTTTATTTTATATTTTTGTAAACTGCCTATGGGAAGCCTGCAAGCAGGAGCAGAATAGCCTCTCCCTACTTGTGATTCCCAGCTCCTGTATCAAACTTTATTTCGGTCACAGACAAGCATATGATAAAACATATGGATAAACTGAACACATAAGGCTTAAAACAGGTAAGGGATAGAAACTGGTAGTTAAAAAATGATTATATCATACATAACTTAAAAAGATAAAAAACAAAGACAAGCAGTTAAGAGAGAGGGAGAGTGATGGAAAACAGGTCTTGCATTTTGGCCTTCTGTTTAGGCGTAGTTTGTGGCACAAACCATCCTTTGATAAATAACCATCATGGCAGCACAAAATCTAGCACCTGAGTATGTAACACCTGGGTTTCTGGTTAAGATGACTTCCAGTTAAGATGGTGATGGATCAGAAAACAGGCTCTGGAGCTCCACAGATCACAGGATTTTAACTGAGTTTTAATTGGTTTTAACTGTGTCAAACCAATTGTTTTACCCAGCACCTGGTATTCAGGGGGAAACTGCATCTAACAGTGGTGGTAAAACATAATGATTGTGGCTAGTAGCCCCAATAATCTTATCCTCCATGAATTTGCCTAATTCTCCTAAAACCACCCACGTTTGTGACCATCACCACTTCTAGTGGGAGTGAATTCCACAGTTTAACTATATGCTCTGTGAAGTAATTTCTTTTGTCTAATCTGTATCTTCCAACATTCACCTTCATTGTATGGCTCTGAGTTCTAGTATTTTGAGAGAAAAGGACTCTATTCATATTCTCCACACCATACGTAATTGTCTGCAGCTCTGTCGGGTCCTCCCCTCACTCACCATTTTCCCTAAACTGAAAAGTCCCAAATAGTGTAACCCACCTACAATGTTAACAGTGCAGATGGTTCTTAGGTCCAGCATTGATGTAATAATTGAACATGCACCCCACATATCCCCTTCACTTAAGCACCTAAAATGGGACTTTTTGAATGAAGCTAAGTGCTAAATTAAACCCTCGAAAATAACCATTGCATTTGCTGAAGAAGTTGCCAGAGTTGCGGGTGGGGGCAGAGCATGATCCTGATTTTTCAACTTCTCTGTTACACTTCTGAGCTACACCATTACATTAGCACAATTTGTGCATTTAATTTTCTCTGTTAAAACTAAAATAAAGTTGATGATGCTTTTATAACACACATTTAATGTGAATGCTAAATTATACACTGTTACATTGAGTTAACATGTTTCACATTGATATATTTTTATTCACTTGCTAAAAGTCCCTCTTCCATGAATACTTGAGACGATGAAGCATTTATCCACTACTCTTGCATGCCGAAGAGATGGTTATTCTAGTCAAGAAACCCAATTTCCATACATTACAATTATTTGGGATTGTTACTAATGTATGATAATGTAAGGAAAGTGTAGGCTTTCTTCTTCAATTTCTAGGGAGGAGTTATTTTATATCATTAAGTTACAGTACTTTCACTTTGCGCCAAATTCTCTAGATCAGTAAATTTATTGCTGGCTGATTATTCAAACAGAAAGGAACAGGGTGGGGGAATTATCCAGCTAGCTATTCTGCTCCTCTAGAAGAAATATTTAACTCCAAAGTGGCCAGCAACAGGGCATTTAGGCACCTAGATTCTCTTTGAAATACCTTTGATAGCAACAAAATAAATTGGTGTCCTGATCCTATTACAGAGCACAATCCTAACCCCCGTTAGGATGGGGCAGAGGTGTCCATTGTCTGCCTCAGAAACCTTCTGCTATACCCATGGAAATCTCTTAAGGAATGAATCTACTGTCGTTGGTGGTCAGTGTGAGGTCTCAAAACAGGGCATTTTGGGGGCAGAGTCAGGGAAGAGGCAGGCTTTATCTGCTGGATCCAAAGCTCCAGATGAATGCCAGGATCATGCCCATGCCCATGCCTCACTGATTTTAATGGGATGGGTAATTCTGAAAGATGGAGATCCACCAGGCAAGACAAAAGGAAAAATGCCACACTCCCACCTGGAAATAAAAAGCTGGCAGGCTTTTGGAAGTACCGGATGATCCACCGCTTCATACACCCACACCATTTTTTAAAAAAGACAGAAAGTTTGACTGGCTAGAGATAACAGTTCAAATATGATCATGTGACACATTGATGAAACAGACAACAGAAAAAGAGTAAGGTACTTGTACAAGCTGTTAAGGCCTCTTGAGATGCTATTATATTTTCAGAACAAGTAACAGGGAAAGAAATCCAGATAAATTTTCCATGGAAAGAACCTAAAGAAATAACAACAGCAGCTGCAAACACAAAGCAAAATACAGCCATGCTTTGCAACGACCCCTTCTCTGAATTTTGCAATGCAGTTCTCCTGCTAATAGTGTGTATAAAACTGCATATGCTAGGGTAAAGTATACAAAAATGTATTATAGTAAGTAAAATTGCTTTCCAAAGGTAATAATTAGGAGAAATGTGCACTTAAAAAAAGCAAACTGATGTGGAAATGTGGAGATCTGAAGTTACAACTGGAAAAATGAGAAATGGGACAAAACTGAAAATGACAGGATTCACTCATCCCTAGTGCTGAATGCACATGTGTTCACACCAAGTGCACCAATCCGCAGAGGGAGTTCCACAAATGGAGTGCCACCACAAAGATGCTCATTTGCTACTATTCACCTGCCAGACCTCAGCAGGAATAAGTCAGCAGAATAACCCAGAAAAGTACTTCACCAGCTGATATTAAGGGCAGGATCACGTAGCAAAAGGGCCATAGCTCCGTGGTAGATCATCTGCCTTGAATGAAGAAGGTCCCAGGTTCAGTCCTTGGCCTCTCCAAGTATAGTGGGGAAAGGTTCCTGCCTCAGACCTTGGGCTGCCGTTGCCAATCAGCGTAGACAATATTGAACTAGATGGACCAATGTATTGACTCAGTGTAAGGGAACACCATTTTCAAGCCATAGTTGTGAATAGCTCAGTGCCCAGCAGCTCAGAATCCTTTATCCCCATGCATATAGGCAAGCATTAATTATGGCGTTTTTGGTTTGCGCTCTCTCCTTTTCTCCAGAACATTTCCTCATCTGTTAACAATTGAATGTAGTGGAACTACAGAACTATGCAATCATATGCCTATCTACTCAGAAGTAAGCTACATTGAGTTCAATAGGACATATTCTCAGGAGTGCAGTATAAGTGGAATTACTTGATTGCATCACATTTGCCTATGGGTGGGGTTTCTCCCAGAATTTGTGATCCAGGAAGCCATTGAAATCAATCAGATTTCTGCTGATAGGTTGAATGGGGTGTGTAATGCACTCTAACATTCCAATCCTCTACTGACATTCCAATCCGAGGCGCTCTGACAAGCCAGTCCTACACAAACACTGTGTTCAATGAGACTTTTACACAGGTAAGCATGCATAGCAGTAGTTAGCAGCCTGAGGCTGTAATCCTAATTCCACATACCTTGAAGTAAACCCCACTTAATTCAGTGGGACTTACTTCTGAGTAAACTTGATTAGGATTGCACCTTAAATGCCTTTCTCTTGAAGTTATTCGAAACTCCTTGAAGAATAGCACTGCACCTTTGCCTTGAGGGTAATTTGACAAAGAATTTCTCATTTATTTCTATTATTTATTTTATTAAAGTATTTCTATACAGCCTTTCACATCCAATTCCAAGGCGTCAAACAGCAACTTGAGAAGTACAGACATCACCATGAAAATTGCAATATATAGATGGAAGTTAAAAACCCCAAGGATGTTATACTGGAAATTAAGCCCCCGCAAAAGCCCAGGATCACAGGCATGTTTTTAGTAAGCACCAAAAAGCTGTTGTAGCTCATTCCAATAGTCAGGCAATGGTCCTAAGAAGAACTCTGCTAGACCAGGCCAAAGGCCATCCTCTAGTCTACAATCTCGTCTCAGCATCACCAACCACATGCCCATGGGAAGAAGGTAAGCAGGTCTCCAGTTAAATTCCACCCTGTTTTTGTTCCTTAACAGTGTTTGACACATTCAGATCATCTGTGTGCTTCCACATTTATTTTCTGTTGCAGAGAGTCCTCAGCTTTCAGGCTCCTGCTGTTTTCGCTGTTCTGTCAGCTAATTAAACACACAAACCTGAGAGAAAGGACCAGTTAAATCCTCCTCGCTAACAGAAGAGATTTCTCAATAGGGCTGATGTCAAATGCATTTTGAGATGTCTTGTGAAACCTCTTCATGAAGCAAAATGTTTAGCTTTTCTTCTGCCACTTGAGGTTCATGGCTGTCCGGAATTACACGGAAGGAGCTGGTAGCTGACTGCAAGTATTTCAGAGACCGACAACATGGCAGCTGGTCTCACCCTGCTTCCAAAAGAAGTGTCGTTTGTGCACCCGCCTCAGCATATAAATGTGATTTCTTTTAATGGATTAGGGCCACTTAATGTCATTCATCAGGTAAATAGCACCCTGGGCTAACAGTGCCTTCAGCTGCACCCTACCCTGTGGTCAGCTTTGCAGCATTGCCAAGCAATGTGACTTCCACAAGTCTGCAAAACTTAGCAGTGTGACAGATTCCCCTTTTCCTAGGCTTTCCCAGCAATGTCCATGATAAGGGCCCAGACCTACTTCTCAGATATCTTGCCTTGGTCACACCAAGACACTGGCACCCCCTTGAGCATGGCACCCAAATTGAAAACACAGCTCACTCACCTGTAATGCCAGCCCTGAATCTCATGTTTCTTAGTGCATGCAGACATATATGTGGAGATATTGCTCTTATACAATGGCCATTCATTTTAAAGGGACTTCCTCAAAGCAGCTTCTCTGAAGACACAAACTAACTGTGTCATCAGAACCAGAAGTGCAGTGTCTTACATTACCCATTGAGAAGTGGGTATAAAGGAAGATAATCCATGTAACACCATGACTCTTCCCTCCTGCCCTGGTTCTTTTCAAATAGCCCATAAATACTTGCCACTTAATGCAAACTATTTATTTTTCTTTATATATTTTTTCAGATTTTGGAATATACATCATACGTTTTCCATAATAAATCACTTCTCTCAGGACTTCCCAGTCCATCCCCCCGTAGAACCTGATTCAAACTTTATTTTGCTGCATATCCTTTTCTTCTACCCTGTTTTGTCCTATAAATATCCCTTATTATTAGTAACTGCTGCTCATGCTGCTATTCCTGCCTGTAAGTTAATTTAAATATTATATCTCTTTTAAGTACTCTCCCAGGTATTTCCACTCATCTCTTATCTGTATCTTATATTGGTTTCTTATTTTCTTATTTGGTTTCTTATTTTCGCTGTCATATATGCTAGCTCCATGTATTCTATAAATTCGTTCTGCCATTGTTCTTTAGTTGAGGTCTCTCTTTCCTCCCATTTTTTGGCATATATTATTCTGGCTGCTACAGTTGTATATAAGAAGGGACAGAGTGCCTTCTTGGGGATATCATCATATGTTAAGCCTAGTAGGCAGGTCTTGGGAAAAATGTAAATTTTAAGATCTTTTTTAGCTCTACATAGATCATTTCCCAATAATCCTTGGCTTGTTTACATGTTCACCACATGTGCATAAAGGTTCCTTCAACCTCTTAACACTTACAGCACAATTTGGATCCCTTTTTATACATTTTAACCAACTTGCTGGGTGTCAGGTACCCGCTGATATTAGCAATACATTTGGTATATTTGCAGTACATTTGTTTCTTCTCTAGCACATAGAGCAGAATACAGACTGAAAAAACACAACAAAAAGAAAACCAATAAAAACTCAGAAGATCTGAGAATATGAGTAAATTCATATTCACTGTCTATGGAAAACTCTATTTCTTTTTCTTAGCTTTTTTGCAGTAGAGGAGATTCATAAGACTTATCAAGTGTTGCACAATCAGTTTTCCCCTTTTTCTCATTTTCTTGCAGTTGCCTCTGCCCTGCAAATCTGCTCCAGAGGGTCTCTCAACCCTCTAAAGCAGATTGGGGAATCACACCAGGAGCTACAGTGGGAAGAGGTGGGTGGGCTGGCCCTGTATATATTATTCCTATTATCATGGGAGTTTACAGGAAGTAAATGACTATTCCCTATTAATGTTTGCCCTTGATTTTAAAAAGGCAGTCACTAATTCATCTTGGCTTACTTTCTTCCCAATCAGTTACAGAAGCTTTGAACAATATCACATTTCAAGTAGATCGTGGTGCCTAATGAATTACAGACCGCTTGATTAATAGCCCTTGTTCAGCATCACATCAATGGTGTATGAAATATAAGAGAAGGGAGGAGTGGGGGCGAAATGGTGTTTCTGCCTGGTGCTTTTTCCTCCCTATGATACAGGCCAGTCATCATCAAAGCTGATTCCACCGCCCCGCCCCCGCTTTTGCTGCTCATCTGCTGGTGGCTTGGTTTTGTTTTTAATTCTACAAGTGTGCATTTCTGTCTCAGGCTGGTGCTTGCTAACACAGTCTTTATCATTCAAGTGGCTTGCTGCAGATTCTGCTGAAACATCAGTACTGAGCACTGATGGTTGCAATCAGTAAATCTCAATCCCCTAGCCTGGCATACAGCATGAAGAAGTGGGGGCAGGAGGCGAGGAGGAAGAGAAGCTGTAAGGATGCAACACTGGTCGAAACCAGCGTCAAGCAACCAAGCTGCAGTGGCATATCTCATGGAAAGCCACTGGTGAATTGCAGTTGATGGAAGGCATGCTTCACCCTGCTGTATCAGATTTTATGTATTTTGCTAACCTTATTTCATTGGGTTGAAACCAAAGAGTTTTATGAGGCCTCCAATCTTCCCCTAGCATGAAATAAATTTGTTCTAAACTTTATATCAGAGCCTGACAAATGTTTTCGAGCCAAACATGTGCTACTGTTTACTGATAGTTCTTCCATTACTCATAGACCAAAGAGAACATTTGGCTGTTGGGTAAAAAGGAGGGGAGACAGCAGCAATGCCAGCCTTCTGCTTTGTTGCAACCCCACAGATAGTTTGTTCCATTGTCATTTGGCACCACCAGTACTAGAAAAGGAGGATAAATTTGATTCAGTTTGCATTTGTAGGCAATCTATTGAATTCACGCTTTCTGAAAAAGTATGAGACCTAACACACCCAGCAGTCCTTTGAAATTGGCATTTATCTAAATTTTGTGAGACAGTTCTCCAACCGAATAAGGTTTACAAAAAGGTGTGTGTGTGTGTGTGTGTGTGTGTGTAGTGTAAATATGATTATATTCACAAAAATTCATTATATGTGGAGAAATTGCTTGCAAAAATATGTACATTCACTAAAGGTTCATACAAAAATATGTTTAGTAGGAGGAATTTGAATTAAAATGCTGAACATTTTTCATGTGCTCCCAGAATGTAAAGAACTGAATTTATGACTGGGAAAAAATGAGAAACTGAGAGAAGCAAACTTGGCAGATCCTCCCATTCCTAGTCACAGTACTATCAACTATCCCTGCCCTCCAACATTTTTCTCTCCTGATTGTAAAGGAAGTCTGTAACATATTGGGAATTGCATGTGGTGGAGGGTACAAGAACAATAAACCTAGACTCATCTTTAAACATTTTTTCCAAACCACTTATGTGATTGATTTTTTTATTCCCACTGAAGAACATTAATCTGTAAAAGACAACGGTCACATTCTAGTGCTACGGAACACCCCTGTACATACTCTCCTGTCAATCAATGCTTCTAGGTTTAACTGCACCAACTATTTACTTGAATGTGGTGTGAGTTGGAATCCATGCCACCCTCCAAAAGTGACTGTTCTCAAAGTGTATAGTGCCAAGCATCCAGCTGGGGCTGTAAGTTGAGCTCCTGATCCACTAAAGGGAAATGGACACAACAATGTGAGACCCAGAACCAGGCCTAATGCAGCAGTTCTTCCAGTGCATGGCTTCCAGTCCAGTAGATAATGTGCATGTGTCAGCTCTGATGTGCATCTGTTGCTTTTGCTGAATTGGGGTAAATCTTAAGAATGATGCTGTAAACACCCAATTGCAAGCCATTCATTTGTATAAATAATCCTGTTGGTAAAAGGTTGTGCAGGCGTCTTCTAAATGTACCAAAGCCAAATTGGTTAACCTACATCTTCCTCTCAAGCAGGACCTAAGCAAAACAGCACCCTCCCTACCTGAGGTTTCCAGCAACTGGTATTCAGAAGCATTCTTGTCTCCAACCATGGAGGCAGAGCATAGACATCATGGCTAATAGATGAGAAATTGTGCAAATACCTTCTGAAGTCTTCTATTTATAAATAGCAGGAGTCATGTTTACTTTCATGGTTGATTTGCCTGAAATTCCTGGAGGCCAAATTGTGTCATTTCAAAACCCTTTCAGTGTGGTGATGCCTTTGGCCAAGATATTGGCTGGTGTGTGAAGGCCAAACTAGAAGTGGTGGCAGCAGACCTGTCTGATTAAACCATGGTTCGTCTCAACCATATATAAAAGGGAAATGAGGTGCTTGGATGGGGTGTGCTAAAATCTCCCATGCTTCTGGCTTAGTTCTCCACAGGTACTGTCTCCTCAAGCGTTTTCTCCTCCCACCCTTTAGCTGAGCTCTGATATTAGAAGAAAAACCTTTGTGGGAAGCAAACGGTGGGTACAGGGAGAGTATGGCTCAAAATAAGACACACACCATATGAATGGAGCAGATCCCACAAATGGCCCTACCTCTGTCCCATCTAGTCTGGCTTCGCCTTCTGCGTTCTTCTCTTATCAATTATAGGCTATGTTTTAGGCTGTCAACAGCATGCCCCAAGACAGAACAAAAAGATATTTGCAGGTTGATGCCTTCATCAGAGAAATAAAAGGTCTAGAAACCAGGATTTATTTGTTTATTCAGCATTGATCTGCACTGAGAACAGTCCGAATTACTCTTTGATTTGGGTCCTTATGAAGGTTTAGAGTGCGCCAAGGAAAACACACATACACACATTTTTAGAAAAACACACATACACACACACACACGAAATAACATTGGGGAAGCTGAGTTTGAGCAGAAAAGGGGGGAGACCGCTTAATCCTTCCCTTTCCAGTTGTTGTTTTCCTCAAAATCCATCACTTCAAAGCATTTTCACCTCTGAGGGGAAATATATAGGCACACATGTCCCTAGCCCAGAAGTAGAAAAGAAAACCACTGGGTCACATTTGCACCCCAGACACGAGAAATATATTTGCCCCATTCAGAACCCACCCCAGCCCTGCTGCTACCCTCCTCAGGTACTTTGATCTGACTAGACTATGTCATTAAACTGCTCTTGCTTAGTTGAATGGTTAGTTGAATGGTTGTTTGCCTCTCTATGTGTGGGCATGGCTGGAATGTAGCCTATGGTGCAAAGGTAAGTACAGAGGTCAGCAAACTTTTTCAGCAGGGGGCCGGTCCACTGTCCCTCAGACCTTGTGGGGGGCCGGACTATATATTTTTTTGGGGGGGGGAATGAACGAATTCCTATTCCCCACAAATAACCCAGAGATGCATTTTAAATAAAAGGACACATTCTACTCATGTAAAAACACGCTGATTCCCGGACCGTCCGCGGGCCAGATTGAGAAGGCGATTTGGCCGGATCCAGCCCCCGGGCCTTAGTTTGCCTACCCATGGGTAAGAATCACCTCCATTGCCCACACACGTTTGCCTTTAGCCATGCCCATCACTGGCATGTGGATTGCCCACAAGGAAATGTGGTCCTTGGGCTTACAAGGTTCCCCTACCTCTGGCTGGTGGATTAGGTTGGGGCACACGGGCCTCGAGATGTTTTGTTTCTGCATTTGGGGGGGGGGGAGAAGCAGCAGCAAGAGCATCCCTCTCCTCCCTGTGCTCTATGGCAACATTCATTCATACCTCTTTTCTCTTTCTTCTCCATTCACCAGAGCATCTCCCTTGCCACTGTACAGCAATCAAATGTGCAAATTCAGAACTGGCCACCAGCCCCAAACCTAAACCCTCTGGCTGAGGTCGTATAGCATAGAAAGTGGGAGGCCTTAGTGAGGATGGGAAAGAAAAACACATTCTTCATTTCAGGAGGCCTGAATAGTACTGCAAGGCTCCTGTTCCCAGCTGGCTGACCCCCTGAACAGAAAACCCTCATGTTAGGGACTTCAGATATAGTACAATATTTTGTTGCTAGCATCACATGATGCTCAGGCATAATTGCTATATGATAGCGAAGAGTAGGTTTCATGCCCTTCAATGGGTTTCCCATAAACATCTATCTGTCCACTTTTAGAAGCAGAATCCTGGACTTACAGGCATAGATGCTTGGTCCAATCCAGCAGATCTCTTCTTCTGCTCATTGTGGAAGCAAAATTTCCAGCTGTGGCTTTATTGAAAACTACATTATTTAACAATCCATAATAGCATAACTTGAAAATAATGAATTACAGCTGTTGCCACTGGCAAATGGTTTCCTTTTACACAGCAGAGGTTACAGGATGGGAATAGATGAGACTTTTATAACACCAACAACAATTTGCTTTAGCAGATAATAGAATAACCAGCTTTGTAAAGGCTAGCCGGTGTTAAAAAGAAGGTGCTTGTCAAGGAAACGCGCTTCGACAACCGGGTTGTCCCTTGAACAAGTTAAAACATGGTTTTATTTTGTTGCATCGATGGAACCTTGGCTGCATTGTATAGCCAGACTCAAAGGTCAAAGTACCATCTGCACAGCACAATGAGACTATGTTGCAACTGGGTCCCCTGGCACAGCTGTATTTGCAGTAAAGCCAAATCTTCTATGTGCTGGATTCTATACAGTATTGCTTTTCCTTTTGCCTCTTTCTCTGACACATATACACACAAGCACACATACACAGTGCCCCAAGGACACCTCTAGAGAATCACGCTTCTACATTTATTGTGATAGGAAGTGCTTTGATTCTATGGCAGAGTCATTGTCTGTCAAAATCAGGAGATCTGAGGAATTGTACTTCAACTTTTTGCAAGTCATTTTTTTTAGGAGTGTTTCCAGGCTTGGGGAAGAGAAACAGCCCCGGTCATTAACCTCATTAGACAATGAAGGGAGGAAAACAATAGCACCTGCAAATTTAGCTGTTATGTTCCTTGGTGTATTTGTTTTTGTTTAAACATTCCCCATATTTGAAATACCTAATGTGTCGCTCATTGCAGGTATACAAAACAATTTCTGCTTCATCAAAAAGGCAGATCAAGTTCAGGAGGAAATAACAAGAAGGTTGACCTTTTTATTAATGGACATGAATTTTTAATAGATACCTTTCAACTTATCAACTTTCAGCTGCAGGCTAAAGACAGTAGGTATCAAGGAATAAAAATAAATAATAATATTTTTTAATCTATATCCCGCCCATCTTGCTGGGTTTCCCCTGCCACTCTGGACGGCTTACAACATATATAAAAACACAACAGAGCATCAAACATTAAAAAACAGAATATCCTATATGAGCAACAAACCAACCAATAAATCAATAAAAACCATTAATAACAACAACAATAATAACAATGATAAACAGTTTAGAGAGTGTCACCAACTCTCAAACTGGTTTTATTGTTGGTTTTAGGACATCACTTAATGGTGAAGGGCAGGTTAGAAGTACCTTACATAAAATAGAGCAAGTCTAGGAGTCCTCTATAGGGGAGAGAGGAAAGGAGTGCCAAGTAGGGGAACAGCTATTACTGCTATTTATTGTAGCTGTTATTCTGTAGTATGCATAGTGCTTTACAGAGTAACAGAAGCAGGTATCTTGGCCCTGAAGTACTTACAGTCTACAACACATCAGAAGGAGAGGAAGAGGAAGAAGTGAGGATAACAAAGAAGGAACAGATCAGTCATACAAATATGGAATGATGGCAAAAGAGTTAGGCCAAGGTTTCACAGAAAAGGTAGGAAGAATTTGAAAGGAGATAGTGGTGGCATCTCACAGGTTTTCTAGGTGGCATTCTTGGAGAGGGGGTATGGCAAGGAAGAATGTGTAATGAAGGAGCAATAGAAGTTTGGACAATAGAGATGGAGGAAGGTAGAGATGGAGGAAGGAAGCGCAAAAGCTGGAATATATTATTTATTAGGGTGGTGATATATGTAAGCAAGCCCATTGAGGACTTCAGAGATGATAGTGAGTCTGTGCTGGACTGAGAACAAAATCAGTTCTCTAGATTCCCTCACCATTTTTCCATAGCAAACATGAGGAGATAGCAACATATTGCTTTAAGGAGACAAAAGAAAGGAAATTGTTGACAATGTGTGAAAGACCTAAGCAGCCATGGAGTCTCCTAGAAGACAAAATTCTGCAAAGCTCGTCTGACAGCTCATTTCTAGTTGCTGCCATTCCTGAGGGAAAATGGCCCTCAAACTTTAGGAGACCACTGCTGAAATTAGTTGTTTTAGATCTAATGAACTCTTGTTTTAGAAACTAATGAGATTCTTTGGTTTCACAATTGTTCTGAAGGCACAATCCCACACTTTTGCTTTTCTGGTAGTTAGAAAACAGCAGGACTCTGGCTCCATCAACTGGAGAAGCTTCACTTGTGGATGTGACAGAATTTCTTAAAAACGAGTGCTGCAATGTCATAAATTGGATAGTCCTAATTTATTAAAATCTGCTCTGGACTTTAAAGGATTTCCCCTTCTGGGCCCTAATCACATCATCCCTTCCCAATTTAATTCCTTTAATGCTAAATGACGTACAAGGATTGTGTGAAAAAATGCTTGCTGCCTTTGGTGCGATACCTTTTCAGACACCCTGTGGAGCGTCCTAATGTTCCATTCTGTACAATGTTACTGGAATATTACTAAAGCAGATAGAAAATGCTAGCAGCCCTTTTGGTCACTGGGTGAAAAAATTCCAAAAGCAACTAGGATAATACTTGGATTAGGAACAATTAACAAGTCACAAAAAGTGAGCAAAAGTAATCAAGAGTTTTTATCAGGCTGAGTACCAAGCATTTAAAAGGGTATCCTAATTGAACAACACAGTTACTTGTGGGGTTTGTCCCACCTTAGGAGAATCCCACATTTAGCCATCTGAGTGGAAGAGTCTAGCATTGGATGACCATACCTTCTCCCACCCACTAATGGAATTTATTTATGTGAGAAATAGCATGCTGCCAAACCACTAGGTAACACCACTCAATTTGTCTTCTATAGACTTTTATACCTGGTGCACCAGCTAAAAGTAGCCTCCACCTTTGCTAATATAAGGCTACCCTGATTTTCTCTTTGTCTGACAAGAGCCTTTTGTGTTTTGATTGGACAGAATGGAGTAATGAAGAATATAGTATCTCTGCTGCTTTCACAGGGGCAAATAAAATGCCATTGGAAAGCCCACAAACAAAAGCTGAGCACAACAGCACTGTCCCTACCTGTGATCCCAGCCACTGATACCATAGAGGTAGAGCATAGCCTCATGGCTAGGAGCCACTGATAACCTTAGCCTTCATGAATTGGTCTAATCCTCTTTTCAAGTCATCCATCACGGCATTTGTGGGAGTGGGTGCCATAGTTTAACTATGTGCTGTGTGAAGAACCACTAGCCTTTATCATTTCGAAGGGAGAGCAGCCACTTTTCTCTGTAGCTTTTGATGAAAACTGAGATCTGGTTAGGATGACCTAACCTAATTAAATTTGCCTTAACACTTTCCCCATTCCATTTTTAAGACTATTTCCAAACTGCAGAAAAGGATTTGCTTATGATGTTCTGCTTCATTGTATTCTCTCCCACCCTCCCTCTTAAAAAAAATAAAAAATGCTTAGCATCCAGGTTGAGGAAGAGTTTCAATGCCTTCAAATGTTTCTGCACTTCTCCATCGTCTTGTTTGTTTGTTTGAAAATAAAATGCACTCTTTCATAAAATATAACAAGATGGCAATATAGAAGATACCATAAAATCAGTCTACAAAGATCTATAAAATTTAATGGTATAATGGTTAGAGTGTTGTACCTGGGAAAGAAGGGTTCGAATCCCCACTCAGTCTTGAAGCTCAGTGGGTGACCTTGGGCCAGTCACCATCTCTGAGCCAGAACCATTGTTCCAGATAGCTCAGAACTGTCTGCACTGACTGGCAACAGCTCTCTGAGGTTTAAAAAATGGGATATTCCCAACTCTAGCTGGAAATTCCAAGAATTGAACCTGGAATTTTACATGTGAAAAACAGATCTACATTAAGCTGCACCCCAACATACCAACAGAAAACAAACTTGTGCAAGTGCAAGTTCCTTCAGCACCATGGAACTTTGCTGTAGGCCTTTTGTAAAAGAAAGAAAGAAAGAAAGAAAGAAAGAAAGAAAGAAAGAAAGAAAGAAAACCTACCTTCTATGGTATCTGCAAAGAAACTTTTTCCAGAGCAGCTCAAATCTAGTGCTCAGAATTGGGGTGGCATCATTTGGGGTTTCCATTTTCGGAACGCAATACTTATCTTGAAATTAGGTAGTCATCATGCCTCATCCTCCCTTGCCATTTAAGTAATTGAACCATCTTAAACGTTTTTAATAGAAGAACTGGGTTATAAGGTATGTCATTAAACTTAAGAGTAATTTGTTCAGTTCCTTCAGTCCCTGAAGGATATTATGAGGGTACACTCTTACAGCACAGTAGACCACAGACCCTTTGGACTTGAAGCATCAAAAAGGCCATTGTACTTTTAAGAGTTTAGCTTCACCCAATTCAGGAAAGATGCATTTTTTGTGTGTCCACTGTGCATCTCTGAAGTGAACACTTTATTCAAAATAGTTCTAAATAGGACTTGCACTTGGGCAATGGGGATCTGTGCCCCCTCCTTACTTGTGAGTTTCAGAGCTCCTCCCAACTCTCCAGAGCAGAAAAGTCCTGTTGCGCTAGAGGGCCTTGTTCTGTACAAGCAGAAAAATAGTTGAATACTGCTTAGAATGTAGCAAGAGTCCCATGGATACATTTTTTTTTGGGGGGGGGGGAATGAAGAATGTGAATGGGTTGCTAACAAAAAAGCAAAGAAGTTTAAAAAACAAAAAACCCTCTGTTACTTTGCCTTAATGGTAAGATCACTGGTGATTGGTGTAGATTGAGGCAGGCAAGGTGGAAGGCCAGGAGACTAACAGTGGGTGGAACCAAGGCCAATGGCAGGCAGGGCCTCCTAATTTTAGTCCCACCCGTCTCCCTGCTACATCAGCAATAGTGAGATAGATGAGTGGCAGGAAAGTGACAGCCAGTGCCTTTCCCAGGACAGGTTGTATGTAAGAAGATAGGCAGGTGGGGACTGGCAGTGCCTCTTTTGCCCAACTTCCACTGGTAAGTTCACTCCAACAAAAATTCTTAGATATCATCCCTTACTCCCAAAGTAACACATTCCGAATCACTGCTGTATGTTATTTTCAACATTTTGCACATTGTTTTCAACAATCTATGCATTTATATGCACATTTCACATTAGTGTCATTTTTGTACACATTACTTATCTGGGAAACTTTATCGGAAAATTCAGAAAGTGCAAATTTCAAAGGAATAACCTTCTTATTACCAACACAGGCTTTCGACAGAAAAATAAATTAAAAACTTCATGAAGGCATCCTTGGCGAAAGTACTGGCACTTTTTAGACTATGTTATTGTCTGTGCTAAAGATCGACGTGATGTGCTCCTTACCAGAGCTATGACAAGCGCCAACAACTGCTGGACAGACCACCGACTAATACGATCCCAGCAAACTTTAGGGATGCCAAAATTATCAATCTTTTTTAAAAAGGTGAGAGAACTGATTGTGGAAACTATCCAGGCATCTCTGTATTAGCTGCAGCCAACAGAATTTTTGCAAGGATCTTAGCAAACCGTCTCTTAACAATATCCAAGGTGACCCTTCCTGAATCCCAAAATGGTTTTCGGCCTTCTAGGGGGACAGTGGACATGATTTTCACCGCTCGACAGCTTCAGGAAAAATGCAGAGAGCAAAACCAACCCCTGTATATGGCATTTATCAACCTGACTAAGGCTTTCGGCACTGTAAGTTGTAGTGCCCTGTGGACATGATAAAATACCAGCAACAATCGCAGATAACAATGGCTCTCAAAGTGAACCATTCACAGTGGGATCAGGTGTTGAATAGGGTTGTGTTATTGCCCCAACTCTATTCATTATTTTCATTGCCATGATTCTACACTTTGTCAAAGGGAAACTCCCCACTGGGGTAGAAATCATATATCGAACAGATGGAAGGCTCTTCAATCTGAGCAGGCTGAAAGCAAAGCATAAGGTTACCATAACTTCTGTCATAGAGCTTCAGTATGCTGATGACAACATAGTGTGTGCATGCTCAGAGGATGACCTCCAAACCATCCTAAATATCTTCGCAGAAGCTTACAAAAGCTTGGCCTGTCACTCAACATAAAAAAAACCAAAGTGCTGCACCAACAAGTATAAAATAAGCCCTCTGCAGTGCCACAAATCCAACTCAATGGTGTAACGTTGGAAAAGGTTGATCACTTCTCCTACCTTGGCAGTTATCTTTCCACAAGGGTCAACATTGATGCCAAAATCCAGCATTGCCTGAGCTCTCCAAGTGCGGCTTTCTTCTGATTGAAATGCAGAGTGTTTGAAGACTAGGACATTCACACGGAAACCAAAATGCTTGTTTACAAAGCTATTGTACTACCAACCTTACTGTATGCTTGTGAAACATGGACCACTTACAAACGCCATCGCCAACTTCTCGAAAGAGTCCATCAACGGTGTCTCTGAAAAATTTTACACATCACTTGGGAAGACAGGAGAACTAATATCAGTGTACTGGATGAAGCAAAGATCACCAGTGTTGAAGCAATGATTCTTCAACATCAACTTCGTTGGGCTGGTCATGTTGTGCGGATGCCTGATTATCGTCTTCCAAAGCAACTACTCTATTTTGAACTTAAAAATGGAAAGCGTAATGTTGGGTCAACAAAAGAAGTTTAAAGACTGTCTCAAGGCAAATCTAAAAAAATGTAGTTTAAACACTGACAACTGGGAAACACTGGCCTGCGAGCACTCCAGTTGGAGAACAGCCTTTACCAAAGGTGTCATGGACTTTGAAGACAATCGAACTCAGAACGCAAGGGAGAAATGTGCTAAGAGGAAGGCACGCATGGCAAATCAACACTGTAATCAACTCCCACCCGGGAACCAATGTCCCCACTGTGGAAGGACGTGTGGGTCCAGAATTGGCCTCCACAGTCACTTACGGACTCATTGTTAAAACCGTGTTTATGGAAGACAATTTTACTTGGCTACAAGTGATTGCCAAAGAAGAAGAAATTTCAGAAAATGTGAATTAGGTAGGTTTGCCTTTAAATCCAAATGTTATCAAATTTCTCCTCCATCCTTAAATTCTGGATCAAGATCTTAAATTCAGGATCTCTTTACAAGAGATACCGTTCAGTAATTCCAGACAAAATGTCTCTTTTTGGGTCTCCCTCCTTCACTTACTTCAGAAAGTTGCTGTGCTCCACATGCCCTGCTTCTTATTCTGTTTAGTGGGACATGCCACCTTCTGCCCCAAGATCCTGCCCCTGAAGGCAACATTGGCTCTAAGAGAGACAATTTGAGAAAAACAAAACACAGTCTCTAAGCCTAGGCTTGGTGTGGTGCTGTAATATTAATCAGCAGCTCATTGCTTGGCTGGTTGCCTAAGGCTTATCGATAAAAGAGTAGCAATAAAAACTGGATCCCAAATGGTAAACATGAATCATGTCATATCCACCACTGACTCTTAACTGTATTTTTACCTTCAGCTTTGGTGCTTATATTGTTTTATTTTGTTGTTTTGTATATCTCACCTAGAAATGCTTGGATGTATGGAGGGAGACAATGTTTTAAACCCAAGGATATTCTTAAAAGTGTCACCTTTCAGATAGGAAATAAAATCTTATGGTTCTGATGGCTCATGAGCATTAAATGGGCACATATTAAAGGAAAAGATTGCTCATTTCTGTGTATCCTGGATATCCCCCCGCCCAGGTATATATGCGTTGCTGTTTTTTAAAAAAATCTCATTCATTTTATTTTCTTCTTGGTAAAAACCATCTGCCATGCTGCACTCTTGGAATGACTAGATTCCTGCTATTGCAGTCTTCTGCATATACACATTCAAGAGATCACTGTTGAAAGTGAATTGAATAATGTCAAATTTTGGGTAAAAAAGTAATAAAAATATAAGAAAGAAAGAAAGAAAGAAAGAAAGAAAGAAAGAAAGAAAGAAAGAAAGAAAGAAAGATCAGCTTCATCACCTTGCACAGATGATATGTGGACACATCCAGTACAAATTCTAGGCCAAAAAAAGCAATATACTCTGAGGTCACAAACAATAAATCTAATAGCTAAAAAAACCCAAGGCTGCTGAAAAGTATAGCTATGCACCACTAGCCCTGAATCCATCAAGTGGCTCTCAGCTTCAGCACCCTATCTGCCATTCCAGGAGTTCTTGGAAGTGTATTTCCCTAGGATCAACAAAGTTTTCACACTGAGGGCAGTGGAAAATGAAAGGAAGGGACAGACCTCTCTCCTTCCCTCTTCCTGTGGACTGATGATGCCATTGGGAAGCAAAGTTGTGAAGAGCAGGAAGGAAGCTGGGAATTCTTCTCTAAACCAAATCTTAATCTAAGGGGCAGATGAGTTTGGTACCTTGTAATGTTTGTTTCTTCTTCTGAGATGAGAACTCATTTCTGAGGCCAACCTGGTGAGCTTTGATGTGCCCCCTATTAATTCATTGCTGAGACATAACATAACCCAAATATTTAATTTCAGTGGGATGTGGGTTATTTATTTTTATTTGTTATTTCCCATTTGTAGACCACTTAGCATTATAAGCAGTTTACAACAGATAAATACTACACATACACACACAATAAAAATCATGTCAAATAATTTACATACGAGGACAAATGTGTACACAATACCCTACATATAAATAATATTAATACAAATACAACCAGAGAGCATTAAAAAAGCAATATGGGCAACAACCAATTTATGCACATCCAATTGTTGTGTGACCACGCATATGTGCACTGCACGGAACCTGGAAGTGACTTTAAAAATGGTTAAAAATGCCCTAAAAGAGCCGGGAATAGACAGAAAAGGTGTGAAAACAGCACTTAGCAATCCCACGAGCCTTTGCACTGACTGTTGAAGCCTGTGGAGAGTTGGAGTTTGAGCAAGGAGGTTTGGCAGGAGTGAATGTGGTGGAATTTGGCAGAGTTTGGCATCTGGTAAGTGCTGCTGGTTTTTTAGAGTGTTTTTCTTGGGATTCCAGAGGTTTATAGTATGTTTGCAGGCTTTTCCGATGGTGTTTCAGATATACATGATTTCACTTAAACGTGTGGTACCTCGGAACATAGCCCCTGCGTAAATGGGGAGTTGCCTGTATAATATAGAATTCAAACAATTGTAACACACATTATTGTAACAACCACTCACCCAATCTCACACACTCTTCAACATGACCACTATAATCATTCACCACATCAAACACTCTTTCCATCAACTCACCAATCACCTAGGAAGGACCCCTGCCTAGCATACATGTATAAAATACTTTCCATTTCTGAAGCACTAATTGGCTTGTACCTCACCACCACCAGACTATCTGATGCTTCTTTTCCATCTCTCACCTGGGAGGGGCCCAATTTTACACCACAGCAGTCTCTCACCCTGCGGGATGTAAAACTACTCCCACCCACCCACCCACCCACTCCCAATGACATAGTTGTCTCATGCCTGGTACTGCACATACTCAACTGCTGCTAAATAACCAAGCAGCACTGGTAGGAGGCACAGACAGCAACCTCACACTCAAGGTGGCCCTGAAGATCATGATATCATGATAAAATCAAGCTGTTGCTGCCACACCTCTAGCCTTTTAAACAGAGAACTGACACTGCAGAGTGGCCAACTCTTATTTGTACAGGCTGAAGCAACAGATTCCAAATTCCTGGAGCATGTACCAGCAGGGTATATGTCTGTTTGCAAAGATCTTATTTTTAGGGGTACACGTAGCAACATTTGCTGCATTCACCTGAATCAGTTAATGTCCCATTTCATTTTCAGAATGGTGACACAAAAGCCTGTGAAGCCTTCTCCCCTCTACCTTAATAAATAGCCATGTGCCAGCTAGAGAGTCTAACCCCTGCTGTTTTTGTTCCTCACCTGTGACCCAGAAGAACGACCCTCTCAGAGGACATGCGCTCTCTCTCCTATTTTCTTGACAGCACATTCTGTCTCAACTGCAGTAGCTGCCTGTTTTGGAGCCAGCTGCAATCCTTCAAACCATAGGTGTGCCCAAGAACTAAAGGCTCGGCCTAAAGTAGACTCCATGATGGAATGCTGCTAGGCAATTAAAAACGCTCTTCCCTGCTAAGCCTTGCAACTTTCCTGCAAGACATGCAGAGTAAGCAAAGTTTTAGCTTTGTTTGAAAATCCCTCTTGTTGTTTTCTCAAGAACTCAAAGGGCCTGATCAAATTATAATATACCACTTGGAGGCTACTCAAAATGGCTCCCCATGGTAGAGATAAGTCAGAGGTAAAGATGTGTTGCAAGATCCTGCCCTGTAGGTTGGGTACAGCTATATCTGCTTCTACGTGTGTCAAAATACTCTGTCATGGTCACTCACATTCTACACCAAGAAGAGCTGGACTGGCTTTGTGTGAGTTATACATACATTTGAATAATTTATCTTACTTTGCACAATTTATTCTGCAGTTTTTTTTTACCATTTTATGTGCCGTTCATGAGGAGGGGCAAAAGTCAATGAATGGCACAGGATACATTTTCAGTCTTAACACAGGTCTATTCCTTATCTGCTTTTCCCAAGTTTGCCTCCTCTGCTATGAAGCTGAATTTAAGTACTTCAAATACAGTAGCTTAGTGAACCTATCAACAGCTCTATGAGGTAGTCCAACATTAGTTTCACAGGCAGGATGCTGAGGCTAAGAGAATATTGACTTGCATTCGTGGCCCAATCAAGAAGTGAATTGTGTTCCTCCTGGTTCACTGCTTAACCTCTACTGGGTATGTTGTGAGATGTTTTACAGACCATGGTCAATCTATGGAAGCTGCTCCAATGAGCTCCACTTGATGTCCGCTGCCTCTTCAAGAGGCATGTTTCAACCACTTGCGCCTTATCATGCTATTGCAAGTAAGGTGGCTGCTTTCACAGCATTGCTTTAAAAAGAGGAGCAGAGAAGATAGAGGTCTGCATAAAACTGGCATGTGCTAATTTATGCTTGTATCTGGAGTTTTAGAAATGACTATAATTTCAGTAGAAATAGCAGGGAAGACTGTGACCTGTGTGCTGGGCCCATCTGCTGTTCAGGTGCTAACCTTTGATGGACAGCCTCAGGGTCCTTACTCTCCTTTCCTGTGGTTCTTCATTTTTAGACTAGACTTAGACCAGCTCTTCTGCTAGGGGACTATTTAAAATAAAGGACAGCCCTCTGCCATCCCTTCAAATAGACAACTGTGCTGTGTAAAGCAGGATACACAACCACCCTGAAGCTTTTCTTTTCTGACATTTCCAGTTTATAACAGCTGGGCTAAGGTAATGTTAACTATTCAGATGACCTGAAATTTCAAGTATTTATCATTACAGGGCTGTAATCATATACTGGACTCAACCTCAAGTCTTATATAAAACATATACTTTGCGGTGAGGTTCTGATACGTGTGGCTATTGTAGTTGTATTGTTCTTTTTAAATAAAAATAAAAATGTAAAAAAACAAGAGAACACTGTTGTGGACATTGTTGAAAAATATGGGTTGAATCCAGATGTGCCCCTCCATTTGCAGAAAGGGCTTCAACACAGTGAAGACTCCTGCTGAAGAGGGAGCCAGAGTCAATTTCCAATCGGCATGAATCACATTATGCAACCAGCTCACCACACCGTTTCAACTGCAGTGTGGAGTGATTTAAGAAAATGTCTGTACCAAAGCTGTGACAGGCAGCCTGGCCCTTAAGACTGCCCCAGGCCCTGCCCTGATCAGCTTTACCAACTCAGGGCACAAATCTTACTACATGCGGTTCACTGTGTGAAAATGGCAGGGAAAATATCACCGTGGCTGTACCACATCAAAAAATAATATGATAAAGGGGCTAAGTTTTACCTGGTATCAGGCATTTAGGATTTAAGAATACACCTAAAAGAGAGGCATGATAAAAATCATGAGAGTTGTAAATCCTTAAGAGACTTTCATGAACTGTAATGTGGAGATTTTCATGACTCGGAGGCAGGTATATAACTGAATATATGAGTGAGATACCTTGGAGATTCAGGTTGAGCTCAAATGTAAGTTGCACCCTGAAGGAGCAAATGCTTCCCTCTACATTTGCGCACATCAATTTTAATTTCTTTAGCTGACTTCCAGATTGGTAGAATTAACTCCTTTCCAATTAGACTTGCCCTTAAAATAAAATGTCCTTGATCTTTGCTAATATTTGTAATGGAATCCAAATCCCCAAGGATAAAGATTTGAGGATTCAGAGGCATGTCTATTCTCCTTTTTGTATTTACCCTTTATTACTATTCCATGGAATTAATTCATGTATTTCAGCTGCAATTCATCCTAGAAGACCAAATCACACCTACTCATCACAGCAGCACCCCCCCACCACCACCACCATAAATGCTTTAAAATGTCATGCTAGTCATTAAAGAGATGTGACCAGGGAATTGGATAGTTGGGCAGCAGGAAGGCTAGACACACCAACCACAATTTAGTCAATAGTTATGACTAAGAGCCATTTAATACAACAAACCTGGGCTTAGCAGTGGTCTTTCTTTGACAGTATTTGCTAGTATGGAGTACCATCACCTCTTTTGTTTTGGTGCCCATGGCAGCCATTTTGTGCTGGCACCTGCAGCACTTGATCAGGGTATGAATACTGGTGCCTCCTTTTTCTAACAGCATCAAAAAGCACTGGGACTACTTACTCATTATGAGAAGCTGCAAGCAGCAGAATGGATGAATCTCTCGGTTCACCCCTTTCCCACATGAGATTCCAATTCTTTTTTAAGTCCATGTTAAAATTAGTATGCATTTTTATGTGCATTTCTAAAATGTACATTTTTTTGCAAGCAATTTCCCAAAATATAACACATTACACAAGGGGTGAGAGAATTGCATTGAAAAATTCAGGGGAAAGGGGAACTTTGAAAGATAGGTGTGTTTAAGTGCTGGAACCTGCCTTGAGACCTTATAGTGAAAAGTGGGTAAGAAATCCAAGTGAGGAGAGCATCCTGAGCATAGAGATCTGATGTAAATTACACCAAAGTAAGTAGTAGTGTCTGGAACATTTTGACATGGTAGGACTGCAATGTTTAAGCTTGCTGTTTTCATCACAATAGGACTTGTACAGCACTTATTTAGGAAAGTGTGCCATTACGCATGTGCAGAGAGTCATCGTCTGAGGGGCAGGCTCACCAGACACAATATAAATCTGTCTACTGGTTGTTGCACATCCAGCACCTAGAAACTTATCCACCCCAGATATTTTACTTAGTGTAAGAGTTGTCATGTACCTTTTATGAAGTGCCTATATCTAGCTTCACCAGGGAAAAGCAAAGTGGAAAGTTGATTATCTGATCATTAAATATGGCTCCATAAATTAGCCAAGATGGTTCTGCAAGAGAATTTGTAAAAGCCTTAACTTTTGGAATATGAAGTGGGGAGTTGGTATCTTAGTGGGGTGGCATATCCTAGAATTCTACTTAATTTAACCTGACCATTACAATGCCTTCACTTGTAACTGATGACCTTGGACAATGTGTCCAATAAAAGGACATTCAAGATCAATGCCAGGAACACAGACTTACCTTTCCCTTCACACTCACTGTTGAGACCTTCTCATTAATTCTGTGCCCTTTCACCTCTATAGAAGTCTCACGTACTCTGGGGACTCAGCTCATCAGTGGTGTTTAGTACATACACAGCCGTTGTTTCTTTGACTGCTCCCCAGCCACATCTGTTTTCTGTTTTCTGAGCATCTGTGGACTGTCTATCATCTATCTATCTATATCTATCTATCTATCTATCTATCATCTATCTATCTATCTATCTATCATCTAATCTATCAACTTCTAAGAGAAAAACCTAATGATTGAAGTGGGAGATCTGACCCTCTGATTGCATGTGTTTTTCTAAGTCTGATCAATAGACAAAAGACATTTTATAGACAGTTAAAAATTGCTAGATATCAGGGCTCATCCAGACTTCCTTTTGTGTCACATTTCTAGACACAGGTCCACACTTTAAAGCACTGGGTCTGAGTGCTTTTTTTGTCCTAGTGCTTTCCCCATGAGAGGGTCTCCTCTCTTTACCATTGAACTGCCATTTGTTCCAATTCAGGATTAAAAACCGGGTTTTCCTGGGGAAAGCTGCAAAAGTGAGGTTAAAAGATTTTGACTGGGTAATCTTTCATGTGCAATATAAAGGTAATTGTTAATAGCACCTTTGGGCACTTACTGTGAGTCGGGAGAAGACTGTTTTTGTAGGGTAAGTGGCAGTAGAGGAAAGAGCTAACCTCCTCTCTGTGTGTTGCAGGCCTGACAAATCTCTTCCACACACCCTTGGCAGCTATTAATGATAAATAAATAACCCCTGCACTTCAACTGGGCATCATATTCTGTTTGGCCTTGAGGCCCACTTCAGGCCAAATTACATATTACTTTAGTTGCATGTTTAGCAATCACGCCTGTTTTTATTGAAATACTACTACTACTTTGTTGTTGTTGTTTAGTCGTGTCCGACTCTTCGTGACCCCATGGGCCAGAGCATGCCAGGCACTCCTGTCTTCCACTGCCTCCCGCAGTTTGGTCAAACTCATGCTGGTAGCTTCGAGAAAGCTGTCCAGCCATCTCATCTTCTGTTGTCCCCTTCTCCTTGTGCCCTCCATCTTTCCCAACATCAGGGTCTTTTCCAGGGAGTCTTCTCTTGAGGTGGCCAAAGTATTGGAGGTCAAAGTCATGAGGTGGCCAAAGTATTGGAGCCTCAGCTTCAAAATTTGTCCTTCCAGTGAGCACTCAGGGCTGATTTCCTTAAGAATGGAGAGGTGTGATCTTCTTGCAGTCCACAGGACTCTCAAGAGTCTCCTCCAACACCATAATTCAAAAGCATCAATTCTTCGGTGATCAGCCTTCTTTATGGTCCAGGTCTCACTTCCATACATCACTACTGGGAAAACCACTACTACTACTAGAGGGCTGATTTTCATCAGGACTGCAGTGTGTGGGAAAGGGAGGTTTCACCTGTTTCTCTTTAGCTATAATCCTAATAAAAATTCACACACACTCTAATTAATCTTTGGGGGGGGGGGAATCTTCCATTGGCACCTCCTAAATGTGGAGAAGATATTCTTTAGCATTTTAGCTAGGAAGAGAAGGGTACAACTTTGCTACCCACACTCTGGAGTTTTGATGGCAATCAGGTCTCCCCTGATGCCTAACATTTTTTATTTTATTTTACTTTATTTTATTTAAAAAGCAGACATGGTTGCTAACTAGAAAATTAGAATAATATCTAATTTGACCCTAATTTGATGCAAACTTTCAGATTATGCAGAACCCTTCCCCAGGCCTCTTCAGTGCCTGATTTAGAACTGAAGCACACCTTCAAAATCCAAAGTTCAATAAATGTTCTAAGCAGAAAAAAGCACACAGTCGTTTTTTATTAGATGCATACAGGACACACAGTTAAGATCCAAGCTGCAAATAGTAAGAGTGTCAAAGCATAACAGAAGGTAGGTAAATAAATTAAGCCACTGTTTGTGCCACTGTAGCTAAATTGGACCCACAGGATAAGACTGCCTGAGTTCAGTGGGACTAAATCAGCTTAAATACAAGTGATTCAATTGAACTGGGATGTGAAAGAGGCCGTGTGATTCCTTTGACATTCCGTTGGCACACAGCAGCTGCAAAAATTTTCAATGGAGTTGGGATGAATTGACCAAATGCATATTCATGAATGGAATTTTGGTATTCATGTGCCCCTGATCAAAACATGAATCCAATTTCATGCAACACTGTTAGCAAAGGCTACAAAATGAACATGCATTTCGGAACTTGAGCACTTTAGTACTTCAGTTTGCATTTCACTTTTTGATATAGCATTAACTTCTTGTTGTTGTTGTTGTTGTTGTTGTTGTTGTTGTTGTTGTTATTTTGGTTGGATAGTGGATTACTATGGTGGGCATACACAATGGACTGAACAGTCCTAAAAACCATGATGGTGACATTTGGAAATATGTTCTCTTCCTGCACATAGAAGGTGCTTGAGACCTCACCTAAAAGCCCAGTTAAATGCATTTTTGCATTTAAGGTGCAGGTTGTTTTAAAACATTCATACCCACCCAGTAAATAGCATCTGCTACAGGCTGATAATGATGCTGCGGCAGGTGTGAGAGGGAATTTTAACCATTTCCTCTCTTGCTGAGAAATATCATTCTTTGAAACTGATATTTGAATTGGGAGGAAATTTGGTGGACGGATGTAGCTCAGAGCTTCACATCTGCTTCACATGCAGAAGGTCCCAGGTTTAATTGTTAGCAACAGCCTCCTCTAGCCTGGTGCCCTTCAGATGTTTTGGTCTACAAGAGGGCATTTTTTCAGCTGGAACTTGCCGGAACGCCTCAGGTGGGTGTCGCTGCCATTCCAAGAGAACGAGGGAAGTGTTCATGGTGAGTTCCGGCACCTCTTTTTGTAGAAAAATAGCACTGACTACAACCACCACCCATCCTAGCTAGCATGACCAATTTGTCTGGGGCTGGTGAGATTTACAGGAGAACAGCAGGTTGGAGAAGTTCTCTTTAAGTCTGGCTTTAGGCCTCAGAATGTCATGGAGAAGTTCTTGGTTCCCCTGTTGGATGACCTACACCAGGAGAGAGACAGGTGGAAAGTGACTTTTGTTGATTCCCTTGTACCTCTAAGCAGTTTTCAGTACCATTCATCATAGTATCCATTGATGCCTGCTGCAGTTACGATGTCCACAGTGCCCCACACTTCTGCTGCTAGACCCCTGTGCCTAAAAGGAAGAGCGTGACATCTGATGGTTTTGCCTAGCCAACCCCTGCACTGGTCAATTTTGACACCTGCTTTATAAAAAACTACATAAAACTCTAAAGAGAAATTACTCTTACACCTGGTTAGGCAGTATTTATGGGTTCCAATCTGGCAGTCCTGTGTTTAAAAAAGGAAATAAAATGATTAGCATTACTTTCTTCTTGTCAAATGGAAGCGGGGGATGTCTGATTTTTTATTATTATTTTAAAAAGTTGGTTTAGGAATGAATACAGAAAGAGGCTATGTCAGGAATGAGAGAAGTGTGATCATTTGGTTGAAAATAAAACACCTAAGGATAATGAAGCTAATAGCTAATTAAATGAATGACAGCAATAAGATATACATTGAATGACTGGTCAGCTCTCTCCCTGACAGAGACAATTTAATTACATTTCATTATGATAGCATCAGCATTTGCTAGGCTGTAGTTAGGAGGCTGTCAGTTCCATTTTAAACCATGGGTTTGGGTATTTAAAATATTGGCCCATTTCAAAATACAAGAGGTTGAAATCTGGCACATTGTCTAAATTGACAGCCAGATGTAATTTTGTCTCTTCCCCAAGAAGGGGGTCTGGCGTGAGCAGGGAGGGAAACCATTCTTTGGAACAATCAAGAGAAAGACAACTTCTAAGACATTTCCATGTGGAGTGTTTCCTAGCTATAAAAGCACTGAAAGCCTGACAAAAATGGTTCTGCTCATTTCTGAGAGTTCTTGTTTGCCTAATGGTGTGGTGTGTTTTTTTAAATCTAAATGGCTGTTACTCTGAGTAGATCCATTGAAATTACTTCATTTGGCTAACTTAAGTCCATTAATTTCAATGATATAATTTAACTGGATACAACAAAAACAGATACTGTACAAATATGCTTTGTTTCTGTTTTGTTGTTTGTTTGCCAGACTTGTTTGGAGAGTATAGGATTACTTTTAAACATGATAAAATTGTTTCATTTTTTAAAAGTTGTTTTTCATATATGTGCCCTTTAAATTTTTTTGTGCATTACGGAGCCAACTTTTAAAGTATATATATATATATATATATATATATATATATATACACACACACATACATATATATATAGCAGAAACTGTGAGTCACCACTGAGCTATGAGCATGACCACTGACAATGGATAAGACCTTCTTGATGGTGGCCCCATGGCTGTGGAACTCCTTCCCTATGGAACTTCAGTGCAGGCCTTCAAACATGCCTTGAAGGCTGGGTTTTTTCCCCCCAGTCTGCCTTTCTTTACCAATTTCTTTTTCCTGCTGATTCCTGGCACTTGGTGCTTCCTTATGATTCTGGCAAATCAACACTGAGATACATTCCCACATCTGCAAGGAATGCCTGAGAGATGTCAACAAGAGTATGGAGACGGGTGCATCCTGAGGTGGATTTCTTATCAGTCAAAAGAGGTTTCCTGGTGGGGAATGGAAGTGAAATGATAGTAATAACAAGAAAAGGTAGGATAGGAACACCAAATGGAAATAATGTCCATCGTACAGCCTGTACCACTGTTGTAAGTACTTGGTTGTATAATGTGAATTCGTGTTATTTTAAATAGTAGAGAAATTATCTGCCAATATTCTCTGATAAGGCCAATGGGTGAAATTCTGTGCCACTTGCAGAACAGCTTTTTGATCTAATGGAGCAGGGGAAGCCTATACCATTTTGCCAGCTGAGGTCAAACAGGAATGTGCCACTGCCTGCCCTCCCTCTGCCATCTGCCCCTCACTTCCACCATCATTGGAATGTCCCAGCTCTCAATGAGTTTGGTGAGAGCTGGAGCATTCCACAAAGTGCTTGGGGGGGGGGGGAGATGAGTAGCAACACTTTGAGGAATGCTCAATCTCTCGCCAAACTCAGAAAGAGCTGGGGTACTCCTCAAGGCACTGCTGTTTGTCATCTCCACCAGGGAAGACCAGGGAACACCCCCAAGTGAGAGTGGGACATTCCTCCAGTGGCAGAACTGGTAGGGCAGACAGGGCACTGCCTCTTGTGTTTCTGCTACCTGAGCTGGTGCTTCACTCAGCCTCATCAATGGGCTGCCTCTGCAATGGAGCCATCAGCTAATGCTCTCACGTTCTTAGGGGAGACAATTTCCACTGATACTACCTTCCCACTGCAGCCTCCTGAGCCCCCTGAAAATCTGTTCCAAAGATTGCAGGACCCTCCAGAATAACATGGAAGGTGGCATAGAGGGCTGAATGGGAAACTGAAGAAAATCACCTCTCCTTTTTAGTTAGTGGCTGGCTCCACGGGATCAAAAGCCATTCTGCAAGTGGAGCAGCAATGCAGCAGTGGCTATTTTTGAAGAGTTAAAACATGCTCTGGGAACACTATTTCTGGAAAATAGAGGAGGGAGGGAGGGAAGTAAGGCATCCTGCCATATCTAGTTTCTGTATACTTGTTTCATATATTTATTTAAATATCACTCAAGACTTTAATGGCTGCATTTTTCAAGCTATGAATAAACTCAACCAAAGTATTAACAATCCAGTTGACAAGAATTTTGTCAATTGTGCCAATTTTATCTAAGTAAGAGATTGACCAGCAGTTGTTTCTCTGCCAGTTCTTGATGTAGATAGCAACAACCATAAGAAGCTTAAAACCTCAAGCTTATTTTGTCAATGTGTAAAAACTGAGCTCAAGAAATATCTATACTTCTAATTTAAAAAGGACATGAGATCAGTTCTTGATAGTACATGTGTATTTCCTTTTACAATTTATTGTGTTGACCCATAACCCATACATAGCATAACTAACTGGGAAATGTCCAATCTGTGAATTAGCCTATTTGATAAACACACTTAAGGGTGCAATTAGTTGCCGTTGATTTTAAATCAACCTCAATAAAAACCAGTTTCTCATGAATACTGTCCTGTGTATGATTTTTTTGGATTGACTTTTATTCCATTGATTACAGGACCCAATGTATTTTTTTTTTTTTGAGGGGGGCGTTTACAAAACAAGAGGGGCAGAGAACCTTAAAGCTGTGGTTCCAAGTGGGAACCGTGCACTTTCTTGCTCAATGTCGACAGTAGAATAATTGCCACTTAACCATAGTGGAGTAATCACCATCTCTTTATCTAGGGCCAGTAGTACTATAACAGGAACACAGAAATTGACATATTGAAAGAAAAACTCTTTTCAAGCAAATCTCCTTAACCAGCACATCCACTGAGGGGAAAAAATTGAATATGCTTAAAATGATGGCCATGGTACTAAGCTTTAATGACGGCCTTTCTCTGACCCTAAACTGGGCCTCTGAAGGTGTAGTATTTAATACGGATACCGGGGACAATGTACCTTCTCACAATTAATAGAAAGTGCTGTTTTGTAATTAAAGGGTGAAGTGGGGCATGATGAACATATGGAAAAGGAGACCCTTAATAAGTGATAGAGCCTTCAAAAGAAATTGCTAATTAGTATGCATTTGATGTGTACTATACCAATTTTAAGACTTTGCCTTGAATAAATTGTTATGTTGGGTGTTCGAAGGAGTGGTGAGATTAGCATTTACAAAGGGGGCAATTTTCTGTCTTCTTGACTCTGTTAAATGGAGGAAATAACTTTCAAGACTGAAGCAGTAGTTAACCCATCAATCATTCTCACAGCTGGAAACTGGGGATCCCAAATGCTGAGATGAGTTAATCCACCAGTTAATAAGTTCATAGTGGCACCATATGGCGCTGGTCCACTCCACATGAGGGCAGGGACAACTGTTTACAGAGGCACACGGCTTTCTCAGCTACCTGTAGTACAAACAGCTGAATACAGGATCCTTTGTTCCAAAGGATCAATTTACTTTACACAGTAAATTGACTGAACTGATCAGTCCAGAGCACATAATTGTGGGCTAATCCTGTGGAATCATGTCCTCCCCATATGGGGAGGGACAAAAGGATGCTGACAGCGGTCAGGTTTCTTATTCTGTCCCTTAGGCTAGTTCCTCTGGACATGATAGGCATTGAATAAAGCTAGCAGTAAATGTGTTCCTAATCTAACCTGCTCTAAATGACACGGGTAATAGAAGACCCAGGAAGGCTGTTTTTAAGTGTCTTTAAAATACTGGTATCATTACTAACAAAAGCCAGCCAGAAAGGTCAGCCCTATCTTGTAGATGTTTTTGCACATATACCTGAATCTGACTTAAAGGGGTAGGGAGGATGAATTTATCAAGGATATACAAAGCAATTCTCAGGTCTTATAACATTTTGTTATAAATTTAGATTCCCCAGGAGTCACATCAATATACATCACAAAAGAAATCAAATTTATTACGCAGTCCACCATGCATTAGAGTTGAAGTTCTTGAGTCAGATTAAGAGAAAGTGCTTAATTTACTGCCATTGAAACTGATCGCCTTAAATCCTAGTCCTTCAGTTTAATTGAGTTGTATGGCTATGGCTGTCCTATTTTGGGTTGAAAACTCCCAAACACTGTGCTATACATTCAGGGTTACAGATAATTCTGCTGTGTGCAATTGTTTGCAAAGTGATAGTCCATCATTCTGCATATGGCATCTTTTTTTAAAAAAATAAATTATAAAACTCTCACTCCTCTTTTAAACAGGTATTTTATGCGGTAGTTTGTGTTTGCTTTGACTACAAGGAAGCCATGAAACAAACGACAAAATGTGAGACACCCCCCCCCCAAAGAGAGACATTTCGCTCAATTTAAATTGTGCTCCCTTGAGACCACTGTACATTTTCACGATGAGCCCTTCTCATTAGAACGACATCTACTGCATTTTTGAATAGAAATTGGCAGCATGCTCCAAACATATCCAGGCAACATATTTACAAAATGTGTAAAACTCCTCAAAAGAGCAACTTTATTTATTTATTTTAACACACCCACAATGGCTTTTACATCTCAATTTCAAAGCTGATTTCCGAAAAAGAATACAATGGAACACTAAATCAGGGTTGTTGTTTAAATGTAGGCAGGATATGTTAAAATGCTATCAAACAGTAGTTGAAGGATGAATGGAAAGGTCTTACCCTGATGTCTAAAACATATCAGATTAAATTCCAGATGAGAAGCCATGAGAAGAGCACTTCACAGTTGGGGAGCCACCACTGAAAAGGGGTGTTCAGGGGTGAATCCAGAGGTTGGCAGAGTTGGGCATTTATTAGGGCCCCAAGACCAGCAGAGGGCCCCCTGCCCCAATAATGAACTGACTGAACCTGGAACTTTCTGTATGCAAAAGAAATATCCTACCTCTGAGCTATGGCCCCTCCATGATTTATTCCCTTCACTGCCCTTCATCAATGTAAGAAGAGCAGTCCTGCAGGGTTTTTCAGGAGGGAGTAGCCATGGTAGACGAGCCACCAAATCCGAAGTCTTGCTGCAATTGTGGTGGAAGGGTGATGGGATTCCCCCCCCCCCCCGTTTCTCTACTTCTTAATTAATTAACTGATATTTATAGCCCTCCCTTCCTCCAAAGCGCTCAAGGTGGTGTATATGGTTTTCCAGTGGCGTAGCAAGGTCAGGTGGTGCCCAGTGCAGAAAATTTCTTGTCACCCCCCCCCCCACACACATTGAAATTATTAAAAGAAGGAAAAATAAGATACTTGCAGTTGCAAGTGTTATTTTCTGGTTTATTTACTTAACACTGTGAGCATAAGCACTTAAAACCTTTTTTTCACAATGGGAATTTCTTATGGATGAATTTTTTTACTTAATTTCGCAATTTTGCAGTTTTGGCTTACCGTACAAATACAAACAAACAGCATGCATCATAACGTTTACGTTACTTACCAAACTCAATATCATAGAGAAGAGGATGATCACAATGAATCAATGAACTAAAAAATGTAAAAAATAAATAAATTCAGCACAGCACTTATAACCTTCAGTATAATAATGCACAACTAACTCAACAGAATGACGTGGTGTGACTGACTGGCATGGCAGAGGATAGGATTGGTTGCGGGTTGAGTGATGATGAGTCACCGGTTGTTTACATCTCGCTCGAGTACAAACCGCAGAGACAGACTTTGGCGAATTGGCAGAAAGAAACACCCCTCTGCCCTTCCTTATCCATACGCTCTCCATTACACAGCGTCAAGTTCAGCCATGTTTCGTTGCGTTTGTTGACTGAACTAAAAAGTTTCAATACATATTATGTTGACTTGTTGAGGTTAATTAATTGTAAGACAAAGTTATTAAACTCGTTTTAAATAACACTATTTTTTCAAAAAAATTGCCATGAGCAATTTAAAAAAACACATATTTTTGCCATTTTGTCACCCCCCTCCTGGGGCGGCCACACCCACCACACCCTCCTTCCTACACCACTGCATGGTTCTGCCCAGGGCTTTTTTTTCCAGCCAGAACTCACAGGAACTCAATTCCGGCACATCTCAGGTGGGCACCATTGCCATTCTAAGAAAGAAAGGGAGGTGTTCATTGTGAGTTCTGGCACTTCTTTTTCTAGAAATATAGCACTGGTTCTCCCCCCTCATCTGTTTTGTTTTCCCCTCACCTGTTTTGTCCTCAGAACAACCCTGTAAGGTAGGTTAGGCTAAAAGAAAGTGACTGGCCACACCCAGTGAGCCTAGTGGGTTATTTGAACCCTGGTCTCCCAGGTCGTAGTCCAGCAGTACATCACAACTGGATTTGGGTGATGTGTTCCCTTAATAAGTGCTCCAGACTAAACAGCCCCATCGCCCTGAAGCTGACCTCCACATGACCCTTTTTGCCCTCTCCACTACCAGAGCAATGACAACAGGGGAGCAACAGCAATGAACCTCCCCTCTCTGTCCGCTAAGTTCTCATTAACCTTTTGATAATAATAATTCAACCGAATGAAATAAATGTTGTGAAGCGAGCTAAATCTTATCTTTTGAGGGAACAGAGATTTGCCACACTCCTCAATGCTTTTGAGTCACCTGTGTCAGAAAAGGATCCACTGTCAGAATTCCACATGCTACTCCACTGTTAGTCAGGTTCTCAGGAGAGCAGCACACTCACCTTTTTACGTATTTTGATAATTTGTGTTAAATTAACGTTGCCTTATGAATGCAAAATACCAAAAAGGTTGTTGAGCCAAACTTTGACCAACTATATTTTCTTTTTGCTTTTTTTATTAAAAAAATTTGAATCTCCTATCAATATCTTCAAACCACTGAGCATCATCCTCTTAAACCCCATTTATTTAAAAGTTAAATTAAATACATGTAAATGTGGTTCATCCTTTTAAGCAGCCGCTTAGGAATAAACCCCAACCCAACTCAGCGGTGCTTACTTCTGAGTAGACACATATAAGATTGTGGTGTGGGGCACTTGTGGCTCTGGAGGTTGCAGATCTCTGCAGATCCTACCACTGGCATGACTCTTGTGCACCTCGCCGTTGCCAGCCTGGAGCTGGCATAGCAATAATGAATTGCCTCCTTTTCCCACCTGGCTGGAATGAGCTGGAAGAGCTTGAGATACATTGGTGAGCCAGCCACTCCACTCCTTCCCAGATCATATGAGGATTAGTCTGTAAGTTTTCTGAATGTCTGATCAGGAGGACCACTTGGGAGCCTTAGATATGGCTAATGGAGCTCTGTGGAGGACCACTTGGATATAAAGATGCAAACTATATTAATCAAATTTTAAGTGACGTTTTCCTATGAGATTTCTGAACGAACGGAGTCAATCCTGCCAATTGGGTAGGCTCCATGGAGTTGTCCTGCCTGCCCAGTGCATAGCAACAAGTGACCTGTAAAACGATGACAAATCCTTTGGCTTGTGGCTTTAGACCTTTGACCTCTTTGACATTCGGCTGTATCCAAGGAGCAGTCTGGTGACAGGAATGCAATAAACTGCTTGTAATCTCGTGTTTTCAAAAGAAATTACATCAAAGCCATCTGTTACACCACTAGTCATTAACTGCTGACAACATGTTAGCTAAAATAGGCCCATTATATTTTGAAATGCTCTTTTCTCCCAACTATTAAAGGCCTTTTTCGGCAGTCCTTACACACACACACACACACCACCAGCAAAAGCCATTCCATGTTTCCCATTTAAGTGAGGAGCCTGACACATTTTTGTCTAATATAAGTGGTGCCATATTACTCAGTTTGATGCTGTAAGATTGGTAGAGGCCAACAATTCCCAGCACCTTCAACAAACTACAATTCCCAGGATTCCTTGGGGAAAGTCATGTGCTTTAAATGTATGGCGCGTCCGCAGCTTAATTCTAACTTTGGTACCTTGTTGTTGTTTTTCAAAAATAAAAGAAACCTCTGCATTATATGTTGTGAAAGCCAAGCATGACCTCTGTTGCTCCGCAAAGAATTGTTTTGCAAGCTGAAAAGTATGTCCTAGGGACCAGTGGTGTAGAAACTGACAGCCTTCATGGTATAGTCATATTTGGCTGAGTCACTTGTGACGCCCTGTGACTAAATGACAGTTTACCAGCATGCAAAGCCATTAGAAAGGAACATTTGGCTGACTGGTGGGTATATTGGGTGACATATTTGATTTCATTTGCTGTTTATTTTACATGCTTAAGCTTATCAATCACTGACTACACACACCAAACACACGGCAGGCCTATTAAACTGAAAATCCGACTTCAGTCTTTCTGCTCTGTATAGCATATAATAAAACATAGCACCATCTTGCTATATGCTATAACGCCTGCCCACCAGCTGTTCAACGCAGAGCACTGCACAGCAGGGAGCATCTGCCCATCTTGCAGGACACCGTAGAAAGAAGCAGAGCTGAAGTTGGTATGAATTTTCAACCTGTCTATGAATCAGATGCAAAACACCAGCCTCTAGTTATGCATTTTCCACTTTGACCATATGAATTCTACTAAAGCCGACAGCTTATTCTATGGTCACTTGACAACCTGTTTATTTAGCATCCTGTTTATTTATTTAATCCTGATTTCATAGCATGAAGTTTGTTTGGATGTTACGTGACATCCACTGTCTCTTGGGCATTCATTCTAATTTGCTTGTGGAGAGTTATAGGACATCATGTCAAGCAATTGTTATCTCACCTTTCCAGTCTATTTTCCTGCCACTTTCCTTACCACAAAAAGTTTGCTTCTTTTGAAATGTGGATCGGTTGTTCAAAAGTGCCAAATCAACTTTAATTGCATGACATGAATTTGCTAGTATGCAAATGAACCCCACTGACACAATATAAACAGTCTGGAAGCAGCCTAGGGTTATAAAGTGCTGTCCCTGAGATCCTGGGATCAGGTTAATTGAAGGATCCTTCCATATAGACCTACCTAGATCTTGAGGCCATCTTCACAGGATCTTCTCCTGGACCGCCACCAAGGGTTCTTCCAGACATCCTTTTTAAATGCACATTCATGATGATTTGTCCACATGATACTATCAGGGCAGTCATATACAACCACACTTTCAATACTGTTTGTGTCCGAACACATTTTGAGGTAGTCACACTGATTCATTTCGTGTCAGTGGATATCCAGTAACTTCCTGCTGAAATCATTTATACCACAGATGTTCTGGTTTATTGTTGTCCCACTTTTGTAGCATTATAGCTCCTCCTGACAGCAATAATGCCTTGGAGAAGCATCACAGAACAAAGTAAAGCAGAATAATCCATTACTAACGCACTATTATTGTGGCAACAAATATGTTTGCAGAATATACCCAGACCAGCCTGGAGGGCTACTAAGTGAATATTAAGAATAGGGCCTTTTTGGTGTTAGCACCCCACTTATAGAATGCTTTATCTAAAGAGGCTCACCTGGAGCCATTTTGGTACCAGGTCTTTTATTTTATTTTCTGATGTCTTTTAAGACTTTCAAAGATCTCCTATATCTTTTTAAAATATTGTTATTTAAATCTCCTGTTTTATTGTTTGGTGATTTATTTTAATATTTTATTGATACTGTAAGCCAGTGTCAGGCTTCGGGGACTCGCCTCCCCTGCCCCTTTGGACGTAGATAAGCAGGACAAAGCGAAAAGAGTCACTTACCATTTAAAGAATCTTTAATGATCACAGCAAAAGAACAAGGTAGCCATTCTCGGAATGACGGTGTTCCCAATTAAGGTTCCCCCCCACTTTCCCCCAATCACTTTGCATCTTGCAACCTGATCTCGCAACCACTGTGCATTTTGTGTAGCCACCTTATCTGCTCTACGTGACCTTGGACTGATAAGGGGAACACTTTCTAGCGAGAGAGAGTCTGTTCACTATCTTCCAGTTCTTCTTCACTTTGCTGTTCACCCTTCAGTTCATCCCAACTTTGGTCTTCAGAACTATGCCCCTCTGCAAACAACTGTTCCAAATCTATACTGCTCCACTGCTCCTGGGCAGCTTCAGGATCCTGGTCAGGAGCAGGGGGGTGGGGATGGGGAGACTCCCACCATTCCTCATCAGAGCAGTACTCCTCAGCCTGGCCGCTGACAGCCAACCAGCAATTACTGGGCAGCATATAGGTGTGGTAAACAAATCCAAGGTTGCACGGTTTGACCAAAATTGTTTCCTCCTTAGGTTCTCAAACAGAAAGAGGGAAATCTCTGGGTGAGGGGTCAGAATCGGTGGCAGAAGATTATTTTTTGATTAGCTTGAAAGGTGTTGTCATTCACTCTTCCCACAATCACGTTCAGAAAGCTCCATCCTGAGCCACCAGGAGCAGTCAGGCTCTTCCACAGATGATAGTGGCTGTTCATCAATCATTTTGTTTGCTTATTCACATGCTGCTAGCATTAGTATGGACAAGCAACATATTTTGCACCATTTAATCGGAGCAACATCTGAATTCCCCACCCACCCTCCAAGTTGCTCTTAGTTTTTGGATTATCTTCCATAGCTTTCACAGATGTCTTCGGTATGAAAATAAACTTGATTTGCTTGCCATAAACACTTATTCCTGATTGATAAAAGATTAGTAGGTGGCACAAAAACCTGTTTTGTTGCATTTGCCTAACAAAGGGAAGAAAGCAAAATTTTAGATACAGTTTTGTCAGGAATGTGAATGCCAGTTGCATAGAACTCACCTAATGTTTTGACAGCTCTATGAAGACTCTCACAATGTCTCCGTTATGGTAATATCTCCCATTAATTAATAGCTATGCTCTCCTCACAGCTTTGATAGATCCATGGGAGTTGTTAACACAACACACAGATTCACAGTTGCCCAGGTACATGTTGCCTGTCTCTGTGTATGTAGTTCTCAGTTATGAAATGTTGCCTAAAGAAGACAAGAAATTAATGCAGAATGCTGGAAAGAAATGGAATATGATTAAAGTTTTTGCAGAGAAAAGAGGGTATATATATCACATTGCTATTTCTTTTCCCCAACCTGGTTAGAAATGTTGCATGTGCAGCCTCACTGCAATGGAGACAGACACTCTGGGTGGTATCCAGTTACCACCCTTCTGCTGACAAAAGGCATACATCAGCAGAACAGGGAGGAAAGTAATTCTGGGTGATTCCCTTCCCCACAAAGCCCCCCACACCCCAGATCTCCTCTGGAATGCAAGGCGGGGGGATGCAAGGTGAAGAGCAATTGTCTTTTCTACCATCCCATTCCACTGATGGAGACTGCCCTTCAGCAGAAGGATGACAATCAGATACCACCACCCACTTATGAACAGGAAGCTTCCCAGTTTACTAAAATATATAGAAAAGTCCAGGCAGGTGCACAAGCTCCATGTGTGCATTGTGGGCTATGCACCCACAGGGAATTATGGTGGCAGAACATGTTAGCTCAGTTGGTGGAGCATGAGACTCTTAATCTCAGAGTTGTGGGTTTGAGCTCCGCATTGGGCAATAGGTTCCTGCATTACTGGGATGTGTGTGTGGATTTGTGTGTGGATTAGATTACCCTTGTGATCCTGTCCAACTCTACAGTTCCATGATTCTATGTACATATTCATGTGGTACTAGTACTGTCTCTTGTTCAGTACTTTCTTGCTTTTTGTACTGTTTCCACAAGGAAGTCTAAGTCACTAAGTCATTGGTGTGAGTCTAGAATTGCACACTCCTGTTATGCACTCCTGTTATAACCAATGACAGACACTCCAGATTAGTAGTTATTTCGTCTCCAAAGGAAACTGGCCTTACAGAAGCTGCCTGCAGCTTTCCAATATTTGCAGGCCAGAGTTTGTTGCAGTCTTCACCTGAGGTGGGGCAGGATGGGGGTTTTCAATAAATTTCTCTTAAAAATCAACATGAATTGGATCTGCTGACAGGAGGGGGTGGGAATCAGTGAGATTCCAACTTGCCTAAGAGAAGCAGTGGACTGCATGGGGGAGATAGGCATCAAATTTAAATTCAGCAAAGAAAGATTAGTAGGAAGTTTACTCTGTACCAAAGGGCCTGGGAGTAAATGGAAGTGACTGCCTTTATTGCAATTTAAAGAAAATCTGGTTAAAGAGACAACACTCCAAAGACAAAGCTTTGCATTTAGACTCCTTGTTCATCTCTTTTTAAAAACACTGGCTGACAAATTATGTGAGCACAATCCGTTCCCAGTGCTTTTTTGTCATCCGAGGGAAAAGGTCAGTCACCTTTGACATGGCGTGGAGCAGCTGAGTGAATGACACGACGAGAAAGAGAGAGAAGAGAGGCGGAGCAGAGCACAACCTAAAAAGAAAAGGAAAGGGGGGGATCCAGTTTCACAACTATATGGACTCCAAGTGCAAGATGCTGTTCCAAGGTCCCTCCAAGGAATTTCAACAATTGTCTGTCCCTTGTCCAGACTCTGTGTGGCCCTTCTATGGAAATGATCACACTGTCTGCCGGTCTTACACTCTCCTAAAAAGAACACCTCTTTTCAAAAGGGCATTTTGAAATTATCTGATATAATTTTAGGAGCTTTCAACAGCACCATCTGCTTTAATGCCTTCTGCCTTAAACTTGCTTAGGTAGCAAGACCCTTGTCCCATGCAGTGATGACAGTAACCGAAAACAGTGCTTCAAACAATAAGAGATTTGTCCACATACACGCAACATGAGACCCTAGAAGCAGGTTGTTGTTGGCATCCGTCCATCTCAGGAGACAATGGAGGAGTATGCCTTTTGGGATGAAGTCAAACTATTGGAAGTTTGTAGCATCTGCTGTCGCTGTGGAAACCGATGAGGAAAAGACATGTTTTGTTGCAGCTCAGGTAGATAAAACAATCCATGCTGCAGATGCACCATGGCATTTCTTCTCTCTGCGCTCCCTTCCTTCTCTCGTCACTGCTGTGGGTACACAACCTGACTCTCTGTCTCCAAGCACAGTGGTTGTCTGGAAGGGATCCCCACAGGGCAAGGCTGATGTTCAATAGCATTTAATAGTAAAAAACAGAGGTGGGGAGGTTGAACAGAAAGCAGCTAGGAGGAAGAGAAGGAGCCCCACTTGGGCTCACTCCAGAAACTCAGACCAATTATTTGGATAGGCCACAAGAAAGCAAAACCAGCCAAAAGCACAACTAGAGATTGGTGAAACTGGTCTCCACCGGGAGCACAAAAATCACCGCAGAAATCTGCCTCCACTTATCTGTGAAAGCTCTGAGTTTAGACAAGAGCTGCGAGAAGACTGGTAGGAGAAATGGCAAGGTGGTATGAACATAGACCGCTGGAGACTATGGAGTATATATTGTATATTTGTGTGGCTTCCCAAACCAGAGTGTGCTGGATGCAGAGTAAACAGGCATGGGTACAAGCCTATGGTATATATTTTTTACATGTTAAGAGGTGGTATTCTACTTCCTGAAGGGAACCCACAGGCAATTAGAGTTTATCCTGTGATGGTACTTTCCAGCTCACACTCTATGAGGATATAAGGATATTCATGATGCAAAATTGATATAAGGGAGCGGGGAGACCCATACCTTCATGTTGACTTTACAATGTCAGAAAATAATGGTATGGAAATGTGATATTCACCAATCACTATTTTCTGCACATTTTTACCTCTCCATATATAAAATGTATGTGAGGAGGACCCTATGTGTGTCTCAAATATTGGTGAATCAGCTTAAAACAGCTGTCCTAATTAATGTACCCGGTAAAACTGTTTTTTAGAGCACAATCAGGACCAGCATAGCGGAATCATATTGAGTTGTATTCACTCTAAGTCCTTTTCAAAGTAGATCCATTGAAATCAATAGAAATGAGTTAGGGTTGTTCATTTTAATGGTTTTACTCTGAGTAAAACTGGGTTGAGTACAACCCATTCATTCACTGAGGAACCAGGGATAGGTAAAATTTAAGTCCCAGTTTCTGCAGAGCTCAGCATGACAAAATATTGATAATGTTACCATTAAACACACATACACAAACACCCCTTGGCATTATGGAACTGGAAATGATACATTTTTCTTAATATGAATACATATTTCATTAGCGTCATAATTCATATGTCCTAGTTAATGACCACACAGACGAGTGAAAGTTCACTTCACAAATTCTAGTAACAGGATTAAGTCTTAATCCAAAGACATTGTTGCAGGTGACCATACTGTATACATAATTAATACATGTAAATCTTGGGCAAATTAATGCATATAATTAGTGACGCATATGCAGAAACAGCTGGCAAGATGGGATGGGAACTAACATTGGTTCCTTATAGCATAAGCACTGAATACATCATGTGACATTGATTATTGGGGAGGTCATTCAGAATTTACATGGGGGGGAATGTAGTCACGTTTTCTACATTGTCTTAGGATCAATCTCTAGGAGATGAGCTTTCTTTATGGACTACTTTAAGGTTGCAATCATATGCACGTTCATCTGGCAGTAAATTTCATTGAGCTCAAAGGTACTTACTTCTGAGTAAACATGATGAACATGATGAAACAAGAGATGTGAAATAGTGATGCCAGAACTTCCTGATTCATGAAAAGATGAGTCTTTGGACTGCCAGATTTGGACTGTCTCCATTTCGGGTAACCTGAAAAGGACTTCCATCAAACATAAGAATTGAAAAGAGGGTGTTTACACATGAGTGATTATTGTGCTTTCTTCCACTGTTTGCAAAGGGTGAATCTGAAAATATGCCAAAGCTGCAATCCAATGCAGTTTGGGGCTCTTGAGTCCAAACCCATGGTTTTAGGGGTGCCAAACAGCATGGGATTAAGCTCTAAAATCACTTGGGAGCAAGCTTCTTTGGATACCATGTATTGTATGCAGGAAAAGGTTGAACTGAAGTGTTTCTAAATCCTCATCTTCATGAAGAATGGGTTGAAGTTCCCTTGGTTTGATTCGAAATAGTTTGGCCAAGGTGGATGAGTGGCATGTCCTCTTGCATGTAGACATTTGAAAACACCGGCAACTTCACATCAGCCTTTTCTGGTGCTTGCTGTGCTGGGAGTGGACATAATAATTTTATGTGATTATTTTACACAACATAAAAGCCACTTCTGGGAATCTAGTGGAATCTAGAGGGGAAAAATGTGCTAATTTCCATGATAATTATTTCCAGGGGGAAAAAATCCATTTGCAACCTTGTTAACTTTGAAAATTGCACGAGTTTTGTGTCATAATTTCACGTGACAAATTTGGGGTGGTATCTTGACATGCCATTCTTTTTAAAATTTAGTACAGCATGGAGGTGTAGCTATCAAAAAACCTCAGTTCCATAATGCCACAATGTAAAAGGAACATTTGAAATTGGGACAGAAGTGCTAGCAGTATAACCAGGAAAACTAATGCAACAGCCCCGATGTCAGATTGCAGCCATGGTGATGCAGACAAATATTCACACAATCGTAGATAAATGCCAGTTTTGCTCCTGGCAATTGTATCACTGGCTGGATCTTCCCTGGCTGCCACATCATCATAGCTCAGTGGTACACCATATGCTTACATGCAAATGCCCCAGGGTTCAGTCTCTTGCATCTTCAAGGTAGGCATCTCAAGAAAGACTCCTGTCTCAAGCCCTGGATGTAGGGAACCTCCACAGGTTGTTTGACTGCGGCACTGATCATCCTTGACCACTATCCATGGAGGCTGGTGCTGATGAGAGTTGAAGTCTCATCTGCAGGGCCCAAACTCCCCACCCCTGATGTAGACAGTTCTTAGCTAGACAGGCAACTTCCTGTTTGTAGAATCCTGCTTGGTTCTTGAGCACAGAAAATCTCATTTGGGGCTTCCACTCTCCAACTGCACAGCATCACTACCGTTATACATCACAACTGAGCCACAGCAAAGGCATTTCCAGCCCTGTAGTCTCTCTCTCTCTCTCTCTCTCTCTCTCTCTCTCTCTCTCTCTCTGTGTGTGTGTGTGTGTATAAAATTAAAAATCAATTCATCCTCCTTTTGGCAACAAAGGCCTCCTTCCCAGCTGACCACAAATATCAAAAGTCTCTCTGCTGGCAAGCTGAGCAGTGTTATAGTGGGAAGAAGCACTGTAACAGATTTGACATCTAAAGGCTAGGTTGCAGTCTGTGTGCCAGAATCAATATGTGCTTCTGAGCCAAGACTGAAAAGCCTTGGTAACAAGAGGTGTTGGAGCCCCAATGGTCTGTTTTCCTTAACCTCGGAATTATGCTCCAGGCTGGTGACATTTCTCTTCAGGAATCAGATCCATGCCTCCAAGACAGATGGTATGGGTCTAGTGACTATTAATAATGTTAATGAAAAATGCTGTCTGTTTCCCCCCTGTAATTAGGACAGATATTCACTTAGCCCTAACAGCTGACAGAGCTGGCTTCAGGATGAGGCTTTTTAGTGATCAGGAAGCTCTTTGGTGAAGCTCTTGATAGACCTTTTTAGTAATCCCCCAAAGGAAAAAACAGTGCCAATGTTGTTTCTTGTTTCCCAAGTCAGCTCCGCGGTGCAAATCGAAACAATGCTATTCTGCCATAATTCATAACTGCGCAACACGCCATGGAAAGCGCGTCAAGGGTTGAGTCCCAAGTGGTGATTCCAGCAGCCATTTCACATGGTTAAAACTGAGTTAAGCAATTTCATTCAAAAGGTCAGGCATCATATACACATATGTGCAGGGAACAGAGAAGGTTGCTTTACGATTTGTTGTCTGTTTGCTTCAGTCCTTCCTGTATCAGTAACTTCAAGGTAATTCACAAGGAGTGAATAGGCTTGCCATACGTCAGGAAAATTCCTGACATGTCCTGGTTTTCAGGTGTAAAGATGGCGTTGGGGGGAATTTTGCCGAACCAGAAAAATGTCAGGGAAAACCCAGCTGCATGGCAATGTGATAGAAAAAGCAGCTGAAACAGCTCAAAAAGCTTTAAATCGCTCAACAATTTTGGTGGGTTTCTTAAAAAAAGTTCAACAATTTTGGGGTCTTCTTTAAAAAAAGCTCAACTTTGTGGGTGTCAGGAATGTTACTTTTTGAAATACGGCAACACCAGGATTGAATATTGAGGAGGGAGTAAATTCCATCTTCCTCTAGCTTAACTGGGATAACAATGCAATCCCTATGCATAATGACACAAAAGCAGGCCAATTCACTACGACTTGATTTCAGTAGAACTCCCAGGGAGTTGTGTAGAAGATTACAAGCAGCCTACACTCCTATACACGCTTATCTAGGACTGTGAATAACATCTGCAGAACTCAGTAGGACTCACTTGTAACCAGACATGCATAGGATTGTGATACTAGTATTAAAATGTTTTTTTTAAAAATCACTTTTCATGAACCCCTCCCCCAAGCATTTATTTATTAGATTTTGAAATGGGAATCTCCTCGTTTAATTAATTTATTTTTTAATTTAGTTTAATAGTCATTATGCATGTTGAAATAGACTGTACCCTCTATTTTAAAGACTTGATACACTAATTCACCAGTGACTGACCTGCATATGCCCCTGGGACCCCCACTCAAAAAAGTTGTCCTTGAAAAAAAATACTATTCCAGTTGCTCTCCCACTGTGACTCATTACAAAATATCTAGAGGTCCAGGGTATGGTCTGAAACCACTTGAAGCCACTAACTTTCTGAAGCCAAGCAGATTTGGGTCTTCTCTGGGCCTGGGTGGAGGGGCTCCATGGGAATGTCACCTTGGGTTCCATGATGGTAGGGTATAAATGGATGTGTGAGAGAGAGAATGAATGAATGAATGAATGAATGAATGAATGAATGAATGAATGTATATTGGAATGGTATCTTAATATTCCCATATAATATTCTTCCAATTTTTTTTTTAAAAAAACAAACGCTCCAAAGTTTATTGTAGGCACCAACTCCTCTGTCTCTCTCTCTCTGTGTCTCTGTCTCTCTCTCTCTCTCGTGTGTGTGTTCATGTGTGTTCAGAAGCCACACTTTGATTCAGGGCTGATCCCACGCTTTGACTTCATGTTCATCTGGTCAAATGTTATGTGTGGACATTACAATCCTGGATATTGTAATGTCCAGCAACAATTAACTTGATGCACATTCCTCAGACAAGTCTATGATTGGGCTTCCTTTAAGACTGGTCCTGGTGCAGAATGCTGCAGCAACTTTGCAGGATGGGGTATCCTTTTGACAATATGTAACACCACTGATGAAAAAACTGCACTAGGTTCCAATATGATACAGGCTCAAGTTTAGCATATAAAACCCTGAACAACTTGAGACTAAGTTATCTTTGGGACTGTCCTACTTTATATACCTCTGCCTGGTCACACGCTCATGAGGTTTACCTTATGTCAACAAAAAGAGGGGGCTTTTAGGGTTGTGGTCCAAGCCCTTTCGAATGTGCTCCCTGTAACTATCAGGCTGGTGTCTACAGTACTAGAATATAGGCACCTACTTAAAACACATTTGTTTATCCAGGCTTTCCCTGGTGGGTGAGCCTGTTAAATTCATTACTAATCATTATTAATCTGATTAATTGCTTTGTTTATTGCCATTGATATTTATTGATGTAACTTTTATGCTGTTCATACCTTGGTTTTTTTAAAAAAAAAATTGGCAGTGTATAAATATTTTAAAATAAATAAATTCTCCCAGGCATATATTGTGATTGCTTGGGTCACTTGTTTACATGCAGTTGTTTATGTGAATGTATGGGATGGTTAGCACTGCTCAGTCCTATACACACTCAGCTATTTGAAAGTCTCTCTAAATGTAACAGGGCTTATTTCTGAGCAAACAGTTCATCTGCTTTCAGAAGTGTAAAAAGAGACATAGCAGAAACCCAATATTTGCAATGATGCTCAAGCTCCCCATATTTGGAAACAATATTCTCCTGGCTTGAGCTGCAATTGTTCTCTCAGTCTTGCATTACTCTATAAAAGTGGGTTATTAAATAGATTAATTTCTTCTTCTATCACCAGGACTTATCCCAGCTGCAGTCATCATTTTAATGAACTATGACAGTAGAGATAAACTAAAGATGAGGTTAAACTGTTTTTCTTTTCTTTTAAAATAAAGGTTTTTTTGTTTAGTTTTCTTTCCTTAAGAAAGCCCAATAGAACAATAAATTGAATCCTAGCTTGATGCTCGAAATATAACTATATCTTGAACAGATAAGAATGAGTAAATAGTGCAGATTTGGCAAATGAAGTCAATGCAACTACGTAGCCTTAGATGGAAAGTGGCCTGTCAGCTCTGGCCAGACTCATTGCAATGGTCAGAAACAAATGCACCTCCAAGCCTATCAGATACATCAGTTTCTTGCAGTTTACGAAGATCTTTTGGATTTGTATGGGATTATCAGATCCCACGCCAAATAGGTCAAGCGGTACCCTTGGGGCTAGGCTACAGAAACTGTTCGTAGCATGCCTTGAAGCACACTGCTTCCTCCACATCCCTCAAAATATATATCCAACATGCCAAAATGTGTTTTCTTGTTTGTTCGTCTGCTTCAGCATAATACTGTTGGATGGAAGAGAGTGGCCACAGGAGGCATTCTTTCTCTCTCTCTCTCTCTCTCTCTCTCTCTCTCTCTCTCTCTCTCCCTCCCTCCCTCTCTCCCTCTCTCTCTCCCTCTCCTCTCCAGGGATCAGGGAGAAATGTTTCATCAAAGAAGGAGATGGGTGTGCTGATTGGAGTGGAGTGGAAAATGGTGCGGTTGAGTATAAATACTCAGTATCTAAGAAGATCAGTAAGGGAATTATGCCGAAGTGGAGTCTCCCAAAGTGCTAGGTAATTGCACATGCAGTGCTTGCAGCAAAGCAGTTAGTGTAGATTTAGAAGATCTCATAGTTTAATATTTTAAAAAATTGTTTAAAACATTTATGTTCTTCTTCTGCGTAGTTGTGAGCCCCATCTTGAATCAAGCTGCAAATAGATGTGCGGTCCCCTCCCCATGAAACACTGTTTCCTGATGGCTGTAAAAGTAACAATACTTCCCCACTTAATAACTACTTGATCTCGAGATCTCAGAAGCACTTTGCAAGCATAGGGATGAAGCAGGGCTCACAATACTGCTGTGTTGTAGAATATGTCCCATTGTTGATCTTATTTATTTTATCCATCAATGTACCGTAACAGCCAGGGTCCAATCTAGCCTAAGTTACACTTAGGTCCTATTGAACTCAATGGGGAAAGATAGGCATGGCTAACTTAAGTCCTGTGATTTTCAGGGCAACTCATTTTATCTCTGGATCCTCAAGGAGGACACACATTCCACACAGTTCAGGATGCCCTTTAGATATCCCTGTTGGTGTAATGTGAGTAATAGGTTAAATTACACAGTGCTTGGTCTCATGTCTTGAGGAGCACATCACCCACACCTGGATGTTCAGAGATAAGAAAGCAGGTGCACTGGGTTACCATAGCAACAGATGAGAGGTTGAGCGTATGACTTGCTGAGTCATTCACCCTCCCATTTGTTCAGGAATGTGGGTAGTATGATCATCTCTGGAGCATTGCTTTCATTTCATTTAAGTCCTGTTGCAAATCCTGATGCTGTACTGTTTGCCGTCTGACTCTGAAACTGTGAGAGTCAGGGGATGAGGCTGTTTTTTACACAGCAGTTTTAGCTAGCTAGGGAGTCAGTGTGGTGTAGTGGTTAAGAGCGGTAGATTTGTAATCTGGGGAACCGGGTTTGTGTCTCCGCTCCTCCACATGCAGCTGCTGGATGACCTTGGGCTAGTCACACTTCTCTGAAGTCTCTCAGCCCCACTCACCTCACAGAGTGTTCGTTGTGAGGGAGGAAGGGAAAGGAGAATGTTAGCCGCTTTGAGACTCCTTCGGGTAGTGATAAAGCGGGATATCAAATCCAAACTCTTCTTCTTCTTCTAGGCATGGTGATAGTGTTAGTGAATTTGTACATGTGTATCTTTACTTCAAGGACCAGAAGAACGAGAGAGAGAGAGGGAGGGAGAGAGAGAGTAGATAGTAGTGTTTAGCTGTGTCTTGTGACTGGATAAAATAAGCACTTTGTTACTTTGCACAGTGTGGCAGAGGAGTTTTCCCCTTAACTTGGAAGAAGCTATTTCTGCTGGGAGCAGGAAATCTCTGAAGACTTTGCTGGTGCATCATACAGGTTGAGGTGTGGTGAGCTACCAACTGACTTCTGCAAGTCACCAACAATCCCTCTAACTACTTAATAACATAAGATGAGCCTGCTCAATCAGGCCAATGACCCATCTACTACAGCATCCTGTGGCCATCCAGATGCCCAGGGGAATCTCTCAAGCAAGACCCAGATACAACAGCACTATGCCCTCCTGTGGTTTCCAGCATCTGATAGTCAGAAGCATTGCTGCCTGAATGACCAGTGGGAGGAGCGCAGAGAGAAGAAACACCTGTAGCAGCAAAATGGCTTCATCTGCCCCACTTGCAATGAAACATGTCTCTCCTTTATTAGTCTCTACAGCCACAGCAGGTGCTGTAACTCTCCAATGGTTTGACTTTACCCCCCGGAAGCACACTCTTCCATTGTCTCCCAATGCAGAAAAGACTTAACACATTGTATTGATGTGTGTCAGTTTTGAGATCTCCATTTGCAGTATTTTCTGCACTCTAACAAGGCCTTTGAGTCACCAAAGGCTGCTATGTTTCCCTGCCTTATTTAACAATGCCGATAAAATCCCATTCTTTCTTTTGCTACATTTTCCTTTTTGTCTTATTTTATGCTTGACTGGGCCTACAGGTAAGTAACTTACTATGCAAGTGAGTAATGAGCACTCACTTGCTTAACAAGAAAGCTCTCTACTCAAACATCAAAGGTTCAAGGTAGTCATATGGTGACCGATATTTGAGCTACAGAAGAATCTGAAGAAATTGAGCACATTTTCTTGCCCTTTGGAAATGATGCCAACCCTTCAAGCATCATGGTGAGACTTGGGGATTTACCCAGAATAAGACAGAAGGACCTTGCACAAGCAGAACTTTGGCTCCCTGACCCCCTAGACATAATCACTCAAAAGGCAGTAGAAAAATGTACGGAAATTAAGCACTGCTGAATCATACATCTTAAGACTCAAAATAGCTCTACGGTATACCAGCACTTTCCAGCCATTTCAGATACCATCAGCTCAATTCTCCAGTGTAAATGCAGCCTGGTAAAGAGATGTGTAATAATCATTTTATATCAGTGTTGCCTAAGGCAAAAGAATCAGAGGCTTTTAAAAAGGAGATCCGCCTTTCCTCTTTAATAATTAAATTTCTAAAAGCAATAAAAACTTTTCTACATCAGATAAGGAGTTGGCAGACCATTAAGCGCCCTTGGGCTCTCCATCTTGCACCCTGGCTGCAAACCATAGCATCTGAGAGGCTCAGAAAAACACCTAGGTTATCTCTTTTATCCTCCTTTTAAATGCAGGATTATCTCTCTAGATTCCAGTGCTTTGGGGGGGTTTTTCCCCCTTCCAGTCTGGCTTTGAAAGTGGAACTTTCAGCACTTAACCAAGAAAATTATCACAATCTATTTTGAATTTTGATCAGTATTCATGCTAAATCTACCTTTTAAAAACCTTATCCCTTAAATCTTACACATTAGAATACTAGCTCATAACAATTCTTGGTGTTTCCTCCTACATTTGCTGCTTCTTTACTCAACTGAGCAAGGGCTGATTCACATGCTGATTTATTAGGGGTATGTGTTTGGGGTTAATCAAAGGGACATAAGAAGCAGTCTTATATTGACCTTATGGGACCTTCTGCATGCAAAGCAGATGCTCTACCACTGGAGATATGCAATATTTGGAGCATAGCGGAATTTGGCTCTCACCAATCATAAACTGAAATGGCTGCTAGAATACATGGGCAGGGTCATTAATTAAATCTGTGCACTTCCTTGTTCCGTTTTACCCAGGTATATACACAGATGTGAGTGAACCCATGCTCATAACATAACAAAGCATGTGAATCATCTCTTCACAAAGAGTAAAAATACCAGCCTTTAATGAGATTTCAATGTATATATTCAGTTTTGGTTTCTGCCAAAATCCCAAGAAGCAGGATGCAAACTCCAAAATGGTCAAGAAGACAGTGAATGCAAAAATAAAATGCCAACCTTTTGTCATGTTCTATTAACTATGTTAATGTTAACGTCATGTTGCGTTAGTCATGGAATTCACTAATCTGATATGAAAATTGCTGAAACAATTGCACAGTGATATCTTGTTAGGGAAATCAAATGCTAAATATCTGTGATATTAATGCAACATGAGAGAACATGGCTGATACTATGGCAAGTTTCCAACATGTTAACAATGTTCATCTAAGAAATGTTTGTGCTAATTTAGGGCACTTTCTCCAAGATGGTCTTACTTGTTCGAGAGAGAAGGGTGGCTCCTAAGTCTTTTCCCAAGGTTTGCCAGAAATTGAATTATATTGTATGAGGGTCTTCTGCTTGAAACAACCTCAGCCCAGTATACCTGAAGGAGCGTCTCCACCCCTATCTTTCTGCCCGGACACTGAGATCCAGCTCCAAGGGCTTTATGGCAGTTCCCTCATTGCGAGAAGTGAGGTTACAGGGAACCAGGCAGAGGGTCTTCTCAATAGTGGCACCCACCCTGCGGAACACCTTCCCACCAGATGTCAAGGAAATAAACAACTATCTGACTTTTAGAAGACACCTGAAAGCAGCCCTGTTTAGGGAAGTTTTTAATGTTTGATCTTTTATTGTGTTTTTGATGTTCTGTTGGGAGCCACCCGGAGTGACTGGGGAAACCCAGAAGATGGGCGGGGTGTAAATATATTATTATTATTAAGAATTATCTTTTTGGTTTCAACCCAGGATCTGGAGGGGGAAACAAATAAACACTTGACACAGAAATATAAGGAGCTGCCTCGTACCAAATCAGCCTATATCTATTTATCTCATTATTGTTGACACTGACTATCAGCATCTATCCAAGATTTCAGGCAGGAGTTTTTCCCATGAGACACCAGGGATTGAACCCTGGACCATCTGCATGAAAGGCATGTGCTCTACTACCTCAGTACCTGAATTCAGCACTCATTGAAAAAAGCCAAAAATGAACCTTCTCATGCACAGAGACAAAAACCCTCATATCTTTCTTTAAGACTCAAAGAAGAGTCCACCAAAATCTGACTTTAAAACACCTGGAAGTTAAGGAGCCCATTTGATGACTCTCACTTCCGACTTCTGTCCATTGTCTGTTCAGATGCCCGTCTGGAAGGTTCCCCAGACTTTTATTTGGTGGATATGAGGGGCTGCAATAGGAAGAAGGTCTGAAAAGCCCTGATGTGTCCAACCATGCCAATCTTAGCCCACATTGTTTTTAGATAGATTATTTGATGATAGATGTTAGATACTGTAGATGTTTCTTTTCTCAACATGCTGTAAATGGCCCTGTGTCTGTGGGAATAGATAATGTAAGCAATCTAAACTGAAATCTACAAAATAATCCCCACCATCCAGCCAAAGTTAAGCACAAATCCTGCAACTGTCAGTAGGAGAAAGTTTAGCATAAGAGTAGTTCTTCCATTGGAATTAAGGAGACTTAAAAGTGCTCAGCTTTGGCAGAATCATGTCCAGCATTATTAATACAACCCGTGCATATTGATTATCTCAGTTATTATGCAGACATTGCATGTGCTTTTGTGTGGGCAAAAGATGAAAAAGAAAGCACAAATTAAATCGAAAAATGAATGAAATTATTTATTTATAGACATTTATTTACTCCTTCCCATTTTTCTTCCCATTTTACTTCAAGATATTCATTTTAAACCCTGATAGATTTTCTTTTGAAGATTATAGTCAGTCTAAGAAGGTTAAATTCTAATATTTATTTTAACGTAACATTTCATACATACAGGGAATCTTTCATACATACAGATGAAATTATCAAGGGGTTTACAATATGATTATGATGATTGCTTTGGAGGGTTTGGCTTAAGAAGTCTAGCACTGACACACATTATTTTATGAAAAAAATAAAGTTCTCAATTGGCTCTTAATGCCATCTGAAGAAAGAAATGATTTAAAATTAACCACGAGACAGAAATAATCTTAGCTGAAATTTTGAATGTATTTCAAAAAGGAATGAAGGGACTGACCTGAATGTTGGGCAGTACATTTTAACAACTCTTCTTTCCTGAAACATGTTTCAGGTGAGGCCTTGTGGCAAGGATGAGGAATCCTTTTGGCCAGGCAGGCCAGATCCTTATCTGGTTCCACCTCATGGGCCAACTTTCATAGCTATATAGGGCAACCCACCTTTCAATCACCTGCCATCATTATGGCATCAGATGCTTGACAGATCCTGCCCACCTGTCCATTATGCTGTGTTCCCCAAGCACTCAACAGCCACTTTGAAGGGCCTCAAGGTGATGTTCATTGTTCTCCTCACACACAGATGCAGACATACCACATCTTATCCTTATAACAACCCTGTGAGATAAGTAAGGCTATAAGTGCTATAACCTATCCATTCTTAAGGAAATAAGCCCTGAGTGCTCACTGGAAGGACAGATCCTGAAGCTGAGGCTCCAATACTTTGGCCACCTCATGAGAAGAGAAGACTCCCTGGAAAAGACCCTGATGTTGGGAAAGATGGAGGGCACAAGGAGAAGGGGATGACAGACGATGAGATGGTTGGACAATGTTCTCGAAGCTACCAACATGAGTTTGATCAAACTGCGGGAGGCAGTGGAAGACAGGAGTGCCTGGCGTGCTCTGGTCCATGGGGTCACGAAGAGTCGGAAACGACTAAACGACAACAACGTAAGTGCTGACTCGGTGAGCTTCATAACTGAGTGAAGATCTAAATCTGAATCTCCCTGGTCTGGGTATGCAGAAATGGTCACTCAGTGGGAGTCACAATGCTACCTTCCTGGCACATATGTCACTGCTGGTGTTTACCAGGAGGGAGAGGAGAAAGGAAGGGAGGTATGAGGAGGGACCAGCTGGTGGGCAGTGCAGTGCAGTGCAGTGCAGTGCAGCTGCACCAGCAGAACTGATCCAATGGTCTCACCAGTGAACTCACACCACACCAACCTCTCTGCCATTTCCAACCTCCCTCTCTTACTCCTTGTAACAGATAGCAACATCCTTGTCAGAAAGGTACTCCACCTTGCCAGGCAAGTTGCCTCTCTTAATTTGACCACAGCTCAGCCACTTGAGCAAGTGCTCTCAAGCGCAAAGAAATAACAAAAAAACAAAACCATGATGATGTATCTGAAATGCCTTGAAGCACAATATATATCCTAAAAGGATGAAAACCAACACCTGCAATAAATACCGTATTTTGAGTGGCATGTTCAAAGGTCAAACTCATTCCAGCCTTCTTTGAGTCCCTACGAAAAGATGGTGTGGTCTGATCGGACAATTAAGCCTAAGGCGAAAGGAAATGGACACCCTCACTGCAGATTAATTTTTCAGCAGTTCTAAGTAGTCTAAGTATCGTGTTCTTATATGCTGTGTGTTTCCATTAGAGAGTCATAATCTCATCTACAGGCAACTTGTTCCTCTGTGCTGATGTAAGCTCAGTTAGTTTATCATCACCCCAAAGGATTGGGCAAATAGGAACAAAGTTTGTTAGGCTGCTGTCATAAAAATAATTTTTGATGTGGAAGTAACTTTAGCAGTTATTCTCCTAAAATAGCTACTACTTCACTGTGATATCGTTTTACTGTGTGTATTTAGCAGTTAGCAGTTGTCATGGGATGGAAAAGAGAGGTAGATGCTGCATGATTTTATCGCTGGAGATGGTGGTCTTTATTTAAATTGAGCTAAACCAACTTCCCCCAACCAGGTACCTTTTAGGTGTTCTGGACTACAACTTCCATCATCCATGAGCATTGGCCATGCCAACTGAGCTGAAGGGACTTATAGTTCAAAATATCTAGAGGACAGCAGACTTTTGTGGTGAGAATTTTACAACGATCTGAAATTCCACAGGGACTGCTGATAAGTAAGCAAAACTGGACAGGTAGGAATGGTATGGAAGTTTGACCAAAAGATTTGACCTAATGTTATATTGTCACCTCTGACATTTGAAATTGCTATTCCTAAATGTGATTTGACCAGGCTTATTTCTCTTGCATCTGGAAATACAACTTCTACATTAGTAAGTTAAAACTACAGGGAATTTAAAATGTGTCCCATATTATTATTAATCTCAAGATCTGGGGGCAATACAAAATTGCCCATAGGGCAATACTAAATTAATAGAAGATACAGGAGGTAGAGGGGATGAACAGTTCCTACCAGTGAAAAATTCTCCCCCCATTTTGATCCAGTTGGGTACTTAAAATGCTGCAATAATGAAATTGCTTTTGTTCACAATAATTTCCTATAATTCGTAAGAACATTGATATTTATCTTTCTGTTTTTTTAAGAAAGCAAATAATTGAAATGTATATAATCAATTACTCAAAGTTCTAAATGCTGGCAAATTACCATTAAAAAGACACATCCTGTCTTGTCAGCTTCCAAACAAAATCTGGCTTGGATGGGAGGGTTGACATACCTTGAAGACACCCAGTCATCAATTCATTATATGCCACAAAAAATCGTGAGGCAAATTCCAGATGAAACTTGTCAGCTGGGACTTCATGTTTGAGAAAGATCACTTTGAAACTGGTGGCATTTTAAAACAGGCATTTCTTAATTTAAACATAAGCACACAAATCCATGAACGCTACCATACATTACCATACATACGGGTCTTTTGCTTTTTAAAAAAACAACCCAACAACAACACTTTTGTGTTTCAGGGGGGCGGAGGGAGTAAAAGAAGAAGAAAAAATTAAGAGGTTATGAATATTGACACAGAAGACAGCTTTTGTTTACCCAAGTCTTGTTTACATAAAAGCTCTTCTCAGGCTACCCCCTGAGTCTACAGGTCCTAAACCAATGTCAGGGAGCTGTCTGGGTATTTTTTCCCACGTATTGCACCACTATTCCACAAACAATAGAGACCCATTAACGTTTGGCCCTTCAAGTTAGTACGGCCCAAGCCTCAGTTTCAGGACGTCTGCCCAATATGTAAAATAATGGAATGAATGGATTCCTTGGAAACAACGATAACAAGACCTGGCTGAGCTAACTCTGACAGCATGTGGTAATTTTCCAGCCCACTGACCCTGCAAAAAAGAGCTCAAACACAATGCTTAGACTGCAGGGCGGGTTGGCCTGAATAGCTGCAAACAAGTGCAGAATATCTGATGATGTCATACATACAATTTGACAGATGGGACAGGAGTTCTTTCTTTCTTTCTTTCTTCTTTTCTTTCCCGAAGCCCAACTTAACTATTTTGTTTCACACTCGCCGAGTTCCATCCCGTAATCGCCCCCCACCCCACCCTTCAAACACACAGGGGAAAATAGCATGATCATGTGTGAGATTTAAACAGCAAGCTAATTGCGTCAATTATGGACAGGGTTGCGTGACAGAAGTGGGAGTTGCGCTCGGCTGATGGGAAACACCTCTGTTTTTACCCTGAGCCTGCATTTCAAATCTCACTCTCCTTCATTTTAAAAAAATAAAAAAAATCCTGCTAGACTCTTTGGAAAGCATGCTGTTGCTGCTGGTGTGTCTACTAGACCTAGCAGGAAAACTGCTAACTGTTTCTATTTGAGTATCAGGTAGATGATAGATAGATAGATGATATAGATAGATAGATGATAGATAGATGATAGATAGATGATAGATAGATAGATAGATAGATAATAGATAGATGATAGATAGATAGATAGATAGATAGATAGATAGATAGATAGAGATAGATAGATAGATGATAGATAGATAGATGATATAAACAGATAGATGATAGATAGATAGATAGATAGATAGATAATAGATAGATAGATAGATAGATGATAGATAGATAGATATAGATGATAGATAGATATAGATATATGATAGATAGATATAGATGATAGATAGATATAGATATATAGATGATAGATAGATGATAGATAGATAGATGATAGATAGATGATAGATAGATAGATGATAGATAGATAGATAGATGATAGATAGATAGATATAGTGATAGAACAATGTTATACACATCTACTCAGAAGTAAGTTCCATTGAGTTCAGCAGGGCTTACTCTCAGGTAAGTAGGTATAAGATTGAAAGTGGTATTGGGGCCTTGCATTTGTTATCTAGCTTTAAAATTCCGGGGGGGGGGGGGGAGTTGCAGAGGGAGAAGGCTTGATATCAGGGGTGGGATGGAATTTGATTCAGTTCCCATTTTAAAGCTGAATTTATCAAATTCGCATTTTCTGAAAGTCTATGAGCATCACAACACAGCCATCTTTCAAAATTTGCAGCTATCTGAATTTTGCTATGCAAAATTTTTGCAGTCTTAATAAAAATGCATCTATTTGGGGAAAGCATGCATATAAATGAAATCATGAGTGAAAACATGATTGTGCTATGTGCTATGTGCATGCTGTTAGGAGAGGTTGCTTGCAAAAGAGTGCATGTTTGTCAAAACACCGTGTGAAACTGTGTTTAATGGGAGAAAATCATCTTGAAATGTTGGATAATTTTCAGGAGGATTTTTTAAAAGAAAATTTGCAAATTGATGCAGGAATGTGGAGAACCAAAAAAAAACCAAAAAAAAGGAAAAATTAGAAACTGAGAGAATCAAAATTGATTCATAGACCATTGAAATCAATAGGATTTCATAGAATCATAGAATTGGAAGGGACCTCGAGGATCAGTTAGTCAACTCCCTGCAATGCAGGATTCTCAATGGGTCTACTCTAAGGATGATTTATGTTGGGCATCACCCAGTGCAATCCTCTACATTTCTACTCAGAAGTAAGCCCCAGTGAATAAGTGGGTATAGGATTGCAGTGACTATGGCTGGCCATTTGACTGGTCATCTACATGCCTACTTGTACTTGGCCTTGGGGGATGGCACTGATATAGTGGACAGAACAGAAGTCTGATGAAATGGGCAGATCCAGTGGGACACAGTTCTATATAAACTCTATAAGAAGGGCAGGGGAGGAAGTACTGGAGGTAGTGTTGCTCTGTATGTTAAAGAGTCATTGCCGCTTCCCACAGGCATCTGGTTGGCCACTGTGGAGAACAGGATGCTGAGCTAGATGGACCATTGGCCTGATCTACCAGGCCCATCTTACGTTCTCATGTACTTTGACTCATATAAATACATCGGATGTTTCAGGAAAGCAAAAGTCTCCAGTAGGCTTGTTGTATGTTAGCGGGGCGGAGATGTGGGGAGTGAAGATTTTGTGTAATGCCTATCAACAGCCAGACTAGAAATTCTGGCTAATGGAGACGTATGGCATCATTCTGCAAAACGATAAGCAAGTTGTCCACATATATTCCCCGACCTCATTGCCTTTTTTAATGTGTTTCTTGTGCTCCAGGTTGGACTGATTTTTGTTCTTTTTGTAAGCATGGCTTGCTGCTACCATATTATCTTTCTGATTCTACACTGAGAGGCTGGGGTGGACGCAGTACATATACAGTGGTACCTTGGGTTAAGAACTTAATTCGTTCTGGAGGTCCGTTCTTAACCTGAAACTGTTCTTAACCTGAGGTACCACTTTAGCTAATGGGGCCTCCCACTGCCGCCGTGCCGTCGCCGCCCGATTTCTGTTCTCATCCTGAAGCAAAGTTCTTAACCCGAGGCACTATTTCTGGGTTAGCGGAGTCTGTAACCGGAAGCATCTGTAACCTGAGGTACCACTGTAATCCCATATTTTATAGAAGAAATGGGGCCAGCAGGGAAGCAGAAGCAGCAGTTTCACTGTTCTGAAGATACATTTATTTAGCACTGGCTAGTATTTTTAAAAAATCCCAAGATGTGTTTGTATCTTAGAAGAGATAGCTTTGAACCATTGAGGGCTCAGCCTCTTATCTTTTTTAAAAAAAACAACAACACAACACCACCTATATGTACGTGGAGGTTTGGGAGGTCAAGTTTTGGTTATTACTACTAGAATTCATTAGACAACCTAGGCTGGAGATCCTATAGATAAAAACACGGAGAATCTATGACAGCTTTCCCTATATGCAATATGCATACTCGGAGGTCGGTATCTTTGTCGGAATTATAAGATTATCCTGACAACACAGATATCAGCAACGGATAATGTGCGACTATTGAGACAGGACTTTGAAAAATTTATCCATTCCAGATTAAAAGCTCCAAGTAGTCAAGCATTTCATATCCTCTTCTCATGATCCCATTTTAAGCTGGGTAGCACTCCTTCTTCCTCCTTGGCTAAGGGGAAGTGGGGGCAGTGGGAGAGACAGCTCTTCATTCAAGGACAGAATGGTAAAAATAGATGAAATAAATACTTATTTTGTAGGTATGAAAACCATTTTTCTGGAACCCAGAGTCTTTAGAGAAGGTATAATCATCAGAGATGGCTCACTTAAGGCTGTTAATGTATAAAAAGTCCCCTGCTGTGTGTTACAAGGATGTAATTTTCATCTCGGGGTTCCTCTGACTAAACAGCTCAGCTTAGCTCTTTGGTTTGTGACATCAGAGAAATCCTCAGTGAAATTATAGCCTTGGGAATACCCTGTGGCTGCTTTTATTTCAACTAAAGGTTTTTGGACAACTTACATATCACAAAAGGGGAAGTTAACAGTAAGCAGTAAAAATAGTGTAATGTTTATTTAATGTACAAGATTTCCTGCTCTGGGATATGAAATTAAAGGCAATCTCAAAGCTAGCGTTTTTAAAAGGATCAATCCTGCAGATTTTTTGTTTTGTGTGCCCAGCTGGTTCAGCTTTTTCCTTTGAACAGCATTCATTATGTGCTATGTAGCACATTTAATAATAATAAAAACCCACCCTAGATTACAGTGGCCCAGGAATGGGTCTTGGACTGATTGTACTAGAATTCTTTCCGGTGCTAGAGTGACATGTGAATATTAGCAGGGTGGCAATCGTGGGCCCAGTCTGCCTGCATCCTAACCTCTACCCAAGCTCTACTGAAATAAATGAGGACTCAAGTTGAAGGAGCCTTGGCCATTTTCATTCTGGAAATTCATCCAGCAACTCAGTTACAATGTCTATAGCTTTGGAGATGGCCATAGCGCAGTGTTATGCTTGGCCTACAGAATGTTCCAGATTGAGTCCCTGGAATTCTGCAGTTAAGGGGATCAGGGCACAGCTAGCACTTCTTGACTTGAAACCCTGGAGAATCAGTCAGAACAGACCGTGGTGGGCTAGATGTTGCAAGTAGCCTGACCTGGTATAAAGCAGGTTCTCATGTTCCTATGGTTGGTTCTGAATAATATTATTATTTGCCAAAGTCTGGACATCTATTAGATACAGAATCTGCATACATTATTTTCTTGTTGGTGAGCCAATTTTTTAAAATAAAAAATAAAATCCTGATAGAGGTCCATGAATTTCACATGAATGCTGAATCATAAGTGATGTGTCTGTCACTTTGATAGATTTGTTTAACTAACCCATTATGTCTTCTATCAGAATAGTGCAATCTATGTAGCCATCGGCTTCACTTTGTACACGCACTATAACCTTTACAGACCTGGGACTGAAACCCCAACATGAATTTGGGGACCCATTTTTCTCTCTCTCTTTTTTACCATCTATTTTTATGGTGCTTGTGCTGCTGCAGGAACCCACCACAGATCAGGTCATGATCCAGTATTGAGTCCCGCCTACCAGCTGAGGACAAATAAGCACCATGAATACTTCAGTACAATTAAGAAGGGAGATTTTAAGAGGGACGAACCAAATTGTGGGGAAATGTGAGTCAGTTTAACTCAAAGGCCCTTGTGCAGAACCTAATTGTGTAAGCCAATACCCATTAATGTACTGTGAACACAATAAGCCTTTGACCTTCTACTTTGCCACAATTAAACAATAAAAATGGCAGTTCTGTTCCTAAACTGCCATGTTTAATGGTGGGCAGCTCACCAGCAGGGAGACACTTCTGGTGCCTTCATTATTAACTATTTTTGGGTGCCAGCGGAAATGTTTCTTATTACCCAGGTTTTAGGAGGGTTTGGCATATATTTGTGGCCTCTTCCTTGCCTACTTTTAGTTGAGTGGGTTGCATTAAACCTGCCTTTTTTCTTCTTTTAAAAAATGCATGTGTTTTTTAAGTTTTTATTCTGTTTAGGTTTTTATTTGTACTATGCTGTAAGTTGCTTTCAGTTACTTTTTGTAAAAAAGTTTTGTAAAAACGATCGATTAGAAATGTTAATAATAATAATAGTCTGAATAATATTCTAGGGCTCTGTGCAATACTTCTCACCCTCTCTACAGATCTGTCATTTATATTATATATGAATCATTTTCTTTAAAGCACCTCAAAGCAATTTCACAATACAAAAAACGCTTGCATATATTAATAAAACAGTTGAACAATTGCATATATGAAAAGCAATTAAAAACCATTACATATATAAAATCAGTTTAAACTACTGCATCTATTATTATTTTTTTTAAAAAAAACTATTTCGAATCCAAAAGCGATACAGTGAACCTCGGATTGCGAACGTGATCCGTGCTGGAGGCACATTCGCAACCCACAGCGTTCACAACCCACAGCTCCGCATCTGCACATGCACAGGTCGCAATTTGGCACTTCTGCGCATGTGCAAAGTGTGATTTTAGTGCTTCTGCACATGCACGAGCACCAAAACCTGGAAGTAACCCATTCTGGTACCTCTGGGTTCGGCATGGTGCACAACCCGAAAACACATAACCTGAAGCGTCTGTAACCTGAGGTACCAACAAACATAAATGTGATTCCCACAATTGGCTTTGTGTATTTCCAATATCTGAAGGGTTAAATCTCCTGTGCAAAAATTATTTTAGAACCCACAAAAGCAAGAGAATGTAAGCTGAGCCAGCAAATATCAGAGGTGTTATCATCATTGCACATTACAAGTATCACTGTGGATTATTCATGCTGCTATTAGCTGGAGAGGTACAACACCTGAATAATTAGATATATAATTGCATATTCAAATAACCTGACTTCTGTTTTTAGATTAGAAGACATACCAAGCTTCAAGAAAAGAAGCAGTCTATGTATTTGCTTCTCTCTCTCTCTCTCTCTCTCTCTCTTTCTTTCTTTCTTTCTTTCTTTCTTTCCCCCTTTCTTTGTCCCTCAGCCACTCTGTGTATGAATGTAGACCACTTAATTGCCCTTCATGTAGATTTTTTTAAAAGATATGTTTATATTCCTTTGGAAGAATGCTTATGTTGCACTTATGTAACCTCCTGATAGGCACTGCCATGGAAAGGATATGGCCTGAAACAATCCTGAGAGGAAATACTGCTGACCAGCTTGGCTTTGGGAGGAAGCGCATGGAAAGGCTTTGCACAGGGATGGGGTCCTGTAGGCAGCTGCCGTTGAATTCCAACTCCCATAAGACAGAGCCAGCATGGTCAACCGTCGGGAAAGATGGGAGTTGGAGTCAAACAACATCTGGAAAGCCACATGTTCTCCATCCTCAGCCTAGAGACACAGGGAGGGCTCTAAGAATTTCTCACAGGGTGTGCAGCAAAGTAACTGGTGTTTTCTAGGCATTCGTGTGCACAGGAACCAAAGGGCTTTGCTGCGTATGTCTTTCTTTGGAACAGCATCTAGGAAGAGTTGGGACTTGCGTACCCTCCAACACTTTGAAGCCATAATCTGGGATGCCATCTTCCCATTTTTTATCGTGCATTTTGGTTGCTGTGATCTCGCGTGATTTGGCACCATGGTTCTCCCCACACACACAAAGGCACTTTTTCCAGGCACAGCACCCAAAAATGTGCATTTTGGGGCACCATGCAAGATTACAGCTTTTGGGAGGGGATCACTCTGAGAAATTGCACAGGATCACGGCAATCAAAATGGGAAGTCCCTGTTTTTCCAGGACACTTGCAGGGTATGGACTTGGAAGTACCCTTCATTTGAAATGATACAGATTACCCTAAATAATGCTGGCTTCCAAAGATAAAACTTTTGACTTGTGATGCATAATGGTTTGCTTCCCTTTTATATTTACAGGAAATCTGTGAGGCAGAGAGAACGAGAGAGAGAGGGAGCGCACCTGGCTCAAGGCTGCCCAGTAAACTTTACGTTTTAGCAACAATTTGAACCAAGGTCTCCCTAGACCTTCCTAAGCTCAACCCTCTAACCATTACAGCACACTGGCTACTCTGCCTATAAGCTGAACTGTTGCCATCCATTTAGCCGCCTCATTTCCAACTCATTCTGCTATATGTGTCTGTCCTGTCATTTATAAGGAGCGGGGAAATCAATTTTAAAACCAAGATGCATATTCATTGTTCAGAGTCTTACTGCTGATAAAGATCTCCATCTCAAGAGGAGAACTTTGTTTCATCCACATAACCTTTCTAAAATATACTTGAATCCCGTGGAATTCCAAGCTGACCTCATAAATGCCCACGACGCTCTCCTTTATAGTTGCTGATATAACTCTTTACATGACTGTTTAATTTTCTATTTAGAACAAATTAACTGTTGCATGCTCTAATAAGCACAAAAAGGAAGCCAGATCCTGTCTGGAAGTATGTGGAGGTTACTCAGAGGTTTTCTAGATTGATGGTTTCACTTGGTGGGTGACCTTCCAATGAACTTTGACTAAACTTTGCTCTTTGTGTAGTTGGCAGCCTGCATTTGGGAAGTCTTGGTTGTCTACAACCAGCATATTCAACTTGAGACTCATGCCTTGTGTAGGCTAGAGCTTCATCATTCGTATCAAAAACAAGAGCATTATCAACAAAATGTTATGTACATTTCAATTACATGACAGCTGCTTCAGTCTACTTCAAAATTAGTTTGATTTAATTGAGGACTATAACTAGCACTTTGGTATATGTTTTGCCCTGTCTTCTGCAACCGAATTCTACATTAAAAAATCTTAAATCATTTCCAAAGCAAAGGTTTAATTAATGGTCAGTTGGTATTGGTGGTAAAAGACAAGTAAGGTGTGAAAAAATCTGATTTTGATTTTTAAGAAGTCAATGGAATCCTCAGTGTTTTGGAAATTTGTTTGGTTTTTATGTGGGGTTTTTTAAGGTTTTCATCGTTTTAGACTTAACTGTAGCTGGTGCCATGTGAATTTTTTGCACCAGAATGACAATCTGATTCATTTATCTACTCTTGCTATGTCAATTTTCCAGTTTCATTTCTAAAAGTGCAGCAGCTCTATACAAATCCAGAGTAGAGTCCCTAAAACGGTTGGATGGTGCCTTGCATTTCTTATTCTGGCAACTTGCAGCCAAGCAGGTGCCCAATGTATTGCTTTGCTCTGCTTTCCTTTGGGCCACCGCATCAGTGTAGCTGAGGTCTTGTCATCTGGGCAGCCCAGGATCTCCATATACACTGCCCAGGCTTGTGGCCCGGGGAGGTCACTTTTGTGCTGCTAACCCAGTAGTTCGACTTCACCTCTGGAGGTGCACTCCATTGTCTCTTGAGACAGATGGATGCCAACATACCACTTTAAACAGTCCAAGCTTCCACCCTCACACACAAAGAATTATAGGAACTGCATTTTGTTCTGGGGTTCTGAATCATGCGGTGAGCTTCCACATGTAGAAGAGGCTCCCTGCTTCAGACTTCACCCTCCAATTCATGGAAAATGAGCAAACATTCAGCTGGCAGAGTTTGGTGCTCTCATTGCCTCTCCTCACGTGAGCAGCACACTTGAACAGTGCTAGTGTTTAACCGCCACAGGCTTCCACTTTTTTCTGAGCATAATTCAAAGTGATTTTAAAGTCATTGCTTTTAGAATCCTGAATGGGTTTGGTACCCTAAGATGGTTGGATGATGTTGTGTACGTCTCCTTCCGGCAACTCCCACAGCCAAGCTGGTGCCAAACGTATTGCTCTGCTTTTCTTTGGACCACATCCACAAAGGCGGGGGGTGGTCTTGTCATTTTGGCTGCTAATGCAACCCCCAGAGGCACACTCCATTTTCACTCAAGACAGACAACAACAAGAAATTCTAGCTTTTCTGGGAGCAGCAAACCAGATTCCCAAGTTTGAAAGTCACGTGACGCTGTCCATTCCTTGCTTGCTTCTCTTTGTGAAAAAGGAGGACTGAAGCAGGAGCAAAAACTGGGTGTGCCAGCATGTTGGTGATTCCCACAATGATTTATTAAGCCAGGATTGGTGATTTATTGTTACATGCAAACATGGCTGGTGTCTAAACAAAGCCATCCACTAGGTTCTCATAGGAACATCTGGAGATACTTTATCCCATCAGACCATGGGCCCACCTCTCTCAGTGTTATCTGCATTGCCTGGCAGCAAATTTCTGGGGTTTCAGATAGCATTTCTCCCTGTCCTTACCTGGAGTTGCTGGAGAATGAACTTAGGCCCTGTGCATATATCCTCCCAGAAGCGCCTCAGCAGGTGAAGTGAAGCTACAACATTAGCTTCGCAGCAGGTGGGTCACTTTCCTTACTGGGAGGGAGAGCAGCAAGGTGTCAGGGAGGTCAGCATAGTACACTCCCACCTGCTGGGAAGATAGTCTAGCAGCTCCGCCCATTCAGTGAGGAGCTTCTGCCTTCTACCGTTGAACGATACCCCTTCATTTAACAAACTTCAATGGGTTTTTCCCTATCAGCTTAGAGTTACAAAAACAAACTGATGGGAGATTGTCAAGCAGTCAGGAGGCTACAACAAATGGTTAATGAACTGTGCTTGGCTTGGTAAGTCACAAGTTGTGAGCAGACAACGTTGACCTAGTACAGCAGAAATGAGTAGAACTTGTTTTTACAAGTAAAAAAATAATCCTTCAGATATTTGGACTAGCTGGAGCTGATGGGAGTTGTAGTCCAAAATATCTGAAGACCAGCAGCCTGGGGAACCTTTCCTGAAATCATACAAGCCCACCACTGGAGCAAAACCAGTCCCAAGTGGCATGGCTGTTGCACCCTCCTCGCACTGCCCCCCGGATCCAAGCCTTGTAAGGCCGTTCAAGGAGGGCGGTGTGGAGACGCGGCAGCCATGCACCCCTCAATCCCAGTCTCGCATGAGCAGGAGAAAACAAGCTTTTCTCCAGAACACAAAGAAACAAGCTTGCTCCATCTTCCATGTGACAGCCCTTTAGATATTTGAAGGTGGCTACCATATCTCTTCCCAGTCTCCTCTTTTGCAGGCTAAACATACCCAACTCCTTCAACCATTCCTCATAAGGCTTGGATTCCTGACCCTTGATCATCTTGGTTGCCCTCCTCTACACACATTCCAGCTTGTCAACATCCTTCTTAAATTGTGGCACTCTGAACTAGATGAAGTACTCCAGGGACTCAGCTACATTAGTAAAGAAAAAGCATTTTATATGCCTTATAACACTGTGACACCAGATGGCACTGTAGAGCAGAAAACCTTTCTACAACATTGGGGTTGTTTTTTTCTGTTATAATGATTAATTTCTGACTTATTTATAGCGTTTTTCCCCCTGTGTACAGATCCACCCCAGGTGTGGTCTGACCAAGGCAGAATAGAGTGGTGCTTTTAATTCCCTAGATTGGGACAGTATATCTCTGTTGATGCACTGCTTGTCTGATTTGGTAAAGCAGCTTCCTATGTTCCAATATGCTGAAAATATTTGGCATTTTAGCACAGATTAGGTAAATCACCAAACAGTCCATCTCAAATTAAAAAGGATACAGGTGGAGGAGTTTGTTTTTCCCCTGGTTTCCCAGGTCCTAGTCCAGTACTCTAACATCTTTGCATACTGGATTGCAAATGTTAAAAATAGACTATTGTATGTTTTATACATTAAATAGATCCATTCTCTGCATCGCTGCTGAACCAAAAACCAAACATGATCTTGGGTGCTTGAGGAGATCTGATGTACTTCCATTCTCCGATTCCTGTGGAAAAGAAGAAATTCACCCTTTAATGAAAACAGGAGACATATCTGCTACATGGGAGATGCCTGTTTCTCCTTCTGTGTGCTTATTTAGGCAAACTTACCCAGAAATGTAATTTTATTGTGTACATTTGTTTCTAAAAATCTGTTGATTTTATTGATATTTTGATTGTTTTATGAAGTTTATGCAGTTTTCAAAGTCTTTTTATTGCTCTTTGTAATGAATGTGCTATACCATTTTATGTAAACCGCGAAGGTTTTTCCACACACACACGCCAAGCAGTACATAAATCTTGCTAAATAAATAAATAAACTAAGCCTGCTGCTGAACATGCCATGTTAATGTACTTAAATAAACTGATTAATTTACGAGCTCTCTTGAAGGCTTTGTCTCTGTTCGACTGGAATGGAAACAAACCTGTGGTTAATGTAATTTGCTACGCTATAAGGGGTTGGTTGAATTCAGTGCTATGTTCCTAAAAAGCCCCACCTTCTCTGGTTCCACCCACCTTCCATCAGATGGCAGGGGAGGTTCGCATAAAGTACGACAGGTGTCAACCTTTTCAAAGGACTTATCCTAAATTTGAACCATTTGTGTCCACCAGGCCAAATGCAGCCCTGAGGGGTGTGAGAAGCTGTGGTATCTGAGCTAATCATATCTTGATAGGGCAGAACAAGTTTCAAAAGAACCTCTTTGCTGGTTTCTCTTACATTTTTATAAAATCACGCTGGCTGCTGTTCCTGATGCATTATCTCAAAGCTTAAGTGCAACGAACAACACACAGTTAATGCTTTGGAATTTGTAAACATAAAATATGTAATTTGCCTTTTGGTTTGATGTATAAATAGTCTTTCTTTCTGAAATCTTGGCCGTGGTGCGATTTTGAACTGTTTTTAAAAAGGGAGAGAGCAGGTTTTCGAAAGCTTCTGTTCAAAAGACATTAAATAACTCCAAACTGTGAATAATCTTACTGCCTCAGCGAACGAGATTGCAGGAGGACTGTTCCTTATTCTGTGTGATTTGGGATGGAGTGAATTTCAGCGAAGGATGAAAACGGCACAGCAAGAGCTTTAATACAAGGCAGTTCAGGCTGCAGGGCCGGCTGGGATAAATAGCCGGGGAGAGGACCTGATTGAAGCCTGCTTCATCCAGGTCCACTCCCCAAGCCACGCCCCCTCCAAGTCAGCATGGATTGGCTTGTTTAAGTAGAGGGCTTGGCAGCAACCCATGAGTCCCCGCGCCAGCCAAGGGGGGCACCACCACAACAGAAACATGGTATGGTGCAGTGGGACGAGCTGGGGGGCGCAGAATCGGGCCGCAACAACCACTCACATGGTAAGCGGCCATTATGCAGCCCCTCCTTTTGGAACAACCTTCAGCATGAAAGACAGGACTAAGTTTATTTCATTCAGTTACTTCATAAACTGTAGATACTACTGTTGTAAGAAAAGTCTCAAAGCAGTTTAGAAAAAGAACAAAGCAATACAATTATCAATAAAGAGTTAAAATCAGCCATTTAAAACAATAAAAAAAATTAAACCAATAAGCTAAAACCAGAGTTAAAACACAAATTGTAGTCCAAAACATTTGGGGACACCCGGCTGGTGAAAGCTGAGCTACATTTATCCCTTTTTTCTAATGTCCTTGTTAATTACATGCAGGGAAGTTTTGTTGCATTCAGAAACATGACCCCACCCACTACTTAGATAATAATAATAATATAATAATAATTTATTATTTATACCCCGCCCATCTGGCTGGGCCTCCCCAGCCACTCTGGGCGGCTTCCATAGAAACCAAAAATACACTAAAATATCACACGTTAAAAACTTCCCTGAACAGGGCTGCCTTAAGATGTCTTCTGAATGTCAGGTAGTTGTTTATCGCTGTCAGGGAACTGCCATCGGAAGGAAGGGAAGTGAAAGGGCTCACACAGGTTGGGAGAGACTCAGCAGCTGAAGAGGGAACCAGTAGGGGGAGAGGAGCTGGGCTGAGGGAAAGGGAGCTGGAGGGATGGCTCAGAGACACTTCCAGCGAAAACAGTGGGGAGGTTTCAGGACCTCCTGTAGGGACACCCACTCCTCGCCGGAAACTGTCACGCAGAGAGTCCAGAAGACGTGTTTCCGTTAAGGAGCTTTTATGTTGGAAGCGATTCCGAAAGCAACCACTGTCGGAATCTGCCAGCGACTGACGGAGCCATGTTTAAGGGGCTCCGTTACAGACAGAGGTTTGCAAACTTGACCAAACTCTGAGGGACTAGGATTTTACACACAAGCAGCTCATCGTCCCATCACAGCATTCCGACAGTCTTCGTGAGCAGCTTGTGCAGGAGAAGGCATCATGAGCAACCCAGCCGGAACCGGAGAAGCAGGAGCTGGAGCGGGTCCAAGCCTGGAAGAAAGGTACCGGGTGTTGGAGGTCCAGCTAGCGCTGCAGACGGCGAGGCTTGAGGAGAGGAGGGCTCAGGATGCAGACAAAAAGGGGAAAGACACCCAGCTCGTCAGAAAGGTACCAGGATTGGTGCAGAAGTTTGGGGGGGAGCCCAAAGACTATCATGGCTTTCGGACAGAGATGCAATATGCCCTCAATCTGCAGTTTGATGAATTCCCTGACGAGGAATCAAGAGTGGCTTTCGTGATTGGGCATCTTGAAAAGGGGGCGAGAGACTGGGTTAGACCCCTGATGGCAGCGAATAGTGACGTCCTAAAGGACACGATGAAGTTCTTTCGCGCCATGGATCTGATGTTTTCCAGCGATATTGAACAGGGAGTGGTCCGCAGACAGTTAATGGCTTGCAAACAGGGGAGCCGATCTGTCCGTGAGTACTGGACTGAATTCACCATGTTGATCCATAAATTGGGGTGGGATCTATCGGCGGAACCCATTCAAATGCTTTTTGAAGAAGGGCTTTCTTCGGCTGTGAAAGACGAACTTTCCCGGGCGCCCAGGGCGGAGTCTATGGACCAGCTGACCAAATCAGCGCTGACCATAGGAGCGCGCCAGGAGGGGAGAGCATTGGAGAGGCGGGAAGGGAAGGGGGAACGTTGGAAGGAGTTCCGCATTCCAGACATTCCAGAGCCAACTTTCCCGCCGGCAGAGCCGATGGAAATCGGAACAGCGCGCGCGCGCGCAGTTTCAAAGCCCAGTGAGGGGGGAAAGAAGGAGGGAAAAGGCGCCCGGAATTGCTATCTCTGCCAACAGCCAGGTCACTTTGCCAGAGTCTGCCCCCAGAGGAAGGAATGGCAAGGGATGGTAGGAGCTGTGGAGGGAAGAGAGGAAGAAATACCGAAGCAAGTAAAAGCCAACGCCTGGCTGCCACCGTCGGGGCACAGCAGTCAGGCCAAAGAGCAGTGAAAGTGCCCACGCCAGAACCTCCTAAACCCGCCCTAGTGATAGAAGTGGCGCTAGAGCTGCCAAACGGACACCCTCTAAAGATAAAGGCGCTGTTGGACTCAGGCAGCTCCTGCAATTTCATGAGCAAAGAGTTTGCAGCTGAACACCAGATACAGACGATCCCTTTAAGCAACCCCCTGCAGGTGACCACGATCGATGGCAGGGAGCTGTTGGGAGGAGAAGTCAGCTTGCAGACCGTCCCAATGATAATGAAGGTGGCAAGGCACACCGAACTGATAGCGTTTAATGTGGCCACCTTGGGAGGAGCTCCCATTATATTGGGGATGAGCTGGCTAGCGTTACATGATCCGCTGGTGGGCTGGCATCAGAGAGTGGTTTCTTTTGGTTCAGCACATTGCTTAGAACACTGCAAAGAGGGAAAGGGTTTGGCAGGGGCCCAAGCCACCCTAGCAGGGACTGAAGTAACGGAGAACGTGAAGGTACCACGACAATACGCAGATCTCCGCGACGTCTTCAGCGAAAGGGAAGCTGACCAATTACCCCCGCATAGACCCTTTGACTGTCAAATCAATTTACTCCCTGGGGCACAGCTCCCTGTAGGCAAGCTGTACGCCATGTCAGACAGAGAGATGCAGGAGCTAAGAGAGTTCATTGACAAGAACCTGAAGAGAGGGTTCATCAGAGAGTCCAGGGCGGTGGGGGGCAGCCCAGTGTTTTTTGTGGATAAAAAAAACACGAACAAGCCGAGGCTTGTGTGTGACTTCAGGGCCTTAAATGCAGTGTCAGAACCAGTGGCTTTCCCTATGCCCAGGATTGACGACATTTTGACAAGGGTCAGGAAGGGAAAGATTTTTACTAAACTGGACCTAAGGGGGGCGTACAACCTGATACGAATAAGGAAGGGGGATGAATGGAAAACCACCATGTTCACCCCTTTGGGGGCATTTGAATATTTAGTTATGCCCTTCGGCCTACAAGGAGGCTCCGCGTGCTTTCAATCGTTTATGAACCACGTCCTGGGGCCTTTGCTTTACAAGAATTGTGTGGCCTTCTTAGACGACGTGTTGGTGTATTCTGAGAATGAGGAGCAGCATGTGAGAGACGTCAGAGAAGTGTTGAGCAGGCTGCAAGCCAACCAGCTGTGGGTGAAACTGGAGAAGTGTCAGTTTCATACCAAGGAGGTGGAATTCCTGGGGTATCGCCTGTCAGACAAGGGATTGGCCATGGATCCCGGCAAGGTCCAGGCGGTGCTGGAATGGAAAACACCCAAAACAAGGAAGGATGTGCAGAGGTTCCTAGGATTTGGGAACTTCTATCGTAAGTTCATCCGAAACTTTGCCCACCTGACGGCGCCCATTACGGACTGTCTCAGCAGTAAGAAGAAGTTCGTTTGGACTGAGGAGGCGGAGCGAGCATTTGAGGAACTAAAAAGGGCCTTCGCCTCGGAACAACAACTCCTGCATGTGGATTTACAAAAACCGATGAGAGTGGAAACTGACGCATCAGACAGAGCGATTGGGGCGGTGCTTCTGCAGCCAGGGAAGGAGGAGTCAGAGTGGAGACCGTGTGCCTTTTTTTCGCGAAAGCTGAACAAATCCGAGAGGAACTACACGGTGTATGACCGAGAACTACTAGCCATTCATGAGGCGTTCCGGAGATGGAGGCACCTGCTAATTGGCGCACAACATAAGGTGCAAGTGTGCACTGACCACAAGAACCTAGAGTATTGGAGGACGGCACGAGTGCTCAACCAACGGCAAGTGAGATGGGCCCAGGAGTTCTCCAAATTTAACTTTGAGATTTGTTACGTGCCAGGCCCAGAGAACATTAGGGCGGACGCTCTCTCACGCAAACCTGAATATTTGGAGGAGGAGGGAGCACCCGAAGAGAGACATGTCATTCCAGAGGACCGCTGGGTGTGTGGGGCGGCATTGGTGGGACAAAGAGAACTGGTAGAGGAAACAGAGAATGATGAATACGCCCAGAATAAGCTCAGAGGTCTTAGGGGTGAGGGAGAGGAACCAAGGGGTTTCGAGGAAAGAAATGGAGCTTTGTATTACAAAGGGGCACTGTATATCCCTGAAGGAGACTTAAGGGGGAGGGTACTCAAGCAGTTGCACGACAGCCCCACGGCGGGGCATTTTGGACAACACAAAACCATGTGGTTGGTCACCAGGGAATTTTGGTGGCCTAAGGTGAGGGAAGATGTACGGGAGTATGTAAGAGGGTGTGAGCAATGCCAGCGAGCCAAAGGGGAGAGGCGGGCACCGGCGGGGCTATTAGAACCCTTACCAACCCCAGAACGACCTTGGGAGGCAGTGTCGATAGATTTTATGACTGATCTGCCGAAGTCCAAGGGGAAAACAGCCATCATGGTGGTGGTAGACCTACTAACAAAGATGTGCCACTTTGTAGCCTGCTCGCATGCAGTCACGGCGGAAGAGACAGCGAAGTTATTTGTAGAACACATTTTTAGGTTGCACGGGGTGCCATTGAGGGTGGTCTCAGACCGAGGAAAACAATTTACTTCCAGGTTCTGGAGGAAGCTCATGAGCTTACTGCAGGTGGAGGTCAACTTTTCGACTGCCCGGCACCCTGAAACCAACGGGCAGGCGGAAAGAGCAAACGGGGTCCTCCAGCAATACCTGAGGTGTTATGTCAATGACAGAGAGAATGACTGGGTAGAAAAGTTGGCGCTGGCGGAATTTGCCTACAACAATGCCGAGAATGTGTCCACAGGGATGAGCCCCTTCTTGGCTAATTATGGGTGTCATCCCAGGGCTTTCCCAGGGGGAGAAGGGGAGAGATGGGGTGTCCCGGCAGCCGAGCATTTTGTAGAAGAAATGGAAGCAATCCATCGTCAGCTCCAACTCAACTTAGAAAGGGCGAAGGAAGAATACAAGAGGCAGGCAGACAAGAACCGAAGGGAAGGTGAAACCATAAGGGTGGGAGATAGGGTGTGGCTGTCAACCCAAGGGTTGCCGTTCAAAGGAGGTTGTAAGAAATTAAGACCCAGGAGATTGGGTCCCTTTGAGGTCATTCAACAGGTCAACCCAGTGGCTTTCAGGCTCCGGTTACCCAACCACATGAAACTGCACCCAGTATTTCACAGGTCGTTACTGTCACCGTATGAGGGGGGACGAGAAGGGATGGCCACTCGGGGACCGGTCATAGAAGAAAGGGAATGCAGCAGCCATGTGGCAGAAATCCTCGACGCCAGATGGAAGGGGGATCAGGTGGAGTATTTGGTAGCGTGGGAAGGAGAACCGGAGTCAGAAAACACTTGGGTAATGGCAGAAGATATCAGTGACGAGGTATTGATAGAAACGTTCCATCAAAGGTTCCCAAGGAAACCTCAGCCTGTGGAGAGGTTCCGGAGGGAATACTTTGGGACCACCGATGAGGAGGAGGAGTTGGAAGGATTCTCGGAATCGGAAGGGGAAGGGGAGATGGACTCTGAGGAGGAGGAGTACTTCGAGACCAGGAACCGCAACAGGTGGAGAGAAGTGTTCGGGACATCGGAAGATGAAGGAAGTTCATTCCGGGGTTTTGCCTCCTCACCGCCCGTAGAGGAGGGGGCGAGAGGGGATGAAGGGGGCCCTGGAGGGGAGGTGGATGTCAGGGAACTGCCATCGGAAGGAAGGGAAGTGAAAGGGCTCACACAGGTTGGGAGAGACTCAGCAGCTGAAGAGGGAACCAGTAGGGGGAGAGGAGCTGGGCTGAGGGAAAGGGAGCTGGAGGGATGGCTCAGAGACACTTCCAGCGAAAACAGTGGGGAGGTTTCAGGACCTCCTGTAGGGACACCCACTCCTCGCCGGAAACTGTCACGCAGAGAGTCCAGAAGACGTGTTTCCGTTAAGGAGCTTTTATGTTGGAAGCGATTCCGAAAGCAACCACTGTCGGAATCTGCCAGCGACTGACGGAGCCATGTTTAAGGGGCTCCGTTACAGACAGAGGTTTGCAAACTTGACCAAACTCTGAGGGACTAGGATTTTACACACAAGCAGCTCATCGTCCCATCACAATCGCTTTGACATCTGCTGGAAGGGCGTTCCACAGGGCGGGCGCCACTACCGAGAAGGCCCTCTGCCTGGTTCCCTGTAGCTTTGCTTCTCGCAATGAGGGAACCGCCAGAAGGCCCTCGGCACTGGACCTCAGCGTCCAGGCAGAACGATGGGGGTGGAGACGCTCCTTCAGGTATACTGGACCGAGGCCATTTAGGGCTTTAAAGGTCAGCACCAACACTTTGAATTGTGCTCGGAAACGTACTGGAAGCCAATGTAGATCTTTCAAGTCCGGTGTTATATGGTCTCGGCGGCCGCCCCCAGTCACCAGTCTAGCTGCCGCATTCTGGATTAGTTGTAGTTTCCGAGTCACCTTCAAAGGTAGCCCCACGTAGAGCGCATTGCAGTAGTCCAAGCGGGAGATAACCAGAGCATGCACCACTCTGGCGAGACAGTCCGCAGGCAGATAGGGTCTCAGCCTACGTACCAGATGGAGCTGGTAAACAGCTGCCCTGGACACAGATTTGACCTGTGCCTCCATGGACAGCTGTGAGTCCAAAATGACTCCCAGGCTGCGCACCTGGTCCTTCAGGGGCACAGTTACCCCATTCAGGACCAGGGAATCCTCCACACCTGCCCGCCTCCTGTCCCCCAAAAACAGTACTTCTGTCTTGTCAGGATTCAACCTCAATCTGTTAACCGCCATCCATCCTCCAACCGCCTCCAGATACTCACACAGGACCTTCACCGCCTTCACTGGTTCTGATTTAAAAGAGAGGTAGAGCTGGGTATCATCCGCATACTGATGAACACCCAGCCCAAACCTCCTGATGATCTCTCCCAGCGGCTGCATGTAAATGTTGAAAAGCATGGGGTAGAGGACAGAACCCTGAGGTACCCCACAAGTGAGAGCCCAGGAGTCTGAACACTCATCGCCCACCACCACTTTCTGAACATGGCCCAGGAGGAAGGAGCGGAACCACTGTATAACAGTGCCCCAGCTCCCAGCCCCTCTAGATGGTCCAGAAGGATGTTATGGTCGATGGTATCAAACGCCTCTGAGAGATCCAGCAGAACTAGGAAACAGCTCTCACCTTTGTCCCTAGCCCGCCGGAGATCATCAACCAGTGCGACCAAGGCAGTTTCAGTCCCATGATGAGGCCTGAATCCCGACTGGAAGGGATCCAAATGGTCCGCTTCTTCCAGGCGTGCCTGAAGTTGTTCAGCAACCACTCGCTCAATCACCTTGCCCAAGAATGGAAGATTTGAGACTGGGCGATAGTTGGCCATCGTGGCCACATCTAAAGATGGTTTTTTAAGAAGCGGTTTAATAACCGCCTCTTTCAGCGGGTCTGGGAAGGCTCCCTCACGGAGGGAAGCATTCACCACCCCACGAAGCCCATCGCTCAGTCCTTCCCGGCTAGCTTTTATAAGCCAGGATGGGCAAGGATCCAGGAGACAGGTGGTTGGTTTCACTCGTCCAAGCAGCCTGTCCACATCCTCGGAGGTAACAGATTGGAATTGATCCCACTCAACTTGACTAGACAAAACTCTAGCACTCTCCCGCCCCAGCCCTGCTCCCACGGTGGAGTCTACTTCTTCCCGAATCTGAGCGATTTTATCTGCAAAAAACTTTGCAAAATCATTGCAGGAGAACATGTGGCCCGTACTGGGCCCCGATGTTGCAGGTGGTTCCGCTAAATTGTGAACCACCTGAAAAAGTCTCCTGCTACTGTTTTCTGCAGATGCAATAGAGGCGGTGAAGAAATTCTTCTTCGCCGTCGCTATCGCCACTTAGTAGGCTCGACGTTGAGCTCTAACCTGTGTCCGGTCAGATTCGAAATGAGTTATCCGCCACCGGCGCTCTAGCCGTCTCAACGATTGTTTCATTGCCCTCAGATCCGTGGAAAACCACGGGGCTGTCCGGGCTCCATGCAACCGGAGAGGGCGCTTCGGAGCCAAACAGTCAATAGCCCTGGTTAACTCCACATTCCAGCGGGCCACCAGGGAGATGCAGAAGTAGCCCACATTTCTACAGTGCAAAAAGGAATTTTGATTTCCCTGTGTCACGGTGTTGGTGTCAAGACCATCTCTCCTTTGAATCAAGCCCAACACTGTGAGTGACAAATGAAGCAACATCTTCTCAAACATGACCTTCTCCCGTCCTCTTTTCTTCCATGTTGCTCTGAGCTTGGGAGTGCCAATTCAGATTATAACTCTTACTTTCTTCTGTGGAGCAAATGACTCACATACGTCAAGCTTAACTTCAATTGCTCACATCTTAATAGGATTCGGTAATGATGTTTTGTTCAAAAGAGAGAGAAATTCTATTTAATAACTAATATGCAGCTTGGTATTCCGAAAATTTCAGTTGTGTCTCATCACGACATAAAGGACTACCTGAAAGAAAACAGGTGATATTTCTGTCACTTGATTCTGTGAATCCTGAAAACAAGTTTTCCTTACCTGTGAATATCAGTTTTCAGAAAGACAAGTAAGTTAATCACATAATCCTCAGGTTTTCCTCTAGGAACCTCCCAATAGCATTGATTAATAGCTTAAAGAGAGAGAGAGAGAGAAATCTGGGGAACAAATAGACAGGTGGTACATTCTGCCTGTACATAACCATCTCCCTTTAGGGAAAAGTATTCTCACAAACAACAGATGGGTGGTACAATCAAGACAGGTCCATAACTGGAGCTGCTCTATAATCAGAAAGGCTAAGGACCCCCCCAACACTCCCTCTCTCTCTCTCTCTCTCTCTCTATATATATATATATAGATATAATGCACTATGATAAACTAATCGTATCCATGGGGAAAAGCCTGTAGTGGCATTGGCTGGAGAATTACAGCATGTCATTCAACCCAGCAACCATTGTCAACTAGAACCTTTAGTCAGCCAATAAGGCATATTAATTGGAGAAGCAGAACAAATGTTCATCAGTTGATTCAGGTAGCCTTTGAAAATGGGGCACATTTGGGTTTGTTGGGGGGTTTTCTCACCAGACGACAGCACAAAAGCAAAATGCAGCACATGACCCTTCAGACCATGTACACACACACACAGATTCCAACTGGATGAAAAGTGATGGGAGACAAGGGGGGAAGGGGGAGTTCTATATTGGGGTTGGGTGGGGTGGGACGGGGAGGGGAGAGGGACAAACATTTCATTTAGCATTTTGCTGACTGCATCGTCATCCACAGCATGTCATTCTGCTGCCACCCAGACTTCCATTGACTGGTTTGTTTAAGCTCAAAGTGGGAAAGTAACTAACACAAATACATCCATTGTCCGTGCTCTAATAGAATTAAGATGCAGACAACACTCGCTGCATTTCAATGAGACGTGATATACACTGTGTGTGTTGTTTAGTTGTTCACTTTCCCCCTTTCCAGCAGCTACCAAGAATGGTAGAAGAGAAAAGGCGAGAATATTTAAGCTCATAAATACAAAGTACCCTGTGTTTAAAAAACTGTTCAGATTTTTACACAAATGGACAAATGCAAGGAAACACACAGTTGAATCTGGCAATTTGATCTGCACCGATTCCATTGTGGGGAGAGACAGAGAAGGAGAACTAAAACATTATATCACTGGGAGTTGTATACTCTACCCACCAGACTGAAGCAGCTATTGAGTCAATATTGTATAGGTTTCTCAAATGAACGGCATTCACCCAACAGACAAAGCACGGCCATTTTCCCCTCCTTAACACTGGGCAGATTTTTTTTAAGGGGCGATTTATAATGTCATTGGTTTAAAATGTACATTGTTGTACAGCTACCTCCATGCAGACATAGAGGAACATAAAATTTGTACAGAACAGAGGGTGTCCAGATCAGAGCATGGCAGATTAGGCATAAAGGAAGGCTGTATCAGGAGGCATAATACAGAAAGAGGAGACAACTGAATAAAAAGAGTATTCATGGAGAGTAACAACATTAGACCTGCAGGCATATGCCAGCAATGCTGCACTGTGGTCTGCTGGCATGAAAACCACATAGGCTTCACAGCAAACTCACATTGGTGCAGAATCAGCCCTTTTTAAGATAGCAGCTTTGTTGCTTTTAACAAAACCTGTTCTCTGTACAGGTCTGGTTAGGATAGGCTGGTGGTGGGCATGGATGGACTAGAACAGTGGTTCTCAAAGGGTGTGGCAGGAAAGGCTGTGGCAAGTGAGGTGGGAAGTTTCAACGACAAGCAATATTATATTTTGGGAATAATTCCTGTTCTTATGTAGCTGCAATGTTTTATACTTTCTGGGTGTCCTTTGATCATATTATAAAGCACTTTTGTTCTATGTTATCAACTCAGCCCTGATAGAAGTTGTTTCTTTTTGTTTTCCAGTGTATTCCTTATCAATTAAAAAAAAATCAGTGTGGTGCAAGCAAATTTTTATTCTGAAAGGGTGGCCCAGAGAACCACTGGACTAGCCTTTGTGCATGGTGTTGAACTGGGTGTCCTTTCACCTCTTTGTGATTCTGTAAGAGGGGGAAAGAAGGAGGAAACAATGGGGCACTATATCCTCTAATTTTCAAAACTTTGCAATGAGAACAAATCATGTGCATTTCTGGCTGGGGCCAGCACAGTGCAGCCATGCTTCCAATCCAGAGATTTTTCTCAGGGGGAACTCATAGGAACTCAGTTCCAGCATCTCTCTGATGGGTGCCATTGCCATTCTAAGAGAATGAGGAAGATGTTTGTGGTGAGTTCTGGCACCTCTTTTTCTAGAAAAATAGCATGGTTCCAAACTATCCTGACCATGAGCCACTGTGGTAAAACTATCCTGCTACTCAGAGCCAAGCAACAATGTTCAGCAGAATCACATGACACACACAAAAATTCTGGGTTATAATCATTTCAGATATAACTTCATATTATATTTTGTGTGTGCACATGCACACACTTCTTTTTAAAAAATCCTCCTATAACTTAATAAAATTGGATTGAACCAGTATTCTGACAAAGAGGTGTTCCCTTGAAGTACATTGACCATAAGTTCATACTGATGGCCATTCACATCGCAACCCACACAGTCTGTAAGAAAAGTGTTATACTTGGTGAAAGAAATAAAATCTTGACACTGGCACATAAATCTCA